>NC_136488.1:23438115-23940615 GCF_053919585.1 Euprymna scolopes
AAAAGAAGGACCCACATTACACAAAATATAAAATATAAATAAAATCTGGCTCAATAACATTTGCATTCCAAATAAGGACACACATATATATATATATTAACAAATATTTTTAAGAACTATAAAAATATTAGAATAAAAAATAAAACATGCTTATCAAGAAGGAAATAAACGAACGTGAATAGGAGGGTCAAACAATGAAAAAGAAGCATATATGTAAATAATAGTAAAAAGCTATAAAAAGGACAACTAAAAAATAATGGGGATCATTAAAAGAGAAGAGAAAAGAAAACAAAGAAAGGACAGACAGACAGACAAACTAAAAATATATATATATATATATATATATATATATATATATATATATAATTTTTTTTATTACATTTTCACCCCAAACAAGGCAAATTGCCACTTTGGTGTAGGGGGCTACTATCAGGAACATAAGCTACAGGGGTACTATGTGGGGAGTTGGGTAGTAAGATGTTGGCTCACGTTACACTTGAACTTCTGCATGTCAGTACAGTTGGGGAAGCAGGAACCCGGAAGGGAATTGCAAATCTAACATTTCTGGGGAATAAACTACTGGAGTAGAAGGCTCTCTTACATCTAGGGATCTCAACTGTGAAGGGGTGGGATTTTGCTGCTTGTCGGGTTTGTCGGGGGTATTTACGTCGAGTGGGTACAAGTGCTTGCAGTTCGTCAGAATATTCACCGTTAAAGTACTTGTAGAACAGGCAGAGGGATGCTACATTTCGTCAATGGGACAGAGGCTGAAGCTTAGATGACAGTTCAGGGCCTATCAGGTTGGCGACTCTCTTTTGAACCTTGTCTAGGAGTGAGAGACTAGTAGCAGATGCACAAGCCTAAATATGACAACAATACTCCATACATGGGCGAATGGTTGCCTTATAAAGGTACAGGATACTTTCGAGTGTTAGTACCTTTCTAGCACGGTAGAAAGAACCTACCTTTTTCGCAGCGGTCCTGGCAATGCTCTCAATGTAATTGTTCTAACTCATGTTTCTTGTGAACGTTAGGCAAAGCAGTTTAAAAATGTACTTTCAGATAAAGAGTCATTGGCCATTGCTATTGGTGGTAGAGAAGGTTTCTTGTAGTTATTGAAGGAAACAAGTTTAGTCTTGGCAGCATTGAATGTGACCATCCATTTTTGTTCCCATTCCACTACAGATTGGAGGTCGTCCTTTAGTGTTTCTGCCATTTCTTTAGATATGTGTTCATTTGTTTTCCTGTCGGGTCTGTTATTAAACAAAAATTTTTTTATTACATTTTCACTCCGAACAAGACACATTGCCACTTTGATGTAGGGAGCTACTACCAGGGACATAAGCTACAGGGGTACTATATATATATATATATATATATATATATATATATATATATATATATATATATATATATATATATCAGTTTTAGGTGAGCATTGTCTGAGGACTGTGGTTTCAATTCTACTCAAAGCTGGCTAGAGGATTAGTTGCCAAAACGTGGTGAAACGACAACAACTTTGGAAGGCAGTAATTACTGGTAATACAGTTAAAAGATTCAGCATTCCTATTCCATCGCGGTTAACAATCTGATGAGGAATAGTTGGCCGAAATGTCGTGAAACAACTATGAAGATGAGGATAACCCTCCGAAAAAAAAAAAATGAAATAAATGAATAAATATACAAGTTACTCATCTCAAAGGATTCCAATTATAAAAAAAATATAATATAGATTTTTTTTTTTCAGTTCTGACTTTTTGGGATGCGAGGTGATTATTTGCACCACGTTTCGATCGCTGTAACTTGTTACTTTCTTCAGCTGTATAAATCACCATGTTAGATAAACGTTTCTTATACACGTGAATAAAATATAGATATATGGAGTTTTTTTATAATAAGGTGCAGGGAACTAAGCATTATGGTATCCATTCGATGCACGATTAGGGATTAATAAGGATTAATACGTATTAGTCTCTATAATGCCACATTTACTCTAGAAGCTTTGTTCAGAAATTACTGTACCGATCTGGTTGAAATCTTGCATGGACATTTGTTATGATAATATGTAGCAAACTAAGTATTATGGTATCCGTTCGACGCACAGTTAGAAATTAACAGGGGTTTGTATTTAATACAAAAAATTAGCACAAATTTGACCATATTCACACCATCAATAAATAAGTATCTATTCTAAGTACACGGACTAAAACTTTTGTTGGCAAAACAGGCAAAAGTTGTTTTTTTTTTATAATTTTTTTTTTTTTTGTAAAACCCGAATAACAAGAAATATTACATAGGCATGACTTCCTTAGATTTCAAAACCCGATACTATGACCACAAAAGCACATTCAAAAATAAAAAAACACCGTATAAAAACAACACTAGCGAATAAATACTGGGAACTCAAAGAAAGCGGACATTCGCCGGTAGTCGAATGGAAAATAATGAGACAAGCTACCACATGCAGACATTTAGACGACCCATGTAAATTATGCCTCCATGAAAAATTTTCTATCCTGTACTTTAAAGAACCTCAAAATCTATTAAACTGTAGGCGGGAAATAGCAAACAACTGTGTTCACAAAATAAAACTTACTCTAGGATAGCGATACAAAATAGCTTTAAAACTAACAATAACAATAGAAAAGAAATAAATAAATTAAATAAACATGAATATACATAAACGATCACACACATATATGTATATATATATATATGTGTGTGTGTGTGTGTGTGTGTGTGTGTGTGTATGCATATATATGTGCATTATTGTGTACACATAGGTATATTTATATGTATAAAAAAAAGGAGAACGGCCACCTAAAACCACTAACTTAGTTCTAAAACAGGTCCTTTGTTTGATAAAATGCATGCCCATTGGCTGTTAGGAAGGGGCGCGGTGGATACTAGAAAGCTGATTGGCCAACTAGAAATCCTCAACATATATAAAAACAACAAGCAACGACAGAATTCGCGCATAAGCCTGACGAATCCTATAGTTGGATGAAACGCAGAATATTCAGTGTAGCTTAATCGCCATATATATTTTATAAATTACTATATATATATATATATATATATATATATATATATATATATATATATATATATATATATATATATATATATTTCATGATTTTCTTGGGGGTAAAAAACTTTATTAAGGCAATCATGAAGGGAAGACGCATTCCTTCGGAATTCATTTTATATTAAAAAAAAGACCGAGGAGAAAAAGAAAATGGATAGCGACTAAAAAATAAAACTAGGGAAATAGAAAAAAAATCAAAACGAGTCAATTGACATGTTTTGCCCTCACTCATCAAAATTGGAATCGAGGGATTTATTTTTTAGTAATTTGTTTTCCTTAATGATGAAATCTAAAAATGAGATGGGAGCAAGAGCAATCGTATGGGGATGAATTTTAGAGGCTGATCACATTCAAACCCAACAAGCAGTCCTTTTACTTACAAAGGGAAGGCTTCCTAAGGCGAACGTGAACATATATATATTATGCCGTAGAATACTTATACATATATAGTCATCCACATACAGTACTCATCAGTGCGGCTAGACAGGAAACTACCTCAAGCCAAGATTGAAACCCGACCGTCTGTACGTCAGTCAAGGTTCCTAATCATTACGCTATTGGCGGTTGCTGAACGAGTAGTGAATTTAACGATGTTTTGACATCGTCCGAAATACCTCCGCTCGATTTGTTTACACAAAGAGCGTCGCTTATATATGCTAATGGTAATTCGTGTATCACTTCTCAATATGCTCAACTCAAGGTGAGGAGCATTATAGTCATCCACATACAGTACTGTTTCGCTTTTTCACAGCTCATAATTGCGGCTAGACAAGCAACTACCTCAAGCCAGGATTGAAACCCGACCGTCTGTACGGCAGTTAAGGCTCCTAACCATTACGCTATTGGCTAGGATGCATACATTGGAGCTTAGACGAGCACTTGCCATATAAATAGCGATAGAGTAGCAGCTCCTGTCCAGATGTGGCGACAGTACTCCATCCTGGGACGGACTTGTCTATGAAATATTCTTATTCGACTAGTACTATTTACATGACGTTGCCCGGGTGGCGGTCTTATAGAAAAAGAAACTAAAGGTAAATATAGTCATACTAATAGTTTTATTTTAAACTTGCAGCTCGTAAAGAAAAAATGTAGAATTGGGAAAAATGGAGGACCCAAGAAACTAAACGAAAGTGAGACAGCAGTTACTCGATTAAACTTCAATCTATGGTCCCGCTGGCAAAACATTCGCAACAAATACACGTCTAGTTGTAACAACTGTTAATAATTTTCTTTACTGTCAGTGCCTAAAATTAAACATGCATGAGAAAATTTTTTCTCATAGAACTTTTTGTCCGTGGAACATAATAGCGCTAGATATATATTTCTTTATCGTTTTAATAGGCATTTTCTGACAAACAACCCACTACATAAGATTTTTAGAAAAATACCGTAAAAATTAACTAGAGTTATTCTAAAAGTCAAGAAATAATTATTAAGGGCTATAAAAGGAAAATACTAAATCGAGATGATAGAACTTATAAGACATAAAATAGCAATAACGATAGTAAAGATTGTAGCTGGAGAAATAAGAATAATTTTCCATTATAATGAAAATGTTTAACTAAAAGTGTAGTCTTCATGGGTACTGTATTCCCAGAAAACAATCCTAATCACGTAAAACATTACATAGGCGGGACAAGTACTGAATTTAAAACAATGTATAGAAATCATAAAATATTTAGAAACCCAGATAGTAGTGTGGGCACCGCGTTATCCAAACATGTACTATCTCTTAAAGAACATAACCTCATACCCATCGTCCTAAGCTGCCAACTGACTTTAGAAATTAGCTACGATCACATTCCAAAGATAAATTACTTAATCATAGGGTTAAAAAAGATATTAGCTGTAGGCATTTTAAACGTTTCACTCTAGATAAGTTTGGTAATAACCTAGTGAACTCACTAGTAACCTGGAGGAAACTAACGGTGCCTCCGGGGAACTATATCATCTGCAGAAATTAGAAGCGAGAATAATTATCTAAACTCCTGATTTATATGAGTAAAAATAAGGAATGGTTAAATTGTTGATGCTTAGGAATATAAATAAAAATAACACTAACAATGATAATAACATTTTACTAATATTACATGTCTCAGATTATAATAATAATTTTAACAACAGGTTTAAAAGTATATAATTACACTGTTTAGTCAGATATATGTATAGAAATGTATGATTGTAAATATACATGTGACGTTACCTTCTCTTCTTCTCCATATTTGTGCATTTGTGTAGTGGTAACGTGAGTACTATGTAGGTGTACATGTGTATATGTATGTGTATATGTATAGAGATATTTGAAAAAAAGTATATATTAGGGTGTTTAGATGGGGAACATTACGTATATATATATATATATATATATATATATATATATATATATATATATATATATATATATATATATATATACTAGCATGGGTGCCCGGCGTTGCCCGGGTATTTGGAGGTGTATGTTGAGTAAAAAAAAAAAAAAAAAAAGCGGTCAATTTTTTTTAACTTTGACCCCTATTATGACTCCTTAACATATATTGTTTTGGGCTCAAATTAAGTTATTAAGTTAGACCCATGTCCAATAAACCTATATTTAAAATTTAAAGTGTGTAGACCCAAAACTGTCGGAGGAGTTTGGTAGAGTTCTCAAAGGTCAAATCGTTGAACTTTTACCCCTTAATCATCGAATTTCTTGCCAAAAACCGATCACATCAATTTTCCCAAATCTCAGTACCCTGTATATCAAATTCCGAGTCTATAGACTAAAAATTGACAGAGTTATTGCGTAGGGAAACACACAGACACACAGACAGACACTTTTATAGGCATATAGATACATATATATTCATGGATATGTTGTATATGCATGCATGTGTATGTATGCATATAGTTGTATGTATGTCTATAGGTACGTAAGTATATATATATATGTGTGTGGGGGGGGGGAAAGTTTATTTTTATATTTATACGCGCGCGTGTGTGTGCGTGTGTGAATCCACGTGTATGGATATACGTGACCCTTTGCGTCTGTCTAGATATCTCCTAACTGGTAAGATTATAAATTCTCTTAATCTTTTTTTACTTTAACTTCGAAATACGAAACATTTATTTGTAGTTATATGTATGAAAGGGACGCGTAGTTACGGGTGACTTTGCACATATACTTTACGACTATGTATACATCTATGTACATGCAGAAATATATGGGTGTATGTGATTATAACCTATGATGTTTTTATATTAAATAGACGGGTTTTGAATATATTCCCTTCAGTCGTTCATATCTGATTAATAATAGTTTTCGTTGCGGACATATGATTTTAACCATTGAAAATAGTAAGTTTGCCCAGATCTGGCTTTGGGAATATATATATAAATGAACGGTATTAATAGAGGGGGTATGTATGTACTTGTATGAACTATGTCTATATATGTATATAGGTATGAAGGATCTATGTAGGTGATATAGAGATGTATGTACTCGTCTGTGTGTATGTATTTGTGTATTTATTTGTATATATGCATATGTATGCATATATGTACATGTATACATGTGTGTATATATGTGTGCACGGGTAGATATACATGCATGCGTATAGGCATGTAGGTGTATGTGTACGCTTATGGTTGCGTGCGCGCAGGCAGATGTTTACATTTATGCAAGTTTTAATTGATTTCTATATAGTTCTTTATGTAATTTCATCTTATTTATCTATTTTCGATTCGGTTTACTCGTTTATATATATACTGTTTACTTATTTATATATATGTGTGTGTGTATTGTCCATTTAAAACGAAGATTTTAGTTTGATTGAAAATACATATAAATAAATTTACCCAACCCAGTTAAAAAATAAGATAAATGACGAATTTTAATTGAAGAAATAGCGCGAGGATGGATATAATTTAAAATATCTTTTTTTTCACTTTCTATTTGCTAATCGCGATTTGCTTAGTGATTAAGACCAAAAAATTTGGGATTAAATTACTCTTTGGGTACAGGCCCTTAGTACTTGAAAGGCGGGGTGGGGGACGGGGAACGAATAAGATTGCCGCGAAAGCACGCAACTGACCCAGACATCAAAACGACCGATGTGATTGGTAGAATATAAAGTGGATAAAAAGGGGTCGTTCCTTCCGCTTTTGAAAGTTTCATATCTCTGTTGCAGATATTAACAGCGTGAAACTCTAAGAAAGCAACCCGTTTTATGGACGTGCGCCAGAAGCAGAAATGCACCATTAAATTTCTGGCAAAAGGGCAGTAAGAATGTAAAAAAAAATAAATACTAGAGCGCGAAAGATTGCTCGTTTTAATGGTAACACTCATGTCTTTGTAGCTCTTCAACCACTTGAATTTAAAAAAATAGGAGGCTTTACTTTTGGAACAACTCTCATATGCCAAAGCGTGTCCCGGGCGCTCATGCACAGCCATCTTTCACTAACTCCGTTTCTATCAATCCCCACGGTCAATTGAGGCTGACCTCGATGTCATCAGAGGTGGGGGATGTCGATAATCATTATTTAATCAAATATTCTCGAAACATTTTCAAATAACATGTTTACACGTTTAGTGCTATCATCGAATTACTTTAATGGCTTTAATTTATATTGAAGAAAAAAAATTTTTAGCAACGAGTGAGAAATCTTTTGAGGAATATATTTTAGTTCAAACGAACTGTTCTCATGTAAAACAAATAGTAGATATGATTCAATATGAACTCTGTTTTAGTGAAAATTCTCTTAGTTTGTTTGTATCAGAAAATATTTATTCAACTTGATCTTCGTTTAAAATCGCTGACCAGTGCAATGGAGGGAGGGGGCAGAGAGAGAGAGAGAAAGAGAGAAAGGGGGAGAGAGAGAGAGAGAGTGAGAGAGAGAGGTCGCTAATCACTAATCATATATTCTCAGAGCATTTTTAAATAACATGTTTACACATTTACCGCTCTCAACAAATTACTAACTTATCTCACACGCTCTCATTTTGAATCATATGATGTCACATACATTTCCATCGATTTCCACAGTTGCATAAAACTAATCTTCAGGTCCATCGACTTGACTATGATTAAACTTCCGTTTTCTGTTATTTTGTAATATAATTATACTAGCAGGACCTGTGAAAATTCCACAAGGAACTGATTCATATATGATATATTAATGTCGGCATTCTGTAGATGTTCAGAGTAAATGCAGACGCTCTGATATTATTATAGCTCTTTTGTTAAAGCTACAAAAATATTTCTCTAAGCTAGCAGGGACGCCCGGTGTAGCCCGGTCATAAAATACGCTTAAATATGATATTTTAATTCTTACAGATTTCATATATATCATTATAGAATTAAAACATATATATATATATATATATATATATATAATATATATATATATATATATATATATATATATATATATATATATATATAACTTGCGTTCCTTTAGCTATAATTGAAACCGAAACCAAAACTTATAAAGAATTCTTGATAAATTATTTATAAAAAATAGATTACTGAAGTGCCATCAACTATAATCGAAACCAAAACCAAAACTTATGAAAATTTTTTAGTAAAATTATTTATAAAAAAATAGATGACTTAAGTGCTATCAGCTACAATCGAAGCCGAAACCAAAACTTATGAAAAATTCTTGGTAAAATTATTATTACAAGAAATGGAAGACCATAACAATTAAACGATAGTCACTCGGGTCACACACGCTAATTTGTTAATATATAGCGGGACCTGTGGAAATTCCACAGCGAACTCTTTCACGTGTAATATATTGATGTTGGCATTCTGTGGATGTTCTGCGTAAATGGAAAAGCCCTGATATTATTGTAGCTCTTTTGTTAAAACTGCAAAAGTATTTATCTAAGCTAATTGAGACGCTCGACGTAGCCCAGTCATAAAATACGCTTAAATATGATATTTTAATGCATGCAGATTTCGCATATATACTCTGTATATATAGAGTCAATTTTCTATTCTTATATATTATAAAGTTGTAATTTTCAGAATATAAAAACATACGATTCAACAAATGTATATTTATTCATTAAATTTACTTTACAATAAGTTTTTTGATTTTTTTAAAAGTTTCGTAAAAATTATCCCAAAATTATTAATTGTATTTTGTTGTTTTCATTTTCAAATTATTTTTTATTTGAATTATCTCCATAATAACAGAAATATATTTTATTGAAAAAATTGCGCATTGTTTGCAAAAAAAAAAAAAAAAAAAAAAAAAAATCATGAAACTTCGTTCGGCACTTTCTAACGATTTACGTAAAGTGGTCGCAAAATTCCGACAATATCACGATCCTTATTCTGCATAAGCACTATTACTTTTATAGCTATTTCAGATCATGTACACAGTTTCACAGTGCCTTAGATTTCTTTATCTACATCAGGCCAATAAACTAAACTACTTATCAAGGCCTTTATTCTAGTGATTCTGTGAAAGAACTTGAATGTCAACTATACACTGTCCTCGAGTGTATAAAATCTCTCTTTACCAGGCTTTGTCAGAACAACCTGACATGAAAATACTTTTCTCTACAAGCAAACCCTGACTAAATATAGTATTCACAGCCCAAATAAGATCCACTCAATATGGCTAACCTACATTGACTTTTACAAGGAATGGTGCACCTTCTCCAAGTGATGTTACCTCAAGTAATAACACGCTGGATTATCCAATAGATTATATGAATTTTTATCTTGGAACCCATTCAAACAAAGAGACCAAAAAGGAAACATATGCTATAACATATTTAAATGGTCAATTGGGGAGAGGAAAGTTATGTCTTCAACTTCTTTACTAAGTCAGTGTTTGAAAACTTAAATGGAGCATTCGATTTCAATGTATCTCATATAGAATTCAAATGTTAGCCCAAGATAAGGGAGCCCTTGATTTCTGAGAACTTCGACTGAAGGAAAATGAAACAAAAGTCATTTCTGTATGTCCAAAATGAAAACATTTAATTTTTTCTTCAGTGATGCCTGCATCACTATACACTCACAGTATAACTAAATACACCACAAACAAAAAATGTGTTTTCATGATTTGAGAGGTTTTTTTCGAGTTTTTGATTTTTCTCTTTTATCTAATTTATAAAATATGGCTTTACGTTTAATTTCCCTACGTGCTATTGTATTGCAAAGTACGCCTTTCTCGGTTTTATACTCTATGCAGTGGTCATTGTTTCCTTTAGAAGTGCGTTTAGTTTAAAAACTATCTCTATCTTAGCATGTGAATCACAGTATTAAACAGTATGCCTTTCTTAGGCTCATATATCGATAATAATGAATGGTTGTTCGTTTGTAAAATAAATTTATTTCCATGTAAATGGTTTTATTTTTACTAGACATATACTTAGTGCATCATTTTCCAGGGGAATGTAATTGTGTTACGTATTTGCTGTGGACAGTTGTTCAAAATGCGTTTGTTCAGTTTATATAAATGTTAACATCTACTTTTGTCGCTGGTACAATATACACATACTGACAGCGAAGTAAAAATCACAACACAGTTGATCTAGAAAAATATATTGCTTTTATTTCACACCGTGTGCGGGATTAGACGGTTGTCGGGCGGTTAGTGGGGCTTTTTATCTCAATATTCCAATGAATCTTTCACTTAGTGATACAAACACCAACTGAAAGATTGTTTCAGCAATCTGCCCCACTAGGTGAAGAAATAGTCACACAGCCAGACTCTCTGGCAGACTGACTTTTTCTTTGTGACGATTTTATTTATAAAAACATTCTTTTCCTATTGGAATGTTTAATATTTCCTTTGTCTATTGTTTTATCCCCTCACATATTTCTGGGTCAAATAATCTATTCAGTTAGAAAATGGTGGAAAGTCCTGCATTCTTCACATCGAATCCATTTGCTTGTGTGCAACTCATCGAATATTTTTTCTTCCTGGGGTTGCCTACCAATATCTAACAACTTTTATTCCGGCAATAACGTTCTTGTTGCGTGTGTAGTAGCACAATGACAGAGAACCCTTTTAGGGGAAACTTAGCTCCTCACATTTGAGGGCCTTATACCTGATTTTCTTTGTACTCTACTGGAGACAAGTATAATTTAACATGTGCTATTAAAAACATGAAAGAGACAGCAATCTCTACCTCGACTCAGATTAACAGGTGTTTACAAAGTCTTAGCCATATCAAAGCAATCGAGGTAGACAGGTGCAAAGGTTAAACCTACTTGACCGTCAAGTTCTGTAAAACAATGACGGGTCTCTTTATTTTTTTATATATATTTTTATATATATTTCTCTCCCTCTTTTCTCTTTCTTTCTTGCTCTCTCTCTCTCTCTTTCCTTCTCTCTCCCTATTTACGTTATCACCAGAGAAAGAAATAATGAGTTGAAATCAGAACCCTGAAGATATGTGTTGTCAGCTCAACTCTCGTTAAAATAAAAGAATTCTATTTTTATTAAAAAAAAGAAAGAAAGGTGCGTTATTTGCTTATTTAATACAGTGTTCAATTCCAGCTGAGAAGTCGAACAGAAGACACAACAGCAGACGTAGGGAAGTGATGGTGGCCCAGGTGATGTGCCAATTTCGAATCCACTTCGTTCCACAGAAACACTTTCACTTGTTGACAACCTTCACGTGCCCCCCACCCTGCAAGTACCCGATATCCTTCTAGAAAGAATTCTTAATATAAAGATATTGGAGAAATGAATGCCAACCAAAGTCATCATCATTATTAATGATGCTTAACAAGGGAGCAAACAAATCTGCAGTCGTAGCCGACGACATATCAACCCCTTGATTAAAGCGGGGTGTGCCTATCGTTTTATCATGTTTAACACCTAAGAAGCTGGTTACCACGCCCAGAATGCAGCAGCCCTTCAAGAAACACTCCAATGGTGCTGTTACATCAAGTTACTCAACCCAACAAATCATAGCGTCATATGTGGGGTTACTACTTTAAGTTATCCGTCATTTCCCTTGTGTAGTAAAACGGTTTCTTATCCCAAGTTACTAGTAGGAGACGCAGCGTATATCTCATTATTACGATCATAATACACACCAAAAATCCCTCAGATGTCAAATCATTCATAATTTAAGAAGTTAATATAGTTTGCTTGAAGCATTATTTAGTGTTTATATACAGAAAATGTAAATTATGTAAAAGCAATATAATGCAGACATGTAACGGATAGGCACAAACTTAAGAAAATTAAGATATAATGTGAAATAAGCTATGTACATTCACCTTTATTAATCCAATGTATATATATATATATATATATATATATATATATATATATATATATATATATATAATATGTATTGCGTTCTTACTTGCGTTAGTATGGTGTTAGGTGAAGGATCTGTATTGTTATATTTCAGGAAATATCCCTTCGTCAAATATTTATAATTTCTTCCAATGCCTTTTGCCATTCAAAAAACCAACTTTTGCAAAATATAATTATTACCAATAAACACACACATATAAAGATTGTATACAGATTCAATTGACTACCTTTGGGTATAACAGTTACACTAGGAATATTTCAGCAAATAATGGAATCTATGTTGAGTGACCTCGGTTTTACATTGACGATTTTTTTTTATAAAAATCCTAAATCGTTAACAATACGTTAAACAAGTGAAAGTAAGTATTATACTTTTATCTTCAAAGGCAAAATTTCCTACTTCCTTCCAATTCAACTAAACAAGAAAAAAATGTTGTAAGCGGCTACAGTATGTTATTAATAAAATTTATTGGAAATACATACAAGGGTCGTTGCAAAAGTAAAGCCCCAATTTTTTTTACTCAAAAAGTTGAAGAGCTACGGAGACGAGAGTGGTGCTATGAGACCATAGAATTTATTTTCACCATAGTAACAATTTTTGCACCAGAGAATTTATTTTCCACATAGTAACCATTTTTGCACCATAGAATTTATTTTCACCATAGTAACCATTTTTGCACCATAGAATTTATTTTCCACATAGTAACCATTTTTGCACCATAGAATTTATTTTCCCCATAGTAACCACCATTCTTAATGCACTTTTGTCAGCGAGGAACAATGACTGTTCATGAGTGTCCGCTACTCACTGTCATATGAAGGGATTAAAAAAATAAAGACTCCAACTTTTTAACTCAAAAAGTTAAAGAGCTACGAACAAGAGAGTGGTACCATAAAACGAGCGACTTTTTGGACTTCAGAATTTATTTTCTACATACTTACCAATATTCTCAATGCACTTTTGTCAGAAATTCAATGACGCATCTCTGCTTCTGACGCCATTTCATGGCAGAGGTTGCTTTCTTAAAGTCTCATACCATCAATATTCGCAACAGAGAAATGAAATTTTTCAGGTTATGAATGCATGAATCTAGTCATCATAACAATGCAAGTGATAAACCCCTCTAAGTATTTTTATAAGGCCGTTATATTTTTAAATCCAGCTTTAAGCTAATCTAATTTATAAAACTCACTATGTCTGTCTGCCTGTCTCCATATTTTCAAACTCTGTCACTTCCAAAACTAACAATCGCAGAACGGCGCTAGGGGTCTCAAATGATAGGATATTTTATGGACTGTTCTTTTATGGGTCTTTAGTTTTTAAGGGGTCAAAAGGGAGTAAAAATTTTTTAAAAATCGTTATACATTTTATACATTCATCTCAGTTTATTTTAAATCAGTTTATGTGCGTGTCGCGTTGGTACAGCGATACCGTCACCAGCTTTGAAATGCTACAGTTTTGCTTTCGGTTTCGATTCTAGCTGATGGCACCCAAATACTTTTTTTTACTTTTGAAATCACGAATCTATAATAATATATACGAAATCTGGACAAATGAAAATATTTAAGCATATTTTACGACCGGGCAAAGCTGGGCGCCCATCTCCTCTCCTCGCTAATCATTGCTAAACATGAAATGTTTTTAATAATAATTTAATACGTGGGGCACATAAATGGCGAAGAGGAGGGCGAAAGGCAGATCTATAGGAGTGTAGTAAAAAAAATATTACTCAAACAATAAGTGTGTTACTTTTTTTTTTTTTTTAAATTTTCTTAATCATTTTTGTTCTAACTGGGGATGGGCCATTTTTCTGGATGCCAGGCATTCACCCACTATTTCATACATTCCAACCGAGATATTTTTAAAATTCTAACCGTCCCTTTAAGTGAAATTGTCTGTATCTCTCTTATACTTGGTTGACCGGGTATATTTATTAGGTAGTTTTTGAAATTCTTTTTTATGAGTTCGGTTGCCTCTATAATTACTGGAATGATGAAGATCTTCCTATGATTCCAATTTCTTTTCACATCATACATAAGACCTTGGTATTTTGTTATCTTTATCCCCTCCGCTCTGTTTAACCCAGCATCATTAGGGACACTAACTTTTATTAGGTTGATGCAAAAATAATTTTTTTTAAATATATATTTGAACGTCAAAAGACGACATTATTTTTGCACCAAACTAATACTAAGGTTGCTTCTTTCTCCTTCTTGTCCCATATTATGTTTTAGGGTCCCGTTTTCTAGTTACGTAGTTGTAGCAATTTCATTGCATAGTCGTAGTGGATGGTGCATAACTTATTTCCAACTGTTCTTTCTGGTATGCGTCCCCAGAACTTGCTGCTGGAAGAACCTTACAACTAGATGCCAGGTGGCTAACACTCTCTACTGTGTGGCAGAACCTGTACTTGTCATTGCTGAGACCGCTCATCTTCTTAAAATCATCGGTATTCAAGTTTTGATCTTGAGCAGCCAATTGTAAACTTAGTGGTAACTTGCAAATTATTCAAGAAATTTTATCCCTTAAAGATAATATATATTTCATTCTGCACGAGTTCTCTGTTTACAAAAAATAAAAATATCGAGATGAAACTAAATAAATTTGGTTTTCCTGTTGCCACAAGAATATAAACATCAATAAAATGCTGTTGATTTTCCAGAAAATCTGTTATGTATAGAATAACTGTAAACAAATCTTCCTCGGTCGAGTATATCTGCCTGCATCTAAATTAGTGTCGAACAAGAAGGCAAATGTTTGTATAGTAAAAAAGATGAGAAAGAAAAGAAGAGCGTGGAGCACCAGGTCAATAAAATCAGACTTTTGAAGTGGAAGGAGGTTTCCTTTCGGTCAGAGTCAACAACAACTAAAAATCGGCAATTGGGCATGGCGCCAAACTTCTCGCAATCACGTCGATAAAGAGAGCGTTCACATTGTGTATTATACAATATACGCGCTCTACCGACCGTAGTATATGTATACGACATAGTCTATCTATATCTAAATGAGATTCTATGTAAAATATGTATTAATAATATCATACTTTTAACAGCAGCAACAACATCAATAATAATAAAAATAACAAGAAGAAGAACAACAACAACAAGAACAACAAGAACAACAAGAACAACAACAATAATAATAATAATAATAATAATAATTATAATAATAATAATAATAATAATAATAATAATAGTTTTATTTGTGTGTGTGTGTGTGTGTGTGTGTGTGCATATCACCATAAACTGACACCACACCAAATAAGTGACGAGGATCAAGGAGGATAAAATGACCGAGGAGTGAAAGCACTAGCCAGACCTCTACTTGATGAGTACAAAGAAGACTGGGACCTATATCTTTCACATACTATGTCTCACTAAGTGAATGATTCTTATGGAATATTGAGATAACCTGCCCCACTATAAGCAGCTACTGCGATAACGCAAATTCAACTGCAAAGGATATCGAAAGAGATGGAAAGTACTGGATATTTGGAAAGACTTGTTGTCACTCGAACTCCAGAGAACGCCATAAGTTGTTCTCAAAGAGAAATCTTTCATGGTGGCCTGTGTGACTATTCCTAGTGAGTAAATAATAATTCTGAATTCATTCGATAACAACTCCCTGAAAAAGAGATATGATTCATTCTCAGAGGGATTCTCTCTCAATTTCAGCTCCAAACCAGGAGCTCCAAAGATCGACGGTTTTCATAAGAATACTGATAGTTTTAACAATAACAGAGGACTGAAGTCACTCAACACATCAGGGATTCCTAGTTTAAATAAATAGTCCAGTCGACTCAATACCATACCTACTACCACCGAGACTGTTTTTGTTTTAACTCAATGCATACGTCTTATCTACAAGTCTAACGAAATATAATTGTCGCACTTCTCATTCCCAATCACGTTCCTGTCTCAGGACACTGAAGAATCCATGATTTGCCATTTTTTTGGAGATCTTGCCAATGACTACCAAATCTAGACAATAAAAGAGAAAGAACTAACCAGACCTCCACTGGATGAGTTCGAAAAGGACTGGGACCTTGGGTAAGCTCCTCGCCAACCAAATTTCAGTGAAGGCTAATTGTTGTTGCCAGCGATAAGTCAATGGTAAATAGCAAATTTATTTGCAAGAATCTGGGTGGACTTGTTGTCACCCAAACTCCAGGAAACGCCACCGATTATTATCAGCGAGTAAAGATGACTCGTGTAAGAACTCCTTGTGTGTCAAAATAATAATAATAATAATAATAATAATAATAATAATAATAATAATAATAATAATAATAATAATAATAATAATAATAATAATAACTAAAAGAATCCGTGAAAATTCCACGGTGGTTGAAAACATGACCCCTCACATCAGCAAGAACCTTCTTGTCACAAAAGTAAACAATTAGAATGGGGCTATCCTTCAATAGAATAATCAGTAGAATATTATATCGGATCAGACTGTGAATTAAAAAATAAACATTTGTAGACAAATATGAAAAACTGCTTGAGATATATAATTACAAAAGAAAAAAAAATAGAACTACAGTGAGGCATCACTTTTCTCTAGTGGTTTTAATCTAATCAAAATGACTCGCAAATCCGTTTGTAATTATGTCTCTATCTTTTCCTAACAATCTGATAATGTGGCAGTTAAGCAATAAGATTTAATAGAAACATTTTACATGTAAACTTTTTACAAGTTTTTCATAGTGGTAAGAAAATGGAGGTCAGTTTGAAATAAGATTTATTGATGGAATGAATCAGTAAGTAGTGCGATTGGTGGGATTAGGTTAATGAAAAAAATAAAAAGTAGGATTTAGGTAGATTATATGGCAACACTTGCCGAAATATATTTCATAAAATAAAAATTCTTCATTTCATTTTGAAATTGAATGTTTGAATTTGTTAGAGGCGTTTTCATTATTATTACTATTATTAAAGTTATTTGAACTTATAATCACATCTTTATTATCTTTGCAATATATATTGATTATTAGAATTTATTAGATGAGTTTTGATTGTTATCATTATTCAAATTATTCCGACTTTACTCTTATTTTGATTGTTATCTTTAAAATGGATATTGCTTGTCTGATTTGCAGAATTTATATTCCATAGAATGTTGGGCATTATTCAAGATTGATATCATTCTTTCAAAGAGTGATATTAACACTTAAATACCGTAAAGAGTCTGTTTGTAAAGATCTGGTATATTGACTTTTAAAATTCCTTGCATCAACAAAATCAATAACCATCGAGATGTGAACATAAATTCCTCTTTCATTTAAAAAAAAAATAATAATAATTCAGTCAAATTGTAGGAGAGAATATCGTTTATTTACTTTATTCATGAATTACAATCATACCAAAACTAATAATTTTTCTAATTTTATCGAAAAAATGTTTTTTTATGTCTATGGAAAATAATTATTTCTTTACATCTAAGTAAAGCATAATTAAATATTATTTTTATTTTATTCACTAGGAGCGTTCACACAATTATCGTGCAAGGTCACGGGGGTGTAATGACAGAAGAGGGAGGGCACCAATCAGACCTCCACTTGAAGGGTGTGAAGATACTGGCACCCGAGGAAGATTTATTATTGCTCAAATTCCAGAGGTCAACAATCGTTACAAATGAGAAATCAATGGTAAAGCGATGACACAAATAATTTGTAGAGTTTATCGAAAGAGATGGAGGGTGCAGGCAACCCAAGGAAACTTGTTGTCACTTTGACTCCAGGAGGAACTCTACTGGTTATTGCCAGTGAGTAATTATTGTGTGAACACTCATAGTGAATAATAATAATAATAATAATAATAATAATAATAATAATAATAATAATAATAATAATAACAGAACAACAATATTTGATCGCTAAAAACGTAAATTTTGATTCTCTTTGTTTTTTAACCAAGAGAATCAAAATTTACGTTTTTAGCGATTTTAATACTAAATTGTATCCATTATAAGGCTGATTTTGATCTCGATAGTTCGAATTGTGTTGTCTCCCTCTTATTTATAAATCATGGCCGATCAAAACACTACGTCTCACTTAGTCATAAAATTTGATTTTCTTAGTTAAAAAAAACTACTTGATCAATTTACGTGATTTTTGCGATAGAACATCTTTGTTCTACATACATTATAAATATTTTTCCGTATTTTTTTTTAATAAGTGTAATTCTAAATAAGCACCTAATGTTTCATGTATGAACGGTGTTTATCTTAGAAATCAAGAACATATATTACCAAGATGCGTCCATTCTGTTTGCGAGTTCTAAAAGTAAGTGTGACAGACCGACAAAAATGTTGTTTCAAACATAGAACTTTCTCCCCCCCCTCTCTCTCTCTCTCTATCTCTCTATCTCTCTCTCTCTCTCTATCTCTATTTATCTTTCAATCTAGCTATCTGTACGAAACACTGGAATGAACAAAGGTTCTTTCCTATAACATATCTGTGGAATAAAATGATACGAGGCTGCTTCCAAACCGTCTACAACAGGGTTGTCTTCAAGTCGAATGTAAACAAATACTTGCTGAGTCTTTTCCTGTGACAATTCCTCTTAAATAGGCTTCTGCTCATTTCACTCATTATTTCCAATCATATCGCGGTGTCAATCTTCGTCCAACTAACAATCTCTTTAACTGTTATCCTCGAGTGGCTGCCGGGTCTTCATGAACAGTGAAATTAAAACAAAGTCGTATTCACCCTAAGAATTTAGAACCATGTTCCTCCGAAGAAATAAGTTAATAGGGAATATCAAATTTATAAGCTGTCGCCAGCCGTATGTATATTTTAGTTGGGGGAGATAACATAAGGAGGTATCATATATATAGCGCCTGGTATTAGCAAATAGTCACCCTTCAGGTACTGACCAAGCTCAACGTTGCTTAACTTTAGTAAAAAGTGGTGACCCACGAGCAAAAAAAAAAACAAAAAACAAAATCAGTCTGACTGACGAATGAAAGATTTTATTTAGATAGTTGGACACATCTAAAGTAATTGTGTAAGACCGATAGACAAAGCCTCTTATTATGATGCGAAGGCGCACCTCGAAACGAAGCTGATCGTCGTGCACACGCACTTGTTTTCCATTAACCATTTTAATCTTGATCTGAATCCAATTCCCCCAAATCAGCCATTTTATGCTTAGTAATTAACGAACTTGGTCGATAGACATCAACAGTTGTTGACCTTGTAGACGCGTTTTGTACACAAACTAGATAAACGAGCGCAACAAACTACCAATAACAAATTAGATTTACATGATTTGTTTGTTGTATTGAAACAGGTTCTCGGTAGAGAAACATTATCGTATATAAGCATTTTATATAATCAGTTGCTTTATATCTTATTCTTGTTCCTGCTATGATTTTTGTCATCATCATCATCATCATCATCATCATCATCATCATCATCATCATCATCATCATCATCATCATCATCATCCCTTTTTAGCTCGTTGAAAATGGCCAAAAGTCATATACCGTTAACTTAGATGAGTGCTTTATGCCAAATTAATGGTTAAATATGGTAAATTTGTACACATTTTTGCATTAAATACTAATCCCTATTAATCTTTAACTGTGCATCGAACGGATATATAATACTGAGTTCGCTACACCTTATCATAACAAAGTTCCATACAAAATTTTAGCCAGATCGGTTCTGAAAAAATGGAAAGAACAGGCAGGCACATGTTGAGAAATATGATATAGACTATTATTATTATTATTATTATTATTATTATTATTATTATTATTATTATTGGCTCACAAGGAGCTTTTCACGTAAAGGATCTCTCCTAAAAACAACCTGTGGTGTTCCCTGGAAACTGAATGACAACAAGTCTCCCCAATTTTCCAGTACTCTCCACCTCTTCTGATATCATTTGCAAATGAGTTTGCATTATCGCAAGAGTCGCTTACAATTGATTTTTCACTAACAGCGGCCATTGGTCTCCACTGAAATTTGAGTGGCTATAAGCCTCCCCAAGGTCCAAGTTCTCTTCACACTTGTCCAGCGGAGGTCTGGTCAGTGCTTTCTCCTCGGTCTTTCCATCCTCCTTTACCCTTCTCGGCTATTTAGCATCATTCTTTTTTTAGGGGGGTTAATTAGGCAATGGGAGGCAATGGGGAACAGGATAGAGAACTTATATGCATCTTCAATGTTCTTGGTTCCATGTAAAGCTTCTTCATGTTTTGTCTCTGCAGTAGCTCGTCCAGCTCGTGCATGTGGCTCATGTGTATTAATCTCCGCATTCAATGGTTTTCCTTAACATTTCAGCCGTTTTCATCATATATAGTATCTTTCCAGTCATTTCTCTGATTCTAATTTCTCCTATTCTTTCTTCAATTTTTTTTTTCGCAATTTTTCCTAGTGCTCCTACTATTATAGGTACGACCTTGATATTTTTTATTATCCATATCCCTTTCAGTTCTATGGCTAGCTTCGTATATTTATTCCGTTTCTTCTTTTCTTTGATATTTATCCTGTGGTCAACTGGAACAGCAAAGTCTACGGTTTGGCAGGACTTTTCTTTCTTGTTAATTATACGATATCCGGTCTTCTTACTTGGGTGGGTTTATCCGTTTGTATGTCCATGTCCCATAGGATTTTGTGATTCTCGTTTTCAATTACTGTTGCTGGCTTATGCTTGTGCCATTTGTCCGTGCGTTCGAGGTGCAGATTTTTGCACAATTTCCAGTGTACTGCCCTTCCTACTTGGTTGTGCATGTTCTTGTATTCCTTGTGAGCTAGTTTGCTACATTCATTTACTATATGGTTTATCGTTTCGTCTCTTTGTCCAAAGAGAATGCATTTGTTGTTATCTTGTGTATTTTGTCAATCTTTGCTTTCATGTAGTTTTTTTACACAGTGATCACCACTTATCAAGGCCCGGAAGCCACTCAGAGATAAGGGTTATTGCAAGTACATTACGTTAGTGTGGAGATTTGATGAAGTGTTTACTTAAGGGGGCGGTTCATTAGGAATTTGTTAACGTTGGACTTGAAGACATCCAAGTTGCAGTCCGGTGGGAAGCAGGCAGACGGAACAGAGTTCCACAGGCGTGCAGTTCTAAGAAAGAAGCTTTGTTCATGGAATCCACGTTTTGATTTAGGCACAGATATAGAGTGGGGGGAATTTTTCACAGTGGATTCAGCTAGACGGGTGTTTTTCGTGAAAGATTGGCGAGGGGGGACCAGAGATTGGAGTTCAGACGAGCACCTGCAATGGAAATAACGATAAAACAAGGATAAGCTCGCAACGTCTCTTCTGTGGGAGAGAGATTGCAGGGTAGAGAAAATGGCATCCCCCACTAAGCCACGAAGTCTATTTTGTACTCTGTCAAGGCAGGATAGGCTGTTTTTAGCAGCTCCTGCCCAGATATGGCAACAGTATTCCATCCTTGGACGTACTTGGCTTTTATATAGATAGAGAATTGCATCAGTAGTGAGATATCTTCTGTAGTTGGTTCTTATTGTTATATTTTTATTATTATTATTATTATTATTATTATTATTATTATTATTATTATTATCATTATCATTATTATTATTATTATTATTATTATTAGTAGTAGTAGTAGTAGTAGTAGTAGTAGTGGTAATATTGTTATTATTATTATTATTATTATTATTATTATTATTATTATTATTATTATTCACTAGCTGTTCTCACATAGTTTATCATCAGAGATTACTCACCGATGACAATCTGGTGTTTCCTGGAGTCTGGGCCAGAACAATAATCACCAGGTTCCCAGTACTCTTCGCCTCTCTCAATAACCTTTGCAAATAAATTTGCGTTATCCCAACAGCCGTTTACCATTAATTTCTCGCTGGCAACGATTACTGGCCTTCACTGAAATTTGGGTCGCAATAAGCCTCCCTAAATTCTCAGTCCTTCTCGCACTCATTCAGTGGAGGTCTGGTTAGTTCTTTCTCTCCTCAGTATTTTCATCCTCCTTGACCATTCACTACTATTCCGTGTGATGCCATTATTATTATTATTATTATTATTATTATTATTATTATTATTATTATTCACTAGAAGTGTTACGTATTTTATTCTCGCTAAATCGTTTTATGTATTCTTATCTCACTGTGCGTTTCTAACTGCTTATTTAACGGACTATTGTCCTCATATCCCTTTTACTGTCTATTTACTTAACGGCCCGTGACTCATCTAGTGTTATAGGTGCGTGCGTGTTAGAACATATAATACACGTAACATGACGATATACCTGTCTGCTGCTAGTCGCTTCTAGGAGATTCACCAACGGTCTTTGGGGGAGCTGGAACCTGTTTAAAGGAAACGCCTCAAAACAGGGACCCAAGACGATGTGTCTTTTATATATTGGTTTATTTCACTCCCAGGCATCTTGTCTTCCGCAGCATGGAGAGAAATTGACGATCTCAGACTTGTAGCGTTCTTCTGCATCAATTTGGAAGCCGTCGCTTCCTTATGGGGAGGCATGTTTAACCCATCTTGCTTCCTTGGCTTCTCGGACCCAACTCACTAAACTTAACTTGGCTTATTCAAATCTGAACACCTGCTACGTCACTTCTGGTCTCCGCTTTATATTTCCGGTGCAAACTGACCGGTCAACCAAGTTTGATACATGTCACAACATGACCCTTTGACTCTTTCTGCACCTGCACGCTCGCTCGACTTATTGTTTCCCACGATTCAATCTCTGTTATTTACACCGTTAGACAGACAGACATATAGATAGATAGATAGATAGATAGATAGATAGATACATACATACATACATACATACATACATACATACATAACTGAATAAATGCTTTCTACCCGGCGTTGCTCGGCGTTTACCTAACAGGAGTTAATCTTGGCATAGTTGTTGAAGCATTGGTTAATAGGCCGGAAGGTTATGGTTCAAAACGCGAATTCCATGAACAAAGCTTCTTTCTTAGAACTGCACGCCTGTGGAACTGTTCCGTCTGCCTGCTTCCCACCGGACTGCAACTTGGATGTCTTCAAGTCCAACGTTAACAAATTCCTAATGAACCGCCCCCTTAAGTAAACACTTCATCAAATATCCACACTAACGTAATGTACTTGCAATAACCCTTATCCCTGAGTGGCTTCCGGGCCTTGATAAGTGGTGACCACTGTGTAAAAAAAAAAAATTATAACTAAGTTAAATTAAAAACTCAGAAATGGTACTCGATGCCCTCTTGTTTAGACGCTCCGCATTTTAAGAATAGCATCAAGGGTAAGTGGAGTAATACTGAAAGTAACTAATGAAAAGAGAACCTTCGGGATTCCCTTGACCATGGTCGACCACCAATTTGTTTTTTATTTTTTGTGTGGATGATGGATCTCCCACCGCGAGAAAATAGTCAGAAAGTGGAATTGAAATGCAAGGAGAAACAATATTACTTGAAAAAAAAAATGCTTGGGCAATCCCGTCAACATTCCTCGTGATTATGAATAAAGGGAAAAAGCAAAACCTGGGAGGATAAACTTCCTAGAACTTCTATGAATCAGTAACATAACGCAATTACTAAAGAAAATGCCATTTCAGAAATGATGAATTTTTCCATTGATTTTGGTGCCAAGTGAAAATACCCTTGGATAAGTTTGTCCGTTTGTATTTCCATGTTCCAAATAATTCCATGCATTTTATTGTCTAATATTGTCTCTAGTTTCTAGTCGTACTATTTATCCCTAAACTCCAATCGCTGCTGGAGAACTTTCTTTATCCAGTTATTTTTTGCTGTTGCGTTCAATTTAGTCAGTTCGCTTCATTCATTTATGATGGTGCTTACCATTTCCAATCTTTACCCACATGGTCTACTGTTATTGTTTTCTAGTGTCTTGTCTACCTTAGCTTTTATGAAGTTCGTTTTGCTCGCGATTCCTTTTCTTAGTTAAAGTGATTTTTTCGTAGCCATGTATATGTATTCCCACGCACTATTTCTTTTGATCCGTCTTATAAATCGTCCATGCAATTATATCTCTTCCCATTTGGTTTACATTTTCACTGCTCTTCATATTGTTCATTTTAATGGCTCTTTCGCTGTTGATTTTTACGTATATATATATATATATATACATATATATATATATATATATATATATATATATATCCAGAATGTAAAAGACTATATAATTGTTTCCATAGCCAAATAATGTAGCAGCTCAAAAGACATGATAGTCAAGAAACCGTGCAAGATTCGAGTTTGGCCCTCATTTGGGCTCATCAGTTAGACATATCCGAACCCGAGATTCGAAACCCGAGCCTTTTAAGCAAACGCTCTGTATATATATATATATATATATATATATATATATATATATATATATATATATATATATATATATTATTTGATTTTTTATAATATAAAGCTGAACGTCTCTGTGTGTGTGTGTGTGTGTGTGTGTGTGTGTGTGTGTGTGTGTGTGTGTGTGTGTGTTTGGTCACGAATAGGCTCCTATATGGTTGACTATTAAAGAAAACGAATCACATATAATGATAGAAGATATATCGAGACACATGAATGGGTATGTTTGATCTGGCAGAACGATGGGTCATTAAAATTGTGGGGTCTGCGTTCGCGCCTGGCCCACAAAGTATCGAAATAACAAATTTAAAAATTAAAAAAAAAAAACGTTTACAAGGGTTTTTGATATAAATGTACATAATAATACTTTGATAAGTATGTTTCAACTTAAATAGGTATGGTATAATAAAATTGTGGGGTATGCGTTCGCGCCTGGCCTCCATAGAATGGAAATAGGCACAAACTTTAATAAAGACTTTTCATATTTATCTGCGTAAGTACACTTTGATAATTATGTTTCAGTTTGAAGAAATATGGTATAATAAAATTATGGGGTGTTCGTTTGCGCCTGACCTCCATGGAATGGAAATATGTCACAAAGTTTAACAAGGTTTTTTTAATATAGATCCACAGAATATTGTGATAAGTGTTTCAGTGTGAACAGGCATGGTATAATAAATTATGGGGGTTATCTATTTTATTTTTACGTTCATCATATTTTGCTTTGGTTTTTATACTCCCAAATTCGAAGCTATCTCTTTACAACCCTTCCTTTTCATAAGCTATCATACTTTCATAAATCAGAGTCCATTTTCTGTAGGCTGTTTTCGAAACCCAGTCAACGACGGGCACTTTTGCTTGTATACACACACACACACACACACACACACAGATATATATATATATATAATTAAATAAAAAGTTATATATATATATATACATATAAGTAAAAATTACTTATCCCATTATTCCCTTCAATAATTGCCCGTTTTTTTACAGGGTCGGTCATTGGCAACATAGGACTACAGTGTATTGTCATAATTTGCTGGTTCTTTAGTCCAAGTATATAAGCTCTTATTTGACCAGTTTATAAAAACTCTAGATTTATTGAACATATTGCACAAATGTTTTCTTTGTGTTAGGTTTCTACTGTATTATTCTCATGTATTCATTTCTAATCTTCTATTTCTATTTATTTGATGTTGTCCGATTCCAGAGTGTCCTTATATTTATACTTACATTTTTATCAAATTTCCTTATCGCTTCTCAGTTTGGCAGTTTCTTTTTTTTTTTTTCGGGTGTTTTCTTTATTCATCTCAAGTTGGGACACTTTTCCATTCCGAATTCCATTCCGAATTCCATAGCTAAAGATCGTAGTTTTGCTTATTACTGTTTTTTGGCTTTTTTTAATTTTGCGTATAGTTGAAGATAATCTGTATAAATTACGTGCTGTGCTTTGCTTTTCCTTTGCATTTTTAAATTGGTGTTCGACATTGCACCTCCTGAGTATTTTGTTGAATGGCATTATGGGATTTTTCCGATTCCCGATTCCGATTTTTCGTCCTAATACTAAATAAAATTCTGTTTCAGACTGATCGCACGACAGACGTGGCCTCTAAACAAGGCGTGTAGACGCACCTAAAAGTGCAAAACAAAGTAGAGATTGATTAGTTAAAACGATTGATTAACTAACTCACAAAGGCACAATATGGCGGTACGCCTCAAATTAAATACAGTTAATTTATATGTTGTGTGTTTTTGTGTCCCTCGGGGAAAAGTTTCTGATTCTTTTGTTTGCTTATCTGATAAATCTATTTCTGCAAATCCTAATATAACAAAGCAAAGATTAACTTAATCCGCTTAGAAAATTAGTTAAGTTACAATGTAAATGATTATTACATTAATCTTTTTTCTTGTTTTTTTTTTTTAATGCTTTCGTTTTCTTCATTGTATCTTTTTTTATATTGACTGCAGTGTGGTTTTCTCTCTTCTTTTCTGCCCCCCCCCCCGAACTACTCTTGTTTGGCGAATTCATCGAACCACAACAACCGACTTACACACAAATGTAAATCAGTGGTTGGGGTTTAAAAAATCCATCATAAGGACAGGCCAGATATATACATAAATTATTATCTAAAATTGCTTTTGTTATTCATTTATTTATTTTTTCTGCAGTGGAACAGTTTTCGTACGCAAAGACCCACGGTGTACTGAATAAAATTCAATTGTAAAGTTATACTCTTTTGGAAGTTGAATGTTCAATCTTCAGTGCGGGCGAGACCCAAAATACAATTGCGAATTATTAAGGACTTCTGCCCAGTCATAACTGGTGGAACTAAAGCTTGTTAGCCCCATGGATTATGTAAAGGGATCCGTTCGAAATTCCTGCAGATTCCTGAGTTCGACAGAAATATTCCCAATGAGAACAGTAGTTTGAAGAATCCAAATAATACGAAGTTCAAATGTATTAAACTAAGAATTAACGTTTTTTTTCAAAGGTGCTCAATACATATGTAAGTGAAATCGAAAAAAACTCTGCATAAATTAATTTACATTTCGACAATGTTAGTCGCCTTCTCAGAGGTTCAACAACCTTGTTTATTGTTTAACCCATGGAGAGACGATTAACATCGTCGAAACGTAGATTAATTCGTGAAGGATTTTTTTCTGATGTTTACATAAATTTATACACTTACAATTCATATATTATCATTTTTTACAAAAATACATGCGGTACATATATCATTTTTGGAAAAAAAAAATAAGAAACTCGAAGAAATAAAAAAGATAAGCAACTCGAAAAAAATTTTAAAAAAAAAGGGTATAATTCAATAGAAGCTCTCTGATATATTTACTGTTTGCGTAAAAATAATCACACTGTGTGTATGTGTGTATGTGTGTGTGTGTGAAAGTTCGTTCTATATGGACTCACATTGTGTGTGTGTGTGTGTGTGTGTGTGTGTGTGTGTGTGTGTGTGTGTGTGTGTGAAAGTTCGTTCTATAGGGACTCGAAAACAGCTGGTCCGATTTTTATGAAATTTCACGTGAAGGAACTTTTATGTACCTGGTAGTGTTTTTAGATAGGTTTTGTATCGGAATGTCTTCAATAAGTGTCGATAATCGATGATCGAAATAATCCGATGAAAGAATAAACAGGCGATTTTGGCCAAAGTTAACATCATACATAGCTTAACATCGCAAGTGCATTTGAAAAGTTTTATTACCACACAAGCAGACAGGCTCGACTTATAAATTCATTGTAGATTCTTGGATATGATAGGGGTGCGTTCCAAGTGAATGTTTCTGTTTAAAACACAATTGCACCATGATACTTGACTTCTTCAATTTAAATTTAAGTTTAAGCCACTATCACCGCACAAGCAGTAAGGCCGAACATGTTTAATATGACAGAGGTACGTTCGAAATGAATGTTTCTGTTTAGATCAAAATAGAAGCATGATACTTGACTTTTGCATTTTAAACTTTAATTCAATCCATTATATATATATATATATATATATATATATATATATATATATATATATATATATATATTATTATTATTATTATTATTATTATTATTATTATTATTATTATTATTATTATTATACTATTGGTAGAATATTTTCAGTAACTCATAACAACAACACAATAGGTCATTCCAAAGAGTGCTCAATGCATGAAACAGAGGTGGATGGTTTTTTGCCTGATGAGGTGATTTTCCCTGCTAGGGGGTCATTGAAACACGTTTGCTAATGTGTAGCCAATAGCTCTCCAACAATCAATCTACATATATATATATATATATATATATATATATATATATATATATATATATATATATATATATATATAATTTTATAAAATCAATAATAGGTTCTCTATAGTGCAATGTTTTTATTTTTATTTTTTTATGACATTTTCACCCCAAACAAGAAAAATTGCCACTTTGGTGTAGGGGGCTACTATCAGGGGCAACAACTACTGGGGTACTATGTAGGGATTTGGGCAGCAAGATGTCGGTTCACGTTACACTTGAACTTCTGCACGTCAGTGCTGTTGGGGAAGCAGGGACCTGGAATGGAATTCCAGAGTCTAGCGGTTCTGGGGAAGAAACTATTGGAGTAAAAAGATCTTTTACATCTAGGGATCTCTACAGTGTGGGGGTGGGATTTAGTAGCCTGTCGGGTTTGTCGAGGTTGCTCACGTCGTGGGGGCACAAGTGATTGCAGTTCGTTGCATTCACCACTAAAATACTTGTAGAAAAGGAAGAGGGATGCAACATTTCGTCGATGGAACAGAGGCTAAAGCTTAGATGCCAGTTCAGGGCCTATCAGGTTTGCGACTCTCTTTTGAACCTTGCCAAGGAGCGAGAGACTAGTAGCAGATGCACCAGCCCAGATGTGACAGCAATACTCCATACATGGGCGAATATTGGCCTTATAGAGGTACAGGATACTTTCGGGTGTTAGTAGTTGTCTAGCAGCGGCCTTGGCAATGCCTTCAATGTAATTGTTCCAACTCATGTTTCCTGTGAACGTTAGGCCAAGGAGTTTGAAAGATGTACTCTCAGATAAAGAGTCGTTGGCCATTGTTATAGGTGGTAGAGAGGGTTTCTTGTAATTATTGAATGAAACTAGTTTAGCCTTGGCAGCATTGAACGCAACCAACCACTTTTGTCCCCATTCCACTACAGATTGGAGGTCTTCCTCTAGTGTTTCTGCCATTTCTTTAGAAATGTGTTCATTTGTCTTCCTGTTGTGCCTGCCATAGAGTGTAGTGTCATCAGCATATATACCCATCTCAGAGGCAATTTTGTCGGGAGGTCATTTATGAATATCAGGAACAATAGAGGTCCAAGGATAGAACCCTGGGGCACTCCCGCATTTATATCATATTATTTAGATGTGCGACCGTCGAGGACAACCTGGATTTTTCTCTTATCTAAGAAGGATTTAATTATGTTAAGTATTCTACCAGTGATACCGTATGATCTAATTTTCCTGAGGAGACCCTCATGCCATACCCTGTCAAAAGCCTTAGATATATCTCCGGCTACACTCTGGCCTCCCCCGCTTTGTCCAGTGAATGGTATATACGTTCAGAGATTACGTTTAGGATGTCTGCTGTGGAACGGGCTTGTCTAAATCCATATTGTTTGTCAGTCAGAAGTTTAGCATATGTAAGGTGATGGACTAGACCATGGTTAATTAAGGTCTCAAATATTTTGGCAAAAAGTAGGAGGAGGCTAATGGGGCGATAATTTGATGGGTCAGTCCTTTCGCCAGAATTCTTGAATACTGGTACCACAGAAGCAGTTTTCCAACAGCCCGGAAAGCAAGATTCATTAAGGCATTTGTTGTAGAGTTTGGAGAGAACTGGAGCTACTTCGGCTGAGCACTTTTTTAATAGCACAGCTGGGATGAAATCGGGTCCACATGCTTTTAAAGTGTCAAGGGTTTTTATGATAGCATGCACCTGAGCAGGGGTGATTTTCAGATCGTCTAGCGTGGCGTCTGTCCGCATAGGAAATGTCAACTAAAATGTATTATGGACTAAGTCGCTGAAGCTTCTTCCCGGTGCACAATGATGGGTCCCCGACTAGAGTAGAAAATCGATTGATTTGATTAAAAATTGGTCGATTTCACCGATTTCGATAACAATAAAAGAGTGTGAAACATGTGGGAGTGGGAAACATTCGTTAATTCAATTACGAGCAATGTCGGGTCTCCTTACTAATATATATGTATATGTATTATATATATAAATCTGAATGTCTGTGTGTGTATGTGTGTGTGTGTCTGGTCACGAATAGGCTCCTATATGGTTGACTATTATAGAAAACTGATTACATATAATGATAGAAAATGTATCGAGACACAGGAATGGGTATGTTTGAACTGGCATAATGATTATTCATTAAAATTGTGGGGTCTGCGTTCGCGCCTGGTCCACAAAGTATGGAAATAAAAAATTAAAAAATTAAAAAAAAAAACGTTTACAAGTGTTTTTGATATAGATGTACATAAGAATACTTTGGTAAGTATGCATTAACTTAAATAGGGATGGTATAATAAAATTGTGGGGTCTTCGTTCGCGCCTGGCCTCCATAGAATGCAAATAGGCACAAACTTTAATAAAGACTTTTCATATCTATCTGTGTAAGTATACTTTGATAATTATGTTTCTGTTTGAAGAAATATGGTATAATAAAATTATGGAATGTTCGTTCGCACCTGACCTCCATAGAATGGAAATATGTCACACAGTTTAACAAGGTTTTTTAATATAGATCCACAGAATATTGTGATAAGTGTTTCAGTGTGAACAGGTATGGTATAATAAATTATGGGATTTATCTATTTTATTTTTACGTTCATCATATTTTGCTTTGGTTTTGATACCCCCAAATTCAACCCAAATGTACAACCCTTCCTTTTCATAACCTATCATACTTTCATAAATAAGAGTCCATTAGCTGTTTTTGAATCCAGTCAACGACGGGTACTTTTGCTAGTATATATTATATATACACGGGGGAGTTAAAGGAAGAGAACAAGATCAATTCTTTAAGAGTAAAGGATAATGCAAAGCTCAACAAATTGTATTGGACTTTATACTGAAATTAATAAAAGAAAGAAAACGATGATATAAAACTATATACTAATATATATATATATATATATATATATATATATATATATAGAGAGAGAGAGAGAGAGAGAGAGAGAGAGAGAGAGAGAGATTTATTCATTTATTCAATAAGGATACACATCAATTATGGTTGTAGGGTATGCGGAGTCTCGTCCATAGCTATTACCTATTAATACATATGACTAAATTAGCACTTTCTTTCAATTAACGTACCCTATATAGCCATGTTATATATCATTTTAAAGCACATTTTTCTCTATCGAATCGTATTATTCATTACAGTTCTCAATCTCTTAATTCATTTTTTTTGCAGTATTTCGATAGCATAGACAAAATCAAAATCCGCACGATTTTCTTGTTTTAGTTCAAACTAGGCCGAAAAGCTGCCGAGACAGCTTGTGATATCAATGATGCATTTGGCCCAGGAGCCACTAATGAACGTGTGACACAACGGTGGTTCAAGAAATTTCGCAATGGTTTAAGTTCCTCGAAGATGAAGACAGTCGCGGCCGGCCGACTGCGAAAGTATAACGAACATTTGAAAGCCTTACTTGAAGTCAATCCTCGCAAAAACTACGCGAGACGTTGCTCTTGAACTCTAGGTAGATCATTCAACAATCGTTCGCCATTAAAAGCAAATAGGAAAGTAAAAAAAATTGGATAAATGGGTGCTAAATGAATTGAACAATAATCAAAACAATTGTCGTTTTGAGGTATCTTCTACGCTCCTTCTACGCAACAAAACGACCCATTTCTCGAGCGGATTGTGATGTGTGATTAAAAGTGGAGTCTCTACGATAGGTGTATCAGAAATTTTGTAGGAATTTTTGACACCCCTGACACAAACTGCGAATAAAATATAAAAAACTCGTAATTTCTCTTTTAAAAGTGAGTTGTTTATTTTCTTTATGGATTTATACTTCCAAAATAAACTATTAAATTTGTATAAAAAGTAGAAATATTATTTTTTTTATTTAAAAAAAAAAACAGTAATGAAATTAATTGAATTTTACGAGTTCAGTATTTTTCAATTTTTAAACTTTAAAAATCTATCAAAATTTTTCTATTGATTCTATTTTTACGATATTTTCAGTGTCAATGTGAAAGTTTATGTTCTTTCCAATAAACCGAATATAATATTTTAGACAAACGTTTTTTTTTAATTCACGCCCCCCCCCCCATTTTTAAATGTCTATTAAAAAATAAATAATTAATTTATATGCCAAAGTTTTATATATCACAAATTGAAAATAAAAGATCAATAAATAATATATTCAAATTTAAAACAAAAAAAAGAACAGTTTTTTGGAAATTTACCTGTAAAGTTCCGAAGTGTAAAACCTTTTTTAAAAAAAACAAAAAAAAAACACGTTGTTTGTATTTTTTTAAGAAACTTGGTCCTTGTCCATTTAATTGAAAAAAAAATTAAGGTTTGAATTACATTTTTCGAGTAGTTATAAGCCTAGAAAGACAGGAGGTCGAATTAATTCCCGCCCCCCCCCATTTCCAAATGTCTATCAAAAAGTAAATAATGAATTTATGTGGCAAAGTTTTATATATCATAAATTGAAGATAAAAGATCAATATATAATATATAATTATTTAAAACAAAAAAAAAAGGAACAGTTCTTTGGAAATTTACCTGTAAAGTCCATAGTTTAAAACCTTTTAAAAAAAAAAAACAAAAAAAAACACGTTGTTTGTATTTTTTTAATGAAACTTTGGTCCTTGCTCCTTTTAATTGAAAAAAAATTAGGGTTTGAATTACATTTTCCGAGTAGTTATAAACTTGGAAAGACAGGGGGTCGAATTATTCAATATTTTTCACGAATTTTCTGACACACCTACCTCTACGACAACCGGCGACGTTTGGCACAGTGGTTGGATGCCAGAGAAGTACCACAACACTTCCCGAAGCTGAAATTGTACCAAAAAAGGTTATGGTGACTGTTTGGTGGTCTGCAGCCAGTTTCATCCATCACAGCTTCTTGAATCTAGACGAAACGATTACGGCTGAGAAGTACTGCCGACAAATTGACGAAATGCGCCAGAAGCTCCAACGTATGTACCCGAGATTGGTCAATATGAAAGGACAAATTTTCCTCCATGACAACGTTCGCCCGCATGTTGCTCAACTGACCCTGCAGAAGCTGAACGAATTGGGCTTTAAGACTCTATCTCATCCACTATATTCACTGTCCACCAATTGTCATTTTTTTTCAAACATCTCGAAAACTTTCTGCGCAAAAAATGCTTCAAAAGCCGAGATGATGCCGAATCGACCTTCAATGATTTCATCGCTTCCAGAACACCGGATTTCTTTGCTAATGGGATAAATAAACTTGTTTCTCGTAAGCAAATATGTGTCGATTATAATGGTTCTCATTTCGATTACTAAAGTTTATTATGAAAGGAGTAATGATCTTTTGAAGTTTTAAAAATTGAATGTCAACAAACGACATTATTTTTGCACCAACCTAATATATTAGTATGTAGTTTTATATGGTCATTTTTTCTTTATTGATATATATATATATATATATGTGTGTGTGTGTGTGTGTGTGTGTGTGTGTGTGTTTTTATATATAGTGAATAAATGGCAAAAGACTATATTACAAAGTTCATGATGCTGACCATCTTATAATTTATTCCTTTAATTCAATTGACAGCATCTTTTTCGTTGCGTAAAATCAATCATTAAATTAGTGATCTATTTTGCCCTTAACTCATCACATCCGTCAAATAAAATAAAGTGCATTTTGACATGATAAAATCCGAAAATTAGTAGAGAAGCTTTAAATACTTTATAATATGTTTCCATTACGCCATTTTGAATTTTAGTCAACATCATGAACTTTGGAATATAGTCTTTTGTTATTTATCCATTATATTGCTCTGAAATTACATTTACTTAAATAAGGATTGGTATATATTATAAGGAAATAGAATATATTTTCACAGAAATATATATATATATATATTACATGGCGGTCACCACCTATCAGGGCCCGGAAGCCACTCGGGGATACGGATTATTGCGTATACAGTAATCAATGGGATAGTGTCGTAGTAATCGTTAGTGTTGGAGATTTGTTTATGTTGGACTTGAATTTGTTTATGTTGGACTTGAAAACATCCAAGTTGTAGTCAGGTCGGAAACGGGCAAACGGAAGAAAGATCCACAGGCGTGCACTTCTAAGAAAGAAGCTTTGCTCATGGAATCTACGTTTTGATTTAGGCACAGATAAAGAGTGGGGAAAATTATTGACAGTGGTTTCAGCTAGACGGGTGTTTATCGTGAAAGATTGGCGAGGGGGGACCAGAGATTGGAGCTCAGACGAGCACTTGCCATGGAAATAACGATAAAACAAAGACACGTTCGCAACGTCTCTTCTGTGGCAGAGAGGTTGCAGGGAAGAGAAAAGGACATCCCCACTAAGTCACGAAGTCTATTTTGTACTTTGTCAAGGCAGAATAGGCTGTTTTTAGCAGTTTCTGCCCAGATGTAATCCATCCTTGGACGTACTTGGCTTTTATACAATAGAGAATTGCATCAGTAGTGAGATATCTTCTGGAGCGGTAGAAGGATCCCACCATTTTCCCAGCGACCTTGGCAACATACTTTATGTACGTGTTCCATTTCAGATCAGGAGTAAAGGTCAAACCCAGAAGCCTGCCAAAACATGGAGCCTCCCCAAAACGAGAGCCATACATTTGAATTGATACCAGATGGGGATCAGAGCGTTGATCATGTAAAGATAGGAGCTTGGTTTTAGATGCATTAAAAGTAACGAACCACTTCTTCCCCTACTGTACCATGCGCTCAAGATCAGAGGAGAGAGAATCAGAGAGGACTTTGTCATATATATATATATATATATATATATATATATATATATATATATATATATATATATATATATACGTAAGTAGAGCTTAGTTGTAAAGTCTAGAAATGTGATGATGGCAATTAAACTATTTGAAAGCGTCTTGGTTTCATCCCTGCAGTTATGTTAAATGTACAGGTATTTAGTTACTCCTTTTATGTATATATCCACGTGATGTTTAGTCTAGCTAACCAAGCAATCAAAAAAAATTTTTTTACGAAGGCGGTGTAAATGATATGATCTTTTATGTCTTTCATTTTTTTTATTATAGTTATTGATATCCTGTTGATCATATATTATTTATAGAAATTGCTAGAGACAAGGCGTGAAACCACGAAGAATGAAAGAATTTTGTTACAAAGACAGGAGGTGCTTTTTGACCTTGGTCTTGACAAAAACAAGGCTATATGTAGGAGGAAACAGTCAGCAGGAAAAGAGTTTCACAGACGTGTATTTCTAAGAAATAAGCTACTGGAATAAGAAAGCTGTATTTCAATGAGGTATCGAAACTGCAAACCGATGGATAACACTAGATAAACGGGTCAAGCGAGTTGGAACAAAAGAAGCAGGGGATAAATTAGATAATTTTGAAGAACACATCCTTTCATAGTATTTCTTTAAAAAGACTAGCAACACCACGTCTGTGTGTGTGAGAGAGAGAGAGAGAGAGAGAGAGAGAGAGAGAGAGAGAGAGAAAGAGAGAGAGAGAGAGAGCTTGCAGAGAAGAATAAAATGTGGGGCTAATTCAATTATAGATACTTTTCTGCCTCTTTATCAAGAACTCTCCAGCGGGACAGAGATTCGCCAGGCCAAATATGATAATAGTACTTAATCTGATAATAGATTTGTAGAGATGGAGAATAACCTCAGGTGTGAAAATGTGTTTAGAGGGAAGAGATTTTACGAGAAACAGAAAGAGTAAAGAAAGATTTAATGAAGTTTTAGAGTCGATTTCTCCTCAAAAGCAAAGCCATTCATGAGAATCTCAGAAAAAAAGGGGACACGCATATGATTGAAAGATACGAGCTGAGTCTTGACGCGATTAAACGAAATAAGCCATTTCTTACGCCAATCCATAACTGAATCCATCTCAACTTCTAGATTAACTGCATATTTCATTTGATCAGAGAAAGATGGGTGAGAAGCGACACCAGAATAGAGGGTGGTATAATCAGAATAGATGTTTATTTTCTAAATAATATGCTCTGGAATCGAACAGAAACAGTATAAATCCTTTGCACCCCAAATAATGCGTATTGCCACTTAATCGTAAGGGGTTACTATTTGGTATCATGCTTAACAGGGGGTTGTAAGGAGTTTGTATTTATTTGCTTCCTCACTGAGCAAATTAGGCACAAGGCCGTTTTTTAATGTAAGGTGATTGTAGGGAGTTGAGCAGCGAGATATCTGTGCACATTATATTTAAACTTATGCATATCAGTACAGCCAGGATAGTAGGAAAGAATACGGGAATTCCAAAGTTTTTCAATTCGAGGACAAAATTTATTAGCATAGAAGATTTTCCGTCAACTACAGATCTTAACAGTGAAGAGACGGAATTTTGATGCGTGTCGGATTATTCGGGATTATCTGCTACGATCGTGGCAGAAAGTGATACGAGTTAATCAGAACACATTCCATTAAAATACTTATAAAACAGGCACAGAGATGCAACAGGGGTTGGAGCTTGAGCGATAGTGTGATACCTATTAGATTTGAGAATATTTTTTTCTCCCTTGTTTAAGAGGGAGAGACATCAACCGGTCTAGATGCGCAACAATACATGGTCGAATGGTGAAAACAAGATACTCTCAAATGTGAGTAATTTTCGAGCACTGTAGACGGAACCACCTTCTTAGCAGCAGACTTGGCAATATCCTCAATGTATTTGTCGTACTTCATGCTGTATGTGAATGTTAATTCGATGAGTTTGAACAATAAGCTGTCATGTATGGTATTATTTATCATATCAATCGGTTGTTTAGGAAGTTTCTGTAGTTGTTAAAGGAAAGAAGCATAAAATGTTATCATCCATTTGCGGCCTCAATCCACTACGTCGTTTTCTAAGGTTTCTGCCATTGTCTTGGATATAGGTACATTCATTTTTCTGTCATGAATATTATAGAGCGTTGTGTCATCAGAAGGGCTAGAACAACAGAATATTCACGAGAAACACCCGTCTGGCTGAAACTACTATCAATAATTTTCCCCACTCTCTATCTGTGCCTAAATCCAAACGTAGATTCCATGAGCAAAGCTTCTTTCTTAGAACTGCACGCCAGTGGAACACTCTGCCGCTTGCATGTTTCCCACCTGACTACAACTTGGACGTATTCAAGTCCAACATAAACAAACTCCTGACAAACCGCCTCTTTAAGTAAGAGACTCTATCAAAACCCCCAATACTAATGATGACTACAATACTATCTCGTTGATTACTGTACACGCAATAACCCTTATCCCTGAGTGGCCTTCGGGCCTTGATAAGTGGTGACCCCCATGTAAAAAAAAAACATCCTGTCATGTAGACGTGCGTGAAAAGTCGGCTTTAGGCATAGGCAAATTAGGACTTCCGATAGTTGGGGGCTTCACACAGGAATCATAAGAAAAATATATAGATAATGCTAATATAGGCGTATTAATATAGGCGTGTGATATCCACGGATATTTACTTGCATACTTAGAATATAGCTATAGCCCTTCGAATACGAGAGTATTGACAATTCCGATTACTGTTGTATCGGGAGAAAGAAATTTTTACAAGCTGAAATTAATAATAATAAAAAAAACTATTTGAGGACGACAATGACGCAAGAACGCCTTGCAATAGTATCTATCGAACGAGATGTCGTCCAGTCTCTGGATTATTCACACTTTATTCGAGACTTTGCTGCCATCAAAGCACGAAAATTTGATTTTTGTTAAAAATCTACACGAATATTTTTGTATAAAATTTAGTTATTTGTTGATTTAGATATAAATATAGGTTGTTTTTAATAAATTGCATAATATATATTTTGGGTATTCATTTTTTATTATTCTGTTTCATTTCGGGCCACCAAATTCACTTTTCCTATGACCTACAATTACCTAAGACCGGCCTTAGTGCGTGTGTATGTGTTACTTCTAAGTTGTCAATTTTAAGTATGTGCTTACTTACAGGTGTATCGTAATTTTCATGTATGAACAAATGTTTTGTTTATGCATATGTAAGCGATTGACACCTGTAGTTTTTAATGTATAAATATTGTAGAGAGAAAGAGTAGCTTCAATTTTGTTAACTGATGTTAGGAAAATAAAATTTGATATGTTAAAATGTCTTCTCCTGCACCCTACAGTTATAACCTTGAGAAAAGCAACGCCTTTCATTGCTGCTCCTGATAGCTATACTTTTGACTTTGTTTAGAACAATTATATTATTATTGTTTTCAGTCTTGACGATAACAGCTTAAGAATAGAAACATGAATTAATTTTTGTAGATTTTTTGCAAGTTTATATATATATATATATATGTGTGTGTGTGTGTGTGTGTGTGTGTGTGTGTGTGTGTGTGTGTGTGTGTGTGTGTGTGTGTGTGTGTGTTCGGAGCGATGCATGGTTAATCTCCTCGACAATGTTGTAGTAGTAAAACCTATGCATATGTTTTCACCTTTACTGTCGGAGACACAGTCTTCCAAGGGGCAATTGAATTCATAAATTTAGTCCTATCAAGCAACTCAGCCTAACCTGATTATAAATGATAACTCCTCCACCTTGACTGAGTTACTTGGTATAACTAACTTAGTCTATGAATTCAATTGACCTTTTGGAGATTATATCTCCCACGATAAAGGTGAAAACAAACACACACAGAGTTTCTTTTTGGTTTAATAATAATAATAATAATAATAATAATAATAATATATATTTGTATATATTATTAATTATATATGTTAATAACACTTGTCTCAATAAACACACACATACACACACACATGCACACACACATATATATATATTGTATTATTTTTAGATTGTTTAGACTATTGTTCTCATCTTTGTTGTTTTTTTTTTTTCACAACGTTTCGGTCGATGTAACCTTCGACTATCTTACGATGCATTCACACTGGATGGTATTGGTTAATGGTGAAAAATAACGCTACGTCTATTTCTTTTTTAACATACACACACACACACACACACACACACACACACACACACACACACATATATATATATATATATATATATATATATATATATATATATATATATATATACACTGCATATCAAATTATTAACGAATTTAGATTTTTCTTAATAATTAAGTAACGAGTGAATAAAAATCCATGAAAGTTTGAAAAAGTGCTAACAATACTATTCAGCTACTCCAGTCAGAAAATAAAAGTATTTAAAGCAGTATTAGCGAAACTATGACAACAGATGGGAATATCTGATGATTTCAGTGTGTCAAGTTATTAACGAGGTTAAGAAAAAAAGACACATACTCATAACTTGTTTATTGAAATAATATTCAAACATTACATAAACTAGGAAAAATCCTTAGAACACAATAACTACATAGAAATTTCTACGTTGACATAATTAGTAGGGCACATGCGATCCTTTTTTATGAATGACTTGTAAAACACGTTGGTTCACAGAATTAGTCAAATTTGTGATTTCATCAACAGTTATTCCTCGCGATACTTATTGGAGAGCATCCCACAACTCATCTTTGCTCTTAAATTGGTGTCCACTTGTATAGAGATGTCGCTTCATAATACTCCAAAGGTTCTCAATTTGGTTAACGTCTAGTGAATTTGCAGGCCACTCCATCTTCCGTGGCCCAGAGAACTTCAGTTGTTGCAAATACTCTTTGCTTTTGTTTGCTGCATGCGAGAGAGCATTATCCTGCGTAAAAATAATGGTTCTTCTGAACGTCAACCTTTGCTTCTTCAGCCATGGTTCAAAGCGCTCCTTCAGAAAAACTATGTACGCATTTGACGTCATTTTTATGCCTTCTGCGACTCTCCATAAGCCAACTAAAGAACCTCTGATAATCCCAGACCAAATCATTATCCCACCACCACCTTGTTTGCGCCTTAAACGCCGATGACGATGTCGTCCATCTAGGACCGATCCCTTGCTCCAACCATCTGAGCCATCAAGAGTGACACAAACTTCATTCGTGAACAAAACTTTGGAAGAATCCATTTTCATGTTATCCTCTGCCCATTTCATGTTGTACTCTGCCCATGTCTATCGGTTTTGTATGTGATATTGCTTTAATTGAGGCTTTGTCACGGCTTAACATACTTCGCCACTTATTTCAGAAGGCGGCATCGAGTACTTTTTGAGACATTTTTTAATCCGGCTAGGTCAAAGACTTCTCGATTTATCTGCCCAGGGTTCTTAATAACTTCACGTTTAATTTAGAGTAGAGAACGGCGTGAAACAACTCTAGATTTACCTTCATCAGCTCTCTTACGTACCTTTATAGGCTACTTGACAAAGTTCTTCACAGTTTGGTGGTACCTTCCCATTATTTTCGATATTTCGAGAGTAGTTTTAACTTTTGCTAGCTGTTCTGTAATAGGACTCTTTTTAGAACTACTCAATCCACCTTTTCGATCAATTTTATTGACCAAACAAACTGCCTTGTTAATAATTTGACACACCTCAATACTGTGGATTCATCAATTAAGATGGCAAGTTGTTTACATTGCGCGGAACAGTAGGAAAATTTCACTGTACGCGCAGCTCATCATTGCCAACGTTTCCGAAGCTTTTGATACGAAACTACCGGTAAGTTTCTGAAACTGGTAAAAAAATGTTATCTCGTTAATAATTTGACACGCAGTGTATATTATAAAACCAAAAACAAACTGCTTTTGTACTTTGTTTTAAACTTTTGCATGACAAAGTCGGCAAGATTATTCCCTGTACGTTTGGGATTAATAGCGTTTTTATTGCTACAAGTCCAGAATTCAAATAATATTTAAAAACAAAAATAAAGAAAAATCTTTCTGAAGTACATACCCGTCATGAATATTTATATAAAAAAATCGATTCTTATGAATTTTACCGATGTAATAGTAAAGTGTAGCTATTACAAGGGTGATTTTGATCTCTAGTTCTCGAGAGGTTGATAAGGGAAGGTAACCACTGATGAATTTGACCTTTAAAGCAATATGGCGGAGCGAAACATACGGTTCTCACTTCCTCATAAAATTTGATTTTCTTAGTTTATAAAAAAAGAATTACCTGATCAATTTACAGGATTTTTGGAATATGACATTTTCGTTCCGTGATAGGTACGTACACTATAAACAAATCTGTATTTTGTTTCTTAAACAGGTTAATTCTGGATTTGCAACTTTTTATTATAAACGATATACTAAAATCTGTTTTGTCAGTCATATAAAGCAAGTAATATCGGTATGTGTTGGGAGAAACTAAAGATTTTACTATATTAATATTTAATCCTGATAGATATTTTATTTTTGATTCATCATAAGTAGAGGAAAGAGGGGAGATTTATCCTCACTTCTGTCTATTCGCATTGTCCTCATATGCAATAAGAAGTTTAATTGCATGTTTTAGATAGCGTAAAATTTAGCGCGAAAAAAAGTAGTGTCCTCTATTGGTATAGATCTTTGTTTCTAATTGCATCCAGAGAGATCGAGAGACAAAGCACAAATATAGAATAGATTTCGGCATATTTCAAAAGTTGGATCAAACGTTAAATCTAACTTGAGACAATTTAAACAAAACAATGAGGCCTGCAATATAAATGCTGGAGTCCCTCAGGGGTCAATCCTGGGCCCCACTCTCTTCCTGATCTACATCAATGACCTCCCTAAACACATACTTAAATCATTCGTTGACATCTATGCTGATGACACGACCATCTATGGCAACACATCAAAGGCTGTAAATGACAAAGTTCTCTCTGATTCTCTCTCCTCTGATCTCGAGCGCGTGGTTCAGTGGGGGAAGATGTGGCTGGTTACTTTTAATGCATCTAAAACCAAACTCCTATCCTTACATCATCAACGCTCTGATCCCCATCTGGCATCAATTGTGATGGATGGCTCTCGTCTGGGTGAGGCCCCGTGTTTTGACAAGCTTCTGGGTTTGACCTTTACTCCTGATCTGAAATGGAACACGTACATCAAGTCTGTTGCCAAGGTCGCTGGAAAGATGGTGGGATCCTTCTACCGCTCCAGAAGATATCTCACTACGGATGCAATTCTCTATCTATATAAAAGCCAAGTACGTCCAAGGATGGAATACTGTTGCCATATCTGGGCAGGAGCTGCTAAAAACAGCCTATCCTGCCTTGACAGAGTACAAAATAGACTTCGTGGCTTAGTGGGGGATGCCCTTTTCTCTACCCTGCGACCTCTCTCCCACAGAAGAGACGTTGCGAGCCTGTCCTTGTTTTATCGTTATTTCTATGGCAGGTGCTCGTCTGAACTCCAATCTCTGGTCCCCCCTCGCCAATCTTTCACGAAAAACACCCGTCTAGCTGAATCCACTGTGAAAAATTTCCCCCACTCTATATCTGTGCCTAAATCAAAACGCAGATTCCATGAACAAAGCTTCTTTCTTAGAACTGCACGCCTGTGGAACTCTGTTCCGTCTGCCTGCTTCCCTCCGGACTACAACTTGGTTGTCTTCAAGTCCAATGTTAACAAATTCCTAATAAACCGCCCCCTTAAATAAACATTTCAGCAAATCCCCTCACTAACGTAATGTACTTGCAATAACCCTTATCCCTGAGTGGCTTCCGGGCCTTGATAAGTGGTGATCACTGTGTAAAAAAAAACAAAAAAAAAAAACTTCATACCAAAACCAGATAGAGCACAGGTCATTGTTAATGTGGTTTGTTTTCTATCGGGCTGAAGTATGGTTCTTCCCAGGCTTTATTTTTCGCCTTTTGACAGGGGGTTAATTAATTCTTAGTCGCTCGACACATATCTACCGAAAAATACTGACGTGGGCTGCCCAGGCATTTTTGATCGACCAGAATGTTTTTATTCAAGGAGGCTAGATTTTCAAATTCCACTTTCTCGTCTTCCTACTAAAACGATTCCATATGTGATAATCTTATATAATTGTGAAAAGACTGATTTGCATTTTTCATTAGTGTCTGGACGATTTTCATGACGTCATATATGATAACTTCTTCGACGAATATATTCGTTTTTGTAAACTCTGTCTGACTTTATCATTTTTCTTTCGTTATTTATTATTTAACTAAAAAACTAAAGCGTTGAAGAGCTTCGAAGATGGAAGTGATACAATTAAAACGAGCAAACTTTTATGCTCCAGAATGTATTTTTCATGTTGTCACCATAATTCCAAATGTACTTTTGCTAGCTTTTTTTGATGTCTCGGTCATAAACGTTCAGAGTGCATTTTGTCAATCACATCTCTGTTGCCACTCTGAAATCGACGAACCTATCTCTTAACTGTGCTTACATCGACTGCATTGGCCTCATAAACGTTCATCAGGCGCCGATGAATGTCCAACGGTTCATTTTTTTTCTGCATGGAAAAATTCAATGACGCATCTCTGCTTCCGATGCACATCTATGACAGCGGTTGCTTTCTTAGAGTCTCACGTAGTCAATAACTGTAATAGAAAGATGAAACTTTCAGGCCACGAATGCATAAGTTCACGCATCATAACAATGCAATTTGCAATCTACTCTGATTTGTAATTGTCTGTATTTTTGAGATGAGGTGTTTTCATTTATTGAGATTGTCGGACTGACTTCCTCATCTTGGTTGTTATAGTCACAACGTTTCGGCCGTTTTGCCCTCCGGCCTTCATCAGGTGTTTTGTATTGAACTGGGGAACCGTTTGTTAGGAGTCTCGAACCCAACCCTTTATTATTATTACGGGGGTACCGTGTTCGGACTCCAGCTAGGCTCTGGGACATAGTTGCTGATTCTCTATTTTGAATGTTACTTTTCACTGCCTTCGTTCAGGATTGAACTCAACACCTTTGGGTAACTGTAAACATTGATACAACGTTTAAGACCACTCGGCACTATATCACTAGGACATAATAATAAAGGGTTGGGTTCCAGACTCCTTACAAACGGTTCCCTAGTTCGATACAAAACACCTGATGAAGGCCGGAGGGCAAAACGGCCGAAACGTTGTGTTATAACAACCAAGATAAGGAAGTCAGTCCGACAATCTCACTACTCTGATTTATACGGAGGAATAAAAAAATAGAAATCATTACTTTGGAACATCCTTCGTATTGAAACAGTTGCCAATGTTTTAGCATGGAGAAGTGGAGAAAGAGGGAGAGAGAGAAAAGAAATGTTTTGTTTATGCATATGTAAGCGATTAACACCTGTAGTTTTTAATGTACAAATATTGTAGAGAGAAAGAGCAGCTTGAATTTTGTTAACCAATGTTAGGAAAATAAAATTTGATATGTTAAAATGTCTTCTCCTGCACCCCTACAGTTATAACCTTGAGAAAAGCAACGCCGTTCATTGCTGCTCCTGATAGCTATACTTTTGACTTTGTTTAGAACAATTATATTATTATTGTTTTCACTCTTGACAATAAGAGCTTAAAAATAGAAACATGAATTAATTTTTGTAGACTTTTGTTATTTTATATATATATATATATATATATATATATATATATATATATATATATATATATATATATATATATATATATATATATATATATAAAGCTGAACGTCTGTGTGTGTGTCTGGTCACGAATAGGCTCCTATATGGTTGACTATTATAGAAAACTGATCACATATAATGATAGAAGACTATCGAGACACGGGAATAGATATGTTTGATCTGGCATAATGATGATTCATTAAAATTGTGGGGTCTGCGTACGCACCTGGTCCACAAAGTATGGAAATAAAAAATTAAAAAATTAAAAAAAAAAAACGTTTACAAATGTTTTTGATATAGATGTACATAATAATACTTTGATAAGTATGTTTTAACTTAAATAGGGATGGTATAATAAAATTGTGGGGTCTGCGTTCGCGCCTGGCCTCCATAGAATGCAAATAGACACAAATTTTAATAAAGACTTTTCATATCTATCTGTGTAAGTATAATTTGATAATTATGTTTCGGTTTGAAGAAATATGGTATAATAAAATTATTGGGTATAATAAAATTAAGGGGGTTTTCTATTTTATTTTTACTTTCATCATATTTTGCTTTGGTTTTGATACCCCCAAATTCGAAGCTATCTCTTTACAACCCTTCCTTTACATAAGCTATCATACTTTCATAAATCAGAGTCCATTTTCTATTGGCTGTTTTTGAATCCAGTCAACGACGGGTACTTTTGCTAGTATATATATATATATATATATATATATATATATATATATATATATATATATATATATATATATATATATATATATATATATATATTAAATTATAGTGATGCAATGAATTTCAAAAAACCTTTTTTGAAGTGAAATGTTTAAGTTTCATATCAAAGATTTTTATTATTCTAAGCAAGACAAAGACTACTTTAGAAATTTTATCTCCTTAACCTATAGGGTTTCGATGTCTACCATCTCTTCAGAGGAGAAAATATTAGTAAATATTTATAAATTTCTAAAGTCAGTGAGACATGGAAAATCAAAGTAAAAAATAATTGATTATTCAGAAGGCATATAGCAAGGGAATTTGAAAAAAAGAATATAAAAATTTTAGATCCAAATTGTGTGGTAAAATCCATGGTGACTGTTTTTTAAAGCAGTGAGATGATAAGATCCAAGCTGTATATTGGGTAATCTGCATAACTGAGTAGATATCCGGGTCGGGCATATTTATGGAGAAATTCTTTATTTGCTCTATCTTGTATATCGAGCAATTCTTATTGAGATAGGATAATACTTATAGAATATTACTGCCAGTAATATTTTGTAAATCTTATAATCACAGCTGATTGTTAAATAACTTTATTCTGAAGAATATATATATATATATACACTTGTGCCCGATATTATTCATACCCCCCCCCTTGAAAATTGAGTTTATTAGGTGTAACTTTGTAAGAATTTATTGTTTACGTCCATATTGATACATATTCTTAATAAACCTCTTCTGATCATTTTCGTCATTTTAAAATCTCGGGATACTTGTAATAAAAGAAATATACAGCTATTTATAAAATCTGCAATGTTCAAAAATAATCATACCCCTTATTTTTTCAGTATTAATCGAGTTTCTGACTGTTTGTTTCCTGTTTGATTCTTATTTTGAATGCTTTTATACAACCTTTGATTAATTTCATTTCGTTTTTTGCATTTTTCAGAAATTAAAATGATATCAACTGAAAACCAATAAAATAATAAAAATTATTAGAATGGGGAAGAAAAAAGAGCTTAGTAATGATCTTAGGACTAAAATTGTGAATTCACATGAGGATGGTTTTGGTTACAAGTAAATTTCCAAGAAATTTGAGGTCCCTACAGCAACAGTACAGAGCATCATCAAAAAATTCCAGAGCCACAACATAACAAACAACTTGATTGGTAGAGGAAGGAAAAGGAAACTGTCTACTAGAGCCACCAGGAATATTGTAAGAAGTGTTAATGCAAATCCAATCACCACTAATAAGGACATTTTAAAAAATCTGGAGTCTTCTGGCATAAAAATAACAAGGCAAACATTGCAAAGGACTCTGCATGAAAATGGTCTGAAAGGAAGAAGGCCAAGAAGGACTCCATTGCACACCGGAAAACATCTTGCAGCATGTCTAAAGTTTGCTAGGACCCATGTGAATTCTCCAGAGTCCGTTTTCTCAAGTATTTTGTGGACTGACGAAACAAAAATTGAATTGTTTGGCCATATGGATGCTTCTTACGTTTGGAGGAAGAAAGGAGAAGCTTACAACCCAAAGAACACCATACCCACGGTGAAACATGGTGGTGGTAGCCTAATGTTTTGGGGCTCCTTTTCGGCTAGTGGTCCAGGTAGTTTGGTCAAGATAGATGGAACCATGAAGAAGGAGCAATATTTGGAGATACTCCAGAAAAAACATTAGGCAGGATGCGGAGAAGCTCCATTTAGGACCAAACTGAGTCCTTCAACAGGATAATGATCCAAAACATACTGCCAAAATAGTCAAGAAATGGTTTGAGGATAATCAAATAAATGTTTTGGAATGGCCTTGCTAGAGTCCCGACCTGAACCCTATCGAAAACCTCTGGCACATATTGAAAACTGAGGTTAAAAAGCGGAAACCTAGAAATTTGAGGCATTTGGAGAACTACTGCATTGAAGAATGGTCAAAAATCAGTGTTGATGCTTGTAAAAACCTTGTTGATAAATATCCCAAACGGTTACAGGCAGTTATTAAGAATAAAGGGCATGCTATTGACTATTAGTAAGAGAGGTATGAATAATTTTGAACTAGTGCCATTATTGTTTTTCTTTGTATAATGTTTCAAACTTGCATAATTTATTTATTTGTTGAGTTTAAATTAAATGCTTATGCTTGATTTATTGTTTGAAATCCCTTTAATATTGTCTACCTTCTGGTTTGAGCAATATTCTTATAGAAATCTCAAAGATCCGAGGGGTATGAATAATATCGGGCACAAGTGTATATATATATATATATATATATATATATATATATATATATATATATATATATATATATATATGTATATTCAATAAGGTGAAAAGCTATAGCAAACATATATATGAGTATTTTAACCATAGTTCCTGATTTCAAAAGGCGAAAAATTAAAAGATACATCTGCCTTACTTTTAATGCTAGGTTTATTTATGGTGTCTTTTAAATTTAATAAAAACCCTTCAAAATTTGCTGACGAGGAGACCTTGCTTATTAAAAAAACTATATGTAATAATTATTGTCCGTAAACTGAATGTCTACCACAATAAAAAGCACTGTTTTCCGAAACGATCGTACAAATAATAGATTTTGTTGTTCCTTCTTATGAAACGGATTTTTAATTTAATTATAATTTGATTTTTAAATTTTAAATTATCAATCACATTACTTTATATATATATATATATATATATATATATATATATATATATATATATATATATATATATATATATATATATTCGGAGCGATAATCTCCTCGGCGATGTCGTAGTAGTCAAACCTATATATATGTTTTCATTTTTACTGTCGGAGCCAGTCTTCCAAGGGGCAATTGAATTCATAAACTAAGTTATTCTTATCAAACAACTCAGTCTAACCTGATTATAAATAATAACCCCTCCCCCTTGACTGAGTTGCTTGATAGGAATAACTTAGTTTATGAATTCAAATGCCCTTTGGGAGACTGTGTCTCTGACTCTCTGACAGTAAAGGTGAAAATACAAATACAGACAGAGAAAGGGGAGAGAGAGCAAAAAAAATGCGAGGGGGGGGGGTCTATATCCTTTTACTTGTTATTTACTCCAAACAAGACATATTGCCACCAAAACGTAAGGGGTTACTATTTGGGATCATGTCTACGGGGGCACTATGTGGGGAGGTGAACATCAAGATATCTGTTTACATTACATTTATATTTCTGCATGTTGGTACAGTGGGAGAAGCAGGAAACGAGGAGGGAATTCGAAAGTCCAGCAGTTCGATGGAATATACTAAGAGCAGAAAGCTTTCCGATACCTAGGGGCATCTATTATGAGGAGGTTAGATTTTGCTGCTTGTCGGATTTACGTCTAGGGAACGCAATTGCTACTTCTTCACACCACATTTCATTAAAGTACTTGCAAAACAGGCACAGAGATGGAAAAATTCCCGGATGGGACAGGAGTTGGAGCTTGGTTCATAGTGCGAATCCTACTAGTTTTTTTAGAACGGTCGAGAAGGACTACATTATTTTTAGTAGCCATTCACCAGTAACCTGATATGATCTGTAGAATGAAAGAAATACATTTGTAACATTTCCTGTCTCTTGTCTATGGTCCCAAGGAACACTGAATTGTCCTGTTAGTCATAAATAAATGTAAAAACTTTGGGTATGTTTTATATTTATTTCAATGATAACTGTAAACTGTATTGAATTATTTTTTGATTTGTTTTTGCAGAACGTCTGAAGAAAACGGGACATTTTTTATCGTAATGGAACTAAGACGACACTTCAAGACAAAGCCTGATGAAAAGCAACTCCATAAAATGCCATGGATAAAATGACATTGTCTTTAAAACAATCCAACTATCACACGAGGGAGTTGTAATTCCCGCCTAAAATAAATAAAACGGGCGGAGTAAAGTATATAGATATTTGAATAAAAGACTTATTTTTTGTTTCATATTCGATAACATTTACTTCGGGATACACTCCTAATAATATTCGAATGATTATTTTTTTATGATATATGATCTTTTTTATTATAGTTTTATATATTTTGAACTAAAAAAAAAAAAGAGATCCGTACAGATTTTGTTCCTTTTAAATATTTGAAAGTATTATCGTTGATTATACGCAATAATAGCGTGAAATTAATTCAATGGCTTGTGATATCCATAATTATCCCATGATGATCCGGACTATTTGTACCAAATCGCACAATAATCAAATATTTCACAAGGAACCTGCTTGATATGATAATTTCAAAGTTTGCTTTTTAAATCTTATTTATTTATTTCAAAATGCCATTCAACGGATAAAAAAAGATACGGTGTGATTCAGAGTTATATGGCTTAAACTCCTAAGAAAGAATAATTTATTTTAAATCTTTTTTTAAACAAAAAAAAAGTATTTAAAATATATAAATGAAACTTAAGGAGTATGAAAATGAAAGATGCAAAGATATATGTATATAATTGTTAAATTTTAATCACAATTTATATTTTTAATACTGAGACTTTAATATTGTACGTGTGACACTCCTTAATTTGAAAACTGGTTTGTTGGTAGGATTGTTTTTGCATTAAAGAAACTCGCAGTTCATTCTCAGAAGGTTCAGGTATCTTAAACTAATTCATTAATATATGAAATTAACAACACGATATCACGATACAAAACTTTATTCAAATTATTATAACTATGATCTGCCGTTAAAAACCACATCAAACCAAGCCATTATCCAGCTTGTAGTAGTCTCGCATAAAAATACATAACTATTTATAGTAATCTTTATACTGGAATGTGTTTATACAAGGGAGATAATCTCCAACAAATTATGACATTACTTGCAAATAAATATACCTATAAAATAAAAGACTAGAAATCCAAAATATAAACAAGAAACAATTTATTTTTTTATATATTATTATTAAAAATGGAAGAACTATCTGACGAAAAATCCTTTTACAGTTCCATAAATATACCTGGAACTATCCCAGAGTTAGATGACAAAGAAATCTCTGAGGAACAACCCAATCCTAGCTTATCAGAAATTCCAAATAATTTGCTTTCGCAGAACATGGGTTCGAATCAAGAGATAGATTTGTCCCCGAGCGACAAGGAGCACTTCCCGGGGTCAGCAGACAGTAGTAGTGAACCTTCTAGTCCTTCGGTCAGTTGGAAAGCTTCAATCAATGATTCGTTGATCTCGCCCAGTAGCTTCCTGCGCTCCAAACTAGTCGAGAACATCACCCTGAAGAGGATGGGTAGTGAAAGCCCCGACCAGGACGGTTCCACTAGTGTCACCAGTTTCCCTAGTTTTGGTCGGGGCGTCGAGAGCATGTTTGGATCGGTGAGCCGCCTCTCTTTGAAGAAGATTCCGGAAGCCGACGCAAACGGGTCATCAAAGAGACGCCCAGTGAGGAGCAGTACTTTCATGGACACCACCGAATTCTCTAAGAACTCTTCCAAGGGCGGGCCAGATGCACTGAAGTTACCCGACAGGGCCAAGAAGAGGAAAAACACCGTGACGGGTGCACCAGAATCCTCTTCTCGGAAGAACAGTGCACTCAGTGTTGGCAGGTTTTTGCCGAGCCCCGCACTTAGGAGAGACAGCGTCTCTCGGTTCGTCAGCACTTTGTCAATTGTGAGCAGCGTATCGATCGACAAGTCCTACCTGGCCGAGCGTATTTCGATCCACAGGAAAAGCAGCGTTCAGAGCCAGCGTAAGCAGTCGTGTATTTCGGTTGATCTAAAGCCGGATATCCGTCGGGAATTGCAGCTTCCGGTTAAAGAGAGAAGGCCCAAATATTCAAATAGCCGGAAAGGCGCCGTACTTTTTTGTTGTATATTAATGCAGATCTGTGTTTCGGAAATATTTTCATTGGGTCCAGTGTATTCAGAACTGTTGAGCGTCTTCAAAACTAGCAAATCACAGACCAGCCTTGTACAGTCCCTACCACAAGGAATTGCTTATGGTTGCGGTAAGTAATGTAACTTTCTTTTATAACAACGTGATCTTAATTGAACAATTAGTATTTGCATTGTCTCTCTCTCTCCCTCACTTTGTTGCTCTCCTCCTCCTCTCTCTTTATATATACATGTATGTGTGCGTATTTATAAAGAAAAATGAAAAAAGAACACTAAAAACTGTTTATATATTCATCGACGTATCGTCATTATTCCAAGAATTCTTCAAGATGATTGATTTGAAGAAACATATAGAAATCAAAAATATGTGGTACGTTTATGATGTAAAAAGAATGTTTTTATTCTCTTTTTCAGGCCAAAAGAAATTCTAAATGTGGGCACGTTTGTAAAGTGAATTTATTGTTTTCTAAATGTCGATGTCATATACAAGTTTTGTGTAAAATAGCTAGCCTGAATCTAAATTTAAGTTCTAAAGCAGATCAATTGTAGAAGCCATTATGTGTTTAAATGTGCCCGAGTTCATAATGAGTGCGGATTCAATAAATTTTCAGCGAGATTTACTTAAAATGAATTTAATGAGTCTAGCTTGTTTACACTTAAAAAATGATCATATTGTAATGTATGAGAGAATACTGCATTAAGGGAATTGCTATTTTTCTTTATATCTCTTTTATATTCATTATACCTTTTCTTAAGTTCATTTTGAGTTTCACCAACACATATTTGATGACAATTGTTGCATGGAACAGTATACATTTCCGCTTTAGATACCAAAGTATATTTGCCGCCTTTTAGTGCGTTTCAGGAAAATGTTTTGTTTTTAGTGTTTCTTTTATAATTTGTTGGAATTCCTAGTTCATTTAGAGTGTTGTAAATTCTCGTATTATTGGTGTGGGTATGTAAAAGATGTATGTTTATAAGAGATCTCTTTGATGCATAATATTTTTTATTACTGCTTTTGAAATATAAATGCAGCAGCAGAATTATTAGTGATTTCCCTTGGACCATATCCAAGTTATATACCCTTTATAATGCAACCCAATGAGAGAATGTAATTTTCTACTTTCGGAAATTATAAATGTTTCTAAATTCCGCTCACGAGCGAGTTTACAAACCGGGTATCATGTTCTTTTCTGGATAGTTTTCAATCTAGCATCTCCATCATAACATGTTTTTTATAACTCTGACATCGTTGCATACGTAGAGTATAGCTATAGCCCTTCGAATAGCATTGACAATGCCGATTACTTTTTTATCGATTAAATAGCTTTTTACGGTCGTTATTATTTCAGACTCATTTGAAAAGGTGACTTGTTAACTGCAACATATTTAAAATGAAATCTTTCCCCTTTCATGACCAATGCACAAATCCTTGTTTCCACTCGAAATGAATGTCTCTTTACCTGAGGAAGCTACTTGCTTTGACAGGTTCATCGGACGGGCGATCACGTCACGCCTGAAATGGACAATTTATATCAAATCCACTGTTAAAGTCGGAAAAATATTTGCATCATTCTACCACTCCAGAAAGTACGTCGCTTCTGATGGAACTCTTTACCTGCATAATAGTCAGCCTTGGTAGAATACAAAATCGACATTGTAATCTAATGGAAATTGATCTCTTCTCTTCTCTATCAGTATTTCTATGGTAGGAGCTTGACTGGGCTTTAAGCTTCTCCCCTCCCCCAAAAAAACATTCCCAGCAAAAACTCATCTTTCTATTAAGATTTCCTCTATATCTCTAAAATAATACATAACTTCTATGAATAGAGTCTCTTTCCAAGAACTTGTCATTTGTGGAATATGTTACTGCGAATATGTTTATCTACAAACTACGACATGGTCGTTTTCAAATCTAATGTCAACAAGTATCTGTCATGTCGTCCTGAGAATTAATTATAGTTCTCAATCCATTCATGATACTGTTCTATCAACCAAATAAAATATTAGCTAACTCTTATCCTCGAGTAGCTTTTGACCTAGGTAGGTGGTAAGAACTATGCATATAAAAAATTAACTACACCTTTGGAATAAACATTCTGCTTTTACAATACTCCAAGGTTTAAAATTATGGAAGCTATTAGTCGCTGCAAAAGACCTGGTCAATTTTGTTTCAATTCTTTTTAGTAAATATTGACTTATTAACCTGGTTAAAATTAAGTGATAAAAAGTAATTTTACTTTTTATATTTAAAAAGGGAGATAAAATTAGCGACAGCATTAGTTCAAATTGTCAATTGCATTTTAAAACAAGGTGTTCTGTGTCTTACAAATGTGCGTGAACCTAGCAAATTTGTTTAATTTCCTATGGCAAAAAGTTAACGTAGTTTGCGAAACGAAATTCGAAATCTCATTCCATACCAATTTGTCTCTTATGTTTCTGGATTTTTGAGATGGGGATTGGTCATTCGTATTATTTGGATTCTTCGAACTACTGTTATCGTCTTGAGTTTTATTTTTACAACGTTCCGGTCGATGTAACCTTCGATCTTCTTCATGTCTATCTTGTCGAACTCGGAAATTTTTCTGTCGAACTCGGGAATCTGCACAGAATTTTGAACGGAGACATTTGTTTAATCTACATGGGTAAAATGCTTTCGCTCCATCAGTTATGAATGGGTAGAAGTCCTAAGCAATTTGAAGTTGTATTTTTAGTGCCGCGGATTGAACCTTCAACCTTCAAAAGAGTGTAACTTTACAATTCAATTTTACCAAGTACTTTATACACTACACTATGGATTTCGAGTTGAATCAAAGATTTAAACGATTTTTTTTTAATTATTTATTGCTAGCTTTTAATGGTATTGATTATCTTTCTACTTTTTAATGTTGGAATGGGTTTTCGAATTTCTGACTGCGTCTAGTCATAGATTTTTTTCAACCCGATCAAATATCTTGCATTTGTAGTCTGGTCGCTGACCTTAGTAGTTTCCATTTTTGGTCGAAGATAGCGTTTAAGTTTGGCCAAGTACCACCCCAACTAGTTTAATATAAATTAAATGTAAAAGTTATGTTTTAGATAACTAACAAAATGAATGGTATATATACGAGCACTGTGCATATAAAAATGGAAATAAATGAAAAATTGAAATAATAGAAGGGTCACCAGTTGGCTAGTGCCGATTAAAATATAAACAGAGTTTTGTAAATGCAAGATTTGACAAAAACGAAATATTATAACAAAACATTTTTATACAAGAGATAAAAATATAAACATTATTTTCAGAAAATGTTTATTTATGCCTATTTTCATAAGCACCGAGCCGTATATATATATATATATATATATATATATATATATATATATATATACATATATATATACATATATATATACATATATATATACATATATATATACATATGTATACATATATATATACATATATATATACATATATATATATACATATATATATATACATATATATATATACATATATATATACATATATATATATACATATATATATACATATATATATACATATATATACATATATATACATATATATATATACATATATATACATATATATATATATATATATATATATATATATATATATATATATATATATATATATATATATATGAATGGAATCCGCATTGGTTGGGCCTGGTTCTGGTGTCACGTTCTCTATTAAACCTCTTCAGTACGAGTAATATAGTAGCAAAGATTTTGGTAGCAATATCGATTAGGCTTATTCTGCTGTAGTTACTGCAACGGCGTTTTTCTCCCTTTTTGAAGAAAGGGAGCAGAACCGCGTCGCTCCAGTCTTGGGGAAGGTTCTCGGAGGAGATGATTTGATGAAGAACAGGGCCCACTGGGTCTAGTGCACTTTTAAAGATTTCAGCAGGGATGCCGCCCTCTCAGATCGCTTTGTTGTTTTTAGCTTTTGACAACGTATTGGATTTCGTCCAGCATTGGGGTAGAGCTGTCCTAGTCATATGTATTCAAGCTGTTGATTAGGTTCAGTTGTGTGGTGTTGCTATCATGGTTGAGCAGCGTGCGAAGTGGTCGCTCCATTGTTGTATGCGCTTATTGAGATTGGAAATGGGTTCTTGTTGGTTTAGGATCACCTCGCTGCTTCTCTGGAACGGTTTGCTGCTGGACTGGAAAATACTGTAAAGCTTTCTCGTGTCCCTTCATGGGGATGTAAATAAAGGGTTCCGTTCGAAATTTCGTCCAAATTTTCGAGTCCGGCAGAAACATTCCTGAATTAAACAAGATACACTTGATGAAGGTCGGAGTTTACATCGACTGAAACGTTGAGAAAATCACACTCAAGATGAGAACAGTAGTCCGATGAATCAAAATAACCTGAATAACTAATACTCATCTCCAAAATTCAGAAACTGTTGTCAATACCTTCTATTTCCGGTATTGACATAATAATAACCGTTTGTTTCTGCATAACGAAACGGATCTGTAAAAAAAATGTACCGAAATTTTAAGATGTTGGAGGAGCTGTTTTGAATGAAAAATAAATATTTGAATCTTGGAATGTAACTATACTGTTATTTTTTGATATATGCTCCGTTGCAGTGACGTGCAGGGAACTTTTCAGGACAGATTCTCAAGTGAAAAGAAAACGGCAAAATATATAGTAATGGTTGAACACATAATACATTCCTATGAAAAGGCATTTCAAAACAAGAGTAAAAGGGCCAGGTGCTTGGGTACCCCTAGAACACCCGTTACACGTCTCTGCGCTAATGTTATGCTTAGCATACATTGAGCTGCTAAACAAAAGAGATTGGTATACACAAAGAATGGAATATAATTGAAAAAACATATTTTACTAAAACAACACACGTGTACACACACGCATATATATATATATATATATATATATATATATATATATATATATATATATATATAGATATATGTGTGTGTGTTGGTTTAGTAGAATATGTTTTACTATATATATATATATATATATATATATATATATATATATACATACATATATATATACATATATATATATATATATATATATATATATATATATATCAGTTTTCTGCCAACCGACTTTGCAGAAAGCACAAACGTCAGCTCAGACTGTGAGTGGTAATAAAATTAATTTTATTGGCGAATTATTTTTATCGGTAAACTTGAATGATACAATTAAAAAATAAAGTTTTCGTGCTAAAAATAATTTATTGGGGACTGACTGGATGAAGATTTTTAACATTTAGAATTTATCAGGCAACACTTTTCACCAGAAATTATGTAAGTTAAAGAAAGTCTAAAGAAATTAAAACCTATCATACGAAAATCTCTTCGAAATCAAAATGTCTATGTAAAACAACCATATACTTATTAAATTAAGTGTATACAGTAAATCATTGAAGACGTTGAAAATAAAATAAAAGCATTATAAACAGATAAGCATCAAAAGAAAGTTCTTTCGAAACGGAAATGAAAAGAGATCGAAGCTGTAAGGAAAATGCAAAATCCGTTATCAACCCGAGCCATGAAAATCATTGAAAATGCAAAGTTGATCTGCCTATACTAGCTTTTTACATCTGAGTTTCTTTGTATAAACGTAGAAATAATTAACTGAACTTTCGCAACAAAATTGAGATGTCATACAAAAACTAATGGATGATATTATTAAATAAACGCAGGCCTTAAATCCTATTGTAAAGGATTGGCGATATGGTCTACGTCGTCCGTGACCATAACAGGAAGTTTCAAGACCTTATAAGAGTAGATGATACTTAGACCCCTGCGGAGTTCAGGTTTAAGAGTCGTTGTAGTGTGAGAATCTTATAAATAATTAAAAAAAACTCTTTCACTCACTATAAAGATTGGGATAATATGTCTCTCAGCGTTAATGCACAGGTTATGCTCGAGTTTTGCATTCATGGCAGTTGTACTGACGTATACCCACACTCTTCATATGTTGTATTTGCTTTTCTGTTGTATATATTTCGTTTTTGCTAATTATCTAGTTGTGTCTTTATCCAAGATAATTACGGAATCAAAACAGTTATCCATGGGTGACTGTCAACGAATCCATGTACAAAGACATACTCATAAACGTCACCAAAACCAGTTTAAAATAAAACGACGGTCGGGCAGAAAGAAAACATTCACCGACCCACTAATTATTAACCCAAAGTGGAAAATATATTAACAGCTTTTTACAGTGCAAAAAGGCTTGGGAGGGGTATTTTGAGGACTCGCCCATACAGGGGGGTTAACACTTTTTATGGAGTTTCGTCACCAGCAGCTCCATTGCTGGATCCAGGCCCACGAGAATAGTGACACCATCATCAGGATACCGTGCCAGCCATCCTCGACTGATTGTACTGGCAAAACGGTGCCCCTCCTTTAGAAGGCGTCAGTCTTAGTTTGGTGCTGGCTCCTATTCTCTGCAACAGATCGCTAAAGGTGTTGCAATGTTTTCATTGCTTTGACATCAGATGCCATAGACATTTACTTTGACGTCGGACGCTCTGTCCAGTTCTCGTCATTCCATTTAAGCCACAGCCACATCTCAGCTGTTGTTTGGATTTCTGTTACCAGCTTCCTTGTTTCAGACTACGTGAAGCCGAATCGACTTCTCGAGCTCCAACCCCAATATGGTAAACTCTACATCCCATCCATCTTTTCGCATTTCGATCAGATTTTTGTACCGATTGTGTTTTCCCCCAGCAGCTTTAATGTTATCTTTCACAACTTACGGTCAACTCCATCAACGCCACCTTCGTCTTTTCTTTGCTTCACATCGCTATATCTGAATGTTGAGTTGTGGTTACCAGTGGAAACACGATCAGTGAATCCAGATCAACTGCTAACTTCCACGAACTCTCCCATCTGTTGTCAGTTTCTGTTCTTTACCGAGGGTTCTTTCCCTTGTTTCACAGAGTTAATCCTTTCCAGCTGTTCAATCTTTTCACCTTCCCCTTTTTTAATATCGTCTATCTTCTTTTGGAATTCATCCGTCCAACTTTCGCCCATACATAATATTGGAATTCTCTTAACGGTATAAATAAAAATAAAAGGTACCACTCGACAGAGTGTCTCGTAGTACGCTATATTTAGTACTACAACTCTCGTTCTCTATATATTTTCTCATGTAAATACACATGTATTTTCTAAACTATATATATATATATATATATATATATATATAAGAGCAAATAGTTAATAAAACATCTTAAAAACACTTTGAAAAAGAGTTAAAACATATTTAGTCTGAAAAGGAAACACTTAATAAGTGGATAGTCCTTAATCCGCAGAGTTTCGAAGAAATATTTTCCTTCTCATCAGAGGGTAGGAATTAGCAAAATGTGGGATCGGATTATATATATATATATATGTATATATATATATATATATATATATATATATATATATATATATATATATGTATGTATGTATATAAAGAGAGAGAGAGAGAGAGAGAGAGAGAGAGAGAGAGAGAGAATGAATGATAAAAAGTTATATTCCAAAAATCAGGATGTTGACCATCTATTAATTTATTCCTTTAATTCAGTTGACTTATACAATTCTTGACAGTATCTGTTTCGTAGCGCAAAATCAACCACTTGAAGTTACCGTTATATTTTTCCATTACGCTATATTGAATTTTTATCAAAGTCATTAAACCCAACTATCCGTACTAACAATTTTAATTAATTTATGAATCTTCTACCAAATTGTTCTATTTAATAATTAAGCATTTTATTAATCCTAAGTTTTGTATACATACTTGTGAAAATAATATCAACAAATTATAAACTATTATACATGTTTTTATATACGAAACTAAACTAAGCTAAAAAAAAAAACGATTGATCATTTCAGTTCGTTATCATAGCTAAACAATTGAAAACCATACATAATTCAAATCTATTAGATATTACAATCAAACTCAACAATCTTTACAATTATAATTTTAAAACCATACAATTGAAAAACTATACTTACGTTCTGCTGAGTTTAAAAATAATCTGAAAATTCTTTCATATCGTAATTGTCAATAATTACATTAACTTAATTAAGTAAGGCAGAGTTACTCCCCTTGGAACAAATCAAACGAAATTAACTTTACTAATATTTATTAATTTTTATTTTCACAACGGATGGACTTCCAAATTCAACTAATAATTAATTTTTAATTTTAATATAGTTTTAATGTCTTTCACTCAATATTATTTTTTAAAACTTAAATCGACAACCACAAAATTCGCGCATACGCCTAAAGAATCCTAGAGTGGATAAAACGCGGAATATTTAGTGTAGCTTAATCGCCATATATATTTTATAACTAACTACTAGCATAAGTACCCGTCGTTGACTGGGTTCAAAAACATCCTTCAGAAAATGGACTGTAAGTATCATAGGTTATGAAAAGGAGGGGATTGTAAAGAGAAAGGTTTTGATACTCAAAAATTTCACCCTAAGCAAAATATGATGAAAGTAAAGATAATTTTCGCGAAAATATATTTTTTATATCAACTTCGTTTCCATTCATAGCCAAGAGTGACCAACAAAATGATGTTTCCTTACAAAGGGAAAATATTATATATATAATATAATATAAATATATTTATTTTTTCGGGTAGTCGTTTGTTGGCTTTTCTGCTAAACACTCTTACAAAATAATATCGATGAAATATCGAAAAACAAAGAAACAAAAACTGTTTTGAAAAATAATGAAGCTTTACTTACTTTAGTAAAATAATCCGAAACGGCAAAATGGGATATTAAAAAAATAAACACATAATTACTTTAGTTTTTTAAAGCAAAGAATCGATATAAATATGAATAAGAAGAAAAAATGGCGCCCTTTTCAAGCAGAACAGCTTCTTTCAGTTTTACAGTATTGAACGGTGTAGTATTTCGCCGTCGGATTCAGAGTTGTAATATTGTAATGTAAAGAACACGCAGAAATTATTGTAATCAACTGAATTCCTTCTAGTAAACTGACAAAATAAAGCTTAAACAGATATATAAATAAAAATAAAAAGGTTATGTAAATGTTTTTAAAAAGACACGTAATCACGTGAGCAGGATTTTTCCTTCTTTTGACACAATAACAAGTAACGTTCTTATTTTTTATTATTTATCTATTTATCTATTTTCGAAAGAGTGCCACATGCAAGTGGAGAAGGAAAAAAACAGAGTTATGCAAAATTTGTGTCAAGAATTGTCTAAAGTTTCGACTTTATTTTTAGCTTTCACTTTAATAAGAACGTGAATTTATGAGGTGAATTTATTTGGCACAATATGATTCAACTCAAAATAATAAATAAAAGCTAACGTGAATTAAGATTAAAGTTAAGGTGTTATTGTGGATCCTCACTCTTTTTAAAAAACCTTGTTAAACTTTGTGACATATTTACATTCTATGGAGGCCAGGCGCGAACGAACACCTAATAATTTTATTATACCATATTTCTTCAAACTGAAACATAATTATTAAAGTATACTTACGCAAATAGATATGAAAAGTCTTTGTTTAAGTTTGTGCCATATTTCTATGGAGTACAGGCGCGAACGCAGACCCCACAATTTTATTATATCATCCTTATTTAAGTTGAAACACACTTATCAAAGGATTCTTATCTACATCTATATCAAAAACACTTGTAAACGTTTTATTTATTTATTTTTTTTTTCATTTTTTATTTCCATACTTTGGGGGCCAGGCGCGAACGCAACCCACAATTTTAATGAACCACCGTTCTGTCTGATCAACCATACCCATTCCTGATCCTCCATATGTCTTCTATCATTATATGTAATCAGTTTTTTTTAAATAGTCAACCATATAGGAGCCTATTCGTGACCACACACACACACACACACGCACACACACACACAGACGTTCAGCTATATATATATATATATATATTCCTTTATTGAGTCTATAAAACGCTTCAGAAACAGACTTCCCCCACCCAGTAGCACAAGTCACTGTTCCGGTAAAATTACGACCCACTTTAATCATTTCAAATTTATATTGCCTATAAATCCAGCTTTAGCACTTTTTGAACAATTTTTCAAAAAGGTTGAAATGCGATTTCTCCATTTTTATCCTTTTTTTTTTAGAGAGCTCGCAACCTTTATAATTTTTTTTGAAGAGCTCAGTCTTTTCTTTTTTCTATTGCGTCGAATGGTTCTCATTAACTGAAACAGATGGCTGTTTGTAGCGACCATATGTAACTGTTTACCCTCGAAAAAGATAATAAAAAAATATTTTGCTCTTGTTATCGAACGCTAAGAACCTCGTTGTATTCATTAGTCCCTACTTTTGAGCATCTCAAAACTGAATTCATATATATATATATATATATATATATATATATATATATATATATATATATGTATAAATATATATATATATATATATATATATATAATTTTCCGTTGTTGTTGTTGTTGTTGTTGTTAAGTCGACGTCATAGTCTTAGTGAAGATATAACGGCATAAATTTCTGTCTTCCTCTTTCGTTTTGTTTCTAAGTTAGTAATTGAAAACGCCAACAGCATATTTTTTCAATGTTACCATTCTATTTGGTACTTTATGTTTTTTACAATACTGTAAAGTTAAATATCTCAAGCTTCCCATCGCGCACTTATTTGCGGATGGGAGACAGTTTTGAAAAGGCGTCTGAACTTGATCAGCATCGGTCAAAAAGAAAGACTTCTGTCATTGTCATATCAGATTTCCTACTCTTGCAGTCATATCCTAACACATAGCCTTAATTTTGATCTCTTGTCTTCTAATGGAATTTTTCATTTTATGATTAATCTACCTTCTGTGGAAAATACTACTGTTTTAACATTCATTTTGCACACCCATATCAGATCTTGTTACACACGTAAACGATTTTAAATGGAAAAATAGACATTCAATTTTAAAAATCAAATTCTACCGTTCTTTTTTCTTGGACTGGACTTTACTGATAAGTATTTAGGACGAACTTTTATTCGTAGCATTACCTTTAGCTGAAAAAGGATAATACTGGGTACTCAAACATTCTGAACTTGAGTTATCATATGTTATTGACTCATAAATGTTATTTTTATTTATTTATTTATTAGCCTAACGAATCAAATCAGATATAAAAATAGCTAATACTAAGTTCATTCAAATATATTTTTTCTTTTTCGTTTTTAACAGGAATCTTTGTGGATCCATTAATAAGTCGATTTGGACTCCGTGTGGTTGTTCTAATTGGAGCCTTACTTTCAAGTATTGGTTTTGCGTGTTCAGCCTTCGTCAATAGTGTACCTGCTATTACCGTCCTCATCGGACTTGTCTCAGGTAAGAGTGCTTCTATTTTACATCACTAGAATCAGATCATGATTATATCATCTATTATAAAAGAAATCAGTTCTCTGTATGTATGTGTATAGGTCCAGATAAAACTCTAAAACTACACAACAAACACCCACCACGTTGGTATTTTCTTGATTGACGTTGTCTCGAATGAATAATATCTAAAAATTAGGGGGAAATTATATATTCTTTGACTAGGCATCGCCAAATAGTTGAAAAATAAACATGTAGTTGTTTTTAAAACGAATTAAAATCTATTAAAATCCATTATTTTGAGCAACTTTTTTTCCAGAAAGATAGAAGCCTGAATTTTATCATATGAAAAGCAGAGTATATAAAACTTTTTCTACTGTTTTTAATAGAATCCAACATTCTAAATTTAAAATTTTACAAAACCACACCATTCACCGCCATTTTTGTTTCGATCGCTAAAACATTAAAATATTTTTACAGGGTTACTGAACCAAATAATTTTTTCGTCTAAATAAGATTTAGGATGATTATCTATAAGAATATGCAAAAATATTGTATCTTTTTATATCACTCTATAGATTTGCGTAGCAAAATTTTAAAAAAAAATCATGATAGTCAAAAATTAGGTACGGAAGCCTAGAGGAGACTAAATTAACTATATTTAGCCATGTATTTTTTAACAATTGGATTTGACAATTAAGTGAAGGGTTTAATTCATTTTTCATAAGCGATATATATATATATATATATATATATATATATATATATATATATATATATATATATATATATATATATATATATTGCGTACATAACTCCCAAATTTAAGCAACGATGAGGCTGGCCAGTATTAGACAGATGGGTGATCATTTTGGGAATGCTAGGCGTCGTGTGTTGAAAACAACTCCTGCATCTAGTATCACGGTTGGGCCATTATAGGTGAATAAACAAGAAATTGCCGAAAAAAATTATCGTATTTTTACCAAAATGCGCAGTTATTTATCGATTTTTTTTCTTTTTTTTTTTGATATTGATTCTCCAAATCATTTCCTATTTAATGGTATATTAGTAATATTGGGCTCATTAAAAGAAAATTATTAATTTATTTTCCAAAGATTTAAAAGTAGTGTTTTTCGCAATAATCATGAAAGTATATATATATATATATATATATATATATATATATATATATATATATATATATATATATATATATTGCTAATCTGAGAGATAATAATTATTATATTGAACAAATTTCACACTTCAAAACAAAAGATGAAAAATAAAACACATTCAAAATTCGGATTTTCAACCTTAAAATCTGATACGTGTGCAGTTGTTTTTGTTTGTTTCTTTCTTTCTTTTATTTACAATCCTCACCTTCCTGTATTGTAATACAATATATTTTGCTCAGTTTCGGTTGATTATTTTAAGCATATTTGTACCCACAAATAAAGAAGAGGGGGTTTGTAGGCAAAAAATATATATAAATATCGATTATGAAAAAAAGAGTACACCGTTATAAAGTGCATTCTTCACTTCAATCGCTGAAAATTTCGTATTAATTGGATGATTACTTGATTTTTTTGTAGATTTTTAAATAGATACTCCGTCAAAAATACTTCAGCGCAGATTTCATCAGGGGGATTTGTTTTCTAACCATTTGATGTACTAATTAAAGGAAAGCAACTGATTTTTTTTCCATGGAATTATTTCCAACTAATTCTTTGAATAATCTATAAAATGTGTGTTTATGGCCGGAGAGAGAGAGAGAGAGAGAGAGAGAGAGAGAGAGAGAGAGAGAGAGAGAGAGAGAGAGAGAGAGAGAGAGAGAGATCTTTTAATAGAAATATGTTACACTTTTGTTCCAATTAACGCCAGATAGCCTTGCTAGTTTCAAATAAATACTAGCGTGAGCTTCCATCCGTTGGGTCAACATTGATATATTATACATTAGTGTATATATTTAATGCATGCATTCAATTTTGGAGGTACGAAGATGAATATCTTAAAGTGGTTTTATTTTTGCTATTTTATGGAACATTTGAAGAAGTTGCCTGATTATCTACAACATTTTTATGTGTTTCTTTAATGATTCGCAAATTTTACATGAGATTTTTTTTTCGTTGATTTTTTTAAGAGCTAACCTTCAATGTATAAGCTGTTACATTTATAGCCGAACGGTGCTTAAGATCGGACATAAACCTTATGCAGATTTAAGTTTGGAGACATATTATTAACAGTGCATGGTAAATGGTAATTTCTTGCCTCGTGGTCTCAAGAACGCAAAGCGAGAAACTGATTGTCGTTTAATTGTGGTTTAATATTTTGTACCTATCTTTGTCTCTCACATATGATTTTTATCTGTGACAATATTTATGATTAATCTTCTATTGTTATATTAATTTTATGTTCATGGTGTATACGTGTAACATTATGAGATTATAAACCAGAACTAAGTGCGTGCGTCCGGAAAATAATTATGATTTACAATTAAAGCAAAAAAAAAAAAAAACAAAAAAAAAAAGAGAGAGAAGAGAAGATTATTCCGAGGGAACATGGGAAAGCAAAAATATTCTGTTGTCCTTGACGTCAGTAGATCGAAAAAACCGATAAAAAATAAAATATTGTTTTAAAAAGAAATATGAGTGGCAAAATGGATCCAATGTAACTAGCGAATAATTCAGTCAGCAGACTGACGTCAATTTACACAAGCAGTTGTTATTTAAGAGAACGGAGAAAGGAGTCTGGTAGACAAACAAACAAACAGCGAGGTAAAAGTTCTCGAAAATATTGCGAGGTTCATTTATTCAATTGTGAAAGAATTTATGAAAAAAAATGACAACAATATCTTTTACAAATCATTATTTTGTTATCTCTATCAAGAGAAATAACTCATGCCCGACTAGAAATAGAAAAAAATGGATTATGGCCCTTGCATCAACAACTTAACCTGAAAAATAATAAAATTGATCTTAGTCGTGTTACATTCATATCGTTGTGTCCGTGTGTTGAATAATTAATATTATTAAAAGTTAATTAGTTATTATCGATCTATCCGTCTATTTACTTATCTATCTATACAATGATATTCTTAAAATAGTTTGTATTGGAAATTATTTATTGTTTATAGACTAAAGTAGCAATGGGTTTAAGCTGAAGATGTTTATATAAATTAGCTAGGTTAAATAAATAACCTTGGGTAGGAAGACGTGGAAAGGTCACACGTAAGGAATACGCGTGCTTTTTGAATGATGACATAACGAAACTGAGGTCAGGCGGTTGGCAAGTTTAGTCAGTTGAAGAGAGTTGGAGTTTGATCACGAGAGTGAATAGATGGGAGAGTTGGATCTTGGTGACGGGAGTGAACAGACGGCTGGGTAGAACAAACATGTAGACAAGAAAAGCAGACTCTTTGTGAAGACCATTTGAGATAACTGAAATAAATTTATATTTTAAAAATATAAAATGTTGTTCTGTGGTTTCACGAAAGAAGGACAAGGTCTCAATTTGATGGTGTTGGTCATTTCATGTTTCATCACGGAGCTCAGCAGTGAAGATAGAAGAACTCTTGGAGAAAGAAAGGTATGAAGCATATATTATACTTCTTATAAAAAATGATACCTTTATGTAAATATGAACTGTAATATATACCCGTGTGATAACTCTCTAATACAACATGACTCAGTTTATACGTCGATATCATATCCTCTGACTAAACAACAATACATACGATTTATACGTTTATATCGAATCCTGTTATTAGAACAAAATGATACTTCACACCTCAATACAATATAACTGCTTTATAATATATAATCCCATTGACAATATGATACTTGTAGAGATAAGAAGTGTGTGAACCCGTTTATAATCTCTTGTCGAGTATTTAGCTTGCCTAAAAGATTGCTTCTGATTGGGACAACCCATAAATGTTTGCACCAATCAGTATCGAGTTATGAAATTAAGCCTGGATTCAAAATCGTTAATCGAAGCCGCTGTAGTACCGCTGCTGCATTTTTTATATGAGAATGTTTATTTACGTGTCCGATCTTTAAGCTTTATCTTTTTTTCCGAGAATTAATCGTTAGTCACTGGTATGATAAACGATATTTTATGGGACTTCCTAAATTTCAAGCTATAACTTTATTTATTTGTAAATCCGGTGATTGATTGACCAACATAAGATGACTAAACGGGCTATTATTATAGAACGGTTTGATACACGAGATACAATATTAATAACTAGGAAACATAAACGAGGATAAAAGACAATAATCGCCGACCCAACGCTGTTTCTTAGGTTTTCTTCCAGTTTTATCTTTTATTCTCGTTTAAACAGTGTCATCATCTCTCACACATCGGCGGTTGCTGGGGAGTGTAATGTGGCTCACCAGTATAAAAAAATAAAAAACTCAAAACACAAGCTCGAGAGAAACAAAAGGCTCTAACACATTCTGTATATATCAGTCGGATTCTGAGTGCTAAAATTCACATCCATGTTTTCTATCGAGGTTGTATTCGTTTCGTTGGTTTAGATTATTTGATTAATACAATTCGTGCTAGATAAATCACATGTTGAAATAGAGAAGATTCGCCAATAGTCTGAAATCAATTATTTAATGCTTTTAGTTCATTATCGTTACACACACACACACACACACACACACACACACACACACACACACACACACACACACACACACACACACACACACACACATTATATATATATATAATATGTATATAAATAAATATATATATAAATATATAAATATATATATATATATAAATATATATAAATATATATATATATATATATATATATATATATATATATATATATATAAATATATATAAATATATATATATAAATATATATATAAATATATATAAATATATATATATAAAATATATATAAAATATATATATAAATATATATATATATAAATATATATATATAATATATAAATATATATATATAACATATATAAATATATATATATAAATATATATATATATAAACATATATAAATATAATATATAACTATATATAAATATATATATATAAACATATATAAAATATATATATAAAATATATATATATACATATATAAATATATATATATATAACTATATATAAATATATATATATATAACGATATATAAATATATATATATAACTATATAACTATATATATATATATATATATATATATATATATATATATATATATATATATATATATGACTACTTCATTTAATCGCATAAATTAATATACGAAAGTATAAATTTATGCGTAAACTTTAAGTATTTACTTCAACAGTGCTCGATACGTTGGTAGAGCTAGGTAGTGTTATAAAATATATATATGGCGATTAAGCTACACAGAATATTCCGCGTTTCATCCACGCTAGGATTCTTCAGGCTTATGAATCCTAGCGTGGATGAAACACGGAATATTCTGTGTAGCTTAATCGCCATATATATATATATATATATATATATATATATATATATATATATATATATATATATATATATATATATATATGAAATAAAATGGAGGTGGAAGGACCTGGATACTCAACGTTTCGCCCGATTTATGCGGGCTTCTTCAAGAGGGATGGTCATTGACGAGAGAGTCGGAGGATTGGGGCTATATATAATGATGGGGGAGAGCAGCGTGTTTTCCTTATGTAAATTAAATGTCATATATACATGTATATACATTTTATGAGAGAAGAACTAATTAGATTAAACTAGTGTAGTGGATTAACGTCTAAAAGATAAAATATCGTAGAGATTAAAAAATGTGTTTGGAAATATAGTGGTGATAGATTAAATAAATAAATGACACGAGATTACGAAAGAATCGTTTTTTTTTTTTTTGTTTTTTTTAAAATTAGAAATAATTGAATTGGGATAAAATAGCGCAGTAACTTAAAAGATGGTATCTAAAAATAAGAATAGGAGGTGATAAAATGGAGTCTAAAAATAGATAATGATAAAATACAGTAAATAAGTAAAATAAAAATAAAATTAAGTGAAATTACGATTTTTTTTTTTTTTTTTTTTTTTTTCCGCGTTTAACCGGTGTCTAAGTTGTTTTCTTTGATAATTATTTTCGACAGAAAGGGAGCAACGTGGAAAAAACCTTTTCTTTGCTTAATTATTTTGCTGGAATGGGAGATTATAGCTGACTCAATTAAACGTCGTGTGGATCTGTTATGTATGTGTTTAAGGAAAGTTGCTTTGTTATAAATCAAAATGGTGGTCGTTTTCCATGATGTGACAAAATATGGCGTTGAGTGTATTGTTGTTTTTTTACATCTCTTTTGTGTTCATATATTCTTTTATTTAAATTACGTTGAGTTTCTCCTACGTATATTTTTCCACAATCAAGGCAGGGTATGGAATATATTCCGGCTTTGGTGTTAATGTTGGTGTTAGTTATAATTTTACGTGTTAGATCCCTAATTGTTAAAGAGTTTAGTTTTGTTATTTGAATGCCTGTCTTATTTAGGTTCTTATATATTGTGTCGTTGTTTTTATTAGTTGGTAATGTTAATTGTCTGTTGTGTATCTGGCTATTTAAGGAATGGTTTCGGTTTCGGTAAATTTTTAGTGCTTTTCTTTTTGTGTTTGCCAAAATATGTTGAGGGTATTGCAAGTTCATGAATGTACGTTCGATATACTCAAATTCTTCCACGATGTATTCTTCACTACATATTCTCAGGGCCCTAAGAAAAAATCCTATTAGAATACCTCTTTTTACTTTATCATCGTGATGAGAGTAAAAGTGTATGCAATCATTTTGAACCCACTATTAATTTAACGTATGAAAGAGAAAATAACAACTCCATACCTTTTCTGGACATCAACATCATAAATAACAATGATCATCTAAGTTTTAAAGTCCATCGGAAAGTCACGAATAAAAATGATTGCATACACTTTTACTCTCATCACGATGATAAAGTAAAAAGAGGTATTCTAATAGGATTTTTTCTTAGGGCCCTGAGAATATGTAGTGAAGAATACATCGTGGAAGAATTTGAGTATATCGAACGTACATTCATGAACTTGCAATACCCTCAACATTTTTTGGCAAATACAAAAAGAAAAGCACTAAAAATTTACCGAAACCGAGACCATTCCTTAAATAGCCAGATACACAACAGACAATTAACATTACCAACTAATAAAAACAACGACACAATATATAAGAACCTAAATAAGACAGGCATTCAAATAACAAAACTAAACTCTTTAACAATTAGGGATCTAACACGTAAAATTATAACTAACACCAACATTAACACCAAAGCCGGAATATATTCCATACCCTGCCTTGATTGTGGAAAAATATACGTAGGAAAAACTCAACGTAATTTAAATAAAAGAATATATGAACACAAAAGAGATGTAAAAAACAACAATACACTCAACGCCATATTTTGTCACATCATGGAAAACGACCACCATTTTGATTTTAACAAAGCAACTTTCCTTAAACACATACATAACAGATCCACACGACGTTTAACTGAGTCAGCTATAATCTCCCATTCCAGCAAAATAATTAAGCAAAGAAAAGGTTTTTTCCACGTTGCTCCCTTTCTGTCGAAAATAATTATCAAAGAAAACAACTTAGACACCGGTTAAACGCGAAAAAAAAAAAAAAAAAAAATTCGTAATTTCACTTAATTTTATTTTTATTTTACTTATTTACTGTATTTTATCATTATCTATTTTTAGACTCCATTTTATCACCTCCTATTCTTATTTTTAGATACCATCTTTTAAGTTACTGCGCTATTTTATCCCAATTCAATTATTTCTAATTTAAAAAAAAAAAAAAAAAACGATTCTTTCGTAATCTCGTGTCATTTTATTTATTTAATCTATCACCGCTATATTTCCAAACACAATTTTTAATCTCTACGATATTTTATCTTTTAGACGTAATTCACTACACTAGTTTACTCTAATTAGTTCTTCTCTCATAAAATGTATATACATGTATATATGACATCTAATTTACATAAGGAAAACACGCTGCTCTCCCCCATCATTATATATAGCCCCAATCCTCCGACTCTCTCGTCAATGACCATCCCTCTTGAAGAAGCCCGCATAAATCGGGCGAAACGTTGAGTATCCAGGTCCTTCCACCTCCATTTTATTTCATATCGTCGGATTTAATCCAGCTCAACAATCATATATATATATATATATATATATATATATATATATATATATATATATATATATATATATATATATATATATATATATATATATATATATGAAATGAAAAACAACATTTCGCAAACAAATGACCTGTTGGAAAGGACCAATGTAGTTTACAAATTTAGCTGCCCAATAGGAGAGTGTATCTCCAATATTAGTAGCTATGTTGGTTCAACAGCTAACACATTGTCGCGAAGATTGACTCTCCACCTCTCTGACTCTAGCTCCATATCACAACATTTGAAGGGACATGGCTGCCAACATTCGGAATTTCGAAGAATTATGGTAGAAAATACAAGAGTATTGCAGAGTGAGAGAAATGTAAATAGGCTAAGAATACTCGAAGCATTGTACATTAAAACAAAGAAGCCTCAAATAAATAATATTAATTATGAGTGCAGCCGGAACATTTTGAAATGTTTGGGATAAATGTTTAATAATGTATATATGTGTTTGTATATATAAATCTGTTTAATATATGCAAAAAAAAAAAAAAAAATCGCCCACTTAACTTGTAACAAATTACCACGTGACTAGGAAAAAAATATATATATAAGTAAATTAAAAAAACAATCCCTACATTTATTTCTACAATATGCCTGAGGATGACAGAAGTACTTCTGCCGAAAGCACTCGCGATTATGGATCCAACATACAATTTCGAGAAAAACACAAAAAGGACTATTCGGAGATTGGAGAAGATAAAAAGGAAAATTGTAAAACAGAATAATCCCGTACTATTCAATAATATTTGTCTAAATGAGAAAATGCTGCCTAAATATATATATATATATATATATATATATATATATATATATATATATATATATATATATATATATATATACTAGCAAAAGTATCCGTCGTTGACGGGGTTCAAAAACAGCCTACAGAAAATGGACTCTGATTTATAAAAGTATGATAGCTTATGAAAAGGAAGGGTTGTAAAGAGATAGCTTTGAATTTGGGTGTATCAAAACCAAAGCAAAATATGATGAAAGTAAAAATAAAATAAATACACCCCATAATTTGTTATACCATACCTGTTCACACTGAAACACTTATCACAATATTCTGTGGATCTATATTAAAAAACCTTCTTAAACTTTGTGACATATTTCCATTCTATGAAGGTCAGGCACGAACGAATACCCTATAATTTTATTATACCATATTTCTTCAAATTGAAACATAATTATCAAAGTATACTTACGCAGATAGATATGAAAAGTCTTTATTAAAGTTTGTGCCTATTTCCATTCTATGGAGGCTAGGCGCGAACGCATACCCTACAATTTTATTATACCATCCCTATTTAAGTTAAAACATACTTATCAAAGTATTATTATGTACATCTATATCAAAAACACTTGTAAACGATTTTTTTTTTACTTTTCAAATTTTTTATTTCCATACTTTGTGGACCAGACGCGTACGCAGACCCCACAATTTTAATGAATCATCATTATGCTAGATCAAATATACCCATTCCTGTATCTCTTCTATCATTATATGTAATCAGTTTTCTATAATAGTCAACCATATAGGAGCCTATTCGTGACCAGACACACACACACAGACGTTCAGCTTTATATATATATATATATATATATATATATATATATATATATATATATATATATATATATATATATATATATATATATATATATATAATTATTTCCACAACCAAACAACATCGCAACTTAAACAGGCCATGAAAGCAACAGATCGGAAGTCCATGACTCGAGTTTCGCCCTTATTAGTGCTCATCAATTGAACATATCCAAACTTGGAATTCAAAATCAATCCGAGTCACTTTCTGACACTTGGGCCACCACGCCACACACAAGAAAGTCTCATATAGCTAACACAAATCAAGCGAAGTCCGACTGTAGAATGTACCCACTTCTTCTAAAAAAACCAATAATTATAAAACTCTCCGAACAGTCTGGTCGCCCTTGCTTTCCTGAATCTTGTAAATTTTGGTTTCGGTTTCGATTCGAACTGATGACATCCAAGTATTTTTTTTTAACTTTTGAAATCACGACAATATATTGGGTACAATATAATATGAAATAATCGATAGAGAATTCACTCTATAATAATAAATACGAAATCTGCAGGAATAAAATATCATATTTAAGCATATTTTACAACCGGACAACGCCGAGCGCTCCCCTGCTAGTATATATATATATAGCACGCGATTTTATTACCCACTGTAAATTTCGTTTCAATTTTTAATTTTAATGATGTGATCAGAAAGATTTTTTTCTTTCCGACCGAGTATGTGGGTGTATCTGTCTTGTTTCGTTTCTGATAATTTTCTTTCAGTGTCCAGTGCTTGTTGACTTTTCTTTCGCCTAATCAAAATAAAAAAGAGAAACTTATAAAGGAAAGAAAAAAAGGAATATATTATGCCCCCTTCTCCTTTTGGTTAATTGTAATTTTCTCTCTCCCTTCGTTTCAATACTTTCTGTGTTACTCTGTAACTACTGCTGCAATTAATACACCGATTTTCAGAAGTTTATCTCTTGTATTTGTGAAGATATTTGTCGTGACACAAAAGTGAGAATTATACCGTGCTTCTTACTAAATGATCTGTAAAACTAATTGCTAAAAATGGAGATCAATTAGAAGTCTGATTTTTGTTTTCCGTGGTCACCATAACAATATCTAATTTTCTTCTTATGGGCATGATTAATATTCAAAGGTGAAAATCAATCTACTATATGGACAACTTGACCCGTACACGTAAGGAATATTGTAGTGACGCGAAAATAACTTACCTCAGAAACGTCCACGTATCTGCGCGTTTTGTAAAGTCCAGTTACTTAACAATAGAAAAACAAAAATGGCGACCCGTAACTGATTTTATACACAACGTTCACACGAAAGTAACATGAATTTTTGTCGTTCGTATGAAAAATAAATGATCCTGGACTTTTGAAGAACGGGATATAATACTGCTGGTTTGGCAATTCCTTAGTTTGCCATTCCGAGTGACGGTGCCGTAATCTCAAAAAGACAGCCAACTGCACAAAGTTACAAGTTAAAAAAATAGAAAGAAAAACGTTCTAGTGGTTCCCGAATCTCATCACCATGAAAATACAATGGGTTCACTCAACGGGTTGATATGACGTCAATCAGAAACAAAGCAACAGAAGCCATACTCGCTATTCGTAACAAAGGGCTAAGCCGTGGTTTGTATTTAAATCAAAGTCAATAATTCATACAGTATACAATTTTTAAAAAATTAGTAAAGAAATAGTCGACAGGAAAAACAAAAATGTGTGTACCAACGTTATCGTCAACAAACTTCAGTGCTTCCCCCTCTTTCTATTTTTCTTTCTCTTTAACTTAGGTTTATGTTGTTAAAAAATCGAGGTCACTGCCATTTTTTTTTAGCTCAATTTCCATTCACACTTTTCTCAATGTCGGGGCGGTGTATCTTTTGTTTCGATTTGATGCAGCGTTTCTTCGTCTGGTTTTTCTTTTATTCCTTTTCATATCTTTGCACTTCTTGGTGATTCTCTGTTTATACCCTATCTATGAAACTGGTCTGTTTGCTGTACAAACTTCGCAATTTACTTCAGTCGTCTTTAAGACAGAACTTGACGGAGGTTTCTGATGGGACTGACTGCTGAAATTTACTCCCCCCCCCAAAAAAAAAACAACTCTGTGCTGCCATTTATCCTCTCAATCGTCTAATCAACGCGTGCCACATCAACTCATGCACAAGTGGATTAGCCAATCTGACACGCCAGACTAGCTACGCAATTCAGGTTTTCTCTGATGACATGCAATGACATGTCCTGGGTTTTAGTCAACAAGTTAACTCTCCAGTTTTGACGATTTCCTTTATATGGTCAATCGAAATGACATTCAACAATAATTTAAAAATAATTCTTTCGTTTGAATATCAAGCGATTTCCAAAGCCAAATATGATTTTATAACTCCCTTTGAGTTAACATTGTGTTTTTGTTCTCAATCGAGGCGCATCAGGGAGGTGTAGAGAAGGAAGATGGTAGGAGTAAGACGACTAAAGGAGCGGCGTATGAGCACTATGACATCCCTTACCTTGTTGACAGCGGTGATGCAGTGTCCAGAGGGTGAATATGTGGAATGCACAATCACTCCAACATTCTTAGATTAGTACAGTAGTGCACAATGTGCACCAATCATATCTGATCGCAGGTGGTATTTCAGTGTTTTCATTTCTGAGACCAAGCAAGAAAACCCAACAATTTCACTCATAAATTATGTACACTTATTACTACACTGAAAAGTGCACAATGCCTTATTTGATCTTATTACAAAATCTGTCTGTGCTGTGGGCCAGTAAGTGACCCACTCAGTGATACTGGAAACAAAATACACTGAAAAGGAAAAACAAATAAAACAATAAAGAGAGTTATTATACACTAGCGGTTTGGGGGCGTCTGGTCTTGCCCGGTTGAAAAATATGCTTAAATATATTTTAATTCATGCAGATTTCGTATATTACAGAGCCAAGTCTCTATTGAATATTATATTGTTCCTAATATATAGTACTAATTTCAAAAGTTAAAAAATAAATAACTTAGGTGTCATCAGCTAGAATCGAAACCAAAATATTTAGCTGCATTCTCTACTGATCTATCGTCAAATAGATAAGAAATGTTTAAAATTAAACCACTTCAAGCTATGAATATGTTGAAATGAACATTTTGTATTTCAGATTTCCGACATATTTTTGTATGTGTTATTCATCCATCTAAACAAAAATTTTACTCGTTATAAACCATCTTTGGTGTATGATTGCTATTTCCTGTTAATTTCGGTGTTATGTGACCAGTAGTTTAAGAGTTTATTGGTTAAATATTTTGTCATAGACATACACATACGTAGATACATCTACTGTTTTATCTATATAGATCAGTCTGACTGTAAAGTGTGCATAACACCGAGAGGCATATTTTCCCGGTCTTTATTATAAAAGGAATAAATCATTGTTATCTGTAAGGTGGACACCACAGCAATTTGCCTGTTTACTTAAAAATAAATACCGTATTGGTTCTTCTATAGATCAATCTAAGTAATAAGTCGAGAGGATATTTTTAAGGGAAGATTTGAAACGTCTGTTTAACGAACCTTTGATGCCCTTCTCCTTCCATATACTGTTTCTATTTTTACCTCAGTAGTAACTGTCATAGCTCTCAGAGTTAGATGTCGTATAACTGGATGTGACGTCATCATTAATGTGTTTGCGAAAAAAATGTCGCTGTTTCAGAACTATGTTCTTTGCCGGCATAAAATTGTCCTATCGATTTTTTTTACCAGTTGAGCGTTTTTCTAGGCAGTTAACATGATTCGTTTGACACAGTGCCAAAAAGGTTCGCTCAGATATCTATTTTAATAAATACAAATAAAAGAAAAACTCGTTATTCAGTCGTGTTTGTTTGATGAAGGAAAATTCGCCAACTTCATCCTACATCTGCTAATGAAAATGAGACTTCTTATGATTACGAATAATCTAAACCAACGGAAATTACCGGTAGTCACATGTTTGTATCGAAATTCACCAGGGTCTCCTCTGATCATTCAGGTAATACTTGAACTTTTCCATTCATATACCGTCCTTTAATCTATATATTTATAAAAGTGAGAATGTGTGTGTGAGGACACTTCTCAACATATATGCTTAACAAATTTTGGATCTACAGACATGAAATTTGGTATATAGGGTATTCAGACATGTGGAAAACTTATTAGTCGGTTTTCATCCAGAAAAAAGGGCTGCAATTTGCTAAGTCAAAATTAGCAAATTGGTACGTGGAGATCGTCGGATTTTTTCTGTTTGCCAACTGTTTGACGACTGCGCATGAGCGGTCGAGAAATATGACAGCTTCCTCATGTTAAGTATTAGTTAGCTTGAAAACATTTATTAAAAATCATGTCAAGCTGGTTTAATGATTGTTGTGCTTGACTTACTGTCGTTAGATTTTGGTTTTCATCTCCGCTCGAGTATTTTTTTTTTTACTTACAAGAAGTGAACTGTCTAGAAAAAACATGATACTCGTATGTACAGGCCTTAGTTTCTTTCTGATTTTTCTTTTACTTTATTTTTAAGGAAGTTAACGTTATGTTTAATACCTCGCTATTTCTGTTTATAATAAATAAGAATTCTGCATCAGTTAAAATATAATATTTATGCGTATTTTACAAATATACATAAATATTATATTTTAATTAATGCGAGCGGCTTGCTAGTTTAATATATTTTCATAGATGATAACGTCCTCAAAAGCATTACATTCTTTTAAGAAAGAGAGTAGTTTAGTAAATCTATCTATTGTTATCAATCATCTCAGGCATTACCTCCTCCATCTTAAGTGATTTGGGCATAGATGGTACCTTTTCTGTTGACATGGAATTATCTTTCAAAATATTATTACTTCTTTTTGGGTATGTGTATTATCTGTTTTGTTGTTATGAGAATATTATCCCAGGGATTACATTCGCTTTCATTTTTCATCTCTCTTAAAAACTAACCCAGTTTAATAATACCCTCTACAGGCATTTATTTGATATCATGAGCTGCGAATGGTCCAAATAACCTATACTTTCTCCCCATCTCTCCTGAATACCAGCCCAACTTAATAATACTGTTGTGGTGCTCACCTTATGGATAACAATGAACTCTTCCATTAACTATAAAAACAGGGAAATATGTTTTTCTGGATTATGCACAAGTTATGTACACTTGACAGTGGGGCTGATGTATAAACACTCTCTTCATTTTTGTGTTTGTATTCCTTTTCAATATATTTCCTTTCTACTAAATACCGAGTTGTCTTTCTTCTGAACCTTTACCGGCTCATAACAAATGCTAAATCAGGGTTTCGTTGGAAATTCCGTGCAGATTCCCGAGGTTGACGGAAAGATTCCTGTTACAGAGCGAGGTGTCTATATATATATTAGAGTATGTAATATTGTTTATTTCATAAACTGTTGTATACTGGGGTTTCTGTATGATATACGGCATAATCGCATTGACGCACCAGTTCTCGTCAGATCACTGAAGTTAAGCAACGTTGAGCCTGGTTACTACCAGATGGGTGACCATTTGGGAATTCTAGGCACTGTATGTGCTCCCCGCTTATCTCGGCATTTGCTTCCAGTCGTCCTATACGTACACTTCACTTGCTACTGGTATTTAACAATGTCAACTCAGGAGAGGTGTGGATGGAGATTGCACACCTCCTGCCACAAAAATTTCATGTGCAGACATCCCTACGTGGGTATCCAAAAACTGAAGGAACCTTTTTTTTGTATGACATGGAGGAGTGTATAGCTATTGTATATAAAACAGGTATATATAAACGAGGGGGACCAAACGTGTGTGTACATTTTTAACGCATATAATAAACAGATATAGATATCTTCAACAATAGCTCAACAAACAGGACAAATAGCACCATGTTTGCTTGTTTAGACAAGGGAAGGACATATTTTTATTCGGAATCATCGCTGTATTGTTAGAGACATGTTTCTGAAAATGTAAGTCATTTTCTATCCCGAAAACTCAGACAAACAAATTGTTTTTCCACATTTACGTTTATTTCTGTTGCGACTTTTTTTTTTTTTTTTTTTTTTGCTCCGGAGTTGCACGCCACTCCCTTTTCAGAGATTACATATTACTGGCTTTTCAGCTGAATGCTTCCATAGTTGAACGATTCCCAACTTCTCTGTCTCGTCTACTCGTTCCAACTCATTCACTCCTTCTCTAACTCTTAACTTTCCTGTATATATTCAAACTAATCATTTGTGCTTACGTCATTCAACTACACAAAGACCCAACAGGTGATTTATCAGTTACGTTTTCCCTGGCCGAATTTTATTGTTTTTATATCTAGGTTTGAAAACCTATTTTGTTTATGGTCACTACATTCTTTTCTATCAAAACATATTTGTTTTCATCCAAAATTCTTTCTTCTTCTTGTTTATAGAATCTAATCAAGTTAAATTCCTAAAACGTTATTGAACAATATTTGTCCTTGAATTGCATTTTATCTTTAAAACAAATCTAATTTAATCTGCACGATAATAATAATAATAATAATAATAATAATAATAATAATAATAATAATAATAATAATAATAATAATAATAATAATCTGGCTCAGATAATTCGGCAATACCCCGGGTATGCTAATCTGCAATATTCCAAGTTTGACAGAAAGATTCCAGAGTTTAACAAAATACACCCTAAGAAGGTCGGAGGTTACATCGACCAAAACGTTGTGAAAATAACACTCAAGATGAGAACAGTAGTGCAAAGAATCCAAATATTATAAATAATCTATCCTCATCTCAAAAATTCAGAAACGTAATTGTGTTTCTAGTTCTTAATATGTTTAGATATTCAAAGATTAATAATTTGTTTTGTATATTTTGCAAATAGATGGTCTTTAAGTGATGGATTCTATTTAAATCATGAATGAGACCCTGACAAATACTACAACTTGAGGTCGGAGTGGACCTGGGAGCAAGTATGACGCAACGCTATCAAAAACCAAGCTTCTATCTTGACATCATCACCGTTCTGATTCCCATCTGGCATCAATTGAAATGAATGGCTCTCGTCTTGGGGAAGCTCCATATTTTGACAAGCTTTTGGGCTTGATCTTTACTCCTGATTTGAAATGGAACACATACATCACATCTGTTGCCAAGGTTGCTGGAAAAATAGTGGGATCCTTCTACCGCTACAGTAGATATCTCACTGTTGATGCAATTCTCTATCTATATAAAAGCCAAGTACGTTCAAGGATGGAGTACTGTTGCCACATCTGGGTAGGAGCTGCTAGAAGCAACTCATCCTGCCTTGACAGATTTCAAAATAGACTTTGTAGCTTAGTGGGGGATGCCCTTTTCTCTTCCCTTCAACCTCTTTCTCACGGAAGAGACGTTGCAAGCCTGTCTCTGCTTTATCGTTATTTCCATGGCAAGTGCTCGTCTGAGCTCCAATCTCTGCCCCCCTCATCAAACTTTCATGAAAAACACCCGTCTAGCTGAAATCACTGTCAATAATTTTCCCCACTCTTTATCTGTGCCTAAACCAGAACTTTGCCTAAACTTAGAACTGCACACCTGTAGAACTCTCTTCTGTTTGCCTGTTTTCCAGCTGATTGCAATTTGGTAGTCTTCAAGTCCAATGTAAACAAATTCTTGATGAACCGTCTCCTTAAGTAATCCAATTTACCAAGTTTCCACTACTAACGATTACTACAGTATTATCCCATTGACTACTGTACACTCAATAACCCTTATCCTCAAGTGGCTTTCTGGGTCTTGATAAGTGGTGGCTCCTATAAAAAAATAAAAAAAATAAAAACATCTTTCAAATTCGAACTTTACCTCTTCATAAATTTTTATGAGATCCCCGGGATAAATTCTATTTACCGCATAGTCTTCAGAATGATGACCACTATAGGAATGACTCTACACTTCCCAAAGATGCCTCTACTCCCGGATGTTTTCTTATAAACCTAAAACCGGATAGATAGAGTTTCAGTAGTTGATAGCATTGGAAATTGTAGTAAACAGGGGAAAAAAACAATTAAACATATAGGTAAAAGTTGATAAAAATGTAATTGTCAAAATCAAATATCGATGTCCGGACCCCACACCCCACCCCCGGCATTTGTTGCTGTTTTTTTGTTTTGAACACGCTAACTGGTCTATTTGTTTTCTATATTATTTCAGGTTTTGGTCTGTGTATTGTAAATGTTGTGTCTTATGCCGCCATCTCCAAATATTTTGATACGGGACAAAACTACGCCATTGCAGCTGTCTCTGCAGGCTTATCGTTGGGCACCAGTATCTGGCCATTTTACCAAATTTGGATCATTCAAAGCTATAGATGGAATGGAAACTTTTTGTTAATGTCTGGTGTAATGTTGCAGGTAATTGTCCATTTTCAAATGATATGTGGGGCGTTCAATAAGTAATGCCCCTGACCCAATTCTGGTTGTCTGATCGAGCTGAAATTTTGCATGTGTAATGATTTATACTTCTGTGGGTTATGTGACAAATTTCAACTCTAAATTTATTATGGTTTCTGATTTACAGGTGTTTGAACTGAGGCAGGTGTGAAATAGAGCATGTTGAGTGTCGTGCAGTGATCCGGTTTTGTAATGAAAAGACACACTACTGGAGAATAATGGTGAAATGAAAGAAACATATGATAATAATACCCATCATATAATCTTGTAAAACGCTGTCACCGTGAATTCAAACATGGCCAGAAATCTATGAAAACAGCTTCCAGACCTGGTTATCCCCCCTCCCTTCTGCTATTGATGAGGCATCTGTAAGTCAAGTTGAGGCTACCATTTTGGAAGATGCATGGCTATTCACCAAATAGCCCAAGAAGTCAAGATTAGTACAGGGTCTATGGAAACTATCATTCATGACCATCTTCATATGCATAAAGTGTTTGGCAAAAAGATTCCCAGGTTGCTGAAATCTTTCCAGAAATGAGAATGCATGCAAGTGCTCGGGGATAAATTTGGATATGTACCAAGAAGATGAGTCAAAGTTTTTCCAAATACTGATTACACAGGATGTAACTGCGAACCATCACTATGATCTCCAGACCAAAGCCCAGTTAATGCCGTGGAAGGCAACAGTGCAGTCCTCCACTGGCAAGAGTCTTGTGGGATCAGGACAGATTAGTGATGACAGATTTTCAAGCAACGCCTATCACAATTATAGAAGCCTATTATGCTTCAGTTTGGAGAAAATTAAGAAAAGCTATTGAAATCAGCCGGCAGAGCAAGATGACATTATGGTGTTGTCGTAAAATCAGAAACATGGATGTATGGCTATGAGATCCCCCTCCCATCCCACTATTCTTCTGACTTTCACCCCTTGCCAGCCATGAACTTGCTTTTAAAAGGAAAGTGGTTCTCAGATGATGCAGAATGGATCGCAGTTGGAAGACAAACCTGAGATGTTCTATAAAAACGGCCTCTTGAACTGCATTAAACGATGGGAGAAATACGTAACTCTGGGTGGTTCCTATGTATAAAAAGAAACTGTGCCAAGTTTCGCTGCTTTACTGCTATGTAAAAATGGATCAGGGGCATTACTTATTGAACGTCCTTTGTAACTCTATATATTTTTGTTCTGCATACAGAATTCGATCTCTGGATAAAATGCATACGTTATCGTTGATTATTAGTAATTTCCATCACATCCGAACATTGCAAATAGGAAAGAAATATTCTTCATGGGGGATGGCATTTTTTTTTTTTTTTTCAATTTATTGAGATCTGCCATGACATGTTATTAACACATTATTGGAGTGCAAAGGGGAGAGATGATTATTCTCTATCCTTTAGATCTCAATATTAAAAATACACTAGCACTTCATGCACAATGGGGAAAACCAACCTAAAACACTCCAGAACAATAATAACAGTTTATATTGCAAACTGCAATATTGTAAAGGATATAACATTAACATCCTAATACATATGTTACACGTGGTGTTACAAATGTAAATATGTAACAAACAAAAGTAAATGAGAAGCATGAAAAAATAGTTAATTGCTACACAAGTGTGTGTGAGTAAAGAGCTTGTGGATGTATGGCACATCTAACTAGAGAAAGATAGATAGATAGATAGATAGATAGATAGAGAGAAAGAGAGAGATATAGATAGATAGAGAGAGAGAGAAAGAGAGAGAGAAAGAGAGAGAGAGAGAGAGACTCATTTTCAAATAACAATTATGTGACTACTAAAAAAGCGAATTACGTGATCAACAAACCCTCTGTTAGTGAAACTAATTTTCTTCAAGGGAGATAATTGATATACTGATGCGTCTTTAGAGTTGAACTGTGTAAACCATCGTAATCGCAAATACACAACTCACACTTATTTCACGCATTTTATTGTTGGTGTTTCTTTACAATCACACCATCATTAAAAAATTACTTTATATATAAATTGTTTAAATAGTCCAACTTTTGACGTGCGTAATTCAATAGTCATAGATTTTTAGAATCAATACGAATCTTGATAACAAACATATAGTTTTTATGTTATTTAAATCTAAAAGCTTACTTGATACGTGATAATATTAGAAGGATATTTTTACCAAATACTTTATCCACTATGCCATCGGCCCTTGTGTGAATAACACTGAAGATGATAACGGTAGCCTGTATAATCTAAATATTACGAATTATCAATCCACATATCAAAAATTCAGAAAGATAATATCTTATTTAAATTTTTTTTAAATCTATATATAGTAGAACCCCGTGATACGGCATAAAAATCAGTAATAAAATACGGTACAGTATATAAAATCAAATAACATTATAAATAACGCTGTAAGGCGGGGCAAATACCGTAACCAGGGCCCGAAAAAACATCATATTCCACATCATAACCTGAAAAATCGTAATCCAGGGCCACCGTATCCCGGGGTTCTACTGTACTTGTTTGTTATCGAAATCAGCAGGGATTGTAAGTGTTTATGATGAATTGAAATATTGACGCTAAAAATGGGATAAGATAAAGATAATAATTATAAAGAGCCTTTTTCATGGTGGTGTGATTGTAAAAAAAAACATCTATTGTTTTTGGTTTTAAATGAAAAATATCTCTTCTTTGTTTTGTCTTTATAGTTATGTGCGATGGCATTTGTGTTTGAGAATAAACCGCTCACATTGGTGACGGCAAATCGGAGTCCGAATCCAAGCGATGAGATGAAAGTAACAGATAAGTTTTTACTGACGATGAAGAATAAAATATTTGTTGCCTACTTAATTGCTCAGCTCTTGGTGTGCCTGTCAGTCCCAATTGGCACTTTGATGATTGTAGATTTTGGTATTACAGAAGGTAAAGCACCAACCTCATAATGGGATGCAATAACCACAAAAACATATTCTTTGGTTCTGATCATTTTATTGTTTTTATGAGCTCAGAGAAATTTCACGCTTGGACCGTGGTATTCATTGTTCACATTTTTATATATTAATATCCCTACTAGGCTTGAAAGGGTGGGATGATCACTTAGCAAGTTAAAGTAAAGAGAGAGACAGGGGGTGAGGAAATTGCTTCTGTCCTTGTATGTGATCTCACAACAGATTTCATTAAGGCTCCCAAACCCCTCAATATAGAACAGTAACTCTACAAAAGCATTCATGATCATTTTATCAATTTACCGGAATACAAATTCTGTCAACTTCCATACCACATTTCTAATTGAACGTTTAAAAATTTGTTTCTAAATGCATGTGATTACTAGGGCTATGACAACAGAATATTCTTTTCATTATTTTGACTCTCGAGTATATATCAGTTAATATCTTATATGTTTTTAGATAGAGTGGTTCTCGATTGATTAACTGTGTCTGTGTCGGATATATGCACGAGAGTCAAAACAATTATAAGAATATTCTCTTGTCCTAGCCCTAGTGATTGTTGCATACCCCAATGTATGTGAGGGTATGCACGTCATTTGCTTCATTAGAGGGGGGTGAAGGGGTTGTGTTAAAAATACTTTTATCTTGAACGGTAGTTGAAACATATTCATGCAGGAAGATGAAGACACCAATCATTCTAATTTCAAATGTTAAATTTCTTAGCCTTCAGGCCAAGATCACAGTGTAGTATCTGTTCTGATGCTATACTTCACCTTTTCTGTCCTCAATCAGTGGAGGAAAAATCCTTCATGACTGAGACAAGTTTTATTTTTGTTCCTATCCAGAGTGACCCTTTTTGGGGAGCTAGATTTTCCCCACATTGAAAACCGACCTTGTGTCTAGCTCTGTCCTCATTGGGAGGCAAGTAAATAGGAACTATGAGTTATTTATGATGCGGTTATTCACACGTAGGCTCTAAAGCCATATCAAGCAGAATCTTACATGACATGTCTTTCCTTGCTAAGTTCTGATGTTAATATCTTTCACACCCATACTATTCATGTGACATGACTGAATCCAACCAATATGTTATATATTCTTGCATCCGTTGATGGGTGATCCTCCCTTCCCATCAAACATACTAAATAATCATATGCACCAAGAAAATCATTTTTGTACTTTCTAAAATACTTAAATTAGATCAAGTGATAATTTTGACATTTTTATTTATTACTACAAGATGTACGTTAAATTCCTTAAAAAATTGAAGTAAAAAAAAACGAAAAGAAACTGAGACATGTGCATACAAGTATTATGTTTTTTCTAAATAGTTCACTTCTTGTATGTAAAAAAAAATACTCGAGTTGAGTTCGAAACGAAAACCTAAAGACAGTGAGTCAAGTACGATAACTTTCAGGCCAGTTTGACACGAACTTTAAAAAGTTTTCAAACCAAGTTATTCTTAACATAATTTGAACGATTCGCGCATGCGCAGTCGTGAAACAGTTGACTAACAGGTAAAAATCCGATGATTCCCTAGTACCAATTTTTCAATTTTAACCTTTTAGCAGCCTTTTTTTCTGGATGAAAACCGATTAAAAAGTTTTCCACATATCTTAATATCCTATATATCAAATTGCAAACATAAAAATCGGATACTTCCACGTACCAATATTTCAATTTTGGCTCCTAAGCAGACCCTCTTTCCAAATGAAAACCGATTAAAAAGTTTTCCACATATCTTAATATCCTATATATCAAATTGCAAACATAAAAATCGGATACTTCCACGTACCAATATTTCAATTTTGGCTCCTAAGCAGACCCTCTTTCCAAATGAAAACCGATTAAAAAGTTTTCCACATATCTTAATATCCTATATATCAAATCGCAAACATAAAAATCGGATACTTCCACGTACCAATATTTCAATTTTGGCTCCTAAGCAGCCTCTCTCTCCAAATGAAAACCGATTAAAAACTTTTCCACATGTCTTAATAGCCTATACACCAAATTGCAAGTAGGTAGATCAAAAATTTGTTGAGTATATAGGTTGAGAAGTGTCCTCGAACACATCTTCTCACTTTTATAGATATATAGATTAATGAACACTTAAGCATAGCGGAACTTAAGCAATTGTGTTGCCAATGACATAACTAATTCAACTGAGAGTGACTCAAACAACTGCATAGAGCACGGCATGAAATGATATTTTGTTAAATTTTTGGTGTTATTTGCTTGATCTTTTTTTCCCATCTAAATGCAATGCTTTACAAAGACATATCGCAATAGTTCATGTAATGAATGTACACTAGCATAGTAGTACGACTCATGAATAAAAGCTCTAGTGAATTCCTGCTCTTCTATATTGAAAATTCCATCCTTATTTTTTTAATTACTATGATATTCAATTTTACTCAGTTCAATATCATGTTAACTCTTTTCACAAGTCAATGGCATAATAGTGTATATAAGAGATTAATGGAACTCTTCACGGATTTGAAGTCAAAAATGGTTGTGACTTGAAAATAAAACTAGATATTTTAAATTGAAATTGAAATAAAAATATATATATATATATATATATATATATATATATATATATATATATATATATATGAAAAAAATGTAAAGAGCCTTGGTCGCTGTTATTCTCTACCTTTGACGTATCGACACCGTTGATCAATACCTAAACAAAATGCTAAAAGATGGATTACGCTCAATTGATAAACAAAAACAAGATATGCTGCATTTACTTTAGATTAATTCTCGAGTTATCATGGCCGATGCAGTTACATGAGATCTCACTACAAAAGTTGAAACAATGGAAGGCCTGACGAGCAAGTTTATGAAGAAATGGTTTAGGGTGCCTAATTCCCTGAGAAACGTGGCACTATACAGTTCATCAACGAAGTTAAAACTTCCCACGTCGTCATTTGTTGAGGAATATAAATTGAGTAAAGCGCGACTTTTCCAGATGCTACATGGCCCAATAATGAAGAATGCTCAACCAGCATTAACATCTGGTTGAAAATGGAAAGCAAAGCAAGCTGTAGAAGATGCAGAATCGGCCATTAGGATGCAAGGAATAGTCGGTATTTTGGCATGTGGGAAAGCAGGTCTAAGTCTATACCCAAAACAGTGGTAGTTGTCCAAAGAACCCCCTGTAAATCAGAGGAAAATGGTTTCAGAAGAAATTCACAATCTTGAGGCAGCCAAACACATTGCTATAGCTGTATTACATGGCGCAACCTCAAATACATAAAAATTTTCTTAACATAGCAACCTACAATATCTTACCAACACCAATTAACGTTCATGCCTTGGGGTTAACTACATCCGATTGATGCAAAGCATGTGGGGAGACTTCCAATTTCAAACATATTCCCTAAGAAGTTACATCTGAATACACAATAAAATATTGAAGATTGTTGTGGAAACTGCAAAGATATGTTGTCTAACTGCCAATAAAGCTCAAAATATTACCAGTAGAGCAATTCATTTCGTTCAGTAAGGAAATAGTTCAAAATCTTTATATAAAAATAGGCATCATTGTTTGATGGCTGCACGGACAGGCGCGTTGCATTCAACTTAGAATGCTGGCTCATATTTCCAACTGACATAACGTTAACAGATTAGCGTCTGGATATCGTCACTTGGTCCCATTAATTTGAAAAGTTTTGTTAAATTAACAGTTCCATTTGAGGAAAATTTTAACTAAGCACACTAGCATAAGTTGGAAAGATATAAAGATCTACGAGAAGAATGTATCAGAAATATCTGTAAAACCATCGTATTTCCTATCAAAGTTGGATGCTGAGGTTTTATGGCGAACTCAATCTCATCGTTCTAGAATAATCTTGGTCTTTCTCCATCAGATAAGAAAAAACATAAAGAAAATACAAGACAAAGCTTATCTGCATCATCGTGGATATGACAATCCCACAGATTGACAACAATCCAACAAAGTCTGGTGGTATCATGAGATACTGCTGGGGCGTTTCAACCCCAAAACCATGCATGAGTCACCATCCAATGAAGGCTTTGTTGGAAGCATTACTGATGTACGAGCAACAGTTATTGTATAAAAATGTATATATATATATATATATATATATATATATATATATATATATATATAGAGAGAGAGAGAGAGAGAGAGAGAGAGAGAGATAGAGAGAAAGAGAGAGAGAGAGAGAGAAAGTAATTTATATATATATATATGTGGGGGGGGTAAATTTATATATATATGTGTGTGTGTGTGTGTGTGTGTGTGTGTGTGTGTGTGTGTGTGTGTGTGTGTGTGTGTGTGTATATCGAGCAATTCTTATTTAAATGGGATAACTTATAGAATATTACCGCCAGTAATATTTTGTAAATCTTATAATCACAGGTTTCCATACTAACTGATTGTTAAATAAAAAAATCATTCTGAAGTATATATATATATATATATATATATATATATATATATATATATATATATATATATATATATATATATATATATATATATATATATATATATATATATATATATATATATATATATATATATATATATATATATATATATATATATATATATATATATATATATATATATATATATATATATATATATATATATATATATATATATATATATATATATATATATATATATATATATATATATATATATATATATATATATATATATATATATATATATATATATATATATATATATATATATATATATATATATATATATATATATATATATATATATATATATATATATATATATATATATATATATATATATATATATATATATATATATATATATATATATATATATATATATATATATATATATATATATATATATATATATATATATATATATACATATATATACATATATATATATATATATATATATATATATATATATATATATATATGATTTTTATTTTTGGAAAAATAAATCCAGCAGAGTGCTAAATTAAAAGGAAAATCCGAAACATAAGAGCATATTTATATTTTGTATTTTGTGTACAGAAAGTTGTTAGATGAGACAAGTCATTGGTACCGTCGGTTTCAAGCCCGATGATTAGGATCGTTTACCAATGACTTGTCTCATCTAACAACTTTCTGTGCACAAAATACAATATATATATATATATATATACGGAGAAAGAAAGAGAGAGGAGGTGTTTAAGTAGTAAACTCCCCCCTTACTCACTCACTCTCTCTCTCTCTCTCTCTCTCTCTCTCTCTCTCTCTCTCTCTCTCTCTTAAGGAGTAAATAAAAGATGTATTAAATTGTAGGAGTAAATAAGATGATGTATTAAATTGAAAATTATTCTATGAAATAAACAATTAAGTAAAATTCAATTTTAATGGTATAAGAAGTAGATATACTTATACTACTACTATTACTACTATTACTACGACATTATCCTAATCATCATCATCATCATCATCATCGATTTAACGTACGTTTTACATTGTGGCATGTGTTGTACAGTTTTAAAGAATTAACTTCAAACAAACCTATTTTTGACCAGGTATTTATCTCTTTTTTTCTTTCAAGTCCATTTTAATCACTTCCTCCAATGTTTTCCTTGGCCTGTCCATATGAACTATATTTGTTACGTTAACTATTCTACATCTACAGAATTAAGGGCGCTCTATTCTTTCAAAATGGCCATACCATAAAAGTCTCCTGTTCTGCACACATCTCCCTAAACTGTCCAAATTTTATCTTTCTCTGAGATCATCAGAACTAAGCTTGTCTAAGACTCGCATTACACATCTATTGTATCATTCTCATATCATTTCTCTCCATGCAACGCATGTCCTCCACCTTCACTGGCCAGATTACACTTCCATACATCATTAGACCGTTTACATATGCCAGATAGACTTCTTAATGCATTAATTAATATTATTCATTAATATTATGATATTTTTTCGTTTATTTAATCATTCAGCTAATTAACCCATTTCCTGTATCGAAAGCCGCATTTTCTCTTTTCTACTTATGAAGTGTTTTATTTTTGTGGTTGATTTGTTTTTGTTACATAATCATTGATGCAAACTTTTTTGTTTTTATATTTACTTGAGAATTTCTTAACCAAAATTTAAGTCAATATATTTTTTACTCCTATTCATCCCAAACAAGGCATAGTGCTACTAGGACATAAAGGGCTACTATTTAGAACCAAATCTACTGCGACACTATGTAGGGAGTTGAGCAGCGAGATGTCTCTTCGCATTAGACTTGTCAGTACAGTCAGAGAAGCAGGAGACTGGAGGGAACTTCCAAAGTCTTAGTTTGAGGGAAGAAACAATTAGAGTAGAAGGGTTTTCGGCATTTAGGGATCTCCACAGTGAAGGAGTGTGATTTTGCTGCTTATTGGATTAGTCGGGAGTATTTACGTCGAGTGGGCACAAGTGGTATGAGTTCGTTAGAAGACATTCCATTGAAATACTTGTAAAACAGGCAAAGGGATGCAACACTGCGGCGATGAGACAAAGATTTTGGTCGATAATGCAGAACCTGATAATGGAGACACGTTTTTGAACCCTGTCTCAAAGGGAGAGACTAGTGACTTGCGCATCAGCCCAGATGTGGCAGCAATATTCCATGCATGGCTAAATGTAGGCTTTGTGGAGATATAGGATACTCTTAGGTGTGAGTAATATCCTATCATGGTAGAGAGAGAGAGCTCACCTTTTTTGCAGCCACTTTGGCAATGTCTTCGATTCATTTGCTCCAATTCATGGTGCCTGTGAATGTTAAGCCGATATCTGATATATAAAATATCTGATATATATATTTTAGGCAATGATCTGTATAGTCTATAATCATGTGATTAAGCCTTCGTATGCCTTACTTCTTCTACCGTTCTCCTTTGACTCAAGATTGTACGTTTTTCGACTATGTCTTTGAGAGTGTAGATTATTTTCGAAATCAATTTCTTAAAGCCATCCAACATATGCCATAACATGATGATGACGATGATCTACTAAAAATATAATTACCTTTCACTAGTGTTAACTACAGTTATAAAAAAAATTGAGATTTTAAAAAGTCTAAGAAACCAAGCATCTAAAGGATTGTTTTATAAAACTATTTATGAACACATGTAAAATCATTTTTGTTTATTGCTTTTTTTTTTCTTTTTTTTGTAAGTCCTATATTTCGTTAATACTTAGCCTCATCAGGGTCAAAAGTCCGGTTCGTGAATTTCTTTTTCTTCATTTTGGTGTTATGGCGAACAGACAAGAATTTACGTGTTGGTCCAGTGCTATTTCCTGTTAATTTGATAAAATAGAAAAATAAAAAAGAAAAATAAATTCACAAACCGGACTTTCGACCCTGATGAGGCTATGTATTAGCGAAATATAGGACTTACAAAAAAAAAAAATAAATAAAAAAGCAATAAACAAAAATGATTTTATCATTATATTTGACACTTCAAAATTTTCAAAAATTTCTCAATTAAATTTTACTTTAAAAAAAGTGTCTTCAAAAAGTGTGTGACCATCTTTTACTTTAAATCCTGCTCGAAACTGGAGCACTACACACTTGAAACCACCAGACCAATACGTAAATTCTCGTCTCTTCGCCATAACACCAAAATGAAGAAAAAGAAAAAAAAATTCATGAACCGGACTTTCGACCCTGATGAGGCTATGTATTAGCGAAATATAGGACTTACAAAAAAAAAAGCAATAAACAAAAGTAATTTTATCATTATATTCGATGCTTCAATGTTTTCAACTATTTCTCAATTTTATATATATATATATATATATATATATATATATATATATATATATATATATATATATATATATATATATGTATATATATATATATATATATATATATATAGATATATATATAAATGTAAAGAAATAAAGAAATATGTAATTTATAAATAAGGCAAAAAGTACATTTTCAATGAGAAATTTTTATGAAATTTAAAAAATAGAAATTTTTTTAAATGTAAATGTTTTTTAAATGAATAAAGAAATGAATTCAAATCTATATTCAATTCAATAAATTTGGAAGAAAAAAAAATACTTTAGTTGGGAAAGGGACCATAAATCTATGCGGAAGAGAATACAGTGGCCTAGCATCTTTTCAATTTTGCCTTAAATTGTTACGTTGGAAAATCTAGTTTAATCAAAATCGGCAGTGAAATAAATTCTGGTAATGCCTGTGAATAAGGGAATAGTAGGTTCTGAGGGAGATCGTAATGATCTTTACAGAAATTATAAGACAAAATGAAATCACCGCATGAACGCTGACGCTCAAGGGAAAAAGGGCTAAGCTTCTTGAGTCAGCTTTCATAGGGAACATCCCATAAACCCTGCACCATTGAAATAAAATTAAACAAAATTTTACAAAAATAACCCAACTTGTAAGATATGCATCCAATTGTGTGTTAGTAATTATAAAGAATCTGTTCATGGGTGGATACTCTTATGATAAATGATAAAGTTTCTGTTTTTTAATTGTTTGGAAATATTTAGAAGAGTGACCCAATATTATAAGCCTGCCTTAAATTGATATTCCAATTAATATTACATATATTTTGGATATGTGAGGCTCATTCCATAAATAAGGTAAATTTTTAGCAATAAAATTACGCTTTGTTGGAAAAAAACATTTCCATTTGTATTATTTTGCTCATTCGAACTACTGTTTTCATCTTGGATGTTATTTTCACAACGTTTCCGATACATCATGTCAGAAATTCTTCTGTCAAACCCAGGAATCTCTATGGAATTTTATTCACGGATTACTTTAAACTTCTATGCAGTCATGGCTGATAGAACTACTCTTCATTGGAAATTCCGTACAGATTGCCGTTTTTACAAAAAGATTCCCGAGTTCAACAAGATACACCTGAATAAGGGCATAAATTACTTTATCCAAAACATTGTGAGAATAATATACAAGATGAGAACAATAGTTTGAATAATTCAAATATTACAAATCATCAATCCTCATCTCAAAAATTCCTAAAAATAATTTCCATTGTTTGCGACACATTTTTCCCATTGGAAAAGAAGCTTTTGTATTTTTCCATCATCGATATCTTTGAACTAAGTTCTTAGCCATTTGTTCACTGCGCTCTTCTCTACATTACTGAAACCCAATAATAACTCACATTAGAAAGGAAAGGGCGACTATGCACAATTTTGTGTGCTGTACCCGCAAATATTCCCATTATTGCTTCAGTAAATTCAGAGTTATCCCCCTTGAAGTTTGTTCAAGTTATGTCCCTAGGAATATACTTGGCAACAAGCTTACCCTCTTCTACTATAGGAAACCAAATCAAATTCGACCCCCTATGAGAGATTTAGAAACTGAATCCAGCTTTGTTTAGACTTGGGCTTGAAGCTAGTCAAACATGTTCGGGTTAACTTTATGTTTTCATCATAGTTTTAAACCACTGAGATGTGTTGTCAGATCTCATTTCTGAGAAGTGAAGATGGGACAATTTGTTTGACCCTGGCAATGCATGCATTTCGAATGTGTTTAGAACATTTAAGTCTTTACCTTTAGTAATTAGTATTTTCCATGAACTGTAAAGGTGTGGAATTCTCTCCCTGCTCACTTTTTTCCCCTTAACTACAGTCTTGGTCTTTGCAAGGCTAAGATCAAAACGCATATCCTGTCTTTATGATAATCAACTTTCGTTATTATTAGCTCCTTACATCAAGTGGCTTTGTACCTTGTCTCTAGCGATTTCCATTAAAAAAAAATAATGTCCGTGAATAATCACGTGAGGAATTATGTGAAGGTTGCTAACATTTTTAATTAAAGTGGTGCTATGGAACCAAGAGGAATTGAACAGGGTACACAGACTGGCCATTTAATGTCAGTATCCACGTTGCTATCTCACAAATTTATTCTTACAAAACGATTTCTAAAATGACAAGGGTTATTCAATATATAAGGTAATGTGTTTTTCAAAAAAAAAATTTTTACACTCGATATTTTTCTCTATAAATGCATAAATATATATTGTTCGGAATTTGTTTGTAGCAAGGACATCGCTATAACAGATCAAGTGATCATACAACTGGGATCTTTTACTGGAGGCGATGTGAATTTTCTTAGATAATTTATATAACAATTAAGAAAGTGAAATTCCTCTGTAAGATTAGTTTGATGTTTTTATGTATTTTACATACCAAATAATCACAATGAGCTGATTGATAAGTTTGAAAATTATTGATGAAGGCCTACAAATGGAGAGAAGGATAGCTTTGAATAAAGAAAGGTTTAAAAAAAAAATTATTGAATAAGCAGCTATGTCACTATGAAAAGAAAATTTTAAAAGATTATAACATAAAACTTTTACAAACGATATCAAAATAACTAGCAAATTGTGTTTAAGAAATTAAAACAGAATGAATTTCTGTTGGTAAAAAAATAATCTATTATATAAAGGCAGTTGTGTGTGTGTGTGTGTGTGTGTGTGTGTGTGTGTGTGTGTGTGTGTGTGTGTGTGTGTGTGCACGCGTATATCCAGCTGAAAGTCAAAAACTACAAAAACAAAACCCACAATGTTGGCATATTTTGATCAGCATTGTTCTAGATGACTAATATCTAAAATTAAAAATAATATTCATTCTGTGGGATTAACTAGACCAAATTTCATCTAAAGGGAGGAGTTTAGCCATTTCCAGTGTAATCTATTTTATAAAGGAGAGGTGAATGACTTACATTATTTTTATATTCAATAGAGATGAATTAGCTTGGCGAAAGTAAGAACAGGGCATGGGAGAGGTATGTGGAAAAATGGAGAAGGGGGGGGGAGAAAGAAAGATAGACAGATTGAAGAAGGTAGAGAAATAAAAGTTTTAATAAAAACACACTTTTTAAACTCTTTGATATTGTTTTTTAAAGTAGCCCTGGTAGTTCTAAATAAAATTTAATTTTGACTTTTTACAGTATGTTTACAAATTTATAATCCTTATGAAAGTTATGATATAATATACAATATGATATAATATATACAATATGATATAATATACAATATGATATAATATACAATATGATATAATATACAATATGATATAATATACAATATCAGCTGAAAAATACTTGATGGGTTAGAATTTTCTTTCAGAATTAAATTTTCTCGGAGCGATGGGGGTGTGAATTGTTAGCAACTAAAATATTTCTGACTGGAAATTAGAAAAATCAATGCAGAAAAAAAATTATTCTGAAAGAGGATTTTAGCCACAAATGGATGACTTTGGTTTATACAAAATCAAGGGAAATAAAACAGAATCAAACAATTTGAAGACTAAAACAGAATCAAACAATTTGAATTGTTCAGACTACTAATCTCATCTTGAATATCATTTGTACAACGTTTCAGCTAATGTAACCTTCGACCCTCTTCAGGTGTATCAGGTCGAACTCGGAATCTTTGTATAAACTCGGAATTCTGCACAGAATTTTGAATGGAACCCTTTATTTAATTAACATTTTCTTCTGAAAGCTGAAGGTTCAATTTTCAATGTTGGCGATATTAAGAATAGAATTACCAATTACTTATGGCTGACAGGACGAGAGCATGCTACCTTAGTGGATTAAATAAAGGGTTTGATTTGAAATTCTGTGCAGATTCCTGAATTCAACAGAAAGATTCCTGACTTTGACAAAATACACCTGGAAAAGGTTGAAGTTTATATCAGCTGAAAAGTTGTACAACTAACATTCAAGATAAGAACAAACAAATAACAGCATCATAATTTATGTTTGAAAATGAATTTCTTTATTTGGATATTATTTTTTATTTTATTTTTATTTCCTGTCTATTTTTTTTTCTTCTTCTCTCATTAAAAGGTTATGGATTGTCTAAGAGTACGTTACTACTGACCATTTACAGTTTCAGTTGTACCGTTGGCCGTTTTGTGGCCGGAATAGCCAGTGCAATTCGACTTTCTGGCATGTTCGTCTTCCTCTTAACTCTGCTTTTATCTGGACTAATAATCATGACAATGGCACTGGTGGGCAATTATGCACAAACTATGACTGTCTTCTGTTTCTTCGGCATCTTACTTGGATGCTGCTTCACCGCAGGACTTGTAGCTATGTTGGAGATGGTTGGACCCGAGAACTATGCCTTCTGTTTTGGCATCTGTTCGACAATGTTGGGGGTAGGCTATGTTGGATGCGGACCTTTATCAGGTAAGTCCACAAAGTTTTATTAATTAGTCAATCAATCCCCCAAAAATTATAGGCAAAAAATAACAAAGTACAGCAAGCCATGTAAAACACTAGTTAGAAGATATATAATTTATACTAGCTGGACGCCTGGCGTTGCCCGGTCATACAATATGCTTAAATATGATGTATTAATTTAACCAGATTGTGTATGTTTAATTATAGAATTAATCCTCTATTGGAGATTATATATTATGAGGAATAATTTGTCCGGTGGGCTAATTAAAAAAAAAAATAATAATATTAATGATAATGTCGTTCATTAAATTCCGTCTGTGTTTGTTTACAATATCACGTCAGCTGATATTTGGGCTTAACGATCTTAAAAATCGTCTTTCTTCTCTTATAGATAAAAAGAAGAATTTTTACAGGGGAATATTTTACGTTACACAGGTGTAACCTTGGCTGATGTAACGTAAAATATTCCCCTGTAAAAATTCTTTTTTATCTATAAGAGAAGCAAGACTATTTTTAAGATTAGATTTTTTCGATTTTCAATACTTGCTGGGTGAATTTCTGTAGAAAATATATCTAAGAACACTACCAGACATATAAATTACCTTTGTGTAAAATTTGCAAAAGATAGGCTCAGCTGTTTCGGAACTTATGAGGAAGGGACATAGAGATACCATCTGAAGGTTTGTTCAAGGCAAATTTAAACTCAAGTATAGCAGGTATCACTAAAACCTCCTCTGGCAGAGACATGGACAAAGAATACTGTCTTTCTTCTGTCAACTTGTCTTTTATCCCTTTTCATAATGACAACCTTTCTTTGCTGAGTTTTAAACAGAAGGTGAATGTCATTCACATCTTCTCACGTGACTAAATCGACGAATCAGCTGTCGTTTCCTCGTATATTAAGCCATATCTCTTCATGAAGCCAAGCTTTATCAATCTTATTCAATAGCTTTCTATGTATGTCGTTTAAATCATATTATTACTAATTTTATACAGGATGTTCCAAAAATCTTGGGCACATTTTGATATTGAATATCTCGAGAACTATTAAGGATATAAAAACGCATCTGGAATATTCAGAAAACTTGCAATCTCAAATTGTTCTTGATATGTTCAAAGATGTTTAACATGAGCACCATTGAAGACACAACAATCAAACCGATAGTCCAATTCTTGCCAAACATGTCCCAGTATCGCGTTGTCAAAGGTTGAAGCAGCTTCTGTTATTTGGGCCTTCAGCTCATTCACGTCTCTTGGAATGGGAGGCACATAGACCAGTTGTCTCACAAATCTCCACAAACAAAATTGCAGGGTGTGAGATCTGGAGATCTTTGAACAAGTATTTATGATTCAGTTTTTGCAAATTTAAGCACACAAAACACCTATTCTGGTTGAGTGAACGCCATTACTGGATCACTGGAGAGAACAGTCATATTTGAGACAGTTGCTTCAATTTTTTATGGGAGATAAGTAGTATTTTGTATGTACTAGACTTTTTCCCTATTTAAAACCGGCAAAAGTTATAGACTGTTCATTTACAACACGTGCTCTATGCCAAATTGACTGTTGAATATGCTTAAATTTGTGCTCATTTTGTGCACTAGATGCTAATCTCTTTTAATCCCTTTTAATCCCTTTTAATCTCGAACTATGCATCGAACACATGCCATACTACTTAGTTTGCTGCACTTTATCATAACAACGGGTCATAGAAAAGTAGTTTCTAAGAAAACTTCTAGTAAATATGGTATTGTGATCACTAATCCCTATTAATCCTTAACTGTGAATCGAATCGACACCATAATACTTAGTTCTCTGCACCTTATTATAACAAAGGTCCATATAAATTTTCAATTAGATCGGCCCAGTAGGTTCCGAGAAAACTTCTAGAGTAAATGTAGTATTGTGGTTACTGATCCTTATTAATCTCTAACTGTATATTGAATTGATACCATAATACTTAGATCGCTGAACCTTATTACAACAAAGGATCATATAAAATTTTAGCCAGATTGGCAGTAGTTTCTGAGAAAAAGTGGAATGGATAAACAGACAGACTAAGAGAAATATAATAATAAATACTGTACACTAAATAAAAATAAAAAGCATTTGCAACTGGGACCCACAAGGTCAGTTCACATGTAAAAGATGTTAATTCCACCATGAAAAGATCTGGAATTGATGGTACATATAGTTAGCTGAACAAAGTATATCAGATAAGTTCTTGCACATATTGCTATATATTTATGACCCTATATCAATAAGTAGCAATTAAGTTGGCTAGTGTGAATTTTGATGAGGGTCACATTAGTACATGTCAGGATGACCCAGATCTATAAAACAAACGGTTCTCAAGATTGAATAGAAGATGGATGACAAGGCAGGGTCAACAAGTCAAATGCGGTGGATTAAATGTAGTTGTACGATATGAGAAGGCCATGACGTCATGTTTTTGATGAAAGAAAAATGGCTTTGAAAATGTCTTGTCCTGAAAGTCATGCAGTTGAGATGTGACCCAATAATGTGAATAATCGAAGGCAAATGTCACCTCGATACCTGTCCACCTGTGTATCAACCATTTTGTTAGTGTTGTGGAGACTCTCCCATGCACAAGAAATTAACTCTTCCATACTGTATATATAGATTGGGAGGGACCAACTTTCGGTATGGTTTGTGTACTTTCTTAGTACGCCATCTTGGTGTTATGTGCTACGACTGTTGCTCTTTTCATATTCTGTTTAGTTTCAATACAAATTACCTTTCTAACACATGTCTGTGTCTGCATTATCCTTAGTAACCCTTCTGGGGCACAACAGTTAGATAGAAAGTAATTTTCAGAATTAAACAATCAGAAGATAACCTCTCTCTCTCTCTCTCTCCATAAGTAAATTCTCTCTCCAAATAAAACCTTGAAAACTCAGCAAAGTCTCCTGATGAATCGTGAATGCATGAATCATTTATTATGTCTAAGTTAGAAAGGCGAGACAATCGATAATCCTAGACAATCACAACTGCACATGAATCGCAGCGACGATGTAGAGAATATGTATGAAAAGACTTTATTTTATTTCTTGTGCGCAAGCTCTCATTTATCAGCAATCCTTCCCGAATGAGAACGTACATGTGTGAATCCAGCATTTGATGAAAATGCAATATTCACAAACCTAATCTCATCATCCTGAACATTCAGCTTTTTTCTGCTGCATATCATTCTTTGTTATTTTCCCAAAGTAAAATTCGTAATTATATACACTGTTGTTGTTCCTTCGCTCCAAAAGCTATTGCTCTATTTTAATTTCAACACATACTTTCAAGGCTATTCTACATTCTGAACTTTCTTTTGGGTTTAAATAATCTTCATCGGCCCCATCTATACAAATCATAAATGCATAAAAATGCATGAATTTTGATATGCGTGTATTTTTTTGTCGTTTCAGGCTTTGTGGCAGACATAACGCAATCGTACATCATGTCTTTCGTTACATCTGGTGGAATTGCTGTTGGGACGATGGTTTTTCTGTCAACTGTTATGATACTAACCAAACAGACACATCTGCTCAAGAGAAGAATTGACATCGTAGACGATGAAGAGTTCAGTAGTGAAATCATCACACAATAGCAGTACATATGTATATATATTTTCAGAATGTGAGAGATTATATATAATAAATTCCAGAGCCAAACAACGTCGTTGCCGACAAGAACCATGAGAGTCAACGAACCGGAAGTCCAAGATTAGAGTTTCGCCCTCATTTGTTAGACACATCTGAACTCAGGATTCGAAGCCCGAGCCTCTTGGACTTCCAGTTCGTCTTGGACTTCCGGTTTATTGATTGTCATGGCTCTTGTGGGCTGTAACGTTGTTTGGCTGTGGAATTTATTATATATATATATATATATATATATATATATATATATATATATATATATATATATATATATATATTGAGAGAAATACATTAAAACGTATGAATATATATGAAAGAATGTACATACATATATATATTATTGTTCATATATGCATATACATATACATATATATAAATATATATGTGCATATATAATATAAATACATACATGAATATGTGTATCTAATTATCATGAAGAAAACATCAACAAAATAATACATGTAATGTATTCACAGTTACATGTAGCATATATATGTGTGTGTGTGTGTGTGTGTGTGTGTGTGTGTGTGTGTGTGTGTGTGTGTGTGTGTGTGCTACATATATATTATTTCATGTATCCATATAAAATTTTCTAAGGAAATATAATATTTTATGTATCGATTTTCAGTATTTACTTCAACAATGCTCAATATATAGTAGAGCTAGGTAGTAAGTTATGAACATATATATGGTAATTAAGCAATACAGAGTCTTCCATGTTCCATCCCCATAAGGAATCGTCATATATTCATGTAGGTATTTATATTATATATGCATGTATATGTATATATATATGACGATTTCTATGGGGAGGAAACGTGTAATTGCCATATATATATGTTCAAAACTTATATGTATATATTATTGACAGAGAGAGAGGGTGGGGGGGAGAAAGAGAGATAAAAAAACGAACAAATTAAGTTATGCGTCCAATGCTTCGTCTTTATTGTAAGACTTTTTCTGGATGAATGAAATTAAGAAAATAATATAGCAGTACAATATTTGAAAATATAAAATTTTAAAAAAATATATTTTCAAATATTGAACTTGTATTTTATTTTCTTAATTTCATTCGTCCAGAAGAAGTCTTACAATCAAGACGATGCGTTGATGAACACATGATATATCTAAGGTCTTTGGTAGTGTATGGCACAATGGTCTTCTCATGAAAATCTGATCCAATAGTATCACTAGACAAATACTTGACATAATTAAATCCTTCTTAAGAAAAGAATCCGGGTTGTCCTCGATGGTCGTATGTCAAAACAATAGGATATAAATGCGGGTATACCTCAAGGGTCTATACTTAGACCTTTATTATTCCTGATATTTATAAATGATAAAATTGTCTCTGAGATGGGTATATTTGCTGACGACTCCACGCTCTATACCAGAATTGAGGGGAAAACGAATGAACACATATCCAAGGCAGAAACTCTAGAGGAAAACCTCTGGTCTATCGTGGAATGGAGACATAAATGGATGGTCACATTCAATGCTGCCAAGATTAAGCTCCTTTCCTTTAATAACTACAAGAAACCTTCTCAACCACTAATAGCCATGGCTAACGATACATTACCTGAAAGTACTTTGTTCAAACTCCTTGGCTTAATGTTCACAAGAAACATGAGCTGGAACAGATACATTGAATGCATTGCCAAGGCTGCTGCAAAGAAGATGGGCGAGAAAGTTACTTACACTAGAAATTATCCTGTGCCTCTACAAGGCTACCATTCGCCCATTCATAGAGTATTGTTATCACATATGGGCCGGTGCATCTGCTACTAGTCTCTCCCTCTTAGAAAGGTTTCAACAGAGAGTCGCCAACTTAAAAGGTCCCACATTATCAGCTAGGCTTCAACCGCTGTCCCATCAACAAAATGTTGCATCCCTCTTCCTGTTTTACAAGCTTTTTTTTTTTTTTTTACAAGGTGGTCACCACTTATCAAGGCCCGGAAGCCACTCAGGGATAAGGGTTATTGTAAGTACAGTACATTAGTGTGGATATTTAGAGTGTCTACTTAAGGAGGCGGTTCATCAGGAATTTGTTTATGTTGGACTTGAAGACATCCAAGTTGTAGTCAGGAGGGAAGCAGGCAGACGGAACAGAGTTCCACAGGCGTGCAGTTCTAAGAAAGAAACTTTGTTCATGGAATCTACGTTTTGATTTAGGCATAGATAAAGGGTGGGGAAAGTTTTTGACAGTGGATTCGGCTAGACGGGTGTTTTTTGTAAAAGTGCTTTAATGGTAAGTGCTCTAGCAAACTACAAGCTCTTATACCCCCTCGACGTAAATACCCCTGACAAACCTGACAAGCAGCAAAATCCCACCTGTACACAGTAGTACACTGCTACTAGAAGTAAGAAAGACTTCTGCTCTAATAGTTTCTTCCTCCTCAGAACTGCTAGACTTTGGAATTCAATTCCGGGTTCCTGCTTCCCCAACAATACTGACATGCAGAATTTCAAGTATAATGTAAATAGACATCTTGCTGCTCAACTCCCAACATAGTACCCCTACAAATTATGTCTCAGATAATAGCCTCCTACAATAAAGTGGCACTGTGCTTTGTGTGGGGTGAAAATGCAATTTTAAAAAAACATAACTTGGTTTGTTCTTTTTTTATCTTTCTATCTCGTTAGAATACTATTTTCATAATTCTTATCATATATATATATATATATATATATATATATATATATATATATATATATATATATATATAATTTTATGTAAATATTTTCAGTATTTGAAAATATATATGGCAATTAAGCTACACAGAATTTTCTGCATTTTATCCTCATGAGAATTCGCCAGGTTATATATCTTTATACAGGGTGACCCCAAAAAAACAGAGCACATTCAATTGTTTTTCTGAGCATTTTACAGTCAATGGAGAAAAAAAGGCCAAAGACCCTAGTGTTTTGATGTGATGTTTTGAATATAATAAACTAGTTATGACCAAAGTTTCATTTCATTCGGATAAAACACTAAGAAGCGGGGCCTAATTAGAGTTGGGGCACGTTTTTTTTGGGGGGGGCACCCTGTATATATGGTATAAAACGTTTTATTTATACAAACATTTTTAGCTACACATTTGAAGACATGTTTTAATTCTAGCTGGAAAATAGCTTTCTCAGGCCACTATTTGATATGAATTTTAGCTAGAAATATTTAGCAAAATATGTTTGCATAAATAAAACGTTTTATACTAAATAAATATACAGCTCGATTTATTATTGTGCACTTTTATATAAACACGGTAAGATATCATTCTGTGGGCATAAACTTACCTCGATTTTGTACCACAGCTCTTCAGTGTGATGAAGAAATGCCTCAAGCCAGGATCAAAACTTGATCGTCAGGCTAAGAGTGGTCGCTTCTAACCCCTACACAATCATCCAACATTTGCTGAATGTAAGCAAAATCTAAATGTAAATTGAATGTAAACATTATCAAGTGTCGGAGAGCTCGAATTGTTTTTTTTTCCCCCAATGATCAATGCCTTAATAGCTAGTGACAGTTGGCGATTTCCTTACAAGTGCTCTACCCAAGCGAACATATAGTTATCCTCATTAACACTTGCTGAATATGAATGAAATTTCAACTTAATGTACACACACACACACACACACACACACACACACACACACACACACACACATAACAAACAAATGATAAAAGTCTATATTCCAAATTTCTTGATGTTGACCATCTTACAATTTATTCCTTTAATTATATTGACATTCACAATGCTTAACAGTGACTGTTTCGTAGTGCTAAATCATTCACTTAATTATTATATCAATTAATGAATCTATTCTGCCCTTAACTCATCCGCAGAAATAGCAACTATCATCCATTAAAAAAAAAAAAAATACATTTAGGCATGATTACAAAATTCAAAAATTGGAAGAGAAGTTGCAATTACCTTTTATTTTATCTTTTATTACGATATATATATATATATATATATATATATATATATATATATATATATATATATATATATATACATATATATATATCAAGTGGGTTTAAATAATATGGAAAGATTCTTTTTATAGGAACTTATCAGGATATATGAAGCTCAACATATGGAGGTGGAGCATAACATAAAATGAAATTCAAGACGAAATAAAATAAATATAATCTCTCTTTCTATTTGATGTTTTTCCTTCTTGAACTGACAAATAAATTCATATACCTATATTTATTTTATCTTGTCTTAAATTTAATTTTGTGTGTGTGTGTGTGTGTTCCTAATGAAAACATAAGTGAAAATTCTATATGTCCATATATGATAAATATAATAATTATGATTATAGTATAATAACAGGTGAAAATATAAAAAAAAAACATAAAAGCATATAACTTATATGTGATTACTAGGGCTAAGACAATAGAATATTCTCCGTCTTGTTTTAACTCTCGAGTATATATCCGACACAGTTTGACACACTTAATCATCCGAGAACCACATCACTCTGTATAAAAACATATAAGATATCCACAGATATATACTCGAGTATCAAAACAATGAAAAGAATATTCTGTTGTCCTAGTTATTACAACTATTAATATTTTGAACAGACCTTTTTTTGCAAAATATATTTTTTATATATAAAAAAGTAGTTATTATGAGACTGTAATAAATAACTGAACATGTTCAGCTGTGAAAAACGATTATTCCGATTCTGGTTGTCTTTTAATGACCGTCCTGTGTCCAGTGGCTCAGCTTAAGAGAATTTATGGTGTTATTGTTGCTGTTGTTGCTGTTATTGTTGTTGTTGTTGTTGTTGTTGTTGTTGAGATCTTGTCTTCAACGTATGCAAATCTATCATGTTCTTATTACGGTCACACATAATAAAGCCTACAATAAAATACTTACAAGACTAAATACGTCATCACATGAGCAATGAGGGATGCAAGGAGACCTGATTCTGGTATGCAGCATCATCAACGGGAATGTAAATTTTTCTTTAGAGAAGACTTTTACTCCAACACCTAATTAAGGTCTCTATAGTCATCTGTATCACCGTTGCTTTCAACAAAAAGCAGGCAGCGTTCTCTGCCTGTGTTTCTACTCCTTGGAACATCTTGTAAGAGGAAGTCGTGATGATGCATGCCATATCCAGGTTTAAATTGGCTTTGAACAAACATTCAGACGATATATAGATGCAATATTTTCTGTCTTTGTACATGGATTGCTGCACTTCTTTTTTTCTTTTTTTTTGCCAATAAAATTGATTGATTGTTTGCCTATTTCATATGTAATTTTGCCAAATGAAGATCTTCCTCGATCTGCAAAAACTTATTTATTAATCTGCATTTGAAATTAGTTAATAACAGATGCAGACCGGTAGATACCAAGTCTCCGTCCACATATGCACACACAAAAAATAAATACAAAAGAATCAAATTGGATATTAATACTAAGCCGAGTCCGAACTTTGACATGGGTGTTTTTTTTTTAAGATATATAAGTTCCCCTTTTGCCTGTGTTTTGTGGTGATAAGAACTTGATACACGCGTATACGTGTAAAACTTATTTATAACATTCATGATATTAATTTAAGTGTAGAAGACAAAATCTATTTGCATTCAAAAATTTCACTTCCATATGCGTTCAACGGACACAGGCGAAGACGTCCCCAAATGACAATGTTGCATAAATGTTGTTTAGAGTTGAAAAATCTCCAGTTTTTATAAAAGTTTAGTTTTCTATTCATTCAGCTTTGGTATAGAAAGTTTTATTTTTTGACAAAAGAACGAGGGGTGGGGGGGGGGCTGTTCGAAACATTGAAAAATTATATAAATATCATTTTCTACACAAAATAGATGATTTCCTGCATTTCGTCTCCAGAAGGAAGCGTCGGGATAAAACACATGGAATTCTTATTGCCTAGAGTTTATATATTCTGTGTAGCTTAATTGCCATATATATTTTTATAACTTGGTACCTAGCTCTACCTATGTATTGAGCATTGTTGAAGTAATTACTGAAAATTTACGCATAAATTATATTTTCGTATATTAATTTATGTGATTAAATGAAGTAATCATATATATAATATATATTATATTTTGCTCTTTTTTATTGAGCACTCTTAATAACCTCGTTTTAATTCATGAGTTTTACCTCTTGGACACCTTTAACTTGGTATATATATATATATATATATATATATATATATATATATATATATATATATATAGTGTTTAGTTTAGCTAGCTCTACTCATATATTTAGCACTGTTGAAGTAAATACTGAAAATCGATGCATAAATAATATATATATGTGTGTATATGTATGAAACAATAATATATGTATATATCCATATACATAATCTAGACACCTTATGTACATATATTATAAACAACTATGTATACTAATAGGCATACTCGGCATTGCCTGGAAATGAATGAGGACCCTTGAACTTCTTATAATTTTTATTCTTATTTTTGTAATTTCTATAATTTTCACGTTGTAAATAAAATAAAAGCAAATAAAATCAACGTCATCTTTGACTGTTTTGGATATCTGACAAGGACATGGAATCCCACAATAAACCAACCGGTACTACTATTGGATTCCTTGTAAAATTTTACTGGATAAGTTGTGCTTAATCTTCGTATAACGCCTTATTTCCGATCCCATCTTCGACAAAAGGATAGACAGAGAGCCAAATATAGTACAGATACATCCTTATAGGCACATACATTAATAAGATATTTTATTAAATACCGTTGTATGAATACACACACACACACACACACACACACACACACACACATATATATACACATATAGGTATAATAAAAAAGTATAAATTTCTTTAATTAGGCAAATATAATTGGCTACATATGTGCACACATATTTTAGCTGCGATATCTTTTAAAATCCAGCATCCTAAGGTTTCCAGTGTCAACTGCTCCAATGGCAGATAGAAGAATTCTTTTTCAAATTTTAAAAAATATCGCATGTGAAACATGTATGTACATATGCATCCAATAATATTTGTATAAATAAATAAAATTATATTATTATTGAGCACTATTTTATAAATACCGGAGTTTCAATTGATTAACACTATAAACCAACAGCAATACAATCACTGTGTGTGTGTGTGTGTGTGTGTGTGTGTGTGTGTGTGTGTGTGTGTGTGTGTGTGTGTGTAGTATTGTTGTTATTTTTCTAGTAATAATTATATTCTGTATGAGTTACTCCCCTCGTAGTTTAGGAAATATTGTCTCCCTTACAACTGAATAGTAGCCCCACAATTTAGGGACGTGTACGAATTCATGTACGTACATATTTATGTTTACATAAATATAAACACATACACACATATATTCATTGTTTATGTATTTTCACACACACACACACACACACACACACACACACACACACACACATATATTATCATCCATAGTTTTAGCATGGTTAAACAAACTTAGCAGTTGAGGTCTCTAATTCCTATACTATCTATCCTCGAAGATGGAAAAGAAATTTTATAATGCTTATATTTGTTAATATGCGCATTATGTACACATAATAGATTCCACACGTATATATGTTTTACACAAAGAAACACACGAATATATATATATATATATATATATATATATATATATATATATATATATATATATTCAAAAATATCTTATATGCATACTATTATATGTATATGCAATTTAATTCATTTTTTATTTTTTTATTATGAAATTTCTATATATTTCCATACGCAAATACAATTTCACTAAGCTAAATATATTATTGTACTGCATCAGCAGGAAATAATTAAAAAGTTGTTTGGTTTTTAATTTTCAAGTACAGACTACAAAACCATTAAAAACAAGAATATTAACTAAAAAGAGTGTTTATATGTGTATGCCTAAGAAAGGAAGAGAGAGAGAGAGAGAGAGAGAGAGAGAGAGAGAGAGAGAGAGAGAGAGAGAGAAACAGAGAGAGAGTGAGTGAGCGAGAGAGAGAGTGAGAGAGAAACAGACAGACAGAGACAGCAACAGAGAGAGAGATGATAAGTCGATGAATGCGACTCAACTCAAATGGATTGATAGCCTGAATCATCTCTGTGATAGGACGTTATTTTGTTGTCGGTTATATTTATTTATACACCTTAATGGAGTGTTTATTTGCAGCAGTTGATGATTAGAAATGGTCACCTATCTAAATACTAACCAGGTTCAATGTTGCTTAACTTTGGTGGTCTGATAGAAACTATCGTATCAACGTAATTTAGCTGTAACTATTGGTGCTATGTAATGCATACTAGCTTTAAAACCTGAAAAAGAGGGGCTTGGGACCCTGTTTATCCGGGGGAGTTTTCCCCCACTTCAGCAAGGTTAGACCTGAAGTCAGTTTAACATGGAGAGAAAACTAGCTCCCCGAGGAAACACTGTGGAAAGGTACAAAAATAGCTTAGAACAGACCTATCAGCATTTCCTGGTAAGGGTGCCTTTGGTGACTGGTAATAAATCCAAAGGTCTTTCTTGGGATGGTGCACCTCCGAACTGAACCAAGGAAGAGTCTGATATTTCAGGACAAATCTTAGATTGTAAGAATAATTCCAAAGCGAATTACAGCTGGCTGATATTAAAACTGGCTGAAAGTATGGATGAAACCATCTGTCTAAAGAATATCCGTCTAATACATAAAATATCAATGGCGTATGAGAGGTAATCCTTTGACGAGCTGAAATTTCTATGATCTCTTACAGCTGTGAGAGAACTCGAGTTGTCTTCGGTTTCTTGATGTCACTGGATTCCATTCTCTTGTAATACAGAAGTGCTACTAGGATATGCGCATATTAAGCATTCGTCTGGATTAATATCTGTTTGTGTAATATTCGACTTTGCATTCTCTCAGTTGTCTCCCCTGTTCTGCTTTGTGGGAGGAGGTATGGATCATGGATCAGAATGCACAGGCATATAAGGACTCATCATCGTCGGACACGGCAGTTGACAAAAAAGAGCATGATAGTGAAAGAATAAATGAGCAAGGCTTAAAAAAAATAGAATAAAAAAAAAAAATTAATTACTTTTAATTAATTATTTTTGGTAACTTACCAACAGCAAAAAGTGATCCCCCACCTCAATCAATGCTTCAATATATTTTCTTTTCGGATTTTTAACATTATATGAGGAGAGAGTGAAAAAAAATCATGAGTGAGGATGTTAAGAAAGAGAAAACTTTTAATAAAAATGATTTTAATTCATTATCTTTATTAAATTATCAACAAATAATAGTGATTCCTACTTTTATTAATGCTTTGTTTAAAAAATGTTTTCGGAATTAATATTAACATTTTTTCCTGGTCTATTTAAACCTGCCAAATATGTTGTTTTATTTTTAAGTATCTTCAAACATCCCTCCGTTTTGTTTTGTTTTTTGCAGTTTTTTTTTTTTTTGCAGTTTTTTTACAATTTCATTTTTGCTTTTTATATTTTTTTCTATTTTGTAAGAATTCTTTATACTTTTATACATTTTTAAAAATCAACTCTGCATTTTGTCTCTATCTTTGGTGACAATTTTAAAGCTTAAAAAACTGTTATTCTTACAAAAAAATATGATTGCTCTGTACTGACGATTTATTTAATAAATGACATTGAAATAAAATGAACGGTTTTTATGTTCTATTTATTGTTTTTGTACATATTTTTTATTATACAGACAGAGTAACCTCACAAAAGTTTTGCCTACGGAATTGTTAATAAATTTGCAATCCTTTCTGCAATCCAACCATATTCGTTGATAATACTGCTTTGCTAAGGGAAGTAAACAAGACAAAATATCAGCCTTCTGTGGGCCACAGAGAAGGGTACAAAGTCGTAGCACTCCTTCAGAAGCGAGCCAGAACTGAATCTCATTGCCACACCCAGGGTCTGCCAGCGGGCACCTGATTGCACCAGGAGAGCACCACACTCTTCAGCATATACAGGTACACTTTGGTGTTCACTTTCAAGCCAACTTCAAAAATGTGAGGTGGCATGATATGACCCTCGCCTTTCAAGCCATCTAAACATTGTGTTCAGGCTGCTAACAAAGCAAGGGGCATTCTATTTCTCATACAACATTCTTCTTTTTGCAAACTCAATCCTGAAATATGTCTCCTTCATCAGTCTGCCTCTTCTCTACATCTAATATGTGATATCCAGCATCCGTAAAGAGTTTAAAAATTGGTTACTCAAATAGTGCAAAGTCTATCGACTCTGCCATATAACAGCCGACTCAAAAACCTTAATTTTTTTCCCCCTTGGATACTGATGATTATGCAATGATCTCATTTTGGCCTACAATTTTCTCAATGGGCATTATGATATACCTCAGAAGCTTTTATCCACTCCTGCATCAGAAAGAGGTCTACACGGACACTACAAAAACTATTTAACCGCCAATTTTGATTGAACCGAAGGAGGGCAACTTCATAATCAGGATCCCTGGATCTTGGAATAGACTTCCAAGTGAGATAATAAATGCATCAACAATGCAAACAAATGAATTTGGGCAGAGCTACTGTATCCTTTTCTGTGTAGATTTTGACAGCTCTTTCCTAACTTGGCAATTGTTTTATTTTTTGCAATTGAAAAAATAAACTTCGATCTATGAATGCACAACATTCTTTGTTTTATCACCATTTAACCATAAGCACATCTGCATATGCATGCGAATTTGTTAATGACTTTGCCACTTGTGTGATTCAGTTTAGGAATACAGGGTAATACGATAAAATTGTCACCCAAAAGTAAACAACACTGCAGCTTTATTTTAAAACTTTTATTGAAAAAATCAATTCAGGTAATTTGATTATCTAGTAGAGCTGACATCTATTCAATATAGCCGCCTTCACCCTCAATCAATACTCAGTGGATGATGGCGATCAGGTTGGCTTTGATGTTGTGGGAGTCATGTTGGTGATGTTCTTGACGTATGACCAAACGAAGTAGTCCAGCGGGTTCAGGTCTAGGAAGAGGGGATGTTGAGAAAAGGATACAAAGTCGTAGCACTCCTTTTGAAGCCAAGTCTGGGTCTCTTTGAACTTGTGGGCTGGAACCGAGTCCTATTGCCATGCCCAGGGTCTGCCAGCAGCCACCTGATTGCACCAGTGGAGCATCACATTCTTCAGCATATCCAGATACACTTTGGTGTTGACTTTCAAGACAACTTCGAAAATGTGAGGTGGCATGATGTGGCCCTCAATTGAAACCATACTAAAGACAATCACCGTGTTTTCATCATTCTAGACACGTCCCTGTTATTCCTAGCAATTCAGCGGTGCATTTTGAGAGTGCTGGCAATAGTCTTGTTGTCATAACTTGGATAAGTAGAGAGCATGAGTTGTACAGTGGCACATCTCTAATCTCATTTGTTGAACATTGTGTCACTTTCAGGCATGACAGAAGACTCCTATCGCTCTTGAGATTTGTACACAACTGGCAAACTAGTAGATGATCTGCAACAAAAAAGAAAACTGGTTTTCATCAAATGGAAATGGAATCATGTTGTTTTTTCTAGGGTGATAATTTTATCATTCCACCCTGTAGTCTGGAGATTGTCTGATAGACATCATTTTTGAGTTAACTGTGCAGATAAAAATCTGGAGGGGAAAATTCTGGTATGGAAGTCATTTAAGGTCACATTTAAGATTACTCATGAATTTATCATGGAAGTATCCTTGCATATAATTTGATTGGCGATAAAACAAAGACTGTTGAACATTCATAACTGAAACTTGGTGGACAAGTCAGACACCAAATATGGTTGGATTGCAAGAAGGATTGTGAATTTCCTAGATGGCATTTTTAGGGATCAGATTATATAATACACACTTTCCAGAACACCTACTTATAAGAAGAAAATTCACGCATGACTACCTTTAGTCAATTTGCATACATTTCTGAATTCTATCACATTCAATTTTTCTGAACAGACATATTTTTTTTATATCAGTATAGAGACGATTCTTGGACAACATAATTAAATCCTTTTTAAGTAAAAGAAGAATCCAGTTGTCCTTGATCATCATATGTCAAAACAATGATATAAATGCGAGTGTACCTCATGGGTCGATCCTTGGACCTTTATTATTCTTGATATTCATAAATGACCTCTCTGATAAAATTGTCTCCGAGATGGGTATATTTACTGATAACACCACACTCTATAACAGGCACAACAGGAATATGAATGAACATATATCCAAGACAATGGTGGAAATCTTAAAGGAAGACCTCCGGTGTGTGCTGGAATGAGGACAAAAATGGATGGTCACATTCAATGCCGCCAAGACTAAGCTTGTTTCCTTTAATAACTACAAGAAACCTTGTTAACCACTAATAGCCATGCCTAATGATACATTACCTGAAAGTACTTCATTCAAACTTCTGGGATTAACATTTATGTGAAACATGAGTTGAAACAAATACATTGAGGCCATTGCCAAGGCTGCTGCAAAGTTGGTTTGCTCTCTCTCTACTAGAAAGTTACTTGTGCCTGAAAGTATCCTGTACCTCTACAAGGCCACAATTCGCCCATGTATGGAGTATTGTTGCCACATTCGGGCTGGTGTATCTGTTACTAGTCTCTCCCTCTGAGGTTTCAAAAGAGAGTCACCAACCTAATAGGTCCTCCACTATCAGCTAGGCTTCAACCGCTGTCCCATGGACGAAATGTTGCATCCCTCTGCCTGTTTTACAAGTGCTTTAATGGTAGGTGCTCTGATAAACTACAAGCCCTTGTCTCCGCTCGATGTAAATACCCCTGACAAACACAATAAACAGCAAAATCCCACACCTATACAGTAAAGATCCCAGATGCCAGAAAGCCTTCTTCTCTAATAGTTTCTTTTCCAGAATTTCTAGATTTTGGAATTCCATTCCGGGTTCCTGCTTCCCTGACTATACTGACATGCAGAAGTTCAAGTGTAATGTAAACAGACATCTTGCTGCTCAACTTCCTACATAGTAACCCCTACAAATTATGTCCCAGATAGTAGCTCTCTACATCAAAGTGACACTGTGACTTGTTTGGGGTGAAAATGAAATTTAAAAAAATATCATGCATATCATTATACCTGTAGCCATGTACAGTATGAAATGCAGGAAAGTCTGTCATATGTTAGCGATCCTATGTCGATGGCATATAAGTTAACTACTGTTGGTTTTGACAAGAGTCAGACTGAGTATGTGATAATCCATGTCTGCAAAACAGAATCGTTCGCAGGGTTGAGTCAAGGATGGCTGACATGTAAGGTTAAAGCTAAACACCATAGAAAAAACAGAGTGAGATAACAAATGAGGTCATGTTTTTCGAGCTGAGAAAAACAAAAGTTTTCAAATCAGTCTCTCCATGGAAACTGTGCAAATGAGACACTGCCAATATTATAGACAACTTTGGTAGTCAAAGTGTGTACTTCAATGTCTCTGTCCATATGCAATTCAATTCAATTAAGATGTTAATTAAATAATTGAATAATTAGCTAAGAGAACATCAGTCTCTCCTTTCTGTGCTAATTCTCTACAAAATAAAACCCTGAAAAAAACTCAGCAAACGTTTTCTTATGTCCTCTTTCTCTATGAAAAGAAGCAGAAAATAGTTCCCTCATAAACTTAATGATGTCTAGAATCAAGGTCATCTTGTAGATTGTTTATCACATACCCCTCACATTACTGTGTATGAGTATTGAAAAAATAAAATACGGTTTTATAGCATCTACTCTATTTCCTTAACACTTTATCAACAGAGAGGTGATGGTGACTAAGTGAGTGACGATACAGACTAACAACTTGGAGGTGCTGTTCGAATTCAATTCGTTCCACAAAACACTTTTACTTAGGGATGTTGGCAAGCTTCACATGGTTCCTCCTGTAAGTACCCGAGATCTTTCTAGAAAGAAGTCAAACTAGAAAGATATTAGAGAAACGAATGACAACAATAATTATTTGGTTAAAGAACTTCTTTTGTTAATGAAAACATTACATGTTCAACAACAACAACAACAACAACTTTACCAACAGATTACGATTGATTTAAGCATTATGCATATAAAATCTGTCACAAAAAAAAAATGTTTAGCAATAAAAATGTCATTATCAATTAATTTACCAAAAGTATTTATCTCCCTCCCATGGCAAGAAAATGTGACACAAGGATCGGAAGGTGGGATTGAAGAGCCGAGCACCATCGAGGAAGAATACTCTGGTCTGCAAAAAATGCCCGGGCAGCCCTATTGACATTCCCTAGTAGGCAATTAGCAATAAACCAAAGAGAAAAAAAGCCTAGAACTGCACAGAACTAAAGCCGTACTGTAGTCAACAAGCTCTGTGCCATTTCAAAAATGGTACAGAGATTGTTGGCTTTGGGACAGTCCTCAGCAACACCATGGTTTACTGAATTCTTGGTCTAGATATATAAAAGGTTATTAACTCAACTGGATCATTTCTTGATTCATTTACTCTTTTTTTTAAATTTTTATTATCGCATTTTCACTCCCAAACAAGGCACAGTGCCACTTTGATGCTACTATCAGGGACATAATTTGTAGGGGTACTATGTAGGGACTTGAGCAGCAAGATGTCTGTTTACATTACATTGAACTTCTGCATGTCAGTACAGTCGGGGAATTTTAATTTTTTGTTGAGTGGTTTCGACCTTGTTAAGTAATTATTATTTATATATATTTAAATAACAGTAGATGTATGTATGTGTGTCTGTGTGTATTTGTGTGTAAATATTTACTTGATAAACTCTTAAACTACTATTCACATAACACTGAAATTAACAGAAAATAGTAATTATACACTAAGGACGGTTTATAACAAGTAAAATCTTTGCTTGGATGAATAACGCGTACAGAAATATGTCAGCAAGTTGAAATTCAAAATGTTCATTTCAACTTACCAACACATTTTTATTACTTTTGCATATGCACATTCATAGCTTGAAGTGGTTTAATTTTAAACCTTTCTTATCTATCTGCCGATAGCTCAAACAGTAGGTAACGCAGATGGATCACTAAATGTTTTGGTTTTGATTCTAGCTGATGGCACCCAAGTCATTTTATTTTTATTTTTGAAATCAGTATACTATATTAGATACAATATAATATTCATTTGAGAATTGGCTCTGTAATAATAAATATGAAATCTGCATGAATTAAAATATATTTAAGCGTATTTTACGACCAGAAAACTCCCTCACCCACCCCTAGTTCATTTATAAAAAATAACATTGAGAGCATTGCCAAGGCTGCCGCAAGGAAGGTTGGCTCCCTCTAACGTGCTAGAAAACTACTTACGCCTGACAGTATCCTATACCTCTATAAGGCAACCATTCGCCCATGTATGGAGTACTGTTGTCACATCTGGGCTGGTGCATCTGCTTCTTGTCTCTCGCTCCTGGACAGGGTTCAAAAGAGAGTCGCCAACCTGATAGGTCCTGAACTGTCATCTAGGCTTCAGCCTCTGTCCCATCGACGAGATGTTGCATCCCTCTGCCTGTTCTACAAATACTTCAATGGTGAATGCTCTGACGAACTGCAAACACTTGTACCTCCCCGACGTAACTACCCCCGACAAACCCGACAAGCTACTAAGTCTCATCCCTTTACAGTAGAGATCCCTAGGTGCATAAAGCCTTTTACTCCAATAGTTTCTTCCCCAGAACTGCGGGTCTTTGGAACTCCCTTCCGGGATTCTGCTTTCCCAACGGCAACGATATGCAGAAGTTCAAGTGTAATGTCAACAAACATCTTTCTACTCATCTCCCTTCATAATGACCCCGCTAATTAAGTCCCTGATAGTAGCCCCCTGCTTCAAAGTGGCACTGTGCCTTGTTTGGGGTGAAAATTGAATAAAAAAAAATTGAATAAAAAAAACAAAAAAAAATAACATTCTATTTGTAATGAATTAATACACCCATACATAGAAAAGATATATGTATTTAAAATTAAGACCAGAAATGATACAAATATAATTACCATTCACAACAAAAATACTTTTTATTTCTTCCTTGGTGTACCTATAACTAAACAAAACTTCCATGAGCAAAGTTTCTTTTCATCATCTATTTTTGTGAAGCACAATATCACAGAGATGCATTCCATCTGACTATAACATGGTCGTTTTCAAGTGCAATGTTAATAAATTTTTGTTATGTCATTCTCTTAAATAATCAAATTCTGTCTCATTACAACCCAACAAGCAGTAAAATTCAACCTCTTCACTCTAGAGGTTTCCAGATTCTAGAAAACATCTACTCTCGCGGCTTATTTCCTCAAACTGCATGTATTTGGAAATCCCATCCTGCGCCCTGTTTCACCAACTGTATCAATATACAGATATTTAAATGTAATGTGAACAAATAGCTCACTAGACAACTTCCAACTTAAGATGGCCACATAAATCTGGTCCCTAATTCACTGTGGCCCCTTATGTTTCAGTGGCAATGTGCTTTGTTTGGGGGATAAAATTTAAAAAAAAAACTTGATTACTATATATCTGAGATTTTGAAGAGTCTATCATCTGTGTTGAGTTGTATTATCAAACCTGGTACATCAAATGACGTTGGAGAAAATTTGATTTGGCATAAACAATGTTAGCAAGCTTTCTTTCTTTTTCTTTTACAGAAGAGTCACCACTTATCAAGGCCGGAAGACTACTCAAGGATAAGGGTTAATGAGTGAACATTGGGATAAATGGTAATGATGAAAATTGGGTAGAAATTGATTATTCACGATAACGACTCAACAAGAATTTGTTTACATTGAATTTGAAAACGACCGTGTTATAGTCAGCTGGGAAGCAGCTCAAAGTTATTGTATTTCACAGACAGTCAGCTCTAGGAAAGAACTTTGCTCATAGGATTTTTGTTTAGTTTTAGGTACAGATAGAGAGTAAGGGAAATTGTTTGCAGTGGTTGTAGCTAGTTGAGTGTTTGCTGGGAATGTTTTACAGGAGGGGGAGGCACAAATTGAAGCTCAGCGAAGCGACTGCCACGAAAATAACGACCGAGCAGAGATAGATTCGCTATGACATGAAGAAAAAGAGATCATTCCCTGCCAGATTTCAATGAGGTATGAACCCTGAAGAAATAATTAGTATCATTCTTAACACAATTGATCTTTCAATTTCTGCCTAAGTAAACATCAAAATGAATTTTAAAATTCTTAGAACTTTTTCAGACATTCACTGCTTGGCAAGCAATCAAGATTTATAACAAAAGCAAAAAAAAAAAAAAAAATAAAAAAAAACAACCAAACAATATGAGATTCACAAAACAAGGTATTGATCAGCACGGTTGACAATGTTCCAGGCATATTGATCACAACTTGGCTTCGGTATTCTTAACTTGCTGACACAGATATCCAAATCTGGCATGAAAATTTCTCTGTTATTCACTGGAACAATTGTAAACATTTTTGCTTTGCCTTTAATTATGCATTTATGCATATACTAGAAAAATACCCATTCTTGGATGGGTTCATAATCTAAATATTTATTTGCTACTTGTACAGTGTGATGCATAGGTCACTATATATATCTATACTCCTATAATTTATATATATATATATATATATATATATATATATATATATATATATATATATATATATATATATCCGCTTCTTCTGTTTTACGGTTCCTTTCTTTTTCTTTTTTCTTTATCTTTCTCTTTTTTCCTTTTTTCTTTGTTTCTTTTTCTTTTTATTCTTCGTTTTAACCTGTTAAGTCTTGACGTTCTCTTTCCTTCTATCGCTTTCTATATTTGGAGTTTAAAATGTCACTTAACCTACCAACCCTCCGTTTTTTACTTTTAATTTAACATTTTATTTTTATCAAAAAAATACATTTTTTTCTTTTTCTATTTAAGAACCAGTCGTCTTTGGTGGCACATAACCATATTACGTCGCCTGACGAGGATTTTAGGTTTTTGCCAACCAATTGTCCGAAACATCAGCATGTTCAGTGTAGTGACTATGCAATATTTGTCTATATAAAAAAAATATTATATTTTGCTCTTTTTTATTGAGCACTCTTAATAACCTCATTTTAATTCATGAGTTTTCCCTCTTGGACACTTTTAACTTGGTGTATATATATATATATATATATATATAGAAAAACATTTGAGAAAACATTTGAGAAAAAATATATGCTGAAATTACCTGGGATTTTGAAAATTTACAAAAAATAAATAAATAAAATAACAAATGTCTAATTAAATATTCATTAATTTTAAAAGAATCAGAATTGGAATTGGGAATCGTATCGAAATCGGTAATTAAAACAGAATCGGTAATTGTATCGGAATCGGGAAAAATTTTGGAACCGGCCTAACCCATATATATATATATATATATATATATATATATATATATATATATATATGAAAGGAACTTTGAATGTTTGTGTGTCTGTGAGTTCGTTCCCCATGGACTCCAAAACGGCTGGGCCGATTTGTTTTAATTTCACACAAATGTACTTTATGTGTCTGAGAGTGTTCTTCAATAGGTTTTGTACCAAATGCCACTGATAATTATCGAAAATCGATAATCAAAAAAAAACATTAAAGATGGAACAGTCCGATTTTGACCAAAGTTAGCACTTTTATACAGTCTAACATCACAAGTGCATTTGAGAAATTTTATCACTACACAAACAAATGTGTTCGGCATATAAAATCAACAGTAGGTTCATTTATGTGACAGAGATGCGTCCGAAATGAATATTTCTGTTTCAAACAAATCCAACTTGCCTCCTCCCTTGAGGCTTGCATTTACAAATATCCGTGGGCTTAGAACTAACTTAGCTGATGTTGAAGCATTTCTCCTAACAAATACCCCGGATATCTTAGCGCTAAGTGAGACTAACCTATACTCCTCCATCCCCTCTAACCACTTTAATATACCTGGATATCTCCCACTCTGCCATAAGGACTCTGACAGACACATGCACTTTCTTGGAGTTTACATTTGTAATGCCCTTCCCTTGACTAGAGAAACAAACCTAGAATCGGATGATCATGCCTTTATGTGCTTTAGACTAAACTTGCAACACAACATTAGCTACTTTTACTTTCTCTACCGCACTCCCTCGACCCAGGACTGCACCATAATAAACAAAGTCTCTGACAGCATAGACACAACACTCTCCCTCGACACTAGCGCACAAGTACATGTATTTGGTGACTTTAATGTTCACCACAAAAACTGGCTTTGATTCTCTACTTACACAGATGCAGCGGGCAGCACAACTCATAGCTTCTCTATATCTCATTCCCTATCACAAATTGTTATGTTTCCAACCAGTTTCCCTGACCAGCAAGAACAACTTCTAGATCTGTTTTTGACCACAGTTCCCTATGATTGTATAACGAATGCCGACAGCCCACTTGAGATCGCTGATCATGCAGTGATAATGGTTGAAATCGCCCTAAACTCTAGAGCCAAAACTGAAGAGCCAGTGCTCAAAACAACGAGATATTATAAAAAGGCTGAGTGGGAAGCCATCAGAGATCTTATCAGAGATGTCCCATGGGGAAATATTTTTTCTCTTCCTGCTGAACAGTGCGTAAACGAGACCACTGAATGGTTCAAAACTGCAATCGAAGTGCATGTTCCCATGCGGAAATTTTATAGCAAGCCCCACTCTCCCCAATGGTTTACTTCGACTTGCGCTACTGCCATTGCTCAAAGGCAGCATGCATACCACAGATTTAACCGACATAAGTCCAGTTCAAACAGACAGAAGTACATAGAAGCTAGAAGTAACGTTAAGAAAGAAATAGCAACAGCTAAGAGAGAATTTACGGAAACCACTAAAAAACGCATCGAAGCACAAAAACTAGGAACTCGTGACTTCTGGAAAATCTACAACAGTGTAGTAAATAATGGGCAATCAACAATTCCCCCACTAACCAACAATCACGAGGTTGTTTGCTCAGCAACTGAGAAGGCTAACATGCTTGCCAATCGGTTTGCCTCAAACTCCACACTGGACCCTTCCAACCACCCCCTACCTGAATTTCCTATGCGGACAGAGTCCATGCTAGACGATCTGAAAATCACCCCTGCTCAGGTGCATGCTATCATAAAAAACCTTGACACTTCGAAAGCATGTGGACCCAATCTCATCCCAGCTGTGCTATTAAAAAAGTGCTCAGCCGAAGTAGCTCCAGTTCTCTCCAAACTTTACAAAAAAAGCCTTAATGAATCTTGATTTCCAGGCTGTTGGAAAACTGCTTCTGTGGTACCAGTATTCAAGAATTCTGGCGAAAGAACTGACCCATTAAATTATCGCCTCATTAGCCTCCTCCCACTTTTTGCCAAAATATTTGAAACCTTAATTAACCATGCTCTAGTTCATCACCTTACAGATGCTAAACTTCTGACTAATCAACAATATGGATTTAGACAAGCCCATTCCACAGCAGACATCCTAACTGTGATCTCTGAACGTATATACCATTCACTGGACAAAGCGGGGGAGGGCAGAGCGGTAGCTCTAGATATATCTAAGGCTTTTGACAGGGTATGGCATGAGGGTCTCCTCAGGAAAATTAGATCATACGGTATCATTGGTAGAATACTTAACATAATTAAATCCTTCTTAGATAAGAGAAAAATCCAGGTTGTCCTCGACGGTCGTACATCAAAACAATATTATATAAATGTGGGAGTGCCCCAGGGGTCTATCCTTGGACCTCTACTCTTCCTGATATTCATAAATGACCTCCCCAACAAAATGGCCTCTGAGATGGGTATATATGCTGATGAATAAAATTTTATAAAATCAACAGTAGATTCTCTACCTTGTAATATAGACAGATCGAGAAATAAATTCAGGTACAAAGTGAATCGACATATTGTGACCATTTTTTAGAATGAATAGCGATAAGCGGGAAAGAAAACATCCACTGATTGCAGGTTGTATTATTTTTTAAACACCGACCATAACAACTGTGTCTCATTATTTTATTTTTATTTCATTTCAGGGGACAAATATTTTGCTGACAAAATCCGAACTTAGGATGCTCCCTTTAAATCTGGTCTTTAATTGTAGTTGTGCCTTATGTCCGAATCATAATATGCCTATTAGAACAAATAAATGTAAACAAAAATATATGTTTTTTAATGTGTAGTGATATGCCAGAGACATTAAAATGAATGGATAAAGAACATTTCAGTTGCACGTACATTTATCGTATCCACCCATGCAAATTCTGTCAAAGTAAAAAGTAAAACAATGCCTCTTCATGCGGACGTAGCACAAGATTATACCACATGACAGGATGTCGACTTTCTATCCAATCAATGCTCAAAGAAAACAACTTTTCTAGAATCTGTTTCAGAAAGTCTTCACTGGAGCTGGCCAAAATTGTATAAAAGGCACTGTGTGCGAAATCCAAACCAGTTGAGTCAGATCTCCATTCAGTCTAGTTTAGGATTCAGTACCACAAATGGACAATGCGCTGTTTTGACTCCGTCTCCTTGACGTAAAATCACTAGTGATGACACGCACCATACACCTAAAGCCTCCTAATCTCACCAGATTAATTCCCAAAAAAATGACCTTGTGTCACATCCGACACATTTATGGAGCAAAATTATCACATTACTGAAACTAATTCATATAACAACTTTTATTTCCTTTTGTTAAAAAAAGAAGAAACATTTTTCTCTTAAAAAAAAACATGATTGCCTCAGTCAGAGGAAGTTTTTTCTCTCTTTCCCTCTTTTTTTGGTACAGTTGTTTCACTCCCGTCCTATTAGACTTGATTTTAAGAAATACATAAAATTCTAACGACTATAAAACTTTGCATTTATTTTCAGGACATTGTTCCCAAGAAACATGAACGTCTTGTAGAACATTTCATGATTTAATCTTTCTCTCGCTTGTTGAATCAGCACACGCATATTAAATACGCCTACAAAAAAATGATTTATTTTTATTGTTAAATAAAACCAGATTATGAGCGTTTAAATTCGTTTCCACCATTATGTTGAATCTGGCACTTTTATTTTTTTTTTTTTGTTTATGGTGAGGTGTGAGCGATTTTGGTCCATGGTCATCTCGCTGATATGATGCTAGCATTGATGAAGATCGGTCATGTCCTCGTTATCACACATACCTATCATTACACTGTAACTCTACCATGGACCATCACTCATTCGCTCCACATGACGTAACAAATGACCCCCCCCCAAAAAAAAAACGGTGCGCTTATCATATAAGAAGGTCGGAATAGTCAGTCAATAGTACTGTCATTGATATTCTATTGCAAAACTGTTTGTGTATATATTATTGCAACTAAATAAATGAACCAAGGGAGGTAACTCTTTTAGTATTTGTAAAAATTTATGACACCTCTTTAAAAGAATTTCTGTAATATTTCCTATTTCCTATTGTTATACAGTTAGTGCTGAATATTTATTTCTTTTAACTTTTGCTAATTCATATGTGATACTAAATTAATTTTAATGACGATATGTTTAACATGTCATAATCTTAAGGAAAAATACAATTTTTTAGTTACTGCTTATTGTTTTTTTTTGATAAAATTATATGGGTCGGAAACTACATGATTACCAAAGCAACAAATAAAATTTTATTAATTTAAAATAAGAAGAGACAAGCTAAAAACAAAATACTTTAGTTGTTATACTTATAAACTAGTACTAAGTCTCAGATTATTGAAAGAAAACGTTTAAGAAAAATAGTTTAAAAGAACTTATTGTAAAAAAAATTAAATTTAATGTTAATGAAATTTCATTTATTTTTTATTTAAACTTTGGGTACTGATACTGCTTTTGAGCCAGATAAAACTGACTTTTTGTTGGCATCTTTCGTCAGTTTACAGATAATGCTGAAGCGCTTGTCCAATCAGAGGCTTCAGAAGCAGACAACAATTCTGTGTCTTCAAAGGATATAACCCTACAGATAAAGAAGGATTTCTGATGATAGTAGTCAACAAGGCTCAAATTATCCCTTCTAATGTGTGTGTGACCTCCGAAAGAACATCTATTGGAAAAAAAAAATTGTACATCTTTTGAACTGAACAAAAACCGAACCTTAATATAGTCGGGTTTGTTTGGTTAAAAACCTGTACCAGTATTATTGTAGCCTCGCTGTAGTCGCAGCAAGATCTACTCAAATAGAATAATAGCGCGCAGCTGTTTAAAGTTCATTTCAGCTGCACACATATCGCCTTTCTACACCCACGCAAAGTCTGTGGCCATATAAACTAAACTGCCTTTTCACGCAGACGTCTTTGAAAGCATCTTATGTCACAAAGATGTTGTTTTTTTCATCCAATCGGATTACAAAGAAAACAAATTTCAAAAATATTTTTTCAGACAGCGTTCGTGGTACCGGTTGGAAATACATAAAAAGGGCATTTTGCGCCCGGACCAATCAGTCGACCCCCCCCCCCAACCAGCATGCTGTAGCATCATCATCGACTCCATTCATGGGGCGTAAAACGCATGTACAACCGCTAATTAATTTTCCATGGAAATGGACTTTTTACTCTTTTCTATCTCTCTGCTAAACTAAACAATGGACTTTTATGTTGGTTAATTATTCCCCCCCAAAAAAACGACTGGTTATTTCTAACCGAGAACTTTTACTTTTCTACTTCATTTCATTTTATTACCTCAGTCGCAGGAAGAGACTTAATTAAGAAAAAAACTTTCTTCTCTTCTCTTTTCACTTAACATCAATTTTGAGAAAATAAATTTTGTATTAAATTTATTCATTCGCCTCGGTCATCTTTGCTAGATTGTTCAACTCCATTTTGCACTTTATTTTAATTTTTATTTTTTTAGTTTGCGGGACTAACACTGACACCCGTCGTCCTGCAACAGTACAATAAAAAATAAAAAATAAAAAATAAAAAAAATAATCAAAAAATCGTTGTTTCATTGATTTTTCTTTTAATTTTTTAATCGTTTTCACCTCAAACAAGGTATATTGCCATTTGGAACCTAATGGATCGTGTCTAACAGGGGACTGTGGGGAGTTGAGCAGTGAACATTTAAACTTCAAATTTCCAATAGTGCAAAAACTATTAGATTTATTTTGAACTCTAAGAGTGAGAGACTAGTGGTAGATGCATCAGCTCAGATGTAGTAAAAATACTCCAGGCATGGGCATAAAGATATAGGATACTATTGGGTGTAAATAATTTTTTAGAATGGTAGAGGTGACCCACCTTCTTTGCAGCAGCCTTGACAATGTCCTCAATGTATTTGTTCCTATTCATGTTGCCTGTGAATGTTATAGCGAGGAGTTTGAAAGATAAGCTCTAATGTAAGGTGTTATTTATCATGATAATCAGTGTTTGAGAAGTTTTTTTTTTATAATTGTTAAAGGAAAGAAGCTTAGTCTTAGTAGCATTAAATCTTACCATCCATTTACAGCCCCATTCAACTATAGACTGAATGCTGTTGTCTAAGATTCTGCCATTGCCTTCGATTCGTTTTTCTCCTCATGTCTATTATAGAGCATGGTGTCATCAGCAAATATAAACATCTCAGACACAATTCTAATAGGGATGTCATTTGTAAATATCAGGAATAATAAAGGTCCAAGGATCGACTTCTGAGGCACACCTGCATACTATATAGATGTCTGGCTAATGAGGACAACCTGGATTTTTTTCTTATCTAAGAAGGGTCTGATTATGTTGAGTATTCGTCCGGAAATAACATGGAATTTTATTTTCATGAGAAGCTCTTCATGCCAGACCTCATTGTGTATTCAGAGATGATGATTAAAATATCTGCAGTAGAATGGGATTTGAATAAATCCATACTGTTGGTCAGAAAAAAGCTTACCATTTACAACATGGCGGATGAGTGCTCAGTTGATTAAAGACTCAAAAATTTTAGCAAAGAGGAGGAGCAGATTGATGGAAAAGTTCTTTTACCAGAATTCTTTACTGCTGGTACAATGGAGGCAATTTTCCAGAGAATTATGACTCAGCTAGGCATTTGTTAAAGTTTGGTGAGGACAAGGGGCTAGCTTAGCAGAGCATCTCTTAATCAGTATGGTAGGTATGAGATTAGGCACACACACCTTGAATGTCTAGTTTTATTTTTTATATCACTGACATGAGAAGGGGGTGATTTTGAAATGCACGAATGTGGCTTCTGTTCACAAAAGGAAATTGAGGAGGGAGTAGTTTGTGAAGTTAGAGGGGGGGAACTGGGTAAGCAAATCAGCTTTCTCAGTTGTCGTACAATTTGATTATCTTCTTTACAACCTTTAGTTTATTCAGTGGGAAAAAATGATTTCATTGATTTTCCTTATTCAAAAATAAATTGTCATAAAAATAAACACATGGTGGGTGTTTTTCTTTCATTTTTTGTTTATTTATTTCTGTTAATAAGCTGCCTCTTGATCTTGACGCCAGTTCTTTTTGATTCGGCTTTTTCCGGATGTTTACGTCGGCAAAAAGTCGCTTTTGTTTTGTTCAAAATTGTACCACTACCGAAACTATTGTTTTTATAAAAGATGTTCAAAATGTTTATTAAACATTGGACGAATGGAATGCAGTTTTTTGAAAAGAGAAACCGGAAGTTACTGTTAGGCCGCTAAAAAAACTACATTTTTGTTGTTACTGTTAAAATAAGAAAAGAATGACTATTTTATTATTTAAATTATAACTTTGCATTTTTATTTGAAAACATAATTTTTTAAAACCTATAATTAAAAAAAATATATATAAAATACATTGTTCTAACAAAAGATTGTTTTCTTTTTTATTTTTGCCGGTGTTTTCGTTTCGATATCGGAACGGATTTCAACTTTTCTATTTGCTCATCTCTACTGGCAAAAGCCGTCGAAATTGGCGGTGTATACGACTTCTGTTTCTCACTGTTGTTGAAATGTCGGTAATGCACGTTCGTCGTAAAATACCGACTCCACGTCAAACTGATGATGTCTTTTCTCCCAGGGGAGGAGGTTACAGAACCCCGGGACGATCACAATTCGGAAATGTCTCGTCACTTTCTCATAACACAACGTCAGTGTCTTTTCTTTTTGCTTCCTCAAATTTGTTTAACACAAACAAAAACGCTTCTTCTTTTTTTTTTTTTTAATGTTCTAGATTTTGTTTGTCGTCCTGTGTTGTTGTTATTTTTTTTATTGTTATTATTAGTCTATGCAAAATGAAGATATTCATAAGTTTTACGTTAAAATAAAAACTCCATTTTAATATCTTTCAAAATGTCTTTCTTTCTTTGCAAACACGTGGTACTAAAGAATAACAACGTCGATTGCGTTCATAAATTCATTGCAATCGGTTTAAGGCATTTTATTTTTATTCTGTAACTTAAAAAAAAAAAAAAATAGCATGGCAATATTAGTCTTCGTATTAATTATAAGAGTCGTACAAATTTTTATCTTTACCCCCCCCCCTCGCTTCACACTCAGTATAAAAATATAAAAATTAGGATCTTTTTCTTTGTTATAGAATAATCACCCCCGTCTTCAAACCGGGATTAGGGTTAAGGCTAAATTCATTTTGAGGACACTCGAAAAGAAAAAAAACAAGTCGCCGATTAGAGACGGGAGTGGTTCAAAAAATAAATAAATACCCACCTTACTATATAAACATAAAAAGATCATCACTTCCTATCCCTATGGCTTAAAGAACGAACGACTAACCATTATTTTTATATGTCCAAATTAGCCACAATTTAATTTTAATAGACTTGTATATGAGCCCCCTCTAAAAAAAAAAAAAAAAAAAAATTGGGTTTGTATTACTGTACACATAGATTCGAAAAAGTTGTCAAAAAACAAATATATAACAATTTGTTATATATTTGTTTTTTTGACAAATGTTATCAAAGGCAAAATAAGTTACTTTTCTACCTAACTGGATATATTTTTCGTGTTTTTATTCAATGTAACAGCTCGAAAAACCTACAGTGTTTACCGATGTATTAGAAAATTCAAAATGGCGCCCGGCTCTTTAACACGTAAGTTTGGGAAAAGGTGTTATAAATAATAAACTAGACAAAATACTATTAAAAACCCACCGAATATATGTCAACCTATGTCACGGTAACATATATTGAGCGAGTTTCTAACAGTATTTTGTCTAGTTTTATATTTATAGCACCTTCTCCCAAACTTACCGTGTTAAAGAGAGAGTCGGGCGCCATTTTGAATTTTCCAATACATCGGTAAACACTGTATGTTTTTCGAGCTGAATAAACATGTTACATTAAATAAAAACACTGAAAACATATCCAGTTAGGTAGAAAAATAACTTATCTTGCCTTTGATAACATTTATTTGTTTTTTTGACAACTTTTTCGATGTGTACAGTAATACAAACCTAAAAAATGAGATTTTACTTTTGGTACTTACGCACAGAAGTTACCGTGCTGAAGTAATAACAAGGGTGTTTTGTGACTATTCTGTGGTTTCACCTAACAACGTAATGAACAAAAGATACCGTAAAACTTTAATTTAACTCAAAAATACTATTTAAGATAGCACGATACTTTCTCTGCATAAATACGTGCTGTCGATACTCTATGGCTGACTGAGACAGCTTCCGTACATTCATATCTGATTTACCTTTACATTCCATGTTTAAAAAGGATGTGTCCTCTATAGTATCAGATCTGACCGAATGGTTAATTGTAGGCATAGACCAATTCATACCATCTAAAAAATTCCAACAAAAACCTAACAGCCAGCCATGGTTCTCTCCAGAATGTGCTGCTGGCTGCTATCGTGCACAGAAATCACTTTTTCCATAATTACCAACGTAATAGATGCAATGCATGCACTGAGACTAAAGCTGCTTTCAGGGGCGCCAGCAACCACTGTAAAAGAGTAATAAAAAATGCAAGAGAGCTATATGCCCAGTCTGTTAAATCCAAAGTAGCTGATCAGCGGCTTGGTTCCCACCAGTTTTGGCAAATAACAAATAGGATCCTGAACAGAAGTGTGCGTTCTATCCCAACCATTATCAATGGACCAGAGGTCATCTCGTCAGCATCAGACAAGGCCAAACTATTTGCCAAGAACTTTGCAGCTAATTCTACCCTATGCGATGAAGGCCATCAACTCCCCATATTTCCTCCTATAACACAGAACACGCTAGGTAACATACAAATATCTGTGCATGATGTCGCCAAGCTAATCAATAACCTTGATTCCAGTAAAGCAACTGGCCCTGACGGCATCCCAATTATAGTGTTAAAAAAGCTTCAACCAGAACTTGCTCCCATACTTACGAAATTGTTTAAGCGTTGCCTTAAGGAGAAGTGCTTTCCGACTCCCTGGAAAACCTCATCAGTTTGCCCTGTATTTAAGAATTCAGGTGATAAGTCATCTCCCTCTTAGTACAGACCAATAAGCCTCCTGTGTGTTATGAGTAAGTTGCTGGAATCCATATTAAATAGAGAAATAGTAAACCACCTCAGCAGAAACAATCTTCTTAGTGACACACAATATGGTTTCCGTTCTGCAAGATCTACCGCAGATGTGCTAATGGTTATATCTCACAGGATTAGTGAATCTCTTGACAAAGGCTTCCTTTCTAGGGCAATTGCTCTTGACATATCAAATACCTTCAATAAGGTATGGCATAAGGGCTTACTTCACAAGATTTCCAGCTTCGGAATAACTGGAAATGTTTTCTCAATCATTAAATCATATCTCTCCGATAGGCTCATGAGAGTAGTGGTCGATGGACAAAAATCAGAAGCCTGCAGTATTAATGCTGGAGTCCCTCAAGGGTCAATCCTGGGCCCAACTCTCTTCCTGATATACATCAATGACCTCCCTAAACACATACTTAAATCATTTGTTGACATCTATGCTGATGACACGACCATCTACGGCAACACATCAAAGGCTGTAAATGACAAAGTTCTCTGATTCCCTCTCCTCTGATCTCGAGCGCGTGGTTCAGTGGGGGAAGTCATGGCTGATTACCTTTAATGCATCTAAAACCAAAATCCTATCCTTACATCATCAATGCTCTGATCCCCATCTGGTATCAATTGAAATGGATGGCTCTCGGCTAGGAGAAGCCCCGTGTTTTGACAAGCTTCTGGGTTTGACCTTTACTCCTGATCTGAAATGGAACATGTACATCAAGTCTGTTGCCAAGGTCGCTGGAAAGATGGTGGGATCCTTCTACCGCTCCAGAAGATATCTCACTACTGATGCAATTCTCTATCTATATAAAAGCCAAGTACGTCCAAGGATGGAATACTGCTGCCATATCTGGACAGGAGCTAAAAACAGCCTATCCTGCCTTGACAGAGTACAAAATAGACTTCGTGACTTAGTGGGAGATGCCCTTTCCTCTATCCTGCAACCTCTCTCCCACAGAAGAGACGTTGCGAGCCTATCCTTGTTTTATCGTTATTTCCATGGCAGGTGCTCGTCTGAACTCCAATCTCTGGTCCCCCCTCGCCAATCTTTCACGAAAAACATCCGTCTAGTCGAATCCACTGTGAAAATTTTCCCCAACTCTTTATCTGTGCCTAAATCAAAACGTGGATTCCATGAACAAAGCTTCTTTCTTAGAACTGCACGCCTGTGGAACTCTGTTCCGTCTGCCTGCTTCCCACCGGACTACAACTTGGATCTGTTCAAGTCCAATGTTAACAAATTCCTAATGAACCGCCCCCTTAAGTAAACACTTCATTAAATCTCCACACTAACGTACTGTACTTGCAATAACCCTTATCCCTGAGTGGCTTCCAGGCCTTGATAAGTGGTGATCACTGTGTAAAAAATAAAAAAATTATTTCAGATAAATTTAAGGTAACTTCGGAAACATTGTCGAACCGGATAGCATATTCTGCTGCTGCCACTGCTCTAATATGCTATCCAGTACGACATCCTCCTTTTTTTTTTTTTCTTTATTTTTTGGTAAATTTTTACTTGACATTTTCCTTAAAAATGACAACTTTTAAAGGTTTTCGGGTATGCTGAAATCGAATATCGCATTTAAATTTCCCGCAAATTAGGTTTCCGGATATTAAGCAATGTAATTTCTTAATTTCTAATGTTAAAAGTAGTGGCCATTGTTGTACGCGCTGGCGCGCACTTACGTTATGATCTTCAGTGGTCACCATGTTTTTTAAACTTTAGACGATAATATAAACTTGAGTAAAACAGAATGACGACCGATGAAAACCATTAAATAATACATTGGAAAAAAAAAGGGGTTATGGTATAAAGATGGGGGGGGGGGGAGTCCAAAAATCCAGCCTCGTTCTGAGTTCGGGAAAGGTGGGTCTGTCACCGGTGTCGAGAAAGAATAAACGCGACAAAAAAGTAAAGACTGTTTTGAAGTTTATCAGTTTGGGTTTGTGTTACAAGGAAAGGCCATAAGCCTCGTTTGTGGCATTACAGCGCTCTTCTAAGGAACTTTACCTTGCTTAATCAACTCCTTCCTTGCCAATAAACTCCCATCATTTCCCCAGAACCTTCTGATTCCAAGATAATTTCATTTCCCATAGATTACTGATAAGAAATTTCCCCAAATAGTAACAGGGAGACACGAGGGGGAGGGGGGGGGGAAGGATCATAAATCTTTGAAAACTGCACTAAAATGCTACACTTAGTGTCAGTCTCGGGATCAACCACTGTAGGCGCAACCAAGACTAACTGAATTTTGCTGAGGGAAGTAAACATATCCCAGCAGTTTTTCCAAAGTAGGTAGGGGAAAGGAAGCACTCCAATTCAATTATTTCCTCCTGCAAAATCAAATTATTGGAGTTTGCAATTCAAATCCAATTTTTTTTAGCCGGTCACTAGGGACTGCCAAAATTCACCACAGAATTACACCACCCTATATGTAACACAATGTAACTTTATTATAAATTAATATTATCAATATAACTTTTGTACCATTTAAAAGAAGGGCAAAATAAACCAGTAATAATTAAAAAAAAATTTTTTCATCGAACGAAAATAATGAAATTGCAAGACGAAAATCGTGTTTACATAATTGACGTGTTTAGTAAATCTAGCAAAAATCAACTAATGGTCAGATTTTCGTTAACTTTTCGATACTTATCCATTTTAGAATGAAATTACATATAAAATGCAATTTTCGTAAAACATACGAGGGGAAATATTTTTTTAGTGCGTTCCCCCCCTCCATATTTATTTTTTCGAAATTCAAACAAAATATATTTAAATCTATCGAAATTTCTATTTATTATGAAACGTAAGAGTTGAAATAAGTAAAAAATATTTATTTTTTAAAAATTTAAATACACATATTGAACAAAAATTTACCTTGAAGTTGCAATTAAAAAATTGATATAAACTTATGTTTTTATTTTTTAAATAGCGTTTTTTCGAATTTCTATAATCAGTTGAATTGCCCAGAAAAAGAAACTTCATAAACATTAATTAATTTTTAAAAGATTAAAACGATTAAAATTCCATTATTTCAAAATGTTCCGTTACAACATAGATTTTTAATTGTTTTAATTTTTTTTTTAAATATTAAGTTTTAATATAAACATGACTCTTGTCAGCTATTTTATCGCCAGATTAAAACCAATTTGAAAATATTATTGCACAAATATTAAGCATTTTGTAGCCCCCCCCCTCATATTTTGCTGTCGCTTTTTACCGAACAAAATATGGAACCCCATAGTTAACCAAATGAACATTCAGTAAGACCGTATTTCATATTTAATATACAAATGTTTATAATATTATTAATTGTTACACTGTGTAAATCTTAAAACCTAACAAAATTATAACAAAGATTAATTATTAATTTCAGTTTGAAAAAGATAAACAAAGGTTTTAAAAAATCATTAAGTCGCTTCTGTTTTTCTATAGTTCGTATAGTTAACACAAATCTGACGTCACGAAAACATGCGGTCCATTTTTCACAATCGTTTGGTAGACCCTACCGGTCACAAACAGAACGATAAATAGACCAGTGACTAAATATTATTACCGGTCTTGACCAGGTTGTCAACAAAAATTATTGGATAGAACCGATGCTTCATCAAAAGTGAACTGTTCAGTATGATATTTAAGTATGAGACTCATGATGAATGGATTCTCATTAAAGCCAAAGATTATAGATTTATACCGGAAGGTACACAGATGATCGTCGTTTTTCAGAAAAAACATCGTTTTTTTTGTTTTTTTTTTGTCCTTTTCAGTCCCTAGATGAACTTGCTCAAAGGCCTTCCTGAGATCTCCCAGGCGCACATGATAATTTTTCCTAAATGCTACTAACAATTCCAATAATTTGGCAGTCAAATTGATTCCCAAAGATACAGCATCATTCAGAGAAATGCCCCCTCACCTTTTAAACAAACAATTGAAAACTGGACAAATCCCAGTGGTGACCGCTGCACCTTGTTTAATGACAAGATGATAGGGGATCCAACGCTATTTTCCGAAGTCTTCCTAGGATACATGTATTGGTTCAATAATGTCCATTTTTATTTTTTATTTTATACTCCTGGAAGACATTTACATAGTTTTTAGAGTGTTCACCCCTCTCCAGAATTTCCAAGAAAGGAGCATAATTTGACTCCATTTGAGATATCTTGTTCCCATCCCAGGGCAGATCATGGTATCTTTCCTCCCTCATAACAATAATTTCTTGAAAAACTTTAGTTTTGTCCTCATCTGATAACAAATCAGAGTCCCTGTCTAATATATCAACTGTCGAGAGAAAAAAAACTCAATTCCACATTCAAGTGAGAATTCCTCAAAAAATGGTCCCCAAGGATCACAAAATGATGGGATTCAATACTCCTTCGATAAGGTAGTTTGAACATTTGGGTAACTCGTGAACTGAGCGAGTGAAGAAATGGGAGTCATGCTTGTTATTGATCTTCTTCAAACCTTTGTCCAAAAGAAATGATACCATTTGAAGTTTGCCAAGCAAATCTGTCCAGACTTTTAATCAAGCTAAAATCCTTTGAGCGCTAAATCAGATTCAAACCTATAATATCATCTAAGGTGAAATGGTTCAAGTTATAGTCAAGACTTAGATGGAATCCCGCTTTTTTATATTTGCCACAATCTCGTCAAAGCAAGAGATATTAAATTTTAAATTTAACTCCTCCATAAACAATGTATCAAAGGAAAAAGATTTTGAGACCTCAATTTTAAGGATGCTTGAAATTGACAAAGATTAAAATTTTTGTACCTATAAATGTACTTATTCGTATGCTAACTGGTTCCGAGTAAAAAACATTCTTATGTACTCATTTTTTTTTTTTTACACGGCATTGAAAAAGAACGAACATTGGCTGCCAGTGTCAAGAAGGCAATTCAACTATTCAAATGTATGGGTGATCCCCTCTTTCCCTTCACCGAAACATGCAGCATAGGACTAATGTTTGTAGTGGGCCAATGATAATTTGGGCACATCGTCGAAAAATATGATCGGGTCCCAAAAGTAATGCATGCATAGGGAAATTCCCCTATCCCCAAGTATTCCATCTCCGTGTGCGAACCCAAGCAGTTTTTACACGAATCGAGCTCTGCTACTCGCTTAAATATTAAACTGAAAAATTTAAACATAGAGCAGTCCTTCCTCCTGTATTCAATTTTATTGCACAATTTACAGGATTTATTGTTATTTCCAGAAAGGGTGGTATTGTTTGGAAGAATTTTCTTTCTTTGTGATAAAGATTCCCTAAAAGGTTTTTTGTCCCGATCTTGCCACTTATCAGACAAAATGTTGGACAATTTTGACAACCAATTTTCATGCTCTTTTGGACACGGTGCAATCATATTGAGTTTAACATATTCTGCAGCATTCTCAACTATCGCTCTGAGCGACGGATATCTATCTTGGCACAAATCCTTTTAAATATTGCATGAGCAAGTAACACCATTGAAGGAATGATCAAGTTCAGTCAAATCAGCTCTGACTTATTCACTATAATTTCTCAATTGGTTGAGATTTGTGAATGGTCAGTACAATGAAGAATTTTTTAAAAATATTTTATCTCTTGCTGTTGGGATTTAAGAATTTTTCCCTCAGGGCATTCAAAATTATTTCGGAGATCTCTGACTTATTGAACTCTGAGATTAATTCAAAGGCATTTTGATAACCACCTTTTAATGTCAGATACATAAGCACTTATTACCAATCAATATACATCGGCCTCATTCAATTTCGATTCAAAGTTTCTTTACCTCCGACATCCCTTCTAAGTCCTTTTGAGGAGGAGCCATTTTGAACTAACCCAGTAGCTTTAATAACTTTGAAGCCATTATCAATTTGTTTTAACGTAGCATTTAACAATTCAATCCTAATTAACAAGTACAGACCGATACAAAGTATCTGAAATACATTACAACAATTAAAGTTTAAGAACTTGTTTAATAATGTAATATAAATATTTAAAGGAGTCACGTTTGAAGACTGTCAATGCAGTTCATGGGAAGCAATGTGGACACAAGTTATTATCATTATTCTTTTATATACTATTAGAAGGAATTTTCAATTGTATTACATTTATTTACCAACATAATGTGTCATACAAGATGGTAGGTGTTGATGTCCCTAATTTTCGAGAGTTGTATTCCTTCAGAGGAGAAAAGAAGAAGAAATGTATACAACTGTTCGTCGAGGCTTTCTTTTGTTTGTTTTTTTTATTTCCAATAATCAGTGTTGCAGACTGGCTGTCAAATCAATTTCCAGGATGCAAGTTGTGATATTAAGTATTATTATGGATTATTGTAGCTTTCTTTTTCTTTTTTAATGTATACAAATGATTAATTTTTGTGTTACACTTAAAGGGTGTACTTAGGAGTGTTAATGACTGTTGTATTAGTGTGGTGTAATGGTTTAAGGGAGGTAACTCTACATGTGCATGGATTAGTTCCCTTACTAAAATGCACGTGTCTTCGTATATGTGTTTGCACACATACATATGCATATATTTTAATAATTGAATTGATTTATTATCATATTTTTGTGTTTTTGAAAATTATTGAAAATTCCTTTTAATATTGCCATTATTCTTTTAAATGCTAACTTGTGTCCATGATGTTTCCTACAAACCGCATCGATATAGCCTTCAAAAACATCTCTTTTCAAACTATCTACAATGCTTCAAGCAAACTACATCCTTCTCATAAATATTTAATTTTATAAGACACTGGAGCTCCTAAATTATGCACTGCTTGTGTTTTAATTAATGTACTAAGTATTACAATTGTAGATTTTTATTTTTTCTTTCTTTTTCTTTTTGTGTTATTGAATCTTGGTAAAAATATGTACTTAACGAGTGTCATTTAAATTGATTTTTTAAAAACTTCTATATCTTTTAGATATTCCTTTGCTGGAAGTGGTTCTTCTGAGAGATACCATTCCCTCCAAGATTATGGTAATCCAATGCCTGTCCTAATCTCAGAAGCACTTAACATTACTGAAAGTGAGTTTTTTTTTTTAAATTTCTTTTTCAGTAAATTGAAGAATTTGTATTTTATTTTACTTTTATTTCATGTTATATTTCAACCATATATACTCCTTTTGACATCGTAACATAAATGGAATTTTGAACTAAACTCTTTATCTTGGTTTAGACTTTGCGTTTCATGCCTTATGTAGCAGAGTTCTTGGCATGCTTCAGTTAATTCTGGTTCCAGTGTCTTACACCAAAAATGCGCAGGCTAACCAACAGCTCCATGTCTATCCTCACTGCCCCAATCCAAATCTTCAGTTGCCCGCCTCTGTACAGTCAGCGAGTTTGTCTACCAACTTGTGCGTAAATAATTCCTTAAGAGTTTCTGTAATACTGATGTTGCATCAATGGAGAAACAGATGCTTAGGATATGCCAAAAGCAATACATGTTGAAAACTTGGAATGCGTGAAAGTCTTTGCACAAGAACCAGGTTTCGTAACTGTACAACAGTATTGTATATATCCATGCGTAAAATATTTTCAAATTTCTTGTTTTATTTCTTGTTGAGTGTACAATCTATTTTGATGACGTTCGTAAGTGTTATGAGTTTGAAAATTATTTACATGATTTTAAATTTTATATTTTTGGTCATGGCGCTATCACTTTAAAAGACATTCAGTGGTGAGGCCCCATTTGGGTGCTGTGGACTTGCCTCTTAGTTACCATTGTTCCCAGGTCTGTGTCTAAACCTAACCGTAGATTCCATGAACGAAGCTTCTTTCTTAGAACTGCACGTCTGTGGAACTCTCTTCTGTTTCCTTGCTTTCCAGCTGACTACAAGTCTTCAAGTCCAATGTGAACAAGTTCTTGAGTCATCCCCTTAAGTAATTAATTTACCAAATTTCCACTATTAACAGTTACTACGATATTGTCCCACTGACTGCTGTATGCTCATTAACCTCTATCCTCAAGTTGCCTCCAAGGACTCCTTTGTAAATAAAAAAAATATAAAAAAACACAAGAAAAGGTCCACTTGCCCAGAGTAGTAATACTTGTTAGGGAATCTGGTGGTACCAGGGATCCAGACTGTCTGAAGATACTGGCTTCCTGACTAAAAATGCACCAAACATCACAGGCAACAGGGATCCCCTGTGAATTTATATTCCCTTGATACTTTCTCTTTTGGGAGAAAACGGTTCAACCCACCTAGAGTGAGTGTCATACAACACAAAGAAACTTCTTATATCCGTATTTGAATTCTTTGGACTATCGTTTTTTTTTTTGTTTTTTTTTTCTAGTTGGGAGTCCTCACTTATTAAGGCCCAAAGGCCACTTGAGGATAAGGGTTAATGAATGTAAGGTGGTAGCGTAATAATCGTTACTAGTGTAAAGTGAGTTATTTTCACATTTCGGTCGATTTAACCTCCAACCTTCTTCAGGTGTATCTTATTGAACTCTTGAATCTGCTTGGAATTACGAATGAAACTCTTTATTTATAATCCATGAGACTAGAATGCTCTCATTCCATCAGCGATCACTTTGTAGAAGTCCCAAGTAATTTGCACTTGTATTCTGAGTATCGTCCACAGTGAAAATTGAACTTTCAACCTGCAGAAGAGTGTAACTTTACAATTGAATTTTACCCAATACTTTATCCACTGTGCTATGGATCTGGAACGTTGTGAAAATAATACTCAAGATGAGAACAATAGTCTAAAGAATCCAAATAATACAAATAATTAATTCTCATCTTAAAAATTCAGAAACGCAATACTCCTTATATATGCAGTATTTTGATTATTTTATTCTCTTACCTCTTTCTGGATTCTTATAACTGGTAAGCTGTGAATTTTGAACATATGGCTTAGTGGATATAAGCATTTAAGAGTGTGCATACATCCCTGATTTACTGCTATCCTCTCCCACATCAAATATGTGTACCTGAACTAATGAAAAATCAAAAGTAGCAGCAGACTTTTCTTATGGAATTAATATGAAATCGCAGATGATCATTTCATTTGATTAATCACATCTTTCATTGTTAGTTGTTTTTCCAAGACTACCTTCAATCTTATTCCAGAATCATGTATATGACATCATGTTCACCACATTATTATCTTCCTTTTTTAGGTACGGGCAAAAATGTACGAATAAAGATAGGGGGTACATAGTTTTAAAAGCCGATTTATAATTTTTTTTCTAGGTTTCCGGCTACTTTTTGATTAAATTTATATGATTGAAGACTAAAGTTAATTTCCAAAAAGAAAAATATATTTGTACACGTGAAAGAAAAAGTTATGAAAAATGTTTTCACGGTGAGCTAACAAATTCAGCTAAATTTTGAAGTTAAATAAATTTATTGTAAAAATTCTTTGAAATATAGATTATGTAAAAATTATCCTACGCCGAAAGTTTCGCGTTCATGCAAGCAAGGAAAATATCATAAAAATTATGCCGTAATTAAAAAAAAAAAAAAAGAAATATTTTTTGTAATTATAATTTTTTTGTGTGAAAATATTAAATAAACAATGCTTAATTCAATGATCAGTAGTTTGGGAAATTAATTTTTCTTCTAGTTATACCGAATTCATTAATACAGACTTTAGGGACTTTTTTCGTAATGTTCCTGTAAAAATTAAATACTTTTTTTTTAATTGTTACAATTTGTGATGCTTTATTTTTATAAATGAAGCAAAAATAAATTCATGCATTTTTTTTTTTTTTTTTTTTTTTTTTTTTTTTTTTACTACTTAAACCCATAACTTTAGTAAAGGTATTTAATAACTAAAAGTACAAATGTGTTCATTATATTTTGTGATCATTATTTGATAAATACTGAAAATTTTATTAAAATTGGTTAATTTCCTGATTTTTGGTGAATCTTTAAGTAAAGGTAGAGGTCAAAATGTTTATACATTTTGAGCATGGCATTCGTTTTGCGCATACCTATCCTTGTTTTACGATCCTGGCCTCTAGTCAAGCTAAACCTTTGATCCTTTCTGTCTGCTGTCTACGGCAATTTTTGACTAAGCACAAATGATACTGGAAGCCCAGGTTGCAAAAATTCAGGAGTTATCCCCGAAAACATTTCACAAATGTCTAAACTGGTTTTGGCAAATTGTGAGTTGAAGTTGCACAAAATAGCACACAAGCTGAAGATATCAAAAGTCTATTTACCATTTTGCATGAATATTTTTCAAGCTGCGTTCAAAGTGGGTGCCACATTTGCTCACAGTCGATCAAAAATAATGACATGCTGATGATTCAGAGCATTGTTTACAATTGTTTCAACACAAAAGTTTTTGCATCAACATGTAACAATGGATGAAACATGGATCCACTACTTCAGATTCAAATTGGCAGTGAGCTGAATGAACAGCAAGTGAAAGCTGTCAAAGTGATGAAAGACGCAAACATCAACAAGCAAGATTTTGATCTCCATATTTTGAATATGCAAGGTAATTTTTCATCAATTACCTTGAGAAAGGAACAACTATCAATAATGTTTAGTATCTTGCATTATTGATTTTTTTTTTTTTGCAAAAAAAAAAAAACGAATGAAGAGAAAGTGCTCTTTAATCAAGAAAATGTATGATCACAAGTTGGTCACTACGACAACAAAATTATATGAATTGTAATTGCTTCCACATCCACCCTATTCTCCAGATTTTTTCCTCAATAATTACAGGTTGTTAGCAGACCTCAAAAGAATGCTCCAGAAAAAGCGATTTAATAAGAAGTTATATCAGAAACTGTAGTGTATTTTAAGGCCTAATACAAATTGATCTACAAAACGGCATCAAATTGGAATCCATGTATCACTTGAGGACACTATTGATGAATAAAGTTTTTTTGTGTATAAAAGTTGATTTCTTAGTTCAGCAGAAGACTGAGGTGTTATGTTGATTTCTTAGTTCAGCAGAAGAATGAGGTGTTATGTGAAGATATTAAGAATTTGAAGGATAAAATTTTTACCAAACTGACTGGATTTAGAATTTAATAATCTCTAAACATATCCAGAAATTACTATCTGCTAATCTAAAAGCTTCAAAATTACTTCAATTTCCCATGGTCAGTGTTTTTTTATTGTATATTTTGCTCTATCGTTATTTTCATGGCAAGTGCTCAACTGAACTCCAATCTATGCCTCAACACTTTGCCAAACATTAAAAAAAAACAAAAAAAAGAAAAAAAAAACACTCTACTAGCTACAACCACTATATACAATTTCCCCTACTCTCTACCTATGCCTAAACCTAAATGCAGATTCCATGAACAAAGCTTCTTTCCCAGAACTGCCTGCCTGTAGAACACTGTTTAACTGGCCTGCTTCTTGGTTTAAAATCCAATATAAACAAGTTCTTGTTGATCCAACCCCATAATCAAATTCTACCCAATTTACACTATTAATGATTACCATACTACTACCTTACATTCATTGACTCTTATTCTCGAGTGGCCTTCAGGTCTTGATAAATGGTGACTTGGAAGTAAAAAAATAAAGAAAAAAAAAATTGAATAGTATTAATAAAATTTTCATAATGCTAGTGATTTCTTCCTCACGTTAGAAATTTCAAAGGTGATTTTTCTTTACGATTCAAGTATTATGGTTCGTTTATACTTCTAAAAAAGACAAAACAGTGAAAAAAAATCAATATTTATCATAAGAATGACTATTTGTGGGAGTTAAAATTCTCAGGCTAACTCGATTGTCGCCCTTTAACTCAGAAGAGCGACCTAGTTATGTCACTTCCTTTTTCCCATATTTCTTTCTCTTTCGCGCCGGACCCTCAAGCAGTCAAGATGTAACAAACACCAGTCTGGTGGCAACGGGCCACCACAGCACCCCCTGACTAGCCAGTCAGCCTTTCGCAGCTACCAAGCACAAGTAACGAACTCTTATTCTTTCTATCGCTCCTTCATGTATATTTATGTAAATAAATTGCATTTCTTTTGCTGATATATAACGGTATGTTTTCGTCATGAAAATGTGACCTGTTGTATTTCAATTCCTCATTCATTCACCACCACTGCACACATGGGGACAGGGTCCTTAATAACGCGAGCAGAACGTCCTGTCCCCATCATATTCTAAAAAAAAAAAAAAAGTTGAAATAACATTTTTAGATGTGTCCATGTAAGGTTCTGTTAGTTGATTCCGTCTGTTCATCACACTGAACAGGATCAAATGGATAACTCGTAATGCTTGATTAATTACTTTTATTTTTTTCTTACAATTAAAGATTTAGTTGTCTAGTTTTGAATTGAATTTGATTAAAAAAATCTTTTGTATTTCTTTCAGAATTGGTAGAATACACCGTTAAAATCGATCCCTCAGGTTGGGCATGGTTGGTCGGGGGTCGTAAATTGTTTATATGGCGTTACAATCAAAGCAGTCATGAAAAGGTAGGTTTTTATTTTTGCCAAACTTTATAAAATATTTTATTAAAATTAACTGGAATTGAATGATAAACCCTTGAACCTTTTGCAACCCACTCATAACATATTTCCTTTTTTGTATTCTTATTTTTACATTTTTTAAATTATTTTTACATTTTATAATGTTAAATTTTTAAGATGGAGTTCAAGACTGTACTCAGCATTAATTGGGTTGGAGGGGATATAAGCAAAGTGACAATTATTGAAGTTAATTTCGGTGAATGTTATACTCTGTTTGATCAAAATGAAATCTACTTATCCACTTGTCACTTTCATCTCTGCTTTTATAAAACGATGGTTTTAGATTTTGATTATAAATCATACTTTTGTTTGTAGAGTTCTCGTCTTGTGAAGGAACTGACTCTTCCTCCGAGTGACTTAGCCCATGATGCAAACCGTGTCTGTGTGCTCCCTAGTCCTCGTGAATCTCAGCAGGCAGCCTGTGTGGCTGTGTCTCCTGAGGGTGTTGTTCGTTATTGGTCAAGTATTGCCCATGAAACTGCATTTGTAGAAATCAGTGCCGAATTGAAAGGTGAAGAATGTGCCTGTGTTGTTAACTTACAGGTAAGTAATCTTCTATATTTTGTGTATTTGGTTTTATGTCTGCGAAAGAAGTTATGTTTTGATCAAGTTTGTCAGTTTGTCTCTATATTTGTGTATATACAGCCTAGTGTTCAAATCGCTTGAACAACTGTCACCAAACTTGATCAAAATATCAGTCATGATCTAAATTAAAACTAATTTAATTTGGGGATATAGAGATCAAGGTCGCAGAAAAGCTGAAAGTCGCCCTTTTAGTGATAACTTTGGTTCTGTTCACTATTTGGTCCATATAGCCAATGAAGTTTCACATCTTATATGACTGACAAGTTTGAAATTTTGACAAAATTTCAACATCTAATTTTCTAAATTTGATATATGAATCTGATCTTTGAAAACAGTAATCACTTTGCATAATTTTTGTCATAATCAAATTAGTTTTTTGAGTTATCAATGTTTTCTTGGCATAACTGAGAATAATTCATGCAAGATGAAGAAATAAGGTTTATAAATTGTTATCCTTCTCTCCTCTCAAAAAATGATAAAATTTGGAATTATGTCCCTTCTGAATTTGTTTATATCGGTCATCATATTTCTACAGTTTATTAAACTTTTTCTGAGTTTCGTGTGTACAATTAAGCTATTGTTTATTTATCCACCGAGTTGATAGCAAAAATTACGAATTATACTCATTTTTAGTTCGTGTGAGGGGAATCTATCACCATACTTTCCCTTAAACACGTCCGTTGGACTTTTATTAAGTACAATACTTAATAGTTTTTTTTTTTTTTTTTTTTTTTTTTTTTTAATGGAGAGTAGAAAACGCATTGTGGATGCGTTATCGGCAGCTCCTGTTACTCTCGCTTCTTCTTATTTGTCCCTCAGTCCTCATTTTTTTTTAAATGAGTGATTTTTCGGACAAAGGGAGAAGAAAAAGCTGTTTTCTAGGTTGGCAGTATTTTTGCGAACAGTTGGCTGAGATGGCGGAAATTTTCTGTTTCTATGTCTATCCTTGTAGCCATGTCACTAGTAAGGGTGCTGGAGGTAAACGTTTTGTCTGGGCTGACGTTATCCGCCTGATAGTCAGGGACCCGAACCTTGGATTAACCACTAAGGAGGCTGTCCTATCAGCAGGTGCAAAGTACTGGGGCTGCTGTATTGCCATTTGGTGAATGGATTCTGGACCATGCAGTAGCTTCTGGTGGGGCCTCTCGATGCCATACTAGTGGGTAATTGTTACGGCTTTACCTTATCATTAACTACAAATAAAAAATAAAAAAAAATTCTTCGTTTCTTTTTCTCTCTTAATTTCCCCTCTCTGTCCTGCTCTAAGTAAATCTGTCGACCTAGTCCACAAATTCCAAAATTTCATCATGACAAGTTTCAAGAAAAAATACATGATTAAACCCGGTTCCCCAACTTCCAACGTAGACCCCTACTACCATGTCTCCTTCTCCAACATCAGGGGTCTTCGTTCTAACCTTCCAGAGGTTGAAACCCAATTACAGGAGACTAAACCAGACCTTTTATTTTTAAGTGAAACTGGCATTGGACAGGCTATTTCCCTAGATGAGTTTGCAATTTCAGGATACTCTAACTTAACTTCTAAATCTGACCCCCAAGATCGCCATGGGCATGGAATATGTGCCTATATTAAAGATAGCTTTCCATGTGGGAGGGACATCTCCAGGGAAGATCCTAACTTACCCTATATGTGCTTCCGGGTTGCTTTAGCTCACACTACTGCATTTATATTTACTCTCTATCGCCCCCACAACAGTGGAGTTACTATCTTTCAAAGCATATCTGAGAAAATTGACCAAGTCCTTTCTACTTATCCTTCAGCTAACATTCACGTATGTGGAGACTTCAATGTTTACAACGTTGAATGGTTGACCCACTCAAACAAGACCGATGATGAGGGGAGGTTCTGTCATGATTTCTCCATTGCCTATGACCTCACTCAGATTGTTCAGGAACCTACCCGTGTGCCCGATAATGATGGCCAGTATGCGAGCCTACTAGACCTTTTTCTCACAACTTGCCCTGAACTATGTTCAGTTTCTGTTCTGTCGCCTCTTGGATCTTCCGACCACTCTGTTGTATCAATTAAGATAAAAATGAAATGTAATAAGTCCCCAGATGTACCTCTTCATCGTACAGTATATCGATACACTAAGGCTGACTGGGATAGCTTCCGTACATTTATATCTGATCTACCTCTGCATTCCATGTTTAAAAAGGATGTGTCCTCTATAGTATTAGACCTAACTGAATGGTTAATTGTAGGTATTGACCATTTCATACCCTCTAAAAAGTTTCAGAAAAAACCTAACAGCCAGCCATGGTTCTCTCCAGAATGTGCTGCTGCCATTGCGCACAGAAATCACTTTTTCCACTGCTTCAAACGTAATAGATGTATGGAAACTAAAGCCGTTTTCAGGACTGCCAACAACCATTGTAAGAAAGTAATAAGGAACGCAAGAGAGTTGTATGCTCAATCTGTTAAGTCCAAAGTAGCTGAGCAGCGGCTTGGTTCCCACCAGTTTTGGCAAATAGCAAACAGAATCCTGAACAGAAGCGTGTGCTCCATCCCAACTATTATCAATGGACCTGAGGTAATCTCGTCAGCATCAGACAAAGCCAAACTCTTTGTCAAGAACTTTGCAGCAAATTCTACCCTTTGCGACCAAGACCGCCAACCCCCAATATTTCCTCCTGTATCAGAAAACACGCTATGTGATATACGTATATCTGTACGTGATGTTGCGAAGCTAATCAAAAACCTTGATTCGAGTAAAGCAACTGGCCCTGATGGTATTCCAATTATAGTACTCAAAAAACTTCAACCTGAATTAGCGCCCATACTTACAAAACTGTTTAAACGTTGTCTTAAGGAGAATAGTTTCCCATCTCCCTGGAAAACCTCATCAGTATGCCCTGTATTTAAGAATTCAGGTGATCGCTCATCCCCCTCTCAGTACAGGCCAATAAGTCTCCTGTGCGTCATGAGTAAGTTGCTAGAATCTGTGTTAAATACAGAAGTAATCAAACATCTCAACAAAAATAACCTTCTTAGTGACACTCAATATGGTTTCCGTTCTGCTAGATCTACAGCAGATGTCATTACAGTTATATCGCATAGGATTAGCAAATCTCTCGACGGTGGCAATCTTTCTAGAGCAATTGCTCTTGACATATCTAAAGCCTTTGATAGGGTATGGCATAAAGGTTTACTTCATAAGATCGCTAGCTATGGTATAGCTGGAAAAGTCTTCTCAATTATTAAATCATTTCTTTCTGATAGGTTCATAAGAGTAGTAGTTGAGGGGCAAAAATCAGAAGCTCACAGTATTAATGCCGGTGTCCCTCAGGGATCCATCCTGGGCCCAACTCTTTTCCTGATCTACATTAATGATCTTCCAAATCATATCCTTACATCATTTGTAGACATTTATGCTGACGACACTACCATTTATGGTACCACATCTAAGACAGTAAACGAGCAAGTTCTCTCCAATTCTCTCTCCTCTGATCTTGAGCACGTAGTACAATGGGGAAAGGAGTGGCTGGTTACTTTTAATGCATCTAAAACCAAGCTTCTCTCTTTACATCATCAACATTCTAATCCACATTTGTCATCAATTGAAATGAATGGCTCTCGTCTTCAGGAGGCCTCAAGTTTTGACAAGCTTCTGGGCTTGACCATTACTCCTGATCTTAAATGGAACACGTATATCAAATCTGTTGCCAAGGCCGCTGGAAAAATGGTGGGATCTTTCTATCGATCCAGTAGATATCTCACTGCTGATGCTATTCTCTACCTATATAAGAGCCAGGTACGTCCAAGGATGGAATACTGTTGCCACATCTGGGCAGGAGCTGCTAGAAAGGACTTGTCCTGCCTTGATAGAGTTCAAAATAGACTTCGTAGCCTCGTAGGAGATGTCCTTTTCTCCTCCTTGCAACCTCTATCTCACAGAAGAGATGTTGCGAGTTTGTCTCTGATGTATCGTTATTTTCATGGAAAGTGTTCAACTGAGCTTCAATCTTTGGTCCCCCCTCGCCAAACTTTCACAAGAAACACTCGTCTAGCTGTAAACACTATCAATAATTTCTCCCACTCTTTATCTGTGGCTAAACCTAAACGTAGATTCCATGAACAAAGCTTCTTTCTTAGAACTGCACGCCAGTGGAACACTCTGCCGCTTGCATGTTTCCCACCTGACTACAACTTGGACGTATTCAAGTCCAACATAAACAAACTCCTGACAAACCGCCTCTTTAAGTAAGAGACTCTATCAAAACCCCCAATACTAATGATGACTACAATACTATCTCGTTGATTACTGTACACGCAATAACCCTTATCCCTGAGTGGCCTTCGGGCCTTGATAAGTGGTGACCCCCATGTAAAAAAAAAACATCCTGTCATGTAGACGTGCGTGAAAAGTCGGCTTTAGGCATAGGCAAATTAGGACTTCCGATAGTTGGGGGCTTCACACAGGAATCATAAGAAAAATATATAGATAATGCTAATATAGGCGTATTAATATAGGCGTGTGATATCCACGGATATTTACTTGCATACTTAGAATATAGCTATAGCCCTTCGAATACGAGAGTATTGACAATTCCGATTACTGTTGTATCGGGAGAAAGAAATTTTTACAAGCTGAAATTAATAATAATAAAAAAAACTATTTGAGGACGACAATGACGCAAGAACGCCTTGCAATAGTATCTATCGAACGAGATGTCGTCCAGTCTCTGGATTATTCACACTTTATTCGAGACTTTGCTGCCATCAAAGCACGAAAATTTGATTTTTGTTAAAAATCTACACGAATATTTTTGTATAAAATTTAGTTATTTGTTGATTTAGATATAAATATAGGTTGTTTTTAATAAATTGCATAATATATATTTTGGGTATTCATTTTTTATTATTCTGTTTCATTTCGGGCCACCAAATTCACTTTTCCTATGACCTACAATTACCTAAGACCGGCCTTAGTGCGTGTGTATGTGTTACTTCTAAGTTGTCAATTTTAAGTATGTGCTTACTTACAGGTGTATCGTAATTTTCATGTATGAACAAATGTTTTGTTTATGCATATGTAAGCGATTGACACCTGTAGTTTTTAATGTATAAATATTGTAGAGAGAAAGAGTAGCTTCAATTTTGTTAACTGATGTTAGGAAAATAAAATTTGATATGTTAAAATGTCTTCTCCTGCACCCTACAGTTATAACCTTGAGAAAAGCAACGCCTTTCATTGCTGCTCCTGATAGCTATACTTTTGACTTTGTTTAGAACAATTATATTATTATTGTTTTCAGTCTTGACGATAACAGCTTAAGAATAGAAACATGAATTAATTTTTGTAGATTTTTTGCAAGTTTATATATATATATGTGTGTGTGTGTGTGTGTGTGTGTGTGTGTGTGTGTGTGTGTGTGTGTGTGTGTGTGTGTGTGTGTGTGTGTGTGTGTGTGTGTGTGTGTGTGTGTGTGTTCGGAGCGATGCATGGTTAATCTCCTCGACAATGTTGTAGTAGTAAAACCTATGCATATGTTTTCACCTTTACTGTCGGAGACACAGTCTTCCAAGGGGCAATTGAATTCATAAATTTAGTCCTATCAAGCAACTCAGCCTAACCTGATTATAAATGATAACTCCTCCACCTTGACTGAGTTACTTGGTATAACTAACTTAGTCTATGAATTCAATTGACCTTTTGGAGATTATATCTCCCACGATAAAGGTGAAAACAAACACACACAGAGTTTCTTTTTGGTTTAATAATAATAATAATAATAATAATAATAATAATATATATTTGTATATATTATTAATTATATATGTTAATAACACTTGTCTCAATAAACACACACATACACACACACATGCACACACACATATATATATATTGTATTATTTTTAGATTGTTTAGACTATTGTTCTCATCTTTGTTGTTTTTTTTTTTTCACAACGTTTCGGTCGATGTAACCTTCGACTATCTTACGATGCATTCACACTGGATGGTATTGGTTAATGGTGAAAAATAACGCTACGTCTATTTCTTTTTTAACATACACACACACACACACACACACACACACACACACACACACATATATATATATATATATATATATATATATATATATATATATATATATACACTGCATATCAAATTATTAACGAATTTAGATTTTTCTTAATAATTAAGTAACGAGTGAATAAAAATCCATGAAAGTTTGAAAAAGTGCTAACAATACTATTCAGCTACTCCAGTCAGAAAATAAAAGTATTTAAAGCAGTATTAGCGAAACTATGACAACAGATGGGAATATCTGATGATTTCAGTGTGTCAAGTTATTAACGAGGTTAAGAAAAAAAGACACATACTCATAACTTGTTTATTGAAATAATATTCAAACATTACATAAACTAGGAAAAATCCTTAGAACACAATAACTACATAGAAATTTCTACGTTGACATAATTAGTAGGGCACATGCGATCCTTTTTTATGAATGACTTGTAAAACACGTTGGTTCACAGAATTAGTCAAATTTGTGATTTCATCAACAGTTATTCCTCGCGATACTTATTGGAGAGCATCCCACAACTCATCTTTGCTCTTAAATTGGTGTCCACTTGTATAGAGATGTCGCTTCATAATACTCCAAAGGTTCTCAATTTGGTTAACGTCTAGTGAATTTGCAGGCCACTCCATCTTCCGTGGCCCAGAGAACTTCAGTTGTTGCAAATACTCTTTGCTTTTGTTTGCTGCATGCGAGAGAGCATTATCCTGCGTAAAAATAATGGTTCTTCTGAACGTCAACCTTTGCTTCTTCAGCCATGGTTCAAAGCGCTCCTTCAGAAAAACTATGTACGCATTTGACGTCATTTTTATGCCTTCTGCGACTCTCCATAAGCCAACTAAAGAACCTCTGATAATCCCAGACCAAATCATTATCCCACCACCACCTTGTTTGCGCCTTAAACGCCGATGACGATGTCGTCCATCTAGGACCGATCCCTTGCTCCAACCATCTGAGCCATCAAGAGTGACACAAACTTCATTCGTGAACAAAACTTTGGAAGAATCCATTTTCATGTTATCCTCTGCCCATTTCATGTTGTACTCTGCCCATGTCTATCGGTTTTGTATGTGATATTGCTTTAATTGAGGCTTTGTCACGGCTTAACATACTTCGCCACTTATTTCAGAAGGCGGCATCGAGTACTTTTTGAGACATTTTTTAATCCGGCTAGGTCAAAGACTTCTCGATTTATCTGCCCAGGGTTCTTAATAACTTCACGTTTAATTTAGAGTAGAGAACGGCGTGAAACAACTCTAGATTTACCTTCATCAGCTCTCTTACGTACCTTTATAGGCTACTTGACAAAGTTCTTCACAGTTTGGTGGTACCTTCCCATTATTTTCGATATTTCGAGAGTAGTTTTAACTTTTGCTAGCTGTTCTGTAATAGGACTCTTTTTAGAACTACTCAATCCACCTTTTCGATCAATTTTATTGACCAAACAAACTGCCTTGTTAATAATTTGACACACCTCAATACTGTGGATTCATCAATTAAGATGGCAAGTTGTTTACATTGCGCGGAACAGTAGGAAAATTTCACTGTACGCGCAGCTCATCATTGCCAACGTTTCCGAAGCTTTTGATACGAAACTACCGGTAAGTTTCTGAAACTGGTAAAAAAATGTTATCTCGTTAATAATTTGACACGCAGTGTATATTATAAAACCAAAAACAAACTGCTTTTGTACTTTGTTTTAAACTTTTGCATGACAAAGTCGGCAAGATTATTCCCTGTACGTTTGGGATTAATAGCGTTTTTATTGCTACAAGTCCAGAATTCAAATAATATTTAAAAACAAAAATAAAGAAAAATCTTTCTGAAGTACATACCCGTCATGAATATTTATATAAAAAAATCGATTCTTATGAATTTTACCGATGTAATAGTAAAGTGTAGCTATTACAAGGGTGATTTTGATCTCTAGTTCTCGAGAGGTTGATAAGGGAAGGTAACCACTGATGAATTTGACCTTTAAAGCAATATGGCGGAGCGAAACATACGGTTCTCACTTCCTCATAAAATTTGATTTTCTTAGTTTATAAAAAAAGAATTACCTGATCAATTTACAGGATTTTTGGAATATGACATTTTCGTTCCGTGATAGGTACGTACACTATAAACAAATCTGTATTTTGTTTCTTAAACAGGTTAATTCTGGATTTGCAACTTTTTATTATAAACGATATACTAAAATCTGTTTTGTCAGTCATATAAAGCAAGTAATATCGGTATGTGTTGGGAGAAACTAAAGATTTTACTATATTAATATTTAATCCTGATAGATATTTTACGTAGATTCCATGAACAAAGCTTCTTTCTTAGAACTGCACGCCTGTGGAATTGTCTTCCGTTTTCCTGCTTTCCGGCTGACTACAATATGGTTGTGTTCAAGTCTAAAGTAAATAAGTTCTTGATGAGCCGTTCCATATAAGTTATTAAATTTACCAAATTTTCATTACTAATGATTACTATATTGACCAATTTCTACTGTACACTCTTTAACCCTTATCCTTGAGTGGCCTCTGGGCCTTGATAATGTGGTGATGCCTTTGTAAAAAAAAAAAAAAAAAAGCTTGCTATAACATTATTTTTCATGAAAAAGTTTTAAATTTATAGGGTGTTTCAAAAGCTTTAGCCATATTTTGACATAGAATATCTTGAGAACATTTAGGATATAAAAAACGCATCTGATATATTTAGAAAGCTTGTAATCTCACATTTTTGCATGGTTGCAACAGCTTCTGTTATTCAGGCCTTCAGCTCATTCATGTCTATTGTAATGGGAGGTACATAGACCAGTCCTTTGTGATCATCTTGTCCAGATTGTCCAATCCATCTGTCTGGCAATGTTACTGTCTAACTGTGAGGCTCCAGTGTGGTGGTGCCCCATCCTGTTGAAAAATGAAGTCATCAGACTCTCACTAAATTTATTCATTTATTTTGAAATGTGCTCAAGACTTTTGGAACACCCTGTATAAAAAGAAAAAAAAGAAGTTATTTCGGAACAATGCCAAAACACATTTTACCATAAATAAGTGATCGTACATTAAAGAAATTGTGAAAATAAAACTGACCACAATTATTTTTTCAAATCTCAATCTATGGTATCTCCTTGTGAGACATTCACAGCAAGGATTTATCTTACTACCACAGCTGCAAAGAATCTTCCTTTCTTCTGTGTGGCTATACCATTTATAATATAGCCAATTTACAATGAACAATTTCTTACAAGAATTTCCTATTTGCTTCCCTGCAAACTACAACATGCTTGTCTTCAAAACAAATGTTAAATACTTGTCATGAATTGTCCTTATATTTAATCAAATTTTTTTTAGTCCATCATTTTCAATCTTCTCATAATGTTCTTCATCATTTAAATAACAATTTGTCCATCTTCCATTGCCATCATGTGGTTTTTAACCTTAATAAGTGTTGACTATTAGTAAAAAAAACATTTTTTTTTGATTGTAAGAAAGAGATTAAAATTTTCATGCCTTTTTATTTTGCACGTTTTCAAACATGACACCATCTTTTCCTAATTTCTCTCCTTATATTAGAACATTAATATTGTATTTTGTCCAATTAAAAAGTTGAACTAGTTTCTGCTTTAGATTGGGTTGTTAATATCATTAAATTAATAATCTATCCATCTCAGTCTTTTATATTGGAAAATGTCTGACTGCTAATGCTATCTTTCTCTTCATCTCAGCCATATGGATGCATCCTCGCCACAACAACTAGTTCTTTTGTTTTACTCACTCCTGTGACTGGACAAGTAAGTTTGCTTTCAATCAATTATTACATTCATCCTACATCAATGATTATACAATAATCATACTAACATATATTTTTTTTAATGTAGGCTTATCAAATGTTATTTTCTTTTTTTTACACATTTATGTGAAACAAAAAAAACTGACAATTACATTAGTTTCAGGTAGAAAATGAAAATGATCCACTTGATTAGAATATTTAAAATTTTATTTAAATGGAAATACTTATTTTTAAATTTTATGCAAAATCATTAAAAAAACTAAATATTTTAAATGTTTTAGAAATTATATAAAAAAAAATGTTTTTTGATATCAACATAAAATATTCTTCATACAGTTTGAATTAATGCCTTGAATTTTAAGTATGTCTACTGTTTAGTCCAGTGTTATTTTCAATTGTTTTGTTCAGTTGTTTTGATTTGTAGCATATCAACCCTTTTTGGTTATTTAACACTGAATCCAGTAATTTTAGAAAAAGTTTTTATGCTTCAAGTTCTTTATATCTTTAAATATTTATTTATGGTGTTTTTTTTTTGTATAAGAAAATTGTTTTTGTATTTGTTTGTGGACTGCTATCCTCATCTTCATAGTTTTTTGTGGTTTTAGCACATTTTGGTCCACTTATCCTTTGTCCTTCTTCAGGTGATTAACCTCGACGGGATAGGAATGCTGAGTCTCATAACTGTATCCCCAGTAATTACTTCCTTCCATAGTTGTTATCGTCTCGCCACGTTTTGCCCAACTAAACCTCTGATCTGCTTTGGGTAGGATTGAAACTGCTATCTTCAGACAATGCTCACCTGGAACCCTACATGAAGATGAGGATAACAGTTTGCAAATAAATAAATAAAATAAATACATAAATTACTCATTTCAAAGGATTCCAATAAAAAGAAATAATATATGTATAAAAGAAACAATAACATTAATGTTTGGTGTATGTTATGTCAAAAAGCCATTATCTTCAAACCGTCTGATAAAGTAGCACCAAGTGCTTTCAATTGTCTTTGATTTCTCTGTGGCTATTGCTTTATTTTTATTATTCTTATGGGGAGAGGAGTTCATTATCTATTTCATATTGTTCTCCTACAAGCTCAACAATTAAATGTCATCATGCCTAATCAGAAGTGAGGTTGAGATTGAAAAACCCTGGTCTCCATAGAAGCCCTTTATCATACAAGACACTTTTGAATAGATTTTCACAATCAACCAAACCGACAACACCTGACTGGATCTATTGTATTCAGTCCTGCACTATTATTGCTGCAAAAATTATGGAAACACAGGCTCTTTCCTCCCAATTGTAAAGTAAATAGAAACTTGCATTCAATTAATCATATGCAATAAGTACTGCTTTTTGGCATTAAATAATCTCCAAAGCGTTGGTCCTGATTATGACCATAAGACATCCAATGGTGAGGCCTTATTTAGTGGATTGTGAGGAATGTGGAGTTGACCTTTTAGTTACCATTCCTCCCAAGTCCACTTTGACCTGAAGTGGTAATATTTTTTAGTGCCAGTATCTTCATGACCAAAAATGTACCAAACATTGATGCTATTGTTTTTTTTTTCTTTTCCCTTGGTAAAACTAAATCATTTTCTGCAAAGTCAAAACCAAAAACATCTTTCTTCTACAAAACGATCAAAGTATTGCCATGATAAATATTTGAAGATATAAAGAACTTGAAGAACAAAAACTTTTTAAAAAATTACTCAATTCAGCATTGAATGACCCGAAAGTGGTTGACATGCCATTATACAAAGACAGCCAACCAACCAAAAGCATTGATATACCATAAACACAACCAAATCAAGCAGACACCCATTCAGAAAGTATCAATTGTTTCTATAAGCAGGAGTCGTTAAGAAAATGAAAACTGGAGTGAAAAAACTTTTCTCCCAATAAAACCTGCCTGATTGATTTTTTTTTTTTTTTTTTTTTTTTTTCAGAATTCAATAACCTGTCACATGATTAGAGTATCACAAGGAATGTTAGCTGGAATCACACGAAAAATGTCTTCTTTTATATTTGGGTCATCACCAGCACAAGCATCGGGTGCCGTAAGTTTTAATGATTGACACTTTTTCTTTTTTTTTTATATTACTATGGAACAAAAGTACTTGTTCATACAAGCATACAAAAATCTAAATCTTTTGTTCAATTTTTATTAATAAGTATTACTTTATGAGGTTGGATGTAAGGAAAAATGAGATTTGATGGAATAGTATGTTATTGTGATGTACATGTGAAGAGTAGAACTGTCTCTCCATCTTAAGTATTCAATGTCATGCCAAGTGGTCAGTTCTGATTAATGATCCATACCTGATAAGTGAATTATAGATATACAAATAGATATACGTAAATTACCCTCTCAATCTATACCAATATTGCTGAGCTTACTAAAAATAAAAGATCTGAAACCGTGATCATTTTTTATCATTATTTTATCCCCTATGATCATGTGAGTCAAAAGATGACTAAACAACAACAGAGACAGCAATGCAAAATAAGTAGGAAGTTTGTTTTAATATACAAGTATTTTATGACAGTTTTTCCAAAAATGTGATATGGCTAAGACACTTGTTGAGGATTGAAAATGTTTTATCTTAGGAAATCTAGACCCTGCCTCCTTGCATGGCATGGTCTGTTTAAATAAAAAGTATGTTTAAAACACTCTTGGGAATCAAACATAATTCAAATTATTTCATAGATTCCTGTTAAGCAGCTATCATATTGAGCTTTTGACTTTAGCCTGCTACCCTACATAAAGGAAAAAATATGAAACTATTTTGTAGGTCATTTTGCAAAAATTTATATATCTAATCTTGGATCAAAGATACATCCGGAGAAAGCTTCATCGATTTCTTAAATAGTATTCACATACATTGATCAATATTTTGGAAAATTATAACTTGTACATATTGGTTAAATGATGTGTTTATATCAATTATAATATAGCCACTATTCTTTCAGAGGTACAATGCTCTTTCCAAAATTACAAGGCTTTGCAAAACCAATATATATATATATATATATATATATATATATATATATATATATATATATATATATAATGTGTGTGTGTGTATGTATGTATGTATGTATATAGGTATATATATATATATATATATATATATATGTCAGGTCATGTCATATGCTACTGGTACCATGTAACCCAGTACTACCTGCCTCATGGTCGGGTCACCGGCGACTAAACTGGTTCCCCCACCAGACTTGTTTGGTGAGGAGGGCGGCTAGTCTCCCTGAAGGATTAAAAACAAGACCTTCCAAAGGGCGAATGAACTCTTTTTCTGGGTCAACGGCCAACTAGCACCGTGTATATTTGTGTATATGTGTATTGGGGTGGAGAGGGCTCCCGTAAGCCGTGGTGAAGGCAACCTTTCTAGGAGAAGCAAATCTCTGATTTAAAAAACCACAAAGCGGGAGACCAGTACCCGCATTAAGCTAGTTTGCAGTTTAATTTGTTGTTGGCTATCTTGCTCTTGCTTGTTGCTGGATCTCAACATTTTGAACCGAGAGAGAGACTTAGCTGTCGTACAAAGCTAAGACTCTGTAACATCATCTTTGTATAGATACTCTCTCAGGCATTTGGGCTCATGAATTTTAAATGTCTGAGGGAGTGGCACTCGTCTGACAAGACGTTGCAATCATCATCATATATACACACACAGAGATATAAAAGTGACCTTAGTAGTTTAGTATCTACTAAACTTCTGTGTCAGTTTTTAGTCTCAAGACTTGAAACTTGATAAACAGGGTATTTGGACCCGTAGAACAAATTTAGTTTGTGCTTTAGCTGGTAAACAAAAAAAACTGCTAAGAGGTCAAAATTGAAAAAAAATTGGCACTTGGATATGCGCAAGTCAACTTAAAGTGCTCTTCTACACATATGCAAATATACATTTTACACCATTATTTTTTAAAGTTTTTATATCTGTAACGATAAAGTACAGATAGTAACAAATAAGGCTGGAGAGCTAAATTTTTTGGTTTTGATTCCAGCTGATGGCACTCAAGTCTTTGTTTTATGTTTTTTTTACTTTGGAAATTACGACTATACATTAGGTACAATATAATAATTAATAGGAAATTAACCCTACAATAATAAATACAAAATCTGCATGCATTAAAATATTATATTAAGCATATTTTACGACTGGGTAACACCAGGTGGCCTGCTAGTAATATCTAAAGAGACAAATTTCAAACATGTGTAATAAATGTAAAAATGAAAAACATTAAACAAAATTTTTTAAAAAAAGTAAATGTTGGTAGCTCCAATTCTTTAAAGATATGATTTTTTAGTGTTGAAACCACACTATCGTGTACTTTTTAATATATATATATATATATATATATCCCATTACCGAAACGGCTGTAATGAAGAGATTCAAGATGAAATAAACAAGGGTTGTATAAGAGAAAAAAATGTAAGTCTTTGAATTTCAACAAAATTATGTACTAATATATATATATATTACTCTTACTGAAATAGTTGATATATATCTAGATTATTTCACTTATATTTACAAGTCATGGTTTCATTGTGCAACCATCTTAGAGCTAATCTATCGTAGAACTGATCAGTAAGCCAAAGTTTGTGTGTATGTGTATATATATATATATATATATATATATATATATATATATAATTTTTTTGAAATTAATGCATGATTTAATTTCATGAAAATAAATTTTATCAATGTATTTTTTTTTTTTTTTTTTTTTCAGCATCTCTGCCTTATTGTTTAAATTTTTACATTTGTCTCACTAGGCCCTTCATGCTTTGGTAGCAAGTGATGAAAGTTATGAATCTGGTGAAGATCGTTTTTTTTATGTACTTTCCGGTACTGTCTTGCAAAAATGGTCAGTATCTTCAGGCAATACCGAAATGGTGAGTAGGTTAGATTTGATCTTATGAAATTCTCAATCTTTTGAAATGTTAATGGTACTCATTACCCTTTCATGTATGAATATTTGTTGCATTTAAAAGCCTTTTTTCTTTTTTTTTTTTTTTTTTTTTTTTTTTTGTACTCTAATTTGCCCTAAACAAGGCATATTTCCTCATTTCTGTAACTCAATGCATTTTCCAGTATGCTTTCTCCTGACTGTGGCTATTTCACTCTTATAATTATTTCTAACATCTATAAATTTCTGCCTATTAGTACTTATGGCAAACAAATCTGCGGAATGCATGCTGCCTTTGTATAATGACATCTACACAAGTTGAAATCAACCATTAAGGAGAGGGAGGTTTGCTATAGAACTTCTGTGTGAGAACATGTATTTCAATTGCTACTTTGCACGATTCAGTAGTCTCATTTGCATATTGTTCAGCAGGAAGAGAAAAGATATTACTCCAAGTCTTAGGAGGAAGGTCAAAACCATTGTATGCAAATAAAAATTTAATTTTCATTAAATTGAGTTTTTTTACTTATATTAACCCCCAAACAAGGCATATTGCCACTTGGATGTAAGAGATCTATTTGGGATCATATCTAACAAGGGACTCTGCAAGAAGACGAACGAGATATTGGTTTACATTTAAACTTCTGCATGTCAGGAAAGCAGGTAACAGGGAGGGAATTCCGGTCTAACATTCTAAGGGAAGAAGCTATTAGAGTAGGTATTTTTTTTTTTCTGGCATTTAGGGAACTCTACAAGAATGGGATTTTGTTGCTAAGCAAGTTTGTCAGGATATATATGCCAAGGGAGTATAAGTGCAACAAGTTCATTAGAGCACATTCCATTAAACCACTTGTAAAAAAGGCACATGCAACACAGGTATAAGTAATTTTATTGCACAGTAGAGGGAACCCACCTTCTTTGCAGCAGCCTTTGCAATGTCTTCAATGTATTTGTTCCAATATGTTGCTTATGAATATCAAGCCGAAGAGTTTGAAAGTGCAAAAATGTAAAAAAAAAAAAAAAATACATAGTCTATATTTACAGTATTCGCTAATCTGTTTGCATGAAAATAAAAAATCTATTCCTAATTCTGTTTTAAATTTTCATATCCAATGTGACCTTTTAAACTTTTTTTTTTTTTTTTCTTTCAGTTGTTGTATCAATCAAATGTTCAAAGATTATTCTGGACTTATCTTGCTAAAAAGATTTGGGTAAGTTATTTCAAATCGGTTATCTATATACTAACATCATTGTCATTACCTACCTATCAACTTATGCCCCTATCAATGTTATTTTATCAACTTGTACATATAATAAGGCTTAATCAATTTTTCAATTTTATTACTCATTACAAGATTTGATCCCTCTATTTTGACATAAGAAGCGGTTCTTGTCCAGAATTCTCTGTGTATTAAAAAACAAAACTAAAGAAAAATCTGTATGATACCCATGACGAACCAAAAATATATTCCAAAAATCACGTACATTGATAAAGTAATTTTATTTTTAAACTAGCATTTCAGCCCGGCGTTGCCCGGGTGTTTAGGTGTGTGTGTGTATGTGTGTGTTGAACAAAAAAAAAGTGGTAGTAGTAGGAAGGCAGGTTCAAACCCGTACCCCGAAGGAGGAAAAGAACGGGAAAAAACCTGACGTCTTTGCTGTTACGACCACCACCAAACCAGAAATGATGTAGGTTTTAATTAAGGCTAGACAATCGAAAGGAGAGGATGACTTTCAAAAATATTGGCGAAAAAGGCGACGTAGAAAAGTGCCCAATTGAAGATGAAAATATTAATGTTTTTAGCCAATTTTTTAATATTTGTCTGAAAGGTCGAACTTCAAAACGATACTGATCTTGTAAAAATCCGTCGCCTCTGTCGAAAATTTCAGGCAGACATGCAAACATACATACATACATTTATATATTGGTAACTAATAATTTTCGACCCAAACCAATTAAAGTTTGTCCAATCTCTGAATACCCTTTATGTAAAATTTCAAATGTTTAGACCAGAAATTGTCTGAGTAATTTTTAAAACTATGACCCCTTAACATTTATTGTTTTGGGCTCAAATCAAGTTATTAAGTTAGATCCATGTCCAAGGAACGTATATCTAAAATTTCAAGTGTTTAGACCCAAAATTGATGGAGTAGTTTGGTAGAGTTCTCAAAGGCCAAATCGTTTAACTTTGACCCCTTAACAGCCAAATTTCTGGCCGAAAACAGATTACAAAGATTTTCCCAAATTTCAGTACCCTGTATATCAAATTTTGAGTCTGTAGACTTAAAATTGACAGTTATTACATAGGGAAATGTACACACACAGACACACAGATACGTTCACTTTTATAGATAAGCAAATCAAATTTTATGAGTATCAAAGGAGTGACTGTCTTGCCATCTTGAAAATAAATTTCAAGAAATAAAGCAAGATAGCTCAACAATAATTCATACTGAATAGATTTATGTTGTAATTGCCTACGAATTCCTATTAATCACTTAAAAATGATTTTCTTATCTATATAAATAAAATATATGTATGTGTGTCTGTGAAAAGATTTAACCAATAAACTCTTAAACTACAGATCACATGACACTGAAATTAGCAGGAAATAGTAATCATACACCAAGGATGTTTTATAACAAATAAAATCTTTGTTTGAATGAATGGATAATGCATACAGAAATATGTTGACAAATTGAAATGCAAAATGTTCATTTCAATTTGCTAACATATTTATATTACTTTTGTGCATATGCAAATTCCATTCGTAGCTTGAAGTGATTTAATTTTAAATCTTTGTTATCTATTAGGCGATAGCTCAAATGTTAGGGAAGGCAACTGAAGTGCTAAATGTTTTGATTTTGATACTGATAGCACACAAGTCATTTTTTTTTTTTTTTAATTATTCAAATCAGTACTATATATTAGGTACAATACTCTATCTATCATATATATATATATATATATATATATATATATATATATATATAATAGAGAATTGTCTCTGTAATAATAAATACAAAATCTGTATGAATATAAGCATATTTTACGATTTGACATGGTTAGGTGCCCCTTGCTAGTTTAAAAAACAAAAACTACTTGATCAATTTACATGATTTTTGGAATACAGTAGAACCCTGGGATATGGTGGTCCTAGGATATATTATTTTCAGGTTACGATGTGAAATACAATGTCTTTCCAGACCCTGGTTACAGTATTTGCCCCGCCTTATGATGTTATTTATAATGTTATTTGATTATATACATGTGTATTATGTACTGTACTGTATTTTGTTATATGGCATAATCGCATTGACATACCGGTTCTCGTCAGGTCATCAAAGTTAAGCAACGTTGAATCTGATTAGTATCAGATGAATGACCATTTGGGAGGCGCTGTATGTGCTCTCCGCTTATCTTGGTATTTGTTTCCAGTCGGCCTGTACATACTCTTCACTTGCCACTGGTATTTAACAATGTTGACTCAGAAGAGGTGTGGTTGGAGATTGCACCTCTTGCTACAAAAATTTCATGCGCAGGCACCCCTTCGTGGGTATCCATAGTCTTTCAAAGACTGAAGGAGCCTGCATTTTGTTACTAATTTTTAATGCCGTATCCCGGGGTTGTACTGTATATGTTCATTTCGTCATGGGTATGTACATCATACATTTTTTATTCATTTGTGCTTTTTAATATAGAGAAAATTGCAGGCAAGAACTGAAGAAGCTGATTCAACGATTTGACTATCTGAGATAAACTTTGAGAAGTGAATTTACTTTGGAAAGGATGTGTCTTTGTATCATTGGGGTATAATCCTGAAAATTTCAAGCTTATGATCAAATGTTATGTCAGTAGCTCCAAATAACCTGTGAGTAGTTATCGAACAGGCAGATTTTCTTTCATCTGTGTGTACATGTTATATATATGCGACTAGACGACCTCTGACTATGTAGATCAACATAACATTGGAACATTGTACATTAGTTTATAAATTGATTTTTATTTCTTTTTTACTTTTTTACCCTGCAAACAGTCCACATTACCACTTGGAATGTAAAAGGTTACTATTTGGGACCATTTCTAACAGGAGACTTTGGGGAGTTGAGTAGCTAGATGTCTGTTCACATTACATTTAAACTTCTGCAGGTTAGTAGAGTCAGAGAAGCAGGGAGGGAATTCCAAAATTTAGCAGTTTGAGAGAAAGGCTTTCCATTATCTATAGACCTCAACAGTGAGGGGGTTGCTGTTTGTCAGGTTAGTCGGGAATATGTACGTTCAGAGAGCACTGCAGCGATGGGACAGAAGTTGGAGCTTGGTTGATAGTGCGCGACTTACTAGATTTGAGATTCTTTTATGAAGATTGTGAAGGTAAATATTTTTTAATTACATTTATTTATCATTAGTCTATGTAATGTGCATTAAATTGGAAGAAATTATGTAACATTATTATGCAAAACATTCTTAGTTTCAATATTTTTTAATTGTTTCCAATTATTTCCACAAAGCATTTTGCCGTCTTTAACCTTGATGTGTGTATATGCTATTAAAGCTTATTTTTTGGGTGTGATTGAAGATAAAATGAAAATGCATTGCATGTAAACAGTGATTGAGTACACAATCTTCAAATTATTAGACTTTTGTGTTGATAGCATTCTTCTCTTCTCACCACTTGTCTCATATCTAATACAGTTAGATTATGAAGTGCATATTTAAAATTACACTTTAAAAAAAAAAAATATACAAAAACAACTTTATGGTATGCATATTCGTCACAGAAAAAGGGTGTGATATTCAAAAAAAATCACATAAATTGATCCTTTTTTTATGAAGTAAATCAAATTTAACAATTTTTAACAGTTAAGTATTTTTAGCAGCCATTGATGACCTCTTATAGAAAAATAGGTAAATCTCATTAATTGAATTAAGTTGTCTGTCCTTTAATTTAAATGCATCCTAAACAAATATGGTGACTGGTTGCTCTCCCTTTTAACACATCATAAAATTTGATTTTCTTAAATAAAAAAAAAAATTACTTGATCAATTTATGTGAATTTTGGAATATGACCTCTTCCGTCCCTGGCGAGTACATACATCGTAAAGATTTTTCTTAATTTTCTGTGAATTGGTTTTTCGAAATAAGTGTAATTCTAAAATAGTACCGATTGTAATTTTAGAGAAAAGCGAATGGTGTTGTTTAGATCTCATGACATTTTGTTTGTTTGCTTGTATAATTTTTGCCTTTTCTTTTTTTTTATAGAATCAAGATGTTGCAAGACTCCCACAGTTGACCACCTGGCTTTTAGATATGCAGCTGACATCGTAAGTCTATCAAGCATCTTTTTTTTATTGGGTAGGGAGGGGGGTATCATAATAACATAATGGGTATTAGAACAAAAATTGAAATATTAAATGTCAAGTAAAACCAATAGTATCTACTTAAGTCATGTCACAGTAATGAACATATCCAAAAATTATGAAAAACGATAAAGTTGAAAATTAATTATTAATGAATATTTTTCGAATACATTTAATGAAAATTGAGTTTTGCTCAAGAGAAAATGGAGAGTTCAACTCATAACTTGAGGTAATTATTTTCTGAAAACTTTGAAAATCTTGGGCCAATTTAGTAAAATTCAATTTTTGCTAATTGTCTTTGAGAACTTTTCGTTAATAATTAATTTTCTATCTTATTGTTTTTCGTAATTTTTGGATATGTTCATTATTGTGACGTGAAAATTAAGAGTAACAGATTGCATATGAGCGCGTATGAAAATACCAGCAGCAGCAGCAGCCGAAGGATGAATAGCAAGCGATTGTATTAGCAGCAGGAGCAGCATTTAAATGCATATGCAAATTGGCAAGTGTGCTTGGATTTGCGTCTGAAGAAAAAGAAAAAAGGGCACTCGGTGGTCGGTGAGAAACAAAGTTGATGCCGAAGGAGACATCATGTAAAGTGAAGATGAGAATGGGCTGGCTGTGGCCAGCGTGCGGTCGGACGAAAAAGAAATGCATACCACGTGTAGTGGAGCAGAAGTGAAACTTTTAAGCTGGTGTCGAGATGGGGAGAAAGAAAAACAGTAATAAATGACTTAAGTTTAAAAAAGAAAAGCCAAGTTGGATTTATTTATTTTTGTTTGTTTTTGTGACATTACATAAGTAGATACCATAAATTTTACTTGAAATCAATATTTGGATTTTTGAGTGTTGCACAAATAATGAAGAAGCACCCCCCCCCCTTCCTCTAAAAAAAAAAGTATACGATTAGTATAATATCAATATGAAATTTTTTAGTTTTTTTTTTTTTTTTTTTTTTTTTAACTATTTTGAACTTCTTAATGTTCTACCAACAAATTTATTCCAAAATCATAAATAAAAGTTTTTGAAATCTGCCTTAATAAATTTTTCTAGTCATGTCAAAATAAAAACCATCATTATTGAAAAAGGTATGAACTTGCAATACTCCCCCAAGTTAAGGATAAAATGAGAACTATTATTCAAATAATACTGTGAAATAAATCACTTACAATAGTTTGTGTTTTCAACATTAAATAACCGTGTAAAGAGTTGATATGAAATTACATAAACAAAAACTTTTATTTAACAAAAGTCGAAAACTGATTTGTGAAATTTGTGCAAACAGCACTGATATAATCAGAAATTACTAAAGACTTTTACCTAGTTATAGTTGACAGAATGTGAACAAGCTACTCTTGTAAATTAAATAAAAGGAGCCCCTTCAAAATTTTGTACAAATTCTTGAATTTGAAAGAAAGTTGGTTACATTGGCTGAAACGTTGTCAGAATAATATCCAAGAAGAGAGCAGTAATCCAAATGAGCAAAAAATACAAACTTTTAATGTCTCTTTTTCTCTTGATTATCAATTGAAACTGAAAAGCAAACTTTGAGAAAACTATTATCTTTTCAAATACATGCAGAATAATGTCAGTGCATGCCATCATATTCTACATAAAAAAAAACGCTCTTCAGTGATGTGATTTTCTTTTTATTAAAAAATATCAACTTGAAAAGTTAAGTTTTATGTTATATATATTTTATTTTATTATTTCAGTGGCGGTGTTGTTATTTTGGCTGCTGCAATGAATGCTGAGGTGGGAAATACAGTTTATTATGCAATTGGTAAGTTTTATGAGTGTGCATGTATACATAGTGGTTGCCACTTCTTTACAGAAGAAGGTCATCTGTACAAGATTGCAATGTCTGACTGGAGCAGTAGCCTTAATTTAATTTCATGAATTTTGCTGCAAATATGTCACATAAGACCACTGGTTTCTGTCATATCTAGTTATCCACAGATTGCCGTTTCATTGTTTCACAACTCGTATAGTTAGACCTAAGAGTATGAACCCTGACCCATATACATTTTGACATATATAATTCTTTTTCACCTTGGAGAAGGCATATTGTTAATTGGACATAGGGGACTTTTAGGATGATGTCTAGCAGAGAACTGTGGGGAGTTGAGTAGCGATATGCCTGTTCACATTACATGTAGACTTCTGTAAGTTAGTAAAGTCAGAGAAGCAAGAAATGCAGAGAAATTCCAAAAAAGGAATTCTGATATCTAGGGACCTGAAGCATGAAGAGGTGGGATTTTGCTGTTTGTTAGATTAGTTGTGGGCATGTATGTCGAGGTGGGGGCAATAAATGCTATGAGTTCATCAGAGCATATTCCATTAAAGTACTTGTAAAACAGGCACAAGGATGCAACATTGTGGCGATGGGACAGAAGTTGGAGCTTGGTCAATGGTGTGAAACGTATTAGATTTGAGATTCTTTTTGTGAACCCTAAAAGAGAGAAAGATTGATAGATGAACCAGCCTATATGTGACAACAATATTCCATGCATGGGAAAATGGTGGCCTTTTAAAGACAAAGAGTGAAATAACAATATATGTATGTGTCCCTCGGTCCATTTTATATTGTTTAATCTGGTATCAATCTTTAGTCATTTTATTTTTTCTAAATAAATGTTTTCCTTTTGTAAAATAATTATTACAATATTACTAGTTGTAGTATTTAATCCACAAATGAGCAGCATAAGGAGATTTATACCTTTCTTTGTGTTTTCTTGTGGTCAGTATTTTTATAACCAGATAACACTGGGGAAATCTGCTAGTATTGTAACAGATTAGGGCCCTAAAATTAGCTAGCGAGTAGGTTAATTGAGTTTGCACATTTAAGCTTGAAATATTGGAGAATAAAATAGTTTGGAAAAATAGTAAATATTTGACAATAGTGAAATTGTAAACAATAATAATCTGACCGAATTGAACACTAACAAAAAGTTGAGACAACAAAGGTTGGCCTCACTTAAAAATGTGAATGACACAATTGGAGTTTGAGGGACAAAGAAATATTTTATGATATTAGGTTAAAAACTGATCGAATCGGTAGTTTGTTTTAGTTACGACAATCTTTGCTTGGCATTAGCATCATTTTCTTGAAAGTCAAGAGGATGTTTACAGCCCATGATGTAAAAATTAGCAAGGAGAACTTGGTGGTGCAACTCAACTCAACCCGACATGCATATGTGGAACAGAAATAACAGCTAGATTTAAATTTTAACAAGAAGTTGTCTTGTGTTAACTGCAGAGTGCATCAAAATTGAAAAGGTCCTTATTTCCAGCGTCTCCAAGACGAGTGCCGCCACGAAGGAAATTAAGGATAAAACAAAATGTATATGAATTGGAATTAGAAGCCCGTTAAAGAACTGTCTCTGATTAACATTTATTCGTCCCATTTACTATGGACTGTTTTTTGTGTTAAACTCATACTGACACACCTCGCATTTATACGTTGACACACAAAATGTTACATAGACGTTATATTCAGCATTATGACTACTGTGCATATATTATGTACACGTTTACGTCTGGTATGTAATAGTAAGCAATTTTATACATACATGAAAGGACACAAACCTGTTTATATAACATTTTGTAGAGACACAAAGGTTTGATATGACTATGTAACAGTATTAAATGTTTTGGTCTTTCATATATTAATAATCTATATATGTTCCTTAAATCTACAAGATTAGAAAGGCAACAAATATTTTACTATTCTTTATGTAGTTCAAGAACATTTTTCTATGACTCTTGTAGTGGAAAAGTTATCAAAAGTAATGATGTATCGTATATCATTTATTTACATCTTGAACAAATAAAAGTAATGAGTTAAGAAATGAAAAGGTTTGAGCAATCTTCTTAGATCTATATGAAAGCTTTATGTTAAGTTCAAAGCTGAATTATGTTATTTTATTAATACCAGTAGCCAGTCTAATGCAGAGTTTGTGTGCCAAAATGTGTAGTAGATAGATTCAAATGGCAAGTTGTCTCTTATTAGCTCCGATTCTGCGCTCACTTTTATAATTAATGCAAACAGGTGCCCGGCTCCAGAAGGTGACTGTTTCCAATTGGTTGAAATCCAGTATAGACAACTATAGTTAGATTATTGTTGTGAATTGAATGTTTAGATGGGAGATAGCCATTTTATTTAGTCAGCCATGTTAGTAGTTACCTTACGGATCTAGCTTGACTACATAAGAGAAAGACGTCACCAAGTTCCAAATAAAATACCAATATCTCCACCATGAGAAAATCAACTTTATTTAACGGAAACATGGAAATAATAAGTGACTTAATATGGTAGGTACACATCAGCTGAAAACAAAAATATTGACTTCTGAGGTCCCATCTGGTTTTTCCGTTTTCTGGCAAAGAACAAGAGCATGTTCTTGGCATCTTCTTTTTAGAAGGGGAATTGATTTGTCTCTTCCTGCTAATGAGATTGGTGAAAACAGAAAGGCTGTGAATGTGTGTGTATGCAATTATGCTTTAATTGCTTGTGTATATCTCTACGGCAGTTTAGACATGCCTGTTTTTGCCAACTGAACTACAATTTTATGTTATGCAAGAGATTGCATGTACATACAGAAGAAATAGATCTGTCATGCAACAGATTGAGTATTTTGATCCAATCCACATCAAGCATTTCAACCAAGTGAACATTGAATGTTTCAAAAATTTCTCTATCTTTGTTGTTGTTATTACTGTTGGAATCAGTGTTCCATATTTTTGGTCTTTGATTAGTAATTCATGTGAGATTGAAGTTGAAGTTTTTAGAAAAAGTTCTTTGAATATATATATATATTTTTTTTTTTAATGAAAATAAGATGTCAGTAAAACACTGTATTTTATTTTAACTAATCTACATCAACAGATTCTGTTTGTAGGCCGCTCAGTGTTACCCGGTCATAAAATACATTTAAATATGTTTTAATTTATGCAGATGTTATAATTATTATTATAGAACCCATTCTCTATTGATTATTATGTTGTACCCAGTAGTGATTTCAAAAGTTTAAAAGAAAAAAATAAAATGATTGAGTGCCATCAACTAGAACCAACAATAAAACATTTAGCTCTCCAGTGTTATTCGATACCATTTGAGCTAAGATAATGTGCGTATCGAAGCTTATCAAATTAACTGACTTAAACATATAAATGTATATTTGCGCATGCATAGAAGATACAGGTTTAGTCAATTTACACCTGCCAAATTCAAATTTTTCAAAATTTTGACACCTTAGTCTTATTTTTACCAATTAAAAACCAAATTGAATTTATTCTACAGGTCCGACTCCTTTATATATCAAGTTTCAAATCTGTAGACCAAAAATGGATAGAGTAGTTTGATAGACCATTCCACACATAGCCAGATAATGCCACTTTTATAAATATATATTTTTTTATTAAATATGTTATATGGGGGTTTCATTAAAAGAGAGTCTTAGAGAGAGAGAGAATTTTATTAAGAGGGATGTTGTGAAGGATGTTGTTTGAGAGATTGTTCGTGTTATAAAGATTCATATATATTAAAATGTTCATACTTAGATTTGTAATAGAAGCTCTTTGAGTGAGGAGATAGTGTTGAGACATTGTGTAGACAGTCTTAGTGTTCATATTGTGTATGTAAGATGTGTATGTCAAGACATTTTATAACACAGATATATAGACATATAATAACAATTTTCACTTTACCTTTTGGTAGAATTACAACACAAAGACGACGTTTATAAAAACACATGATGGGTTTATTTCTTCTCACGACCGGCCGTGGTTTTCTGAGTCAAGAATTCAAAGCTTCACATATTATTTTTCAAAAGTGACCGTCTCGCTTCTAGACGTTCGAATGTCCATGTCTGGACTGTCGTCTGTCGTCCTCAGACTCTCTCTGACTCTCCCAGTTCTCCTTGCTTAACTCTAAAGTTTTCTAACTATATCTAGAACTTCCCATTTTCCATGACGTCATACACATGTTAAAACATGTGTCTTCTTTCACGTGTTCTGGACATGCGTGTCCAAAACTTTTTCCTTTGTTTACAAAAGGAATTTTAACCTATATTCCCAATAACCTATTTTTCCAATATGTTAAAAACATGTTTATTAAATTATCTTGTATAGTTGCATTCCTCAATTGAATTTTTCATAACAGACTTGTCAACGCACATTCTTTTCTTGAAACTATTTTATCTCTAAGCTAAACAATGGTTTGTTTTACATTCCATTTTCTAATTCTCTCTCGTAATCTATTTCTAAACCTAATTTACGAGGTTCGAATTTCGTCTATTCTATTTCATTTTAACTGAATCTCTCTTTTTTTATACTTACATGAAAAGGGGACAGCGCTTATCATGTAACATCCCTACCTTCCATATTTCACAAAAAAAAAATGTATGCATTTTTAAATTTAGTACATTTTTTTTTTCTTCTACATTTACACAACCACACAGCTAAGAAAGATCAGGCTAAAAAAAAAATCTCTTTCAGTCAGCCCTCCTCGGCCGACTTCACAATTATTATATTTTTATAAGATCAGAACCTTTCTGATCTTCTTGGCATTTACTTTTTGGGTGTAGGGTCTTTACCTATGATTCACATCAGCTACTTTCCAGCCACCCATATGCCGCAGACTAGAGGTTTCCACTTCCCTCAAAATGGACGACTCCCTTCGTCCCAAAAGTGTCCTGATCGTCTCTTTCTGCATGGTTAGTCTTATCAAGTATGGCTTTGTTTTTTATTCTATAACTATCTTATACGGGACATACCAAAGCTCATAACCAATCTTCTTGGTTGGCTTTAACTATCAAGATATACCTTTTTTTCTCTCATACGGATTCACTCGGATTTCCTTGCTTGGATTCTTGAAACTTCGACGAGGATTTAGAAATATCACCCCTAACTAACTAACACCTTTTGCGCCACAACACCTTAATTGCGCCTAAATTCTATCTAATTGCCCGATTTTTTTGTGATTTTTCTTTTCTCTCACCAGAGCTTCCAAGATCCAGCAGATATATCCCACATTCATGCGTCTCTAAAAAAAAATACAAGGTTATATCTTTCTTACGTAATCTACGGCATATTTTTGCCTGTCTCTTACTTCATTAAGCTATATGTGATTGCCTCAGAACTACCTATCATCGGTTTACTGGTCCCCTTAAGAATTTTCGTATTCTTTCCAACGCCTGTTTATTAATTAAGCCAAGTCTTACCACTTGCTTGGAGTCGTTACGTGCAACCAGCTTATTTTAAGCACTTAATTAACCAGGTTCCCAAATTTTTCGAATAGGGGCACATCTTGTGCTTATCAATCCCTACCATGTCACTTTTCTTGGAAAAAAATTATAGGATCTCTAAAAAACAAAAACCAAATGCTAAAAAAAACATCTTTCTTACGGCTTATCACATCTAAAAACTCTCTAAATACCCGTTTACGTAATTTTAATTCTTGTCCCCCTTCTAAAACTCTAACTGAATCTGTAAGCCAACCATACGTCTTAACTAGTTTTATTTTCTCCTAGACTGTTTAAATCTAATGTATATTTACTGATGACGTTGAATTCTTGCTGTGAAAATCAATAACATTTACATTAAGTATAAATTTACAATATTGTTTAAAACACATTTTCAAAAGAAAATACCTTAATACATTTAAACATTTTGCAACAAAACACAAAAAAAAAATAATAAAAATTTGTTACATTATACATTTCAAAAGTCCGTTGACGCAAAACAAAAAATTGTCCCTTTTTCAAAGACCAGAACAATTAAAACACACTAAAAAGCCGAAAATTATACACAATGCATAAATTTGATTTTCATTTCTGCATCTTTCTTTTTTCTATAGTATATTTTATTTATTTATTCATTCTTCCTTTTAATACTCGAGAATTTTAAATGTACTTTCGACTTTTGACACTAAATTGTTATTTATTATGATTGACAGTTTCTCTAAACAATTCAGACATTAACACACATTTTTATGAATGACAACTGTCCTATTTTCTATTTGTTTTTATTTTATTTATGAATGAAATATTCGTGGATAGTTTTTTTTTTTTTTTGAACTGACCGTATCTCTTTTATCATTCATTATGGCATATCGGCCTTTCTTTTTTCTTTTTTAATATTTTCTTGTAAACTTTAGTTTTCTGTGTGTGTGTGTGTGTGTTCAAAAATTTTTTGTTCGCATTTCTGTGATTGTGTGATGTTTTTTTTTTTCCGTGGTATTATTTATTTATTTATTTTTTAATTATCTTGGACCCTTTTAAAATTTTTCTTTTTTTTTTTTTTTTTTTTTTTTCCGTGGTTCCGAAGTTGTGTAAGTATTTTTAACTTACTTTATAATTTTTTTTTTCTAGGTGTGATAGATCTTCAAGACTTGACTGCCGATGTGGATTTAAAGACCATTATAGTTCTTGAACATGTTGAGACTTGGCAGGTATGAGTGTCTTTTACCATCTCTTGTGTTTTAGCTCTCCTTGAGGAAAAGGTAAGGTAAGTAGGTTCTTGTCCAAAATTACCCCTACATTAAAAAGAAATAAAAAAAATTATGTATGATGTATATAGCCGTGATGAAATGAAAATATCATATTCTAAAAATTATGTGAATTTATCAAGTAGTTTTATTTTTGAAGGAAATAAGATTTTATGAGTAATTCAAGAGTAGCCATCTCGTCTGCAATTTTGAAAATCTAAAAAATAAAAAAAACAAAACAAAGGGAGAGAACTCATTCATTCAAACTTGCAAGATTTATGTTGTAATATTTGCAAATTCCCATTAATCACTTAAAAATGATTTTCTTTATGAAAATAAAACTACTTGATCAATTTACATGATTTTTAGTATACAATATTTTCTTTCTGTAATGGGTATGTACATCAGATTTTTTAAATTTTAGTTTGTTAATATGGGGGAAATTCTGGGCAAGAATCGGTAATGCAGTAAAATTGTTAGAAGATTGGTTTTTATTTTACTTATCAAAGAATTTCTTAGGAATGTCTTCTGTAAAAATGACATTTGTTAATAATTTTCAATGATTAACTTTTATATATAGACAAATTTATGTAATAAAATTGTCATGGCTGTTCACGTTCAAATATTTAGAGTGCATTGTTTGAGTTGTTTTGTGTAGTTTGTCTCGTTACAAAACTGTCATTGCACGTGTGGATGGTTCCTCAAATGTTACTGATGTTACTAGATCAGGTTGTCTGAAGACATCAACTTCCTCACCTAAAATTTGAGTTCGCACAGGTTTGAGAAGTCCGTGAATTTTGACTATTGCCTTGAAAAGGCGTTATTTCGATTATTACCTTGAAGATCCTAAACAAAAGAGAGGTAGATCTTTTCTGAAAACTGAAAATCTTTATCCAATTTAGTCAAACTTAATTTTTGCTAATTGTCTTCAAAAACTATTTTTATTAATAATTAATTTTCGACCTTATTGTTTTTCATAATTTTTGGATATGTTCATTACTGCGACATGGCAATTAAGTAGAGACAATTGGCTTCACTTGAAATTCAATATTTCAATTTTTGAATTGTGCTACAATAATGAAGAACCAACAATTGTGTGTATGTATGTATTTATGTATGTATATATATATATATATATATATATATATAGGGATTGGACAAAATAAGAGAAACTTCTAACATTTTTGGCATCGATATTTGAACATGTTTTTAAACAATCAAATCTTGACATATTTTAATGCTTTTTTGTTTATTATTTATGTCATATGATATGCTAAATTAAAATTGTTTATGGATATTTAAAGATATCAAAAGCTTTTCCTATAAAAATTGGCAAACCTTATGGCCTTCCAAAGAGGCCAAATTGTTGGAGCTCGTGTGGCAGGTGCTAATGTAACAGAAACTGCACAAATGCTTAGCGTTTCAAGAAGCACTGTCTCAAAAGTAATGACTGCTTTTAAAAGAGAAGGAAAAACGTCCTCAGAAAAGCACAAGTCTGGTCAAAAGATGAACCTGTTTTAAAGAGCTTGTCAGACTCTTAAGCGGATTGTTAGAGAAGATCGCAAGACCACGGCTCCTAAAATCACTGCAGAGCTCAAACACTTAGAGGACCCAGTTTCCACAAAAACTGTTTGAGAGCTGCGCAAATCTGGATTTTATGGAAAAGCTGCAATTAGAAAACCTCTGCTCTCAAAGACAAATGTTTCAAAGTGATTAGAGTGGTGTAAAAACCTCCAAAGTTGGTCGCCGAGCAGTGGAAAAATGTGATTTTCTCTGACGAATCATTGTTTTCTTTATTTCCGACCACTGGCCAAGTCGAGGTTTGGAGACAGCCAAAAGAAGCATTTTATCCAGACTGCTTTCTCTCAAAAGTAAAGCATGGTGGGAGATCTGTGATGATTTGGGGTGCTATTTCTTGGAAATCCGCTGGATCTATGGTTACTCTTCAGGGAAGAATTAACAGTCGAGACTATTTAGGGATTTTGGGTGATCAAGTTCATCCTATGGTTCAAGAACTGTTTCTGGAGGGGAACGCCATCTTTCAAGGTGATAATACCCCAATCCATATAGTTAGAATTATTAAAGATTGGCACGAAGAGCATTCCAATGTAGTTGTGCATCTGATTTGGCCACCACAATCCGCAGGTCTCAATATTATTTAACATTTATGGTCGATTTTGGAGATTCAAGTAAGAAATCGATTTCCGTTGCCATCTTCTCTAAGAGAATTGGAGGATGTTTTAGCTGAAGAATGGAATAAAATTCCTTTAGAAACAATTCACAATTTGTATGAATCAATACCTCAGAGAATTGAGGCTGTAATTGGCGCAAAAGGTGGACCTATATCATATTAAAATAAATTTTGTCGATTTTTTTTTCTTTTTTTTTTTTAAAGTGGTTTCTTTTATTTTACCCAACCCCTGTATATATAAGTGTTTTATTTTTTCTGAAATGTTTTTTTAAAGGATTCTAACGAAGACACTCTATTAGGATATCATCTTCTTATGGCTGATGCAGAAGGAGATGAGGCTATGGTTTACAGCAAGACGCATGTTCACTGCATTTCCCTTTATGGCAATTTCCCATCAGAAAGTGTTGATTTCAGTCGACTTGGAGATCGAATACTTGGTGTTGGTATGTATCATAAATTCCACCAAACATCATCCTCATCAGTTTCTTACATACTAGTATGTGATGGACATCTACAAAAAATTTCCAAACTAACCAAATCTTTATTCATTCCTCTTTTTTTTCAAATCCACCCTTATCATGCTTTCCTGGTTTTCCTCTGTGAACTGACTGTTACCTCAACTATTCTATGTCTACTACCCCCCCCCCCCAATTTTCATCCATTCTTTTAACATGGCCATAGACTAGTGTTTTATCGAAAGCTAAGTCAATTATAATTGGTATGGATAGTGTGTGTATGTGTTTATAAATAGACCACCCGTGACTTGTTAGGTCAGTATTTTTATATATGATTATATTATAAAATATGATTTCTTAATGGATACAGCAGCAATCAGTAGTTTTAGCTGCTGAAGATTTCTAACAATCACTGTTACATACGTGTGGCCATTGTCCATATAGATGACTTGTAACCCAGATGAACAATGGATAGGCAATGAACAGTGTGCAATGATGTCATCCATTTCCAATGTTATAAAAAAAGTCTTTCTGCCGTCTTCTGCCTGTTATAATGGATGTCATCCCTTTGTGACTTTCAAATGTGTATCAAGAATATGCCATGCCAAATATATAAGTATACATATACTAGTTGTATCTGCTGTCTTAAATTTGTTGCTTTTATTATAAATTTTGTTATTTACAAATTTTCAAGTTAAATTTAATTATCGTGGTGTTTGGTTATTAAATTAGTGAGTCAAATTGCTATAAAACTGTAACTAATTTCATTACGGTAATACTTTAATCTCTACATTAATTATTGGATATCTGTATAGTTTCCAAAATTTTCCATCAATAATTGAGTATTGGCAAAAACTGACTTTTTATTCAACAGTTTAAAATAGTTCAAAATTCCTTTCCAATTTCAAAGGGTCATGGAAAATATTTATTTTTTTAACTAATAAAAAAAATAAAATTGTTAATTTCTTTATGACAAAACTAAACTGCATTCTGGTGGATTTAATTTTGTTCATGCTATTGCATTTTATTATTTCAATAAAAATTCAATAAAAACAATAATTCAACGTTACGTTGCTGTGATAACTGAGCACACACACATACGTAAAGTTGTTACATCATTTGTCTAATCTCGATACAGATGCAAAAATGCACAGATGCTATGTAGCAAATATATAAGGTGCTGATTTGTGTAATATGGTATCTGATTTTTTTGGAGTAAATTACAGATTGTCATTGTATCAGGTAAATACAAAAGTTTTTGCTGATTTTGCAGAAGGGTCATTTTAAACTATTTTTTAAATTTTTATTTCATGCATGTAACATTTTAAATGTTTCTCTCTCATTTCCTTGATGTATTTGACCTATCTAAAATGTTCTGCTGGAACAATTTTCTTGTATTCAAAATTTCTGCCCCTCCTCCTGCACAAATCTAATATGTTAACCCTCAGCATATGAATATTAAAATTCCTCTTTTGATAAAATCTACACAGGCCCACATCAAATCTGATTTGATATAAAGTTTGTAAATATATCTTGTGTAGATTCTGACATCCTGCTAGACACGCAGATAGAAAATAAAAACTGTATATTAGTGATGGGACGATTCCAATATTTTTCCCAATTCCAATACAGTTACCAATTCTGTTCTAAATTCCTACTTTTGATACAATTACCAATTCTGATTTTTTTAATTTCTAAATGTAATTGCTCTTTTTTGGGGGGGTACCAAAAAAAGAACTCATGTAATATGTGCATATATTCAAAGATACGGAGAACATAAATCGATAGTGAGACTGCATATTTCTGCTTTACAATGTCACTTATGTAATATGTGCAGATGTTTAAAGTTTTCGCAAATGTAAAAATACACTTGTGGCGAATGACCTATAGATTGTAGTTTTACTGGTAGTTTAAAATCAACAAATATTTATCATTTCATCATTAATACAAGCTATGGAAAATAAAGTTTTAAATAAAGAAATAAAAACGATAAAAAGAATCGTTTTGCCATCAGAAATTTTTTCGATACCTCAAAAAGTTCAGAACTTTTTTTATTCTGATTGTGTCAACGCCTATATATATATACGAGATATATATAAATTCAGTAGAATATAAAATTTATGACGTAATTAATATTTTGAAATCATGCACCAAAAATGAACACTCAGTATTCCTCCTTGTTTCAGAAAATCTTCATTACTACTGCACCAGAATAAAACTTGACAAATTTATGATTTTTCCTCCAGCACTTGTATTCTTTATCAATTTCCACTCAAAATATTTGTAATTTTATATATAATAAATATTTTCGTATAGCATTTTATAATGAAAGGATAACTCTTTAAATTGTCAGTTATTACCTTTGCCAAGGTGGTTATGTTTTTGGTTGAGTTTGTTTGTATATAGCCTAGTTTAAGCAATTGTCACCAAACTTGGTTATAATATCAATCATGGTTTAACTAAGAACTGATTTAATTTAGAGATATTGAAATAGGTTATGGGAAAGGTGAAATCATACTTGTGATGCTAACATAATGTCTATCCATCATAGAGATTCACTACTTGGTCCATATTATTGTCACTGAAGTTCCATATTTTATGACTTTGAAAAGTTTGGTCACAGTCAAAATTTGAGCAGAATTTAAACTTTCAAATTTTATGTATGAAGATAATGCTTCTTGGTGACTGTAACCATAAATTAAAATTCCAGCCTGATCAGATAAATAATTTTGGAGTTGTCACCATAACTTTGAAAATACTTTATATGATATGGAGAAGTAAGGTCCAGATAATGCTTTGACCCATCCTTACATTGTGCAGCAGAGGTATGCAGTCTAACTACTGATTTATGTTCTTGGTACTTTGAATTCAAATTTGAGATTTTATTTTTGTGTCCAAACAATTTTTCTTTTTGTTTTTCAAATTATTTACCTATTTGAGTTTTGTAAATGTAAGAAATAAGATATTTAAAGTCAGCTTTAAAAACATTTGAAAATTAAGATTTTAAACATTATTTGTATATTTTTGTTGAAAATTATTTTTATTCATTTAAAAAAATTATAAATTTCATGATTTCTTTAAGATAGAAATGAAACAAGTTTATACTATTTTTGGTTTCTATACATTCAGCGGAATTACACTTTTTTTTTTTTTTTTATAATTCAGAAAAAAAGTAGACTTCCACTTTTAAGAAAAGGCCAAATTGCAAGAAATTTACATTTTTTTTCTCCTTCACTTTCTCTATTTCCTTTTTTTTCTCTTCCTTAAATGTTAACTTTGCCATACTTCAAATGATTCATAGGTTGGGGAGGTAGAACACTTTTGTTTCATCAATGAATGCCTTTCTATCTTTAAAACTCATAAGCTGATAGTTTCAGTATAAAAAAAAACAAAGGTATTTTAGTAGTAATACACACGGACGAAAAAACGCTTTGGATAATCACAGATTTCAAGGTAGTTCTACTAAAATAGCCATATTTTTTAAACCAAAGCACTTCAAGTCTTCAAATTACTACTGTTTTGTTCGGAAATGAATATACTTTCAAATGAATTAATAAATATGAATGTACATAATATATTTTAAGAGTTTTAAGCAAATAAAGTGATAAAAATGTGAACGTCATAAAATGGCGTTTTCGGTAAGGTTTTGTAATGACCCCCCCTGTTTTCTAAAGGTCCGTACCGTGATTGTATGAAGAATTTCGTCATGAAATTTGGGAATCAATAAGAAGAGGTGTTAATCTTAATACTGTCAAGTGTCCGAAATATTTTTGACCATTTCTTTTTTTGTCGTGTTAAAAATAAGACTTTAATATGCCGAGTATCGAACATTTTGAAAACAAAATTCTTCGGACACCCAGTAGTAAGTAAATCAATCTTTTTACTATCTTTATCAATTAAAAGTATTATTTTATGTTGAGTAGGACCGCGGTAATTGATAATTTAAAAGGACCTACCCGAAAAAAAAAATTGTTTCTATTTATCGAATTTGGTCAAATGAAGTTAATATTACTAGAAGCAGCAGCAGCTACAGCCTGTAGAATCAGCCATAGCACAGTGTATAAACAAACACGCGTTCTTTAATTTTTATTCAAGAACGAATTAAGAAAAACAAAATGAAACATAATGAAAATAATTAAGAAAAACAAAATGAAAACATAATGAAATATGAATATAAATGTTCTTATGTTTAATTAGAGCTATTTTGTTATCAGAATAACATTAGTTTAGAACTATTCGGTTTTCAGAATGTATAACAACAATCCCAACCAATTCGGCATTATGAATCTGTTGCAATTTCTCACATTTTTTCGTCAAATTTAAAAACATGGTTAAAAAAAACAAAATAAACTTTTGTAGATATATAGCTTGCATGCACTTTTATTCTTTAAATTAGTTTTGAACAGCGAATTAAAACAATGTTTTACTGCGAACAACCACAAATGTTTTTTTTCAAAATCAAAATAAGTATCAAAATCTCGTTTATACATAGATTCGAAAAAGTTGTCAAAAAACAAATATATAACAAATAAATGTTATCAAACGCAAGATAGGTTACTTTTCTACCTAACTGGATAATTTTCTAGTGTTTTTATTTAATGTAACATGTTTATTCAGCTCGAAAAACGTACAGTGTTTACCGATGTAATGTATTGGAAAATTAAAAATGGCGCCCGGCCCGACTCTCTTTGACACGGTAAGTTTGAGAAAAGGAGTTAAAAATTAAAAAAAAAAAAAACTATACAAAATACTGTTAAAAACTCACCGAATATATGTCAGCCTATGTCACGGTAACATATATTGAGCGAGTTTCTAGCAGTATTTTGTCTACTTTTTTATTTTTAACTCTTTTCCCCAAACTTACCGTTTCAAGAGAGTCGGGCGGCGAACGCCATTTAAAATTTTCCAAAACATCGGTAAACACTGTTTTCAAGCTGAATAAACATGTTACATTAAATAAAAACACTAAAAAATTATCTAGTTAGGTAGAAAAGTAACTTGCTTTTGATAACATTTATTTGTTATATATTTGTTTTTTTGACAACTTTTTCGAATCTATGTGTATAGTAATACAAACCCTCAAAATCTATATCAATATTCTTGAAATTTTAAAAGCAGTTAGAAAACACATCAAACTACAATTAGGAAGCTTTTTATTTCGTTAATTTTTTTTTCTACTTATTAAGCGAAAGATATTTTTACAACCTGCTCCAGCGTAGTATAAACGGCCTATGGAATTAACACCTTCAACCTCGAAAATAGAAATCAACAAATTTATGGAATTTTCTTTGAAATTTCGCAACACAGTTTCTTATTAAATTAAAACTAAATATATAATATAAAGCCAATAATTATGAACCGCTAACAGTAAATATGAGTGATGAACGCTCTCTTTGAAAAAAAGCTCTCTTAACTTCACCTCTAATCCAAATTATGTGTGGCAAGTCTCCTCCTAAAACACTCTTTAACCCTAACAATAACACTAAGTTCGAGTGGCAAGCCCCCCCCCTCCAACAAAATACCTCTGTAAGCCACATACAAGCATCTAAAACAAACAAACAAAAAATAGATCCTTCCTTAAAGAAAATACACATAAAAATAAATTGGTTAACTGTCCTAAAATGCTAGAATGGCCAGGAAATGGTGAATTATTTTACATTAAATTTTTGTGAAACTAACCGCTCCCCCCTCTAATATTGTTTTTGTTAGCTTTGTCTCTGTCAAGTTTTCAGTATGTTCACACATAATTTTCCTTAGCCCTACAATTAATTCAAAGTCCGAATGGCAACCCTCCACATATTCTCATTGCATAGAAACCCTCTTAAAACTACACATAATCATCTTAAAAAAAAAAAAAAAAAACAGTTAACTGCCCTAAAATGCTAGAATGATCTGTAATAGGAAATTATTTTACATTCAATTCTAAAATAATTTGTTTATCTTTCATTAAAGTTTTTCATGGCATTTTATACATAATTTCCTAAAAAGTTAGAATCACATTTTGGAGGGGTGGTCAGAAGGAGTTGAGTGGGGTTAAACAAAAGGTGTTAATCTACAATAATACCAAAGAAATATTGCAATATATTCATTTTTAAATGGTCTTATGTTTAGATTTAAGTTTTTTGTACATAAAGCACATTACAATTCAACTTTGAGTTCTCCAACTTCTTTTCTGTTTATGGATACATGGCATTTTTAAGGAATTGCTGCATATTTATGCACATTTACTGCAGATTATTTGGAAACCATAAACTTTGGGAGATTTTCAGTTGCATATTCTGATTCCTTGTACAAAAATACGCTTATACAGTAAATTTCATTTTTTAGTCTTGTGTTTTAACAAAGATATGACATTTTTACTGAAAAAGTAGTGTAAAAAATGTGACGAAACGCATATGGTCTTAAAGAGGGGAAAATATCCAAACGTGTGAGGCACAAAAATAGCCATAACTTCCTTAATTTTAATCAGATTTTAAAAATTTAAAAAGATTCTTTCTTAGCTCATCAAGCTCTTTCTATGCATACCAATATTGAAATATTTCAAGCTATTTCAATTTTTTCATGTGTATTGCTAATTTTAGATAAGGACCCTTTCTAAATACCTCCTCTCCCCAAAAATGACATTCTATTTTTTATAGGTGATTGAGTAAACACCCTGGCCAATTACATTAGGAAATTGAGTGGATCTTTAGTAAAGATACTGAATTATAGAGATGTCATTTTTTTTTTTTTTTTTTTTTAGTAGAATTTCGCTTTTTTATAATTAAAATAGAGCAGAATTCCACTTTTTTTATATACAAGAAAAGGATGAATCCTTAGAGCGTTATGTTATTTTTTCCCCCCTGATTTAACTTCATTTTATTTCTCTCTCGCATTTTAACTTTTCCTTTTTTTTTTTTTTTTTTTTTTTTTTTTTTTTTGCTTCCTCTCATCACATTTTGTCTTGCCTTGCTTTTGTCTCCCTTTTCTTTGTTTGAAAACGTTAATTTTACCATATTTGAAAGATGGGGGGGGGGGTGTAGAAGACTTTTGTTTAATCAATGAAGGTCTTCCTGTCTTCTTTAAAACGTTGATACTTTCAGGATGAAAAGAAAAGGTATTATACAGGTTGGAACGATAAAATTGTCGCCTTAGAAAAGATGACATGATTCCATTTCTTTTTGAGGAAAACCGATTTATTTATTTATTTTTTTTTTTTTTGCAGACCATTTACTAGTTAGCCAGTATGATAGGAGACTAGTTGGCCAAGAGTGATAGGAGCCTTCTATCATGTCTGAAAGTAACACAATGTTCAACAAGCAAAATTGGAGATGTGCCACTGTACAACTCTTGCTCACTACTGATCCAAGGTATGATAACAGGACCATTTCCAGCACCCTCAGAATGCAAATCCGGACTGTTCAACACTGAGGGCACAGCTCAACACATCAGACAACCCTTTAGAGGTGGTGTTACAGAAGCCTAAAACCGAGGACACCACTAGGAAGACTCAGACCAAGGAGTTCATTGAAAAGGCCCATGCAATCATTGATGAAAACCCGAAGCGGCCTATTCAGCAGATTGCCAGAGATTTAGGCGTCTCACACACAACGGTGAATGTATGTGAGAAGGAGAACTGAGAAGGGTAGGTCCTCCATGCGGCGGATAAGCCAGATCTTGACTGAGAAGACAAAGAACCTCAGGCTAATCAAGTCTGTCAGGTTGTTCAACAAACTGAAGCATCCCAAGAAGCCAAACATGCTCTCGGGGTTTTTTTTTTTTTTTTTTTTTTTACAGATGAAAAGGACTTCTGCCAGGACCAGATGCACAACAGCCAGGACCATCGCTGGATTGCCAGGAATAAGACATGCCCAGAGTGATGAAAACAAAGTTTCTGGCCATGGTTATGATCTTTAGTGTGGCTTAAAGTGAAGGCCACATCATGCCACCTCACATCTTCGAAGTCGGCTTGAAAGTCCACACCTAAGTGTACCTGAATGTGCTGAAGAGTGTAGTGGTCTCCTGATACTGTCAGGTGGCCACAAATCCAAAGAGAGCCAGGCTTGGCTTCAGAAGAGGTGCTACGACTTTGTACCCTTCTCTTACTGGCCTCATCCTTCCTCGACCTGAACCCGTTTGGTCATACATCGAGAACATCACCAACATGACCTCCCACAACTCCAAAGCCAGCCTGATTGTTGCCATCCGGCGGCTATTCACCAAGTTCCTGCCAGCATTTGTGGAAAAGGCATGCTCCCAGTTTTGGATCCTTATTGAGGCGGTGATTAAGGCTAAAGGTGGCTACATTGAATAGATGCCTGCTCTTGGCTTCAGAAGGATTTGTATAACTTTGTACTCTTCTTTCACTGCCCCCCCCCCCCCTTTTCTCTCAACTTGAACTTGTTGGACTACTTCATTTGATCATACGTCGAGAACGTCACCAATATTATCTCCCACAACGCCAAAGCCAGCCTGATCACCACCACCCACTGAGTATTTGTGCAACTCCTGCCAGCGCTTGTGTAAAAGGCAAGCTACCGGTTCCGGACCTGTATCAAGATGATTGAGGTTGAAGGCGGCTACATTAAATAGATGTCATCTACTACATAATCAAGTTACCTGAATTGATTTTTTTCAATAAAAGTTTTAAAATAAAGCTGTAGTGATTTTTCTTTATGGCGACAATTTTATCATTCCACCCTGTAAATTAATACCCTTCACTAAATAATCCCCATTTTTTTTAACTTTAGAAGGCAGAACTTTCTTTAATTATCCAATACCTGAAACTAACTTGAGAACAAATAAATAAAAATACATTCTTCCATTTATGGTTAATTAATTAACTAAACAAGTATCTTTTAAATACAACCAACATTTAACTTATATTCTTTTGATGTGTTTAATTCTAGAACTGCATATCTGGTTATTGTTCCAGAATTCACACTATATTAAAAAATAAAAAAATAAAAAATCTGTATAATGTCTGTACCTGTGACAAAATGAAAATATAATATTCCAAAAATCACATAAATTGATTGAATAGTTTTTTGGATTTTTTTTTTTAATAAAAAAAAATCAAATTTTATAAGTGTCACATAATTATAATATCACATGCCATTTTTAAAAAAATGTCAAAAAGCAAAGGGAGATAATTCGGCAATAATTCATATTAGATTTATGTTGTAATACCTATGAATTTCCATTAATTGCTTAAAAATGCTCTTCTTACATAAAAAAAAACTACTTGGTCAATTTATATGGTTTTTGGAATATGATATTTTTGTTTCGTTACGATTATGTACACCATTCAGATTTCTCTAATTTTGTTTTTTCTTAATGTAGAGAGAATTCTGAACAAGAACAGAGCATATCTTTTTATTAAGATATTGATTGGAATTGTTTTTGCAAAAGATTTTCTTTAGGTAATACTGGTGTTTTTGCTAACAAATGTGTTGTAGACTTTTTTTTTAATTTTAATTAAAAAAAAAAAACACTTTTCATTTGCAGGTAAATTCCTATCAAACCCACTTTTATTTTCTGCCCATCGGGGAATCCTTCTTGTCTCTCATATTTCTAATCAGCAGAAACTGAGGTACGTATGTAGCTGTTATTACTTTTGCTATTTACAATTAAGACATTTTAGTTATAAGCAACTTGAAAAGGTTAGTAAAAAAGTTATTAAATTTGCTTTTACAGAAGCAATGTTATGAAGAAAGTCATTGAATCAAAACCAATAAAATATGTCCATAAGTCTTCATGAGGAAAAGGTTATTATAACCATACTAGACTTTTTTTTCCATTAAAAATTGGCAAAAGTTATAGCCTGTTGACTTAGAATAAGTGCTTTATACCAGATTGATTAAATAAAGTTTGTGCTCATTTTTGCATTAAATAAGTATTTAATCCCTATTAATACTAAAATGTATATCAAATAGATACCATAATACTTAGTTTAGTGCACCTTATCATAACAAAGACCCATATAAAAATTTTAGCCAGATTGGCCTAGTAGTTTCTGAGGAAACTTCTAGAGTAAATGTAGTATTGTGATAAATAATCCCTATTAATCCCTAACTGCATCGAACAAATACCATAATATTTAGTTCGCTACACTGGATCATAGCAAAGGCCCATAAAAAATTTCAGCCAGATTTGGCCCAGTAGTTTCCAACAAAGAATGTGACAGATTAAAGGAGTGTAGAGAAATTAAGATTTGAGTACAAAAGACAGCATGTTTGCAATGCTTAAGAATTAAATGAATTCCGGAAAATATTATTTAAAAAAAAACAAAAAAAGACTTGTTAAATCTCAGGGAGATATTCTGTTTCCATGCATTCCTCCTAAGATCGCGGTGCTTGAAAGGACTCTATTACACGTGCTTGACCTACTGGCCCTACCACTTTAAAGATTTTGCCATGGTGTAGGGGTGGGAGAGTAATTCTTTTAGCTGGATATTGTGCATGTGTGTAGGCCTATCTATCTATATATATACACACACACACACAAATACACACACACACTCCTGGGTGCCCGGGTGTTTGGAGGCGTGTATTGAGCAAAAAAAAAAAAAAAAAAAAAGTGGTAGTAGGCAGGCAGGCTTGAACCCATATTGTGAAGGAGGAAAAGAATGTGAAAAAAAAAATGTGACGTGTTTGCTGCTGTGTCCATCGCCAAACCGGAAGTGACGTAGATTTAAATTAAGGCTAGACAATCGAAAAGAGAAGATGACTTTCGAAAATATCGGAAAAAAAAAAGCAGCCCCTTCCTGTAGAAAAGTGCCCAGTTGAGGGTGACGGAATTAATGTTTTTTCAATATTTCTTATCCGAAATGATACTGATCTCATGAAAATCCGTCGTCTCTGTCAAAAATTTTAGGCAGATATTCAAACATACATACATACATATAAACAGACTAGTGAGATTTATATTATAGATAATGTTGTTTTTGTTTTTTAAATTTTTTTTATATTATATTCGTAAATGACCTCCCTGATAAAATTGTCACTGAGATGGAGATATTTGCTGATGACACCACGCTCTATGGCAGGCACGAGGGGAAAATGAATGAACACATATCTAAGACAATAGCGGAAACTGTAGAGGAAGACCTCCAGTCTGTAGTGGAGTGGGGACCAAAAATAGATGGTAACATTCAATGCTGCCAAGACTAAGCTTCTTTCTTTAAATAACTATAAAAAATCTAAATCACTGATAGCTATGATACATTACCTGAAAGTACTTCATTCAAATTCCTTGGCTTAACGTTCACAGGGAACATGAGTTGGAACAGATACATTAAGGGTATTGCCGCGACTGCTGTAAGGAAGGTGAACTCTCTCTACTGTGCTAGAAAGTTATGCCTGAAAGTATCCTGCACCTCTACAAGGCTACCATTTGCCCATGTATGGAGTATTCTTGTCACATTCGGGCTAGTGCATCTGCTTCTAGTCTCGCATTCCTGGACAAGGTTCAAAAGAGTCGCCAACCAAATAGATCTCAAACTATCAGCTAGGCTCTCTCCCATTGATGAAATGTTGCATTCCTCTGCCTGTTTTACAAGTATTTTAATGGTGGATGCTCCGTCGAACTACTAGCCCTTGTCCCCCCCCCTTGACATAAATACTCCTGACAAACCTGACAAGCAACAAAATCCCACCCCTATACAGTAGAAATCCCCAGATGCCAGAAAGCCTTCTACTCTAGCAGTTTCTTTTCCAGAACTGCTAGACTTTGGGATTTCCTTCCACGTTCCTGCTTCCCCAACTGTACTGACATGCAGAAGTTCAAGTGTAATGTAAACAAACATGTTGCGGCTCATCTCTCTACATAGTATCCCTGCAATCATGTCCCAGATAGTAGAACCAAACATCAAAGTGGCACCATGCCTTGTTTGGGGTGGAAATGCAATAAAAAAAGAAATATAGATGCAGGTCGAAGTAAGAAGTGAATGAGACTAATAGTTTTATTATTAGTTCATGTTCAGAGATGTTGCCATGTTAGAAATTTAAGTCCATGTATTGATGCCAATAATCAAAAGCTAAATATAGTGTCCATTTGGTTGTTGTTCTGAGGGACAATGATTTGTTGGCTTTCTTGCCAGCTATCTGTTTGAAAAGCACAGATGTGCTTCCTTAAAATTTTTGAATAGGTGATCAGCTACAGAAGAGTATGCTTCTAATTAAATCTTGAGATAGTAAACCAATTGAAATGGAGTATTGGATCCAATTAGTAAGAAGCATTCAAGTCAAGCAAATATCGGATGATTTTAGACTGCAGTTATAACTTCTGCTGCTACATATATGGATTGACTCTCTGTGACTAGTTTGAATGCTGGTTGTCAGTGAACATTTTAAATTCTGGTCTGTCAATAACTGTTCTGACCACCAATCTGTCAATGATTTTGAATCGTTAACTAAAACAAATTTTTATCACAGACTCAAATAAACTAACAGTACTTGCTCATATTTCATCTTGGCTAGAATACCTGTGCCAAGAAAGATTCCTAATTTATATATTAATAGCGTAGTGCCTTTAACGTATGTGTGTCATGGTTTCCAAATTATAAGTTATTCAATCAGGAGATTCTATTTATTATTTATTAAAAAGGAGGATAGAACTTGATAACAAACTACAAATGTTAAATTATTAGTAGATACATTAATTTAGCATTCGTAATATGTTATCACCTTTTTAATTAATAGGATTTCCTGATTACCAAAGACATAATGTAAAAAAAAATAAAAAAAAAATCATTTTAATGATATTGTGAGTTTCTGTTCATCCTTGGCATCTATACAATGGGAATATGTCACAGACTCCTGTAAGTATATTGGAAATAAACCGTAATAACTAGATCTATTCTAATACTACATTAACCAGATTACTTAGATAAATACTTTCCCAGTTTTAACAAAAGGGGTACAATAAATATCACGGGGTCTCCATTCACAGAAGCAATATATTACATATGAAAGATGCTGCTGTGGAATTTCCACAGGTCCCATTAGTATTTAAATAATTCTCATATTAGAGTGTTTGAAAATGATATTGATTGGTTACATTTTGTTCTTTGGCTTTTCTTCTGTAAATTTTAATATGGTGGAGAATTTAGGCACTCATTTATGAGAAAGACAAAGGATGCTTGTTCAGAATTCTCCCTATACTAAAAAAGAAAAATAAAGAAGAATCTGTCTGTTGTATGTACTCATGACAAAACAAAAATATTGTAAATTGATCAAATGATTTTATTTTTATAAGAAAATAATTTGTAAATGATTAATGGGAATTCTTAATTATTACAAATGAAATCTCGCAAGTTTCAATTGCTTGAGTTATCTCCCTTTATTACTTAGCTTGTTTTCAAAATGGCAGACAATAGCTGCTCTTAAGTTAATCATCAAGTTTATTTTTACTTGAACAATTTACATGACTTTTAGAATGTGATATTTTTGTTCCGTCATAAGTATGTACATCATACATATTTTTCTTTATTTTTATTTTTTAATATAGAAGAAATTCGAAACAAGAAATAGAAAAAGTATATAAATAGCTTGTTAATCATGCTGATCCATAAAGTACCTGTTTCAAATTGTATAAAAATTGAGTTAGTACTTCTGGAGTTATTGTGTAGCTTGAAAACTTCAAACTTAAAATTTAACTGTAAATGCTTAATTTAATTGAAAGCAATTAAGTTTGGCATATTTTAGATTGTGAAGAAAAAACGATTTTAGAATGTGATAGTGATGAATTGAAAAAACTTTTACTAGTTCTAACTAAACAATATTAAAAATAGTATTTATAATGTTTAGAATTCAGTCTTTATTTACATAATAGGTTCGTAATAATTTTTTCTCTTTGATCCTTTTCAGTATTGGAGATGCAGAAGGAATTCTTGATATTGAGGTAAAAAAATTTTTTGTCTATTGTATTTATTCATATCATTTCTGTAACCATGAAAGATTCTCAATATTTTTCTTTTTTATTTTGTCACTATTGGTCAAGTTACATCCACAGATAAGTAAAACCTTGTGTAAATTTCTTCCCTTCTATTTTTAATCATTTAATTTGATAAATGTAAAGAAAATCGTCCCTAGGTAGACTTGAACCACACACCTTTTGGTTAACAGTTGAACATGCTAATCAATTGCATTGTTGAAACTTCTTTTCTTTTATAAATTTTGTTTATCTTAGAATAAAGTTTTATATATATATATATATATATATATATATATATATATAGCATACAATATCTCCGAAGTTAACCAACATAGAGCCTGGTTTAATATTCTCTCTTTCCCCCTTTAGAAAAAGTTGGCTTAACCTACCTAGAGTGAATTCCGCTTAGTTTTATTTTTATTTCATTTTTTTTTTTTTTTTTTTTTTTTTTTTTTTTTTGTTCTAATAACATGAAAATAGATGTTTTTTTTACGAGGGAACCACCACTTATCAAGGCCTGAAGGCCACTTGAGGATAAAGATTTCCCTGGGGCAACAGTGTAGTAATTGTTAGTTGTAGAAATTGGGTTTGATTATTTAAGATGTCTCAACAAAAACTTGTTTGCATTGCACTTGTAGACAACCATATTGTAGTCAGATGGAAAGCAGGCCAGTGGAACAGTTTCACAGGTGGACAATTCTAGGAAAGAAGCTTTGTTCATGGATTTTGATTTAGGCACAAATAGAGTGGGGAGAAATTGTTGAGAGTGGTTGTAGTTGGACGAGTATTTTTTTTCTTGTGAAAGTTTGGCAAATGGGAACTATAGATTGAAGCTCAGATGAGCATTTGTCATGATAATTGATTCAGTTCTGATTTCCTGAATCAAAACCGAACCTGATCAAGGCAGCAGATCTTGTACATACAAAATTCTTGATCAAAACTTTATAACAATAACAAATAATAAATATTTTATTGTAATTTCGCAGAACCTTCATTCATCAGAATTAATAAAATCTTTATACATTTGTATTCAAATTTATGAATTTATGATAAAACCCGTTTATTTCATATCTTAATTATTTACATATAGGATAAAATACACATAGCTTTAATACTTTTTTTTTTCACCCTAAACAAGGCATATTACCACTTGGATGTAAGGGACTACTATTTGGGATCGTGCTTAACAGGGGACTGCAGGGATTTGAGCAGTAAGGTTCCTGTTCACATTAGATTTAAGCTTCTGGTGGTTAGTACAGTCAGGTAAGTATGAAACTGGGAGGGAATTCCAAAGTCTAGCAGTCTGAAGGAACAAGCTATTAGAGCAGAAGGATTTTCAGCATCTCAGAACCTCAACAGTGAAGGGGTGGGATTTTGTTTCTTGACAGGTTAGTCGAGATATGTACATTGAGGGAGCACAAGTATTATGAGTTCATCAGATGACATTCCATTAAAGTACTTGATAAACAGGCACCAGGATGCAACATTGCGATGATGGGACAGATGTTGGAGTTTGCAGATACTGCAGTTTCACATTTACACCAATCATCAGTTTTATCATAATTATAAAATGAGATAATGAAACCAGAAGAGATGAGTTATCCATATTTAATTATGATTTAAATTAATGTTTTTTAAATCTTATTTACTGTTTTTGATTATTTGATCACTAATAAGTAATTAGTTAATGGACAGTTATGTTTTGTTCTTTTTGTTCTTCTAGTATGTTAACTTCATAAAACCACACTTGAACTTGCTTAACTTTCTGGCAAAGAGGTAAATAATGTCATCAACAAGATTGTTTAAATATTACCTAGTGAATTCCTATGTATTATCTAGTATCCTAACTATATTTATATTAACATCAAAACAGGTTGTGTGTTAATCCTATGATACGTGATGTCATTTTGTAATACTGCATATAGAATACACTGCAAATATCCATGAACACTGATTGGACTTAATCTGCACATTTATTTTACAAACAGCTTCTAATAAATTATTAATATTCTGTAATATACATTTATAATTTTGCATTGTAATATTTTCTTATTCATATGCAATATTTTCATCAAAAGTAAAAATGACTGATGTTGCTGGGATACTGAGAACAGCTACTACACTTTGAAATATTTATTTGCAGAAAATATAAAAATCTACATTTCAAACAAATTTGGCACAAGATTATCAAAAGTGTGGGGATAAGGAACAGTCGTTGGTCATTCTTGATCTAAATGATAAAAATGTAGAGGTGGGAGTAATAATCTCCGTATTACATCCTCCATTGAGGAGGGATTAATGTAATGTGTTCTGAGATCATTTTCCCAGGGATTACCTTCTCTTTTTTTGTAATCAGGTGGGAGATTATAATGGATCTGTTTTGTTGCTATGATGCCATAATCATAGGCATTAGTTTCTCGTTTTATGGGACAATCCTCTCAGGTAGTACCTCTTTTTTTTTGGGGGGGGGGGCAATATAGTATATGTTCTTTTCTCATATCATCCTTCCATGATTATCTTCTAGGTATGGGTAGGCAGTTTGCATACTATTTTTCTATTGTCATGATATCATTCTCCCAGGTATAAACTCCTTCTTTTGAGGGGGTGGGCTTCACTATGGTAGCGTCCTCTCATGCATTACCTCCTCATTTGGGTGTCAGTGTAGTACATTTTCATTCACTATGATATCTTTCCAGACTAAAAAAAAATCTGCTATTGAAGGAAGCATAAGATTTAGCTATGTAATATGATTTTTATCAAAAATAAAAGTATTTTTCATGTATTTTTAACATTCAAATACTCCATTGTTCTTATGTTATCGTAAATTCATTAAAATCATGAATCACTTGGATTTAATAATAATTACCATCTTTGGATTGCTCATAAAATTTTATCCTAAAAATTTGTTTAATCTTGTCACAGGGCTTTTTTATAAAACTAATTGTTGCAATTTAAGTTATAAAAATTATTTTTAACTTTTTTCAGGAGACAGTTGGTGCCACTGATTCAACTCAAAGTGTCTTTACATCAGCATTTGCAGCTTTTTGTTACAAAAAAACGGTAATCATTTTGTTCTTTTGTGATAGTATTAGCATTCCACCTCCCCTCCTTTGTGTTGGAATGTTGAGGAGAAAGAGAAAAAGTATGACAAAAGAAGAGGAAATAGGTTTATCGGCAGAACAATATAGAGAGGAAGTTCACTAGGTTAGACAAAAGAAGCTGAATGGAATATTTTTTTAACAAGGGTTTTAAAAAACTTTTTTTATGTGTTTTTCATGTATAAAGCATTTTTCTTTTTTCTTTTTTTTTTTGTAACTTATGTAAAGTAATCAATTTTTTTTTTTTTTAATGTAAGGTGGGGCTGGGCAACCAATTTTTTAAAATTGAATTAATACAGCCGGTATATTCCCTTCGGAATTAGACTTTTCTATGGTTGCATTAGATGATGTCAAAGTGAGATGAGAAAAGACAGCGGATGTGGAAGAAACTTTGCCAACCTAACTAAGTAGCTTTCTGATGTATGGTTTAAGATGGAGACAAAAGGATCATTACCAAATTTCTGTCTCCACATAAACTCGAAAAGATAACTGTTAAGAATCTTTTGGCTGGTACTGTTTTTTCCCCAATATTTTCCCCAAAGGTCTTCTGCTCTTTTGCTGCGCATTACAGTCAAACCCGAGCGTATAACGTCATGTTCTGAGCAAAGCTGAGTGGACGACTAGTTACGTCTAGTTCAAATCTGCACAAGTACCCAAATCTTTCTGTACTTTGGAAGTAACAAACTGTTTTTTCCAAATTGGAATTCCAAAGCCCCTCTATTCTTGGCTAAATGGTTAAGTCCATCACATTTAAAGCACTTTGTTCTTATGCTTTTCATTAGAATTTTCTTGCTGTGCACTAGCTCAAAGCGGCCATAATTAACACGGGCTGGAGCAAGTCATCCATCAAGTCTAAACATTGGCAAACACGAAATGAGCACACAACTTTATACAGTATCTATATATTAATACGATGGCGTGTGTGTTCTTTTGTGTGTCACGCTTATGTCCGGGTCGTTTAATTATGTTCTATTTCTTGTCATAAATAATTTTACCAAGAATACTTCATAAGTTTTAGTTTTGGTTTCGACTATATCTGATGGCACTTAAATCACTCTATTTTTTTAATAAATAATTTTACCAAGAATTCGTCATGAGTTTTGGTTTCAGTTTCGATTATGGTTGAAGGAACTCAAGTTATATATATGTACATATATTTTTTTCATAAGTTTTTATTTTGGTTTCGATTCAAGCTAATGCATCCAAGTCATATGGATATATTTTTTTATTTTTGAAATTGCAACTTTATAATATATAAAAATCAATAAAAATACTAACTCTGTAATAATATATACGAAATCTGCAAGAATTAAATTATCATATTTAAGCATATTTTACGACCGGGCTTTACCGGTGTTTATGCTAGCTTAGATAAATACTTTTGCAGTTTTAACACAAAAGCTACAATAATATCAGAGCATCTTCATTTACACTGAATATCTACAGAATACTAACATCAATATATTACATATGAATGAGTCCTCTGGAATTTCCACAGGTTCTGCTAATATAGATTAATATATCTTTGTATTTATATAAGTAAAAGATTGTCACAATGTTTCAAATCAAACACATATCCAAAGCAACTGTTACGATATAAAGAAATTATGATTTATTAAACAAAAGATAATATTAATTATCCAAATAACATATAATAAAAATATAATAATAATAATTAATATAATTATAATAATATTAATTATCCAAATAATAACATATAATAAAAATAATTATTAATATTATTATTAATTATAACAAAATAAAAAGACTTAACATATTATATAATAAAAATAATAAATTACTTAAAAGGAAATAACAAAAGATTATATAAAATAATATAAAAAAAGTATTACTTAAGAATTAGAATGAAAAACGTTTTTTTTAGTGTCTCTGGAGACTTTCAAAAGATGGAACAAAAATGTATTCCTTTTTTGTTCTTTCTGGAATCATCTCTAACGATAACTATAAATAGCAGACGACCGCAAATTATAATCAGTTATAACACACGTTGGGACGTGATGAGAGGCGACCACCTATTATAACTCCAACTGAAGGAAAACACAAAACTCTTGTTGTTAAAATAACAGATGAACCAAACAAGATACAGAGAAAAATCTTTCATGAAAAACTGGTACATAGATTTTTCTGAATTATATTTGACCAAAAGATCTAAAAGATAAAAACAAGCAGTACTATAAAAAACATTTACTCTTAATAAAAGAGAAATAACTAGAAAGAAGAGTTATCTCCCTTACACTATCGATTATAAACAGCTTATTAGACATTTCGTTTTCTTTACTATTTTGATTTTGTTTCTCTTTTTCTTCGTTATTAAAAATTTGTTTTCCTTTTCAAATGATCTTTTTTTTTCATTGATATGTTTGCGGTGTTCCATTACCCCTAGACTAGGAACAAATCCGTAACAGCAATGACTGAATCTTTGGAAAATGGCATCCAGTCTGTAGTAGAATAAAGCTAAAAATGGATGGTAACATTCAGTGTTACCAAAACAAAACTCGTTCCTTTTAACAATTATAAGAAACCTTTCCAAACAATAATTGCCATGTCTAATAGCAGTCTTTCCAAGAGCTTGGTATTCAAAATTGTCAGCCTAACATTCAAAGACAACATGAATTGGAATAAATACATAGAAGATACTGCCAAATTAAAAGTGAGTTCTCTCTTCTGAATTAGAAAACTTCTCACACTTTTCAGTATCTTGTATATCTATAAAGCCATCATCTCATGGAATATTGTTGTCACTTCTGGGCTAGTGCTCCAACCACTAGTCTCTCCCTCTTTGATAGGGGTGAAAAAAAAGTCTCTAAGCTAATAGATCTAAATCTAGGAAATTTTCATCTTTGCCGTTCTGAAAAAAATGTGTAGACGCTGACATGAAAGTGGCTTTAAGGCCTTGCTATCTGAAACTGTTGAAAACTTCTGCAGTTTTGCAAGAAAAAGATTCAGTTACACCCAGGTGTAAACTGCATGCTGCCAAGGAAAATGCTGTAAATACTATACAAATTACTCTCCCCCACATATCTTCTGATATTCAAGGTCTTTGCATAACACAAGCAATTCTATACTTGTTTATGATGAGTGGGTAGGCTCTACTAATTATGTGACAGTCATTTTTTGTTTTTTTTTATCAGTCAAATAAATGCACATTTTTATAGAGATTTAAAAAATTTTCTTTTGTTCTTGAATCCAGAAAAGAGCAGAGGAGTTATTGACAAAAATATTTCCATCCCAAATGAAACAAGAATTGACAATGTCTACAGAAACTGCTAAAACACTACCTGCCCAGACTACAGAACTTGACCAGATTGTGGCACAGATCAGTTTGTCCATTGTTGATGACTATCCTTCAGCTGACCCACGGTGGGCAGAATCCAAAAGTTCCAGTATGCTTTTGTTTCTTTTCTTTTTCTTTCTGATTACTTTTTGCTATATTTGGTGCGTTCTAATTGGCCAACTTCTAACCAATCAAGTCCCACTTGAAAAAAGAATTCTTATCAATCTTGCCATTTTATTGAAAAACTATCAAATAACCTAAAAATGTTTCTATTTCATTTTATATAAACAAACAAAAATCTTCAAATTTTATCAATTGCTACCTATACCTACTCACTATTGCTTGGGAGGGTTTTGTTTTATTTATTTTTTGTTTTTTTACCAAATTATATTTTAACAGGATTGTGAAAGTTAAATCTAATTATTATGGTGTTGTTCAATCATGAAATTATTAATTGAACCAAATGTTTATGAAGCTATAACTATCGGGTTGAAAAGAAAGTTCATGCGGTTTTTAACTTTTAAATCCAGATGAACATATCTCAGCTCAAACAAAAATTTATTGATCAAAATAAGCACCATCAGAATCAACACACTTTTGCTAACGCAAAATAAATGTATTTATGCCAGTGATGTAAAAAATCTTGCATTCTGATGGCGATGAGGTCACTGAACGCGTTTTTGATATCACTTAGGTTTTTGAAGAAAGTTGTTGAGACGCTTGAAAAAGTGGTAGTTGATAGGTGGGAAGTCTGGAGAGTATGGCGGATGAAGCAGTTTCATAGCCCAATTCGTTCAACTTCTATAGTCCGTTTAGCAATGTGCAGTCGGGTATTGTCATGGAGGAGAATTGAGCCTTTTCTGTTGACTAATGCTGGATTTCATTATCGAAGTTTCTGATGTATTTCATCCATTTGCTGACAGTACTTCTCTGCTGTAAAAGTTTCATCTGCACTCAAAAATCTGTAATGGATGAGACCGGTCGCAGACCACCAAACAACATGATCTTTTGGTGCAACTCTGGTTTCGAGAAGTGTCGTGGAGCTTCGTTGGCATCTAACCACTGAGCTGAATGTCGCTGGTTATCGTAAAAAAACACTTTTCATCGCAAATTACAACCCAGTCGAAACTGGTCGTTCTTGTTGCATAAACGAAGGGGAGATGCCACTTGATATCGGCATTTCTTTTTGTTGTTCAGTTCATCAAGTCTTTTTGTCTTTCCAATCTCTCAAGTGGTTGGAAATCGTTGTATACATCATGTCTAATTCAGAAGCAAGTGTTTGAATAGTTATGTGTGGATTGGCTTCGACTAAGGCTCTTATTGATCGTTGCCAACATCCGATGGCCACCACTACACTCATCATCTTTTCATCGCTGCCACAAAATTTCTTAAACCACTATTGTGCTGTGCGTTCAGTAGTGCTTCCTGAACCAAATGCTTCATTGATATCATGAGCTGTTTCAGCAGCTTTTCAGCCTAGCTTGAATTGAAATAAGAAAATTGTGCGAATTTACTTTTTTTTCCATCTTGTAATCATCGTTCTGAAAAAAGACAATTGTTTTAAAACAATTGTAATTTAAATGGTTAGAGTAAAAAAACACTCTTTAAAATGATACATAAAGTAAAGGTATTATAATGACATCTTATTCGAAAATACACTATTTGGAATCAGAATTAAAAATTTCACAAGAACTTTCTTCTCAACCTAATAATAATTTTTTTTTATGGCAATCTTGTTAATCTTTATAAATTTACTAAATTGAAGTAGCTTCCAAAACCCTCAATTTTTTTAATATTTAAGGATTTTGCTAAGGATTTTAAAGACAGAAATGATGGTTTCAAGTCTTCTAAATTCTTTTCAACTAATTCTGTTACCACCTCTTGAGATATTAAATAATGATATGATTCTTGGGTGTATAAATGTTTATTTTTAATTGATAAGTAGACTAAACCCTGTTTGCTGGAAATGTAGTGGAAACTATCAATTAACACTTTCTATCCTGAACTCGCTCTTCGAATACAAATTAGATTATATCAAGTGTTGAGTACACAAGGTTCAAGATTTTGTTCATATTATTTGTAATATGAGGTGAGGTGAAAAAAAAGCTTTTAGCACTCAAGTGTTTTTAAAGTTTAATGTATTTTTTTCCTAAAATTTATTAAATAAAGATATAAATTGAATTATAAAAGTTAAGAAATCCTTCCATATATTAATTACTTTTAAATAAAATAAAATTTTTAAAATATAGTTCTAACCATTTTTATTTAATTATTCGTAACTCGACTGTATAATGATTAATATATCTAAAATAAAAAAAAAGAATAACAGCTTACAAATTGCTTAAAAGAATTATTTACTTTAACTTTTTTGAAATCGAATATTTCATAAAATTTCCAGAATTATGGGGATAATAAAATAAAGGAAATTTAAGTTTTTATATATATATATATATTATGTGTGTGTGTGAAAAAGTAATATAAATAAGAATCATAATGTTACCATGATGAAATTTTTGGTGGTACTCCAGAATTCAACGAACATTAAAAATCAAAAATATAGAAAAAACTTTTGATATACATACCTGTCATGGATCAAAACTGTCATATTGTAAAAATAACATAAAATAATCAAGTATTTTTTTAACTTAGAAAATCATTTTTTTTTTTTTTTTTTACAATTTATAGTAAATCATAGCCATTACAAGGGTAATTTTGATTTCTATTAAGGAGGAGGTAAACACTGATGAATTTTACCTTTTTCTCAGTCACATATTCCATCCTCCATTCCTTTGCCTTGAGATTCCTTTCCTGCTTCCCCGACTATCAATGTGCAGAAATTTGAAATAAAAAAATATCTTGCTTCACAACTCCCCTCTTGGGATGTCCTTCGTAAATCTAGTTTCCAATTACAGTAGACCTTTATGTCTCTTTAACAATGTCTTGTTTAGAGTTGATCAAAATTAAAAGCAAAAAATCAAAAATCGATGTACAACAGCCACATGCATTTCTATTTAAATGTGGGAGAGGGATGGATGAAACATGGGAGAGATGATATTTGTTGATATAGACAAGTGTAGTTTGTAATATTTAAAAGTAATAAAAATATAATAAAATGTTACAATTAGAACCTATTTCCACATGACTATTTCATAAAGATTATTAACCTATGCATAACTGATAACATTCTTTTCCTTGTTTTAATTGAATTCTAAAATGTAGTAAATGTATTTTTGTTTTTATTTTCTAGCTGCAGATCTTGGGTACAAAAGCTCAAATCTAATTTTGAAACAATTAGAGAAGAAGCTGAATTTACATGAAATGTTCAATAAATTTTTACGCTATTTCAACCTAACTGATAAGGTAAGGAAAATAATTTGAATTTTTTGCATTTACCATAAACTAGCAGGACCAGTATATCAGCGTTGTACCTGGTAAAATGATGATATAGAGCCAGAACAGATTTGTTGAAACACACCTCCTTGCCCCCTCAAAATCAGATTAAACTATGGTTATCTAACATATTACACAGTTAAATTTGTTTTATTTTATGAAAAGGTCAGTAATGGAAGAATTGAAGTCCCAACCAATGAAAAGAAATATTGAAAAGTATGTTAGTTAATGTTAAATAAGTGTGCATAACAGCAAAAAATGTGCATTATCCCCCAATAAAGGAAAGTAATGAAGAAATACTTTAATCAATTCTGAAACCATTTCAAAAAGCAGAAATCCTTGTAGACTCTGATAATTTTGTTTTATTTTTTAGGAAATAACTGCTAAGTTATAAAGTTAGACCTCCCGTTAATTATAGTACATTAAAGAAAAATGTGCATCTTCCTATAAAACAATGTGGAATCACCCTGAAGCAAAACCTGCAAAGCTGTGTTGGTAGCCCAAGTCAGGATGGAAAAGGAAAGGATGATGAGTGTGAATATAATAATAGTAGTAATATAATATTAGTAATTCAAAACATGAAGCCAGAAGAACAACCACATGCGGATCTCTATTTTCTCAAACAAATATTCATTTAAAGTTGCAAATTTTCAGCTTATAACAAAGCCCTCATCAGGATTTTTTTTTTTAAAACAACACAATACATTTTTCCCCCCTTTTTTTTTCTTACTTGCATGATGTTGTTTGGCACAGTTTATTTGTCGAAGATGGTGATTGTGTATTGTCCAGTAAGTAGATTACTACTAATACTACACATTTGCACAAGAACAAGTGCTTCCCACTGACTGAACAATACGTAATCCACCATCTTCGACAAATAAACTGTGTCAAACAACATCATGGCAAGTGTTATGTTTGGAATCTCATTTTCTCTGTGCTTCTAAAAAGTGGATTACTACTAATATTAGTAATAATAGCAGTAACAGTATTAACAGCAACATTAAAGACACTATAAATGAAACATTTCTGTGAATGATTTTTTTTCAAATAACAAAATTTTAAACTTGTAAAAAGAAATAATTATTTATTTAAAAAAAAAAAAAAAAGGATCTAATTATGTTAAGTATTCGTCCAGTAATACCATAGGATCTGATTTTCATGAGAAGACCATCGTGCCATATCCTGTCAAATGCCTTAAATATATCTAGGGCTACTGCCCTAGCCTACCCTTCTTTATCTAATGCATGGTATATACGTTCAGAGTTTACAGTTAGGATATCTGCAGTAGAACGGGCTTGTCTAAACCCATACTGTTGGTCGAACAGAAGTTTAGCAACTGTGAGGTAGTGAACTAGAGCTTCATTAATTATGGACGCAAATATTTTGGCGAAAAGGGGGAGGAGGCTAATGGAGCGACAATTTAATGGGTTAGTTCTTTTGCCAAAATTCTTGTAAACTAGTACCACGGAAACAATTTTCCAACAGTTAGGAAAGCAAAATTCATTAAGGCATTTGTTGAAAAGTTTGGAGAGAACAGGAGCAACCTTAATGGGGCATTTTTTTAATAGTACAGCCAGGATGAGTTCAGATCCACATGTTTTTGAGGTGTCTAGGTTTTTTATGATGTCATGTACTTGAGAAGGGTGATTTTCAGATCCTCTAATGTGGTTTCTGTCCGCAGAGGAAAATTTGGGAGGGAGTGGTTTGCTGAGTCCAATGTGTTATTGTCTATCATAATGGCCTTAAGTGTTAACACTGCTATACTCATCTAAAACAATCACAGCATCATCTGCAATTATGTTAAAATGATATATTTACTTACACTGACCATGGTGAATGTCAGTTGGTGTTCTTATCCCTGACATTTTGTAATCTTTCATTGTTAGTTATGGTTAGTTAAGATTGTGTTTGGTCTGTAGTTAGGTGGCTCTTAAATTTTGACCCAAAAAAGACAGAACCAACCAACCAAACACTCAATATCATTAGTCAAGGTAAAATGTTTTTTTTAATTTTTTTTATTTATTTTATTTTATGTATAATTCTTTTACTTGCTCGTTTATTTTACCTTTTATTTTGGGGAGTATGGAGTCACTCCTTAGTTATCACTGCTCTCAGGATCACTCTGATCCAGAGTAGTAGTACTTTTTAGGGCCAATCTATGATTATTTTTTTGAAAGACTATTCAGTCTTCAAAATATGTGCAGATACAAACCAATCATATGCAAAGAATGTGATTTTAACATGAATTGACTCAATAGGTGATATGCCATATAAAATCCAACAGCCAACCAACATAGTAGTTGACTGCTGTTCAAACTAGCTTGCTACAACGTAACTTCATCAGAAAATCATTAATTTGTGCAAATTTAAATGCTTACTGCAAAACAGTTAAAAAATCTATAAGTAAAATTGAATAAAATAGTTTGTAAAATTGAATAAAATAGTTTGTAAAATTGAATAAAATAATTTGTAAACTTGAATGAAATAGTTTGTAAAATTGAATAAAATAATTTGTAAACTTGAATGAAATAATTTGTAAACTTGAATGAAATAATTTGTAAACTTGAATGAAATAGTTTGTAAACTTGAATGAAATAGTTTGTAAACTTGAATGAAATAGTTTGTAAACTTGAATGAAATAGTTTGTAAACTTGAATGAAATAGTTTGTAAAATTGAATAAAATAGTTTGTAAAATTGAATAAAATAGTTTGTAAAATTGAATGAAATAGTTTGTAAAATTGAATGAAATAATTTAAAAAATTTGATTAAATTTTTTAAAATTTAATAAAATAATTTTAAAAAATTTGATAATTGAAAAAATTTAATAAAATGATGAAAAAAAATTATATAAAATAAAAAAAATTTAATAAAATAATAAAAAATTGAACAAAATAATCTTTTAATATTGATTCTTTTCAGTTGAATTCCGTTCATGTCCGTGATGTTCTTATGGAAACGACCATGTTTATGTGTGAGAATGCGGAAAAGACTGCTGCCATGATTGCTCTTCGTAGCAGTGAACAAGATTACAAATTCCTCGAAGAAATGTAAGTGATTCTATAAAATTCTTTGAAACGTGTTATCTTGTATATATATTCATTTTATTGATTTGATTATCTTTCAAATCTACAGATGACAATTGGTTCTTTGGTAAATTTCACCATTGAATTCTGAGGTGATTTTGCAACCCCATTTGTTGATGCCAAATTCTAATTGTATTGTGATTAATTACATACTGTTGGGAAGGTATTAACCCACAATAGGTTTTTTCTTAATTTACCATAATAGCAACAATTTGAATCCAACATGTCAGGTCAAAGAATTTGCTGAAAGCACTAGAATTGTGCAGTACAGAGGTTATGTTAAGGATGAATTGATTCCACTGGTATGGTTATGTGGAACATTTATTTTTCCTGACTTTTGAACACTGGAAAAATGGAATTGAATAGAAAAACAACAATTCTGCCAATTTTTTTTTTTTTCAATTCTATCAAAACCTAATGTCGCTTTGATTTTGTTAAAAAAAATAATGGAAAGCATACAAAGTTATTGGGAATTTTTTTAAAATATGGATTGATTATGCGGATTACTATTCTTATCCTGGATGTTATTCTCACAACCTTTCAGCTGATGTAACCTCCGATGTTCTTCAGGTGCATATTTTCAAACTTGAATCTTCTCAAACTCGGGAACCTATGCAGAATTTTGAATTGAATCCTTAATTTAATCCTGGGGGTAAATCCTTCTTGTTCTGTCAGCCGTATAGGTAGAAATGTTATTTATTATATTCTTAGTTATTATTTATTGCCTGTAACAAAGATTGCACTTTTAGCAGACTGTAACTTGAACCTAATTGCTACTTAATACATGTTTCTATGACACAATGGATAAAGGCATTGAATAACAACAAGTTCTAAATGTAATAAAACTTCATTGTTTTAATAATAAAGTATTGTAATTTTCTCATGAAATCGAAACCCAAGATAATGTGTATATGCACATAGTGCACTTTCTTGTTTTTTTTTGATTGTCAAGTTCTTGTTATTTTTTTTTTTTTCTAGGTCCTTGCTGCCAACAATAATAAAACGCGTTGTTGACAAACGTGGGGAAAGCAATCATTCAATGAGTTTAACACACCTCGACTTGTTTTATCGTGAGGTAATCTATCTTTATTTAGTTTAAATGTTGATGAGAAAGAAATGCTAATAAAAACATGTTCATTTTGATAAAAAATGCTTCTATGGACTTTTGACTAAGAACAAAGTGTAGTGTCTATTCTGTTTATTTTGTCTTCAGTCAGTGAAGAAGTTCTTTTAGACTGAGGTCATTTTTATGTTTTGTTCCAATCCAGAGTGACCCTTTTTTTGGAAAACTAAAATTTCCCCACATTAAAAACCTGTCTTGTGTCTAACTTTGTTTTCATGAGGAGGCAACTAAATAGGAACTTTTTCTAAAAATACATAATCATTCGATTAATAAAATTATTAGACTATTCTGTGTGTATTTCTCATGTCAATGTAACTTTGATAATTACACATTACATTATTTTGTTAAGTTGGTTATTGTCCACAATGCTCCGCCCCCCCCCCCCATATTATAAAACAAAAATAAAGAAAAATCTGCATTATGTGCCCTTGACAAAATGAAAATATATTCCAAAATTATGTAAATTGATTAGGTAGTTTTTTTATAAAGATCATTTTTTAAGCAATTAATGAGAATTTGTAGGCATTACAACATGTTTGAATTATTGAATTATCTACTCTTGTTTTTGTCTTGGGTTTTTAGATTTTTTTAATGGCAGACAAGACAGCGGCTCTTTCTTTTACTAATACAATTCGATAGTCTTGTTTAAAAATAAAACTACTTGATGAATTTATGTGATTTTGTAAATGATATTTTTGTTTCATACATTATACAGATTTTTCTTTATTTTTGGTTTTTAGTGTAGAGGAATTCTGAATAAGAACCATTTATTTGGATATTTTATTGAAATCCAAAATGCACTGGCATAAAATAAAATTTTTACAATTATTTACAAAAGATAATTATAAAATAAAATCCCACAAAATGTGTTTTATAAGCAATTGACCATTTTAGTCTTTTCTTAAAAGTTTAAAAAAAAAAAATGCATTACTTTGTGGCACTTAAAAGTTGGAATGAATTTGGAAACCTTTCAACGAGCAAACAGAAACTCATTTGAACCTAGCTTTAAAATTCTATGCAAATTCTTATGTATTAAGATTAAAAGTTCTTGAAGCTACTAACATCTGATAATTTTAAGAAAGATTAAAACATTACATAACAAAATTAGTTAACAAATTGATTTAATTAATAATTTAATGATTAAGTTTAACTCTCAAAATCCTCTTTGACTGGTATTGGTGTGTGTATGTGTGGAGAAGGAGATAAAAATATTGGGTACAAATAGCTAATGATAAAATGAAATATTAATTTAATTACACATGGAAATTATTTTTAAAAGTGCTATTTTTTTTTTTTTTTTTTTTTACATGAACATAATCTCCATTTCTGTTATAACACGATCAGCCGGTCACTAGTGTGTGACCGACCCACGTGTTACACTAAATGTTTTAGAAACTGGCCCATGATGATGTGACGATGGGCCAATCAATAGGGTCTGAGTATTAAGAGGAAAATCATACCTGAGATGTCGGATGTGGATGTGTGGCTCCTTCATTCTCTCAAGATCACTGGTGACATTCTGGCTGGAACCTTCTTCGTCTTCAGGCCCGCTTTGTTCTTTCATGCAGACATTTATGGCAGATACAAAAACACACAACACAGGTCGCAATATATGAGAAATATAATTAACTATTTTTTTTTTTTTTACAGGAAAATATTACAATATTTTTACAAAAACAATTTACAAGTGATATTTAACTTTCTAAGTTTAAACTAGCTAACCTTAACTAATGCTGAGGGAGGGGGCGCCCTTTCCGCATTTACGGAGAGACAAAAATATATGTCTTACCCCATGGCTGTCCAGATGAAAAAGAGATAAAAAAAAGAAAGGGAATTATGGGATTGCATTTTTTCTGTGTATCCCTCCACTTACAGCCAAATTACTACTTGGCCGTGCTGAAGGGGGTGTTAACAACCACCACAACCGGAGCACTAAGACATAGTGCCATACTGTTCATAAAAAAAATAAATGAACTTTGATTTTTTAGTTTTAAATTTATTCTCATCCATACATTATTTGTATTATTCAGACTACACTTCTCATCTTGACTGTTATTCATACAACGTTTTGGTTGATGGAGTTTCCGATCTTCATCAGGTACATCTCTCAAACTCTGGGAATCTGATTAAAATTTTGAATGGAATCCTTTATTTAATCCACAACCTTAGAAATAATAAGCAAAATAAATGCAATAGAAATTTAGGTTTACTTTTATCAAAATGTTTAAATGTATTATTTTTTTTAGGGTTTTTTTATATGTAAGTTTTCTTTCTTTTGAAAGGTGTCTGGTGTACAAGATATCTTCATTGAATGTTTAGAATATGAAAATGATAACCTCACTGCTGATATGAACCCAAAACATATTGTGAACCTAATAGTTACAATGAATGATCTCATCTTGGTAAGTTAAAATTTTTTATGCAAACATTTTTGGCTACACGTTTGCAGACATATTTCAGTTTGTAGCTGAGAATCAGCTGAACCTCGCTTGGACAATTTCTTGGTATGAAGGTATTATAGGGTATGCTGATACATCTATTTCTGGAATAATGGACTTATCCAGAGACAATAAACATAGTTATATCTAACACGTTATAGGGGTAATAATTTGTGGCAGTTATGGCTCTGTCATGATGTGCACTTCTGTAACATATTTTTGCTCATACAATTTTTGTTAACTATAACATTGTGTTTATATTGATTATCACTGGCCTGCAAGGCTACAACAGCAGAAAGTGGAGATGAAATTAAAATGTTTATATAAATATACAGATGTATTCATTGTTGAGTATTATTATATAAACATGATAAGGATCCATTGTATTAAGTTCTATGAATAAAACCTTACCAGAATGTGTGTGTGTGTGTGTGTCATCCAGAGATGGACTGTTTTTGGGTATCACAGCTCTATAGCATGGCTATTTAAGCAAGTAATTTTAGCTGGGATCGAAACAACTGTTTAATTAACATATGGAAATTCTAATCACTCAGCCATCAGACACAAGCCATGAATAAGCAAAATTTTAATGTGTCTATAAACAATAGCAACTACCAAAGATCGATATTCATTTTTACTAAAAAGCTTTGAATTTATTACTAATTGTAGTTGGCAATTTCACTTACCTCAGTGCTCAACACAAGAAGTGTAGTATGACTTTTTGGCGAGTAGCAAAGTGTACTGATACTATAGTGAAAGAAATCCTTCTAGACTGAAACAATTCAGAATGCCTTTTTGAGGAGAGCTGAATTTTCACTACATTACAAATTGTGTGTCTAACTTTGGCCTCGTGTGGAGGCAAGTAAATAGGTATTTATTAGACATCTTTTGGTATCCATCTATGATGGGCTCAAATTTACTTTCATAAGATATAATTGGCTTCAACATAAGGAGTTACTGTGATTAAAAAAATCTCGGATTATAGTAAATAAAAAATGAGACTAAGACCTCATCTGCCATGTTTTAACAGTCAAACACGGTTCTGCTTTTCAATAAGTTTTCAAAAGTTAATGGATTTTAAGAGGCTCATGTAATTTGCTTGAAGCATTGTTTAATCTATATATATAAAAGCGAAAATGTATGTATGTTTGTGTGTCTGCTAAAAACTTTCGACAGATGCGACAAAAATTCACAAACTCATATCGAAGCCCCATCCTTCGCTTGAAAAATATCGAAAAATTGGCCAAAAACGTTAACTTTTTCACCCCGAAAGCGACAATTTTTGACAGGGGGGGGGTCAACAAAAACGGGTTTCTCGTAACGATGACTGATTCTACGCATGCGTCAGATGACGTCGTGACCTGATTTGCTTTAAATAGTTGAAAAACCAAACACATTTCATCTACGTCGCTTTAGATTTGTGAGATTTTTTTTTTTTTCGATTTTTTTAAAATTTAAATATTGAACCCTGTGTTATTTAAGCCATTTTTTCGCATGACATTCGTTTTCCTGTTTTTTTTTTTGTTTTGTTTTTTTACTTCGCTTATTCTTAGCGACACCCCAAAACACCCGGGTATCCACCGATTTTTTAAATTTTAATATCGAAACAGGCTTATTTAAGCCATTTTTCACGTGTTCGTTTTTCTGTTTTCATCGTTCGTTTGCCTTACGTTAGATTTTTTTTTTTTTTCTTTTTACGTTTTGATCTTCGTCCTCGTAATTACCAAACAAAATTTATTCGTAAATTTCAACTTATTTTCCATAAAAATTTGAGAAATATGTAGGTACATTATATTTGTACTAGCTGTACCCGCCAAACAACGCGTTGCTGTGGTGTAGTTTGGTTGATGCAACAAACACACATAGAAAACGCGCATACACTCACATACACACATAAACACGTCATCATGTGCACACACTAACAAACACATGCACACACAAACTTTGCGAATAGTCAGGAATAAACAGTTTAAAGGCTTCCAAATCACACATAAAATTTTTAAGTATATAAACTGCAAAATACTGGGTCTCAGTTATAATAATCGCTTAATTGTATTTTTTTTTATTTAACATATAAATAAAGAATTCACGTCTTTTATAAAAGAAAGAAGAAATAATGGTTATTAGTGCCGCTGTGTCAAAAAACAGTATGTACGATGTATATACACAAAAAAAGATTTAGTTCAGTAGTCAGTAATAGACAGTACGGGTCTTGGCTATATTAATTGGTTAATCCATTTAAAAAAAATTGTTTTAGCTTATCAATAAAGAATTTTCGTCAATCGTACTTAAAAAAAAAAAAAAAAGAGTTTACTAGGTTTTATAAAATAAAGAAATAATGGTTATCAGTGCCAATGTTTTGAAAAACAGTATATCCAATGTATGTAAATAGAAAACATTTAGCACAATAGCATAACTGTTTAATAAAAATTAACATGTACGGTATACTTAATGTATAAATGAAAGCATTCTTGACTTATAAACATTGTCTTGATGTGTCGCAGTTGTTCAGTATGTTTGTATTAGGTGTATTTTATATAAAATGATTGCATCTTGTATAGAGTGAAGCCATATTGGTAAATTTCTGGAGCATTCGTTTTTGTAATAAGAGTTAGATTCTGGAATGAACAATTAGTCAGTTTCGGCCAATGAGATTTAGTGGAATGGAATAAGAGAGAATTTTTTTTTTTTTTTTTTTTTTTTTTTTTTTTTGATTAGGAAATGGAAGGATTGGGTTATGGCTTTGAGTATATGACCCAGTTAATAAGGGTGCAACCCCATATCCGTTGAAAGTGTAGAAATCCTCCCAGTGATGACTGGGAGCGGATAGAGTATTTGGTATTTAGAGGGGAAAATACAAGCTACTTCTTCTAAAGATGGTTGTGATTGTAATGATGACACTCCTAGGATGAAATGTAGGATTTTATTATAACAACAAAATGTGGCGTAAATGGCATTCAAAAGTTACATAAGATAGTGGCTAATAGTGGAGACATAAATTTGTATGTGGCATCTGTTGTTGCAAACCTACAGTAATTTGGTCTAGAGAGGAATTTCTGCAATCAAAATATTTATATAGGAGATATCGCACGGTTTTTAAACTTGTGCATTTAACTGTATTTCTCATATAATCATATTTTTATGTCATCCTTAATGTTTTATGGCCTCTTAATTTTATTAATATATGTCGCCATTATAAATATAACTGTCATTCTTTAATAAACATTAAATTTTTATTGTTAACCAGTGTTTCCATTGTCTTTATTGCCTGACCATGTGTAGCATATTTTTGGTACAATAAGACTCCTGAATGAACCAGGTGGAGAGAATAGTATATTATTATAATCTACTTTTTCTTTTTTTTTCCTTTATAAATTGGATATTATTATATCCACTTTTATAAATTGTTGATGCCTACCAGCCATTAGAAAAAACAGTGGGGAAGAAACACAGTTGGACAAACATTGGTAAAATAAAAAAAATAAAGTGGTGCCAAACGGCATCACAAAAACATGCAACAAATATCTCATTCTTATTTGAATAGTTAAGCATCAAACTAGCTCTTATTTAAAGATTGTGATAATAATGAGGCATGTGATACTATTGACGTCCCCCCCCAAGTATTAGGAAGTAAAAAAAAAAAAAAAAAAAGGGTTAACAAAAGTCAGCTTGGTAGAAAGACAATAGAGAAAAAGTTGTTCAACAAGGAACACAAAGGCAGCTGAAATAGGATTGTTAATCAAGGTGAGGCAGTAACTAAGGTAAAAGATCTGATATGCAGGTCATATATTTAGGTTTAGTTTACGGACGATTGTAGGAGTGGCAGTGAATTTTTGCAACAATTTACAACAGTTAGGAACAGTTTACCGACTGTTTTGAGTTTGTGACAGTTGATGACAGTTTCTAGTTTGAAAGAGTAGTAGGCAGGTCATGACTTGGGGCAGATTGAGGTGAGCTGGCATCAATCGTTGACAAAGGTCTCAACACGCTACGTAGATGTGAACCTTAATGTTTAGAGGGTTGTTTTCCGCGATGGTGTCACATAAGCATCTAGTGCTGAACCGATATGTACAGAAGATGAAAGAGAAGGCAACCACGAAAACGGTGTTGGGATCAGCAATTGTTGTTAAGCGGGGGAGTATGTGATGGGGTAGGTATATGCTATTGCAATAAATTGATAACAGCATGAATAAAAACTAAAACTCCTTAATTGAATTACTTTTTATTTATTTTTTAAAAATAATGAATATTTTTTTAAAATAATTTTTTTTTCATTTAATATTTTTTTTATATTTAAATTTTATTTACAGTATGTTTTGCGGCAAGCCTTGCAATATCGTTATAATAAACGCAGTTATTATGCCCGTTTTTCGGAGACCTTCATTAAAACAGAGTACATCCCTTGGACATGTTCAATCGGTCGGACGGGTATGAGAGCTTTACTTAAAAAACAGGTAATACATTGTTTTCTTTATTTATATTTTATATATATATATATATATATATATATATATATATATATATATATATATATATATATATATAAATTTTAATATTAAATCAAAATTTGGATGTCAGACAAGTAAATTACCTTCTGGTTAGTGCAATCTCTGACTTCGTGGTTGGTAATTCAATCGCTCCACTTGATTGCTAGAATCATTTTAATACACTTGAAATGAAATGCATTTCTTGTCTTAGCTAATTTGAGATGCTAAATTTCACTTCCATATAATGGTGTGCTATTATAAAACCTGAATTTAGATCTGAAGGACAATGTTTTTTTTTTGTTTTTGTTTTTTTGTTTTTTTTTTTTCTTGCAGAGCTGGTTAAATGCTACTGAGGCCTTACCTATCCTGTACTGCAACTCCTAGTTCCTTCCTTGTTTATGCAGCTTCCTTTGGTTGGCCAGTAGTTCAAATTTTATCACCCACTTGGGTTGAAATGGCATAAACCAAACCAGAACTTTATTGCATTTTTTTTTTTTTTGTTACTCTTACTGCATTTTTTTTCATTTCTTTTCTTTCTTCTTGACATTTACGTCTTTTTTTTTATTTTTTATTTTCCAGTGTTTCATGACTCTTGAACAAGGTATCATAAATGCGCAGGACCACAATTATAAGTCTACCCTCTTTAACCAGTTGACTGATTTAGCTGATATTCTTCTCGATGGTTACAGTTCTCAACTGAATTCTTTAGAAGTTTATGATGACAAAAGTTCATGGTATAATCAGCTGTGCAAAATGTATGAGGAGGATAGAGCAGCACTTATCTCAATGTTAAGTAAGTGTCTTTTTTATGTTCTTGTCCAGAATTCCCCTTATATTTAAAAAAAAAAAATTGTATGATATCCATACCCATGATGGAACGAAAATATCATATTCCAAAAATCAAGGTCAAGTAATTTTATTTTTAAATAAGAAAATAATTTTTAAGCAATTAATGAGAATTAGTGGTATAACAATATAAGTCTTGCTAGTTTGAATCCTTGCTTTGTTTTCAAAATGGCAGTCACTGATAAAATTTGATTTTCTTTAAAATAAAGCTACTTGCTCAGTTTATGTGATTTTTAGAATATAATATTTTCACGTCGTCACAGATATGCACATCATACAAGTTTTTTTATTTTTTAATGTAGGGGGAATTCTGGACGACCCCCTTTTTTCTTCTCGCTTATTTAAATGCTGTTAATTTACTTTGTTTTTTTTATTATTATGTGAGTCTCCTCTTATTCAAGATCTGCTGTAAACGTCTTCCAATTTTCATTATGGACTCTACTTTTGTATAAACAACATTGCCTGAAAAGGTCTCTAGTTACTTGTAACTGGCTGACCGAAATATACTTATAAATGTGTAACGACATATAAATGCTTATGTAGAACAAATAAAAAGTATATCTTGCCCTACTTTGATATTGGGCACTCTTGTATGAACCTTGTTAAATTCATTGGTTGTTTCACCTCTGAAAAATATTAACCTGAAATTTATATATATATATATATATATATATAGGTGGTGAATCAGTTAAACAAAATGAAATGTAAAATTTCTATAATGAAAAAGAGAAAATTGCTTGAAATATTTTTATCATTGTTGATTTTTAGTATAACTTCTAATCTTTTCAGTGGATCACAAAGAATACGAAAAAGCTGCATCTTTAGCAGAAAAATATTATGATTTCACCACATTAGCCATTGTATGTGATATTACAGATGATACAGAGAGACGCCAGAGATATTGCAATATTTTTGCACATAAAGTAAGTTCTCTTACCATCTTTGATTCTCTTAGTAGAAAGCGCGTGCTATATGTGTGTTTATGGGAAAAATTTGCTTATTCAATTATATTTCACCTTTTGTTTATATTAATCCTTTAATTTATGAAGCTCAATGTAACTACAGAGCGTAAATGACAGAAAGTCTATATTCCAAATTTCAAGATGTTGTCCATCTTACCGTTTATTTCTTTCCACATGTTGATTCAAACATTTTAACATGCTGAAAGAAATAAACTGGAAGATGGACAACATCTTGAAATTTGAAGTATAGACATTTTGTCATTTATTTATATTTATAATCGAATATATAAACGGCTGTCTGTCCATCTCCATATTTTCAAACTCTATCTCCTCCGTAAGTAAAAGTCACAGTGGCGCTAGAGGCCTCAAATGATTGTTATTTTTGTTTTTTTACGGGCTGTTTTTTTATAAGTCTTTAGTCAGTTAAAATTGTTTTTAAGGAGTCAAAAAATACACTAGATACCAAAGATATGCCCCTAAGAAAAAGAAATACACACACCAACAGATTGTTCTTTATTATAATGTTTGTTCTTTAAAAATATAATTTTACTAAATTTTTTTTTTTTTTTTTAGGGTTTCCGAGAAAGTATGTACAATTATTACTTACGAATTGGTACGTTTCTTTTTTATTTACTAATATTTTTTTCTCTTTCTACCTTCTAATTTCTTGGAAAAATATTTCCACAAGTCCAAAAATTGACCAGTATTTTTTGAATATCCTAATATTTTTGTTTATCTGAGCTATGTTTTAAGTTAATTTTATATTAAAACGGTATTCAAGTAAAAATTGCAATAAATATTGATGTAATTGATGAATACATTTCATGAGAACAAGATTGGTTGGTTAAGCCATTAATACAAGTTGGTAGAGCAGTTTGGGAGAGACATTAAAAGATATGCTAAAAGCTTCACGCTTAAGAATATACCAGCTACAACCATGAAAACCCATTCAGTAAAGTGATTTAATAGATTATTTCAGGAATACTGTAGCCAAGCCCATGTATTCCTTTTGCGGACATATCAATATTTAACTAATTGATTCAGTTGCTGTGTATTTGCTTGCTATGAAACTGATCCATTAACTGATGTCTATTGATAAAAATAATTATTTGTTCTGATTTTCCATGTCTTGCTTTTTAATATATTAAGTATATAAAAGTTATCTTGTAGATTTTATTCAAGTCAGACCCAAATAGCAATGCACCTGACATATCTGAGTTTATCTGTTTTTTATTTATTTTTCAAGGTAAAAGAGGCAAGCTACTGACGATGCCTTTAACCATGGAGCTGAGTCTTGTTTTAAGCAAATGTAAATCCCTCAGTTGGTTGAGAGACATTGAATCTGAAGATTACTTTTCCGTGAGTATCAGGAATCCATTTTGCATTCGTTCATTAAGACATCCATATCTATGACGACGCTGATAATAAATTGTATTTATTTGGGTTATTCATACTACTGTTCTCATCTTGAATTTTATTTGCACAATGTTTCAGTCAATGTAACCTCCAACATTCTTCGGATGTATCCACAAAGACCTGTGACGTAATGCATAAAGTACTTGGTAAAATTCAGTTACACTCTTCTTGAAGCTTCAATTCTTCATACAAATGACATTAAAATACAATTGTGAATCATTTAGGACTTCTGTCTGGTCATGGCTGATGGAATGAGAACATGCTACCCTGATGGATTAAATACAAGGTTCCGTTTACACCACTGTTTCAATAAAAATGTTATATCTTTATCAAAACACAAGATTAAGCAATGAAATTTGTCAAAGCGTGCCAGAGGTTTACTTGGCCAAAATGTGGTGAGACGACAACAACTACGGATGGCAGTGATGGCTGAGAATGCAGTTAGGAGATTCGAAGTTCCTATCCATCGCGGTTACCACCTGACGAAGGCCTGACGTTGGCCGAAACGTTGTGAATAAACAAACCAATAAAAGATGAAAAACAACAACTAATAAAGATGAGACTAATAGTCCGAAATAAAAATAAATTAATAAAATTAATATATATATATAATGCTCATCTCAAAAAATGAAAATGAATTCCAATTAAGGAATAATATATATATATAAAGTTAGAGAACTCAAAATTGAATTGTAACGTATTTTATGTACAAGAAATTGAAATATAATATTAGAACTGTAAAATTTAGTTGGTCTCAGCATGATTTTCTGTTTAATGAGATTTATTTCAAGCAAAAATCAATCTCTGTATAGGTCCTGGATATGACCTTAAACTATATCCAATGGTGAGGCCCCAGTTTGCAGGCTTTGGGGAGTTTGGAGCCACCCTTTAATTGCCATTGCTCCTAGATCCACTCTGACCCGAAGTGGTAGTACCTGTTAGGGTCCCAACTATGGGTTGAATAGAAACCGACTTGGAAACAACAAATATATTCTATTAAAAAATTTTCTTCAAAATCTTTGGATTCGGCATTAAATAACCCGAAAAGGGTTGATATGCCGTAAAACAACCAAACCAAACCAATCTCTGTATGGCCTACTCACAATCAGATATTTCAATTTCTTCTGATGCTACCAGATCAGGCTGTCTGAAAATATTGGCTTCCTGAGACGAAATGCTTTTTTGTTTTTCTACTTACTTTTGTAAAAGTTATGTTCTGCAAAAACAAAAACATCCCCCCCCTTTACATTTCCCTTTTCTCTTTCTATCTCCCTCACTTCCTGACTGGTTTCCTAACTTAAAATGTATCAAGCATTAATACTATAACCTTTTTCCCTCTCCCATTGCAAAACTCATTTGTATTCTGCAGGGAAGGGAATAAAAATGATAAAATCCACTATAAAACAACCAAACCAAACACTACAAACTAACGATTGCAGATACAAAGAGCTTGAAGAATAAAAACCTTCTACAAAATAACTGGATGCAACATGAATACTATTTCCAAAATAATTGGCTTCAGCATTAAATAACTCGAAAAGGGTTGATATGCCATAAAACAACCAAACCAAACCAATTTCTTCTGTGCTCTCCCCTCCACTGGCTGAACATCTCGCACCCATAGCATATCTACTATTCACATGCAGCTTAGTGCATGCTTACACCACTCACATCCCTGATATATATATATATATATATATATATATATATAATGTCGTCTACATACAGACTATTTTATTGTATCACAGCTCATCAGTGCGGGTAGATCAGCACCCATCCCTAGCCAGGGATTGAACCTACAACCATCTAGTTGATAGTTCTAACCTCTAATTCATGAGATCGGTACCCATAAGCAACCTCATCAAATGTCCGTTTATATGAACACTTGTCCACCACTTTTCCAGTGCTCAACCTGCTTGCTTATTTACAAACAAACAAACAAAAAACAATTAGGCAGTAGGTGAAAGAGTGTGCTCTATAAAGAAGGGGGGCTTATATATATACATATACACACACATCTACAGCTCATCAGTGCAGCTAAACAAGAAAGTGCATCTAGCCAGGATCAAAGCTAAACTGTCTACCTCTGCACTATCATTCAGCACCCGTCCAATGTGAGCGAAATTTAAATGTCAGCAAATGTAAATATCTTTTCAGCAGGTCTGAGAGAATTTGTTTTTACCTAATAAGTAATGCCTACCATAAAGAGAGTAAAAATCGTCATCCACAAACAGTACTGTTTCACTATTTACAGCTCATAATTTAAGAACAACAAATTAAAAATAAAATGTAATTGAAAAAAATTAAATTTTTATGTGAAATCAAGATGGAAGTAATATGATATTATTTTGAAATTATTGTTTTTTACAATTATTTCCTTTTATTTTTTTTAGGCTTATGAAACCTTATTATCCTTGGCTCTGGAAGAAAAGAAATTTGTATCAAGAAAAAAAGTAAGTTTCACAACTTCTAATATCGAAACTGGATTTACTAAGTTTTAACAATTTTAAAACTACTTTCATTTCAATTCAATTCCTTCAATTATTTTTCTTAATTTGAATGTAACTTGAATCCTATGCATTGGCAATTTGCAATCACATTCATGGCTATCAATCCTTTGATTACATTCGTTACTGATTTCATCAATTACATTCACTGGTGATACATTTCTCTTATTACCGACATCAGAGATTTTCTTATTAAGTATGGAGTCTGTATAAGAGCCAAGTATGTCCAAGAATGGAGTATTGTTGTCATATCTGGGCAGGAATTGCTAGAAACAGCTCATCCTGCCTTGACAGTTCAAAATAAACTTTGTAGCCTAGTGGGGGATGCCCTTTTCTCTTCCTTACAACCTCTTTCCCACAGAAGAGCTGTTGTGAGCCTGTCTCTGCTTTATCGTTATTTTTATGGCAACTGCTCATCTGAGCTCCAATCTATGGTCCCCCCTTGCTTGACTTTCATGAAAAATGCTCATCTACTATCAATAATTTCCCACACTCTTTATCTGTGCCTAAACCTAAATGTAGATTCCATGAACAAAGCTTCTTTCTTAGAACTGCCCGCCTGTGGAACTCTCTTCCACTTTCTTGCTTTCCAGCTGACTACAATTTGGTCGTCTTCAAATCCAACGTAAACAAGTTCTTGATTAGCCATCCCCTTAAGTAATCCAAATTTCCACTACTAAAGATTACTACGATATTGTCCCACTGTACACTCATTAACCCTTATCCTCGAGTGGCCTCTGGGCCTTGATAAGTGGTGACTCCTTTGCAAAAAAAAAAAAAAAAATTTAAGATCAGCAGATACACTTTTATACATTATTTTACTGCCCTGTTTGCATTTTAGTTTGATTTTTTGTTTTTGTTGTCAATTAGTTTTGAGTAATTTGTTTTTAAGAGTCAAATTTATAAATGATTAAAGGATAAAAGCTAAAGGTACAAAACTGAGCATCATGATATACATCATAGTGAGGGCATACCGCTGATTATGTCACAAAGATGACCTTGAGCACATGGTGTAATGGTGAAAAAAGTGGTTGGTTAATTTGAATGCATCTAAAATCAAGTTTTTCTCTTTCCATCATCAACGCTTTGATCCCCTTTTGGCCCCAATTGAAATGAATGGCTCTCATCCTGAAGAAGCACTGTTTTGACAACCTTCTGGGACTGACCTTCACTCCTGATCTGAAATGGAACACATACATTCAAATCTGTTGCCAAAGTTGTTGGAAAAAAATGGTTGGCTCATTCTACCACTCCAGTAGATATCTCACTGTCGATGCAATCCTCTATCTGTATAAGAGCCAAGTACATCCTAGGATGGAATACTGTTGCCACATCTGATTACGAGCTGCTTAGAGCACCTATCCTGCCTTGACTGAGTTCAAAATCGGCTTTAAAGGAGAGTTTGTGTGTGTGTGTGTGTCCAACTAGAAGTGAATGAACTGGGTGAGGGAGTAAAAGGGGATTGGGAGAGGGAAGAGAAAATGGGAAAAAGAAAGAGATAAGTTTTTATAGAAATATGTCACACTTTTGCCCCAGGCAATGCAAAGTAACCCTGCTAGTTATTTCTGAATGCATTCAATTCAATTTTCCTATAAAACAACTGATTAGTTTTGTATTTTGTCTTTCTTTCTAGACTGTATTGGCAATGGCCAAGCTTTGCTTACTTTCCATGGGACAAGACACAGAAGATCGACTTCCAGGTAATTAAATTTGATCTTAGTTCTTTTTGTCATTAAATCTTAAAAGAGTGTATTAGTTTCTAATCTGAGTGGAGAACTATTAAAGCAAAAAAAGTAGTTGTTTAAATCTGAATTGGTCATTACAAGCGATAATACGAAGAGTTTAATCCAAGAAACGTCCGTCAACTAGTTAACAATTATCTCTATTTAAACTATCTATAGCTATAGGTCTATCTATTTCTCTTTCTACTTCTAGTCGCTTTCTCGCTCTCTGTGTATATTTATCTGTCTGTCTGTCTGTCTCTCTCTCTCTCTCTCTCTCTCTCTATATATATATATATATATATATATATATATATATATATATATTTATTTATTCAATTTTCTTATTTTGTTTTAGCTTGCAATGGGATATCTTACCAGATACCAGACATTCACACACTATCTCATACATTCCAACCGAGAGATCTTAAGATTTTAACCATTCTTTTAAGTGCAGTTGTTTGGATCTCTCTTGCACTTAGTTCACCATATATATTTGCAAGGTCGTATTTTGAAATTCTTTTTCATGAGTTCGGTTGTATCTATAATTACTGGAAAGATGGAAATCTTCCTAAGATTCCAGTTTCTTTCCATGCTGTACATAAAGCCTTGGTATTTTGTTATCTTTTCCCTCTCAATTCTATTTAACCCAGAAACACTTCTAAGGTTGCTTCTTTCTCCTTTTTGTCTTATATCAGTATGTCAGGTTTAATAGCTCCGGTTTTTAGGTACATAGGAAGTGTATAGTCATAGTGGATGGTGTATGACTTATTTCTAACTGTTCTTTCTGGTAAACATGTTCCCAGGACTTCCTGTTACATTCAATATTCAACTTTTTACAGATTATCCTGTGGGGATCTTTACTTCTTTTTTATATATATATAAGAAGTAAAGATCCCCACAGGATATATATATATATTCTTATATCTATCTGTGCCTTTTATTTTATAATTCAAGAATAACTAAACAATTTTGGTATCAAAATTTGGCTTAGAATTAACTGAGAATGTCTATTTACATGTTACCTGTATATTGAATTCTATAATTAAAATTCATGATAATATAAAGAAATGTTTTTGTGTTCTCAAGAAAATTTACCTTGCTTTCATACACAGCTTTAGTTTTAAGCTTACGCTCTTAAACTCGAAATGGTCTTACATAATGTTTTTTTTTAATTATGCATATAAAACTAACCAGGTATTCAAAACATTTTTAGTTCTCAGCTTTTCAGCAGAGACTAAATTTTTTAACATGCCCCAAAGAAAAAAAAAAAACAAAGGTGTAAGAACAAGTGCTCAGTTATTTCTGCCTCACCCTATATATACGTGTATATATATATATATATATATATATATATATATATATATATTGATTTGTGTTAACTGAATCGCAAAGTGATTCAAATGAATGCGGAAAAGCAAATGACTCTAACAAATTACTCTCTTTTTCTTTGTTTCAATTTGGTCACATCGTCACTTTTCCTAAAGCAAGTAAGTTGTCACAGGGATGTGTTAATTCAAAGTATTTTCTACCAATGAAAATTGTTTTAAATTCCAAAGGTAACACATCTATGTGAAAGTAATAAGCCTATTCAAACTTAGAAACTTCTATAAGGCCTTGTGAGCAAGATTCTTAAGTTGGCAGCAGTATAGAACTGAACCTTAAGAACATATTCTCTACATCCTACCTTCTGCACTTTTTGAGCCAGGATAGGAAAGTCACAAAAGAAAAGTACTCAATGACTTGCATACAAGCTTTCTTTATTTCACGCACACATTCCTGTACACTTGAGACAGGCAAACAAATGAACCAAGCTACTCACAGGGACCATGCCACAGAGCCTTTATTCAAATTCTGCAACCGATGAACTTATACAATTATATTGTTCTGAGTATAATATTAGACTACATAGGATGGTGAACCCCACAATTTGGGAAGATATATAACAAATACCGACCCAACAGGTCACGGGTTACCTAATAATCTACAACATTTATACCTACTATTATTTTATACAAATTGTTCTGAAAAAATTATCTCTTTTCTTTGCTTTGTTTTTTCTTTTGTTTTATCTCCCACAAATAATCTTTGATTATCTTTAAATTTTAGAAATCAACACAGAGCAAGAACTTATCACTCATCAAGAACTCATTCCTCACGAAGTCTTGAATGTAAGTAATTGCAATAAACTTTTAACTTCACCCAAAGAATGTGTCCTCAGCAATCTAGATGGGGAGTTGGGAGGAAAGATGTTTGTTCACATTACATTTAAATTTTTGCTTGTTGATACAGTTGGAGGAAATTGTGACATGCAATATGGATTTCATCCTGTAAGATCAATTGCTGATATGCTAACTGTAATATCATTAGGATCAGTGAATCTCTTGATGTGGCCTTTATTTTTAGAACTCTTGGCATATCAAAAGCCTTTGATAGAATCTGACACAAAAGGTTGCTTCATAAATATCTGAAAATAACGTCACAATTTTCGGATCTTTTTTCGCTGTTTGGTCTATAAAAATAATTGTCAGATCGAAATCTCAAGCATATAACATTAACGCCGGTGTGCAACTATATGTCCCCCCCCCTTGCTTGACAATAATCGCCGATCCCAATGCCATTTCCATGGTCGCCTTCATATTCTATTCTTTGAGGGTCGCACAATTCACAAATCTAAAAGAGAAACAACATAAAAGAAAATACAGAAAACATAAACTCCAGCACATCCGTAAATATATTGGGATGCATGTATGACACCATTGCAGAAAACAACCCCTTCTAAACGCTAACAACCTGCTCTTAACTTGTAACCTGACCGTTACACTGTAACTGTGTTTGTTACAGTTCAAACCTCTCTCGGACCTTCACACCATCTGGCACTGTCGAAAAGGAACAAACAGACAAAAATAAAATAAATCCGACTCGGCTTTTTTTTTTTCTTAACATGTCATTTACTACCGTCTTTCTTTCTCCCTATCTTGACACCAGTTTAAAAAGTCTCTCTGCGGGGCCACATGTCTGTCTCACCTGGTGCGTTTCTCTTTCTGCTCCATTACACGCCGGCCGTAGACAGACATTTTTCATCTTTGACTTTACACAACAATCTTTTTCAACCCCACTTTTCCTTCTCCCTACCACATGGTGTCCTTTTTTTTTTTAATTTTGCACACTTCTTAATTTGTATATGTGCTTTTTTTTTCCTGGCAAACCAGCTATCTTACAGCTCCTGCTGATATTTTGCCACGTACTCATACGTGCTCTGTTACAAACTGTGCACAACTCAAGTCCGTAAACTATCACGAAACTCGCTTGCACCTGTCTGTAAACTAACTCTAAATATATTGACTTCTATGTCCGGTCTTTTGTCTGCTACACCTTGATTAACAATCCTATTTCAGATGGCCTTTGTGTTCCTTATTGAACCACTTTCTCACCTCTTGTCTTTCTTTCTATTAATTTTATTTCCTATAATTGTGTTCTGCTAATCAACTTAGTTTTTCTTTTTGTTAGAGTTTTTTCTGTTTTTTTTTTATTTCATGCCTAACACTTAAGAAGGGATAATGTCACACTAGCATACCTCAAAGATCTATTCTTGGACTAATCTTCTTGATTTTCATTAATGATCTTCCAAATCTGAGATCATTTGTTAACATTTATGCAGATAACATAACAGTCTATGTCAACGCATTGAAGAGCATTGATGATCAAGTTCTTGCTGATTCTCTATTTTCCAGTGTGGTACAATGAGAAGAAAAGTAACTTGTTACTTTTAACACCTCTAAAACCAAGCCACTTTTCTTTTACCATATGTGCTTGAGTCCTTGTTTTACCCTAGTTGAAATGAATGACTCTGTGTAAGGAAGCTTCTTGTGTTGAAAAGCTCTTCAGAATGAACTTTGATCTCTAACCTGAAATAGAAAACTTACATCAACATTGTTGCTAAAGTCATCAGGAAAATATTTGCATCATTTCACCACTCCAGAAAAGTTGCCACATTTGAAGGAGGTGCTGCTGGAAGCATTTTTCTTAGCACAGTACAAAATCAACTTAACAATCTAGTGAGGATTATCTCTTGTCTTTCCTGCAGCTCCCATCTTACAGAAGAAACATTTTTATTCTTTTTGTTTCTATAAATTTTTTTTTTTTTGATTCAGCTCCCAATATCTGGTTTGTTTTTGTAAAATATTCACAGCAAGAATTTCTTTTGATACCACATAAAAAAAAAGATTTTTCTTTTTTCCATGAACTGTGCATCAGCCGGAATTTTTCTGAACAAAGCTTCTTTGCAAGGGCTTCTCGTCTATAAAACACATTGGCACAGGACTGTCTCCCAACAGATTACAGCATAGTTATCTTCACAACTAATGTCAACAAATACTTGTCATAAACCATCCCCATAACTACTAAACTTGATACAATGAATTATTTTCAATCCTTTCATAATATTCATCATCATTTGAACTGACAATCATTCCACTCGGGGGTGCTCAGCGTTGTCTGGGTGTTTAGATATGTGTGTGTTTGGTGCGGGTGGGGGGTAAAGCAGAACAAAATGGAAATTTAAATATTAAAAGACGATGTTAAACTTGTTAAAAAAAAATAAAACAAAAAACAGCAATTTCAATATTAAAACTTTAAAAATGGAAAAAAAAATCTTTTGTAGGTGTTAAAAAAAAAGGGGGGGAGCAGGTAGGCTCGAACCAGGAGCCTTGAGGCCAATAGGCTGACAACATACAACTGCGCTACGGCAACAGAAGCAATGTAAGACATTAAATTTAGTGATTAAAAAGTGAATAAGTTCAAACAGGTGCTTGACTTTATTGAGCTCAAATAGAATGAAATCTCACAGTTAACTATTTCTACGCGACAGTTTTTTTTTTGTTTTATTTTTTTTCTCCCCAATTTGCAAAATGAATAGCAATTGTTTGAAGTGACGGTTTTCACCGACATTGATCAAAGTGTTCATTGCTTTTCTGGATGGGCTGCACGAGTGCCGAGGTTTGTTTCAGTTTCACTTTTTTATACTAAAAAGTCAAAGACATGCATGTGGGCCAATAAATATGGCGAAAATTGTGCGTAAAAGTTGCCCAAATTAAAGATACAAATGCCGATTTGTTTCATAAATCTTAGATATTAGCATCTCAGTAGCATATAAAAAGTTATAAGAATGAGCGACCAACCCGAGAATCACCCCAAAAAAAGCCTTTGCAAGACATGCAGAAAAATGCACACACAAACACATATTTTGCCTTTGATATATATATATATATATATTTTAAGTTTGTTTTTGAAATGTTGTTACTTTCAATGTATACCGTTTTCATTTAACAGGTCTATATTGTTATTTTAAAACCATTCACCGTTAATTTTGAGTTAAGCTCAATGTGTCTATTTAATAGGGACAGAGCATATATAGTGCAAAATTTTGTTGAAAATTCAAAGACTCACGTTTTCTTTTTTATAACCTTTGTTTATTTCCTGGATTTTTCCATTACAGCTGTTTCATTAATGAGTAGGCAATTTTACGATTTATGTTTCCGTAAAAATATCCTGTCGCCACCAACTTCTTCAGATGTTTATCCATTAGATTTTTACAACAAATGGTATATTTTTAACATGCTGGACATCGTATTTGGGTAAAAAGATTTCCACAGCCATGTTTCCTCACTTCCTCCATCTTTTGGTTTTATGTAAAGATCTTCCTCCATCTTTTGGTGTTATGTAAAGATCTTTATAAAACACCAAAAGATGGAGGAAGTGAGGAAGCATGGTTGTGGAAATCTTTTTACCCGAATACAATGTCCAACATGTTAAAAATATACCATTTGGTATATTTGAAGAAGTTGGTGGGGACAGGATATTTTTACGGAAACATAAATTGTAAAATTGCCAACTCATTAATGAAACAGGTGTAATGGAAAAATCCAGGAAATAAACGAAGGTTATAAAAAAAAACCCCAAAAACGTGAGTCTTTGAATTTTCAACCAAATTTTGCAGTATATATGTGTGTGTGTGTGTATATATATATATATATATATATATATGTATATATATATATATATATATATATATATATATATATATATATACATTGCTGATGTATCCAAATTTTGATAGTACTATTTTGTTAGGGAATGAGGAGGAAGGAGATGAAGACAACTAATGTAAGACCAATAAAATCCTAGGTTTGAACTAGGGCTTAATTGACAAAGTTTTGCAAGACAATTTTAGTTGCAACAAAATACATCAACTCAACGATTGATCTAAAAATTGATTCATTTGAGCTTCTTTACTACCTCAGTGTTTGAGAGGTAAAGGTGATTTAATGGAATATTCACATATGTATCTCATGTAAAGATGAAGTGTTAGCCCCTAGGACAAGGCCCTTTGATTTTTTTTTAGAAATTTGACTGAAGTAAAAAAAAACAAAAAAACTGATTCTATGATTATTTATCAATGTATTTGTGTGTGGTAATGAACAAGGTTTGAGCAAAAATATTTGAGTCCATAATTAACCACGCTCTAGTCCATCACCTTACAGATGCTAAACTTCCTACCGACCAACAATATGGATTTAGGCAAGCCCGTTCCACAGCAGACATTCTAACTAATCTCCGAGCGTATATACCATTCACTTGACAAAGCAGGGGAGGGTAGAGCGGTAGCTCTAGATATATCTAAGGCTTTTGACAGGGTATGGCATGGAGGTTTTCTCAGGAAAATTAGATCATACGGTATCACTGGAAGAATACTTAACATAATTAAATCCTTCTTAGATAAGAGAAAAATCGAGGTTGTCCTCGATGGTTGTACATCTAAACAATGATATAAATGCGGGAGTGCCTCAGGAGTCTATCCTTGGACCTCTATTATTCCTAATATTCATAAATGACCTCCCTGACAAAATTGTCTGCGAGATGAGTATATATGCTGATGACACCACGCTCTATAACAGACACTATAGGAAAACAAATGAACACATTTAAAGAAATGGCAGAAACTGTAGTGGAATGGGGACAAAAATGGATGGTCACATTCAATGCTGCCAAGACTAAACTTGTTTCCTTCAATAACTACAAGAAACCTTCTCTACCACCATAGCAAAGGCCAAAGACTCTATCTGAAGGCACATCTTTTAAACTCCTCGGCCTAACGTTTACAGGAAACATGAGTTGGAACAATTACATTGAGAGCATTGCCAGGACTGCTGCGAAAAAGGTAGGTTCTCTCTACCGTGCTAGAAAGCTACTGATACCTGAAAGTATCCTGTATCTCTATAAGGCCACCATTCGCCCATGTATGGAGTATTGTTGCCATATTTAGGCCGGTGCATCTGCTACTAGTCTCTCACTCCTAGACAAGGTTCAAAAGAGAGTCGCCAACCTAATAGGTCCTGAACTATCATCCAAGCTTCAGCCTCTGTCCCATCGACGCAATGTAGCATCCCTCTGCCTGTTCTACAAGTATTTTAATGGTGAATGTTCCGACGAGCTGCAAGCACTTGTACCCCCTCTACGTAAATACCCCCAACAAACCTGACAAGCAGCAAAATCCCACCCCTTCACAGTTGAGATCCCTAGATGTAAGAGAGCCTTCTACTCCAGTAGTTTCTTCCCCAGAACCGCTAGACTTTGGAATTCCCTTCCAGGTTCCTGCTTCCCCAACTGTACTGACATGCAGAAGTTCAAGTGTAATGTGAACCGACATCTTGCTGCCCAACTCCCCACCTAGTACCCCTGTAGCCTGTGTCCCTAATAGTAGTCCGCAACATCAAAGTGGTAATGTGCCTTGTTAGGGGTGAAAATGTAATAAAAAAAAAAAAAGCTATTTTAAAATAAACCAATTACAGCACTAAATAATGACATGTTACACACTGGTCATATCAATGCTGTCTTATACCATTCTTATTCTAAAACATACAAGTTGAAGTGTGACTTGTATCTGGAGTTTTGAACCATGTGATCAGTAGCACAGTTATCTCCACACTGACGATTCCAGACAAGGATGAAACATGTTTATTGTTACATACTATGTCAATGCGTTTCTTGTACATGTATGTATAATGTACGCAGTTCATAGTCATTGAGAGAATAAATAAACTGCATATGTTATATACCATATATTAATGCGTTGTGTGCGTTTAAATGCATACAATAAACAGATGCTGTCGTATCAATTCATGTTTTCTACATGTATAATCAAGAAGCAACAGCACAGCATTCAATCTGGTGCTACCAGATCAGGCTGTCTATTGGCTTCCTGAGACGAAATGCACCTACATCGATTTTCCGTTTTTGTTTCCTATTCTCTTTTGTAAAACTTAATTATGTTCTGCAAAAACAAAAACAAACAACAGCCCCCTTCCCCCTTTTTTTTTTTTTCCTACTTCCCAACCCCATCAGTGGGGCATTAGAATACACTGACTGCCCCCTTGCAGAGAGTAAAAGTCCCTCAATGGGGCCACCTGTTGGCCGTAGGTGGCATCCCGTAATGTCTACGAAAAGGATCCTGGTGGCTGAGCAACTGATACCTAGGGAAATAAAGGTATCAGTTGCAACACTCCACTTTGGCCTCGTACTGGGCCAGACGGGCGATCGGAGAGGCCCGATCCGATCAATCGGCTGGTCACGTCTAGCTCACCACTTATACGCATACAATCTACACCAAATCTAAATAATACACAACACTTCCCCATCAATACTGATCCCCAAACAAGTGGTGAAAGCGGTGGCTGAGGGTCAATTGTATATAGTGAACAAGGACTAGACATGGATGTTTTTCTCTGATCTTTCCCATATTTTACTTGGATGGGAGAAATTAAGGTACACGAGTGCTCGAAGCCTACATTATGTACAAGTATACCATACCTGTAACCCTGTTGTAGCCAGGGCGAATGGGCTTCCCCCCTGTGCGCATCCCAAGTAGGGCTCCAAGGTGGGTGGGGAGCAGGGATGATGAATTAAAAAAAACGAACCCAATATGAGTTATAAAAATCCAAGTAAAAAAAGATTTTTAGACAGTTCGGACAGTGACACGAATGAGGAATCAGATAACTATCCAAACTTTATAGTAATGGAGTCAATTGGAGAAGTGCCTTTAACCAAACTCTCCCCTTCAAGATAGAAAAAATACTATCAGAAAGGGTCAAACCTAAACTAGTGAAAAAATTAAGAAATGGTAATCTTTTGATAGAAATTCTTACCAAAACACAGGCAGATGAACTTTTAAAATGGAAACATTTTGACAATATAAAAATAAAAACATACCCCCACAAAACACTAAACATATGCAAAGGAGTTGTGAAAAGCCCTGAACTTTCACTTTGCTCTATTGACGAAATCCGTTCAAATCTAAAAGAACAAAATGTAACGGAGGTCAGAAGAATTCAAATTAAAAAAAATGGAGAAATGATAAACACACACTCATATATATTAACCTTTTACCAACAAAAAATTCCACAAGAAATAAAAATAGCCTTTGAGAAACTAAGAGTCGAACCATACATCCCCAACCCACTGCGTTGCTTTAAATGTCAAAAGTTTGGTCATCATCAGGACCGATGTACACGCCAGCCAGTTTGTGGAAGGTGTGGAGAAAACGACAATCATATCAATTCTCAAAAAACTTATAAATGTGCCAACTGTACAGAAAATCACAGTGCCTACTCCAAAGACTGTGAAATCTGGGAAAAAGAAAAAGAAATTGTTAAAATTAAACACTCATTAAACATCACCTACCCAGAAGCAAGGAAAAAGGCAGTAACAGCTAAATATTCCGAAATAACCAAAAAGAATATTCCCAACACAAATAAACACAATGACAATTATTGCACAACAAACCTCGATATTAAAATCCAAGACCTCACCAACCAAATCAAAATATTGATAAATACAATTGAAGAAATGAAAAAAAACTCACTGGAACCAAAAATCCAAACGCCACACCCAGTAGACCAGAAACAAATCCCAAAAAACAAACCAGAACCAAACTTAACTAAACAAAAACTACAAATAAACCCACAAATTCCCCTCTCCAATAGCTTTAAGATATTGGAGATCGAGAACTCTGAAGAGCAGAATACCAACAATAAGGAGAGTCCCTTAATCCCCCACAAGAGTTCTAATATAAAAACAGATAACAACAAGCAAAAAAATAAAGATTCTCCAAAAACATCCGAACAGACAAGAACAATAAATGGGAAAAATTCCTCGAAGAAAACCAGCCCCACAAAAACCAAACCACGATCTCGCTCAACATCTAAAAGCAGAGATAAATCAAGCATAAAAGCTAACAAACCAATTGAACACAAAGAACCAGAAGCCATGGAAACAGAAACCGAATCTACCAATGATAAAAAGCTCACAAGTGCTCAAACGCACATGAAACAGTCCAATGATTCAAATACAAGAACTACAGACCAAAATAAATTTAAAACCTCCTTGGAAACAATGGAAATAGAAGACAAAACTTCTAAACCCCCATAAAAAAGAAAACACCCCTATTCCCAAGACAAAAGGGAAATCAAATACATAAAATCTAAACTATGGCCAACAAAATAATCCAATGGAATTGCAGAGGTATAAAAGCCAACCGGAATGAATTACTTCTACTGATATCCGATCTATGTCCCATAATAATATGCTTACAAGAAACCTTTTTTAAACCATCTGAAAATATCAATCTCCAAAGTTTTACTGAATACAACTATACAACAAATAACCCAAATAGAGCTTCAGGAGGAATATCCATTCTCATTAACAAAAACACGGCACAAAGCCAAATAAATCTACAAACTAACTTACAGGCAATTGCTGTCACAGCCACCCTACATAGAACGGTCACAATTTGCTCCATTTATCTGCCTCCAAACGACCCCATAGATGAAACCGAAATAGAAAAACGCATCAACCAACTCCCTCGCCCCTTCTTATTATTAGGCGATTTTAATAGTCATAATGTTAGTTGGGGATGCTCAAACACAGATAGAAAAGGAATCATTATAGAAAATATTATCAACAACAACAATCTATGCATATATAACAACAAAAAACCAACCTTTATTCACTCCGCTACAAATTCGTCCTCAGCAATTGACCTCTCTATAAGTGATCCTAGTATCTTTATAGATTACAATTGGACAGTGCATATAGATACCTGTGGAAGTGACCACTTCCCAATAACTTTAGAACATTTTGGTCCTGAAATAATCTAAAAAATTCCTCGTTGGAACCTTAAAAAAGCTAACTGGAATGAATTCAAATTACTATGCAAACACAAACTCCTACCTGAAAAATGTGAGAAAGACCCAATCACTCACTTTACAGATACCATTATCTCAATAGCAGAAGAATGTATTCCTAAAACAAAATCATCAACCAAGTATAATCGTCCCTGGTTTAATAATGACTGTAAAAAGGCTATCAGGCTACGATGTGCTGCATTAAGAAAATTCAACAATCAACCAACTACTCAGAATTTAAACAACTTTAAAATATGCAGGGCTAAAGCACGCCGAACAATAAACGAAGCCAAAAGGGAATCATGGAAGAATTTTGTGTCTAAAATCAATAACACCACCAAAGACAAAACTGTATGGAATATGATTCAGAAAATATCAGGAAAAAACACCAGTTCCCCTCTCAACCACCTCTGTGTAAACAATAGTAAAATAACTAAAAAAGAGGACATGGCAAACCTGCTTGCAGATACTATTGCAAATAATTCATCTTCTAAAAATTACGATAAAAAATTCCAGATCTTTAAACAGGAATCAGAAAAAAACAAACTGAACTTTAAAAGTAATAATGCGGAAGAATACAACAAACCTTTTACCATCCATGAACTAAAGGATTCATTAAAAAAAGCCAACAACACGGCTGAGGAACCCGATAAAATAACATATGAATTTCTAAAACAACTACCAGATGAACCATTAAAGTATTTACTTTCTATTTATAATGACATCTGGCTCAATGGCAATCTTCCAGCCATATGGAAACAAGCCACAGTCATTCCTATACCAAAACCAGGAAAGGATGCATCTGACCCCTCCAATTATCGCCCCATAGCTTTAACAAGCTGTGTGTGTAAGATCATGGAGAGAATGGTCAACACCAGGTTAATTTGGTTTCTGGAAACAAATAAAATAATAACTAATTTTCAGTGTGGCTTCCGAAAACATCGTAGCACAACAGACCATTTAATTCGTTTAGAAACTATCATCAGAAATTCGTTTATACAAAAAAAGCATATGACTGCTATTTTCTTTGATCTTGAAAAGGCGTACGATACCACATGGAGGTATGGCATCATAAAAGATCTCAAAGAAGCTGGAGTGAAAGGAAGACTACCCATCTTCATCAACAACTTCATAAATAATAGACTATTCAATGTCCGTGTAGGAACATGCCTATCGGACATCAAAGAACAGGAAACGGGAGTTCCACAGGGAAGTATTTTGTCGGTAACATTATTCAGCCTAAAAATTAACAGTATTGTTGGATGCATAAACCAAGGCGTGGATTGCTCTCTATATGTTGATGATTTTTTAATTGCATATTGCTCAAGACATATCCATATAATTGAGCGTCAACTTCAACAATGCATTGACAAAATAAAAAAATGGACAACTAAGAATGGCTTCAAATTTTCCATTAACAAAACAAAATGTATGCACTTTTGTCAACTAAGAAAACTGCACCCAGATCCTCTTTTAAAACTAAATGATATTCCGATTCCTGTTGTAAATGAACATAAATTCTTAGGGTTAATACTAGACAAAAAACTTACATTCATCCCTCATATAAAACATCTTAAAAATAAATGTAATACAACCCTACAGCTAATGCGGGTCATTGCCCACACAGATTGGGGAGCGGACAGACAAACCCTATTAAAGTTATATAGGTCACTAGTACGATCGAAACTAGACTATGGTAGCTTCATTTACGGTGCCACCAGAAAGTCGTATATAAAGATATTGGACACCGTTCAACATCAGGGCCTCAGACTTGCGCTGGGAGCCTTCCGAACTTCCCCCATCGATAGTCTCTATGCAGAAGCCAATGAACCCCCATTATCAATTCGACGCGACAAACTAGCCTTGCAATACCTGACCAAAATTCTCTCTTGCCCAGAAAATCCTGCTTACAACTGCATTGCAAACTCACTAGATTACTCGCTCTATGATAGAGAAAAATCACAGCCAACAAATCCAACCTCTAACTGTACCTTCAATCCAAATTACCAAAATCTATATTACCAAAAAGTAAAAGCTATAAAACCTTTTGGGCTCCGTACAAAACCACTAGTAGAAGATGCAGGTATCACAATCACCAATATCCATAATGTCAACCAACTAAGCCTTCCACCCTGGCTACTAAAATACCCTGAAATCATCCTTGAATTAAATAACCTCCCAAAAAATCAAACCTATCCACTAACCTATCAAGAAAAACTCCTTATCATTCAGGAAAAATACCCAAACCATCAGCACATATACACAGATGGGTCCAAAGACAGCAACAAAACCGGATGCGGAGTCGTATCCACTAACATTACCTTACAGAAGCGACTACCAGACCATGCCTCAATTTTTAGTGCCGAAGCCACAGCCTTAGATATGGCACTAGATCTCATCACTGACCTTACCCACAACAAATTTATAATTTTTTCAGACTCCCTATCGGTACTTGAATCCTTAAAGAATAAAAATTTAAATAACCCACTACTCATCAAACTGCTACAAAAAATACACACTCTCTCACAAAACAAAAGTATCAAATTCTGCTGGATCCCCAGTCATTCTGGAATTCAGGGCAATGAAAAAGCTGACATAGCTGCCAAAAATGCTTTAAAACTCCTTAAAAGCAATATAAAAATTCCACATTCTGACTACAAACAACAAATAAATAGTCTGATTATGAAGAAATGGCAAGAAAGATGGAATAACTGTCCAAATAATAAACTTTTCAAGATCAAGCCTACAATAGAAGAACGATTACCAGATGCCAGAAGATCACATAGAGAGGAAGTGATTTTGTCCCGTATTCGCATAGGACATACGCACATAACCCACTCCTTCCTGCTAAAAAAAGAAGACCCTCCAGAATGTTTTGCATGCCAAGAACCTTTTACAGTAAAACACTTTCTTTTGGATTGTGGCGATCTCGTGCATATCCGGCAAAATTATTACCATGTCAACAATATGAAAGAACTATTTAAAAAAATAAACTCGAACAAAATACTAACATTTCTGAAAAAAGTAAATCTATATAAAAGAATATAACTTTAATTCAATCCAACTTTACACCCCACCCCCCCAAAAAAAAGGAAGGAAGCACATCACCTAATGATACAAAAAGTCTGATTTGACTCACTGATTAAATTAAAATATCTATTCCAAAAAAAACCAAAAAAACTGAATTCGGCATTAAATAACCAAAAAAAAAAAAAGAAGGTTGATATGCCGTAAAACCAAATCAAACCAAACCAAACAGCATTCACTATTAAGATGTCAGGGTACAGTTCTTTAACACAATAAACATTGCATGAGGCAGTTTGTTTTACACATGCTAGTATTTTAACGGACTACTAACTCCAGCCAAAATACCCAATCAGTGATAGCAATAAACTCCAGATGTGTGTGACAGACACATAAATAGACATACCTTTAGTCTATTTCTTCGTTGCTGCTTCTTGCCGTGGTACATCCTGATTTATGGACGCTGGAATATCTTTCCGGAGTCGGATAGCATGCGAATGGAACACAAGATGTTTTCTTGTTGTAGTTTTATTTCATAACAAAAAGATACTGGTGACCATAACACGATGCCAAGTTCTCCTTGCTAGCCTTTACATCTTGGGGGTCATGCAATTTGGTGTGTTACATCTTCCAAACATACATTATCTTCTTGCTTCCCAAGGACAAAAGCTTCTCACTAAAATAAAACTCTATCACCAAGCAAACAATTCTGCCCCAAATAAAAAACCTTCTCTCCCTTGATTTGCTCATTACCTATATAATGAACTGTTCTTTGTTCTTTAAAATTGACTTACATCAACTAGTGTATTTAAATTTTTATGTTTTTTTTTCAAGAGCATGGAAATGGATCCTGACAACATGAGAGTTCTTCTTCCCCATGAAATGATTGAAGTAAGTTTGAAAACGTTTATAATGGCACAAAATTTTAAAAAGGTTGTTGTAATAAATGTATTAATAATTGTTGTAATAATAATAATGTTTGTTTATACATTATCATCTTCCATACCTATTTTACAACAAGAGATCATCTGGGCACCAATGAAATATGCAAATAAGTGGAAATTAACTGCTGTTGCGAAGGTAAAGGAAATGCATCGTTTCAAAATCATTTTTTTCATCCCGTCAATGACTAACCAATTTTAAAAACCTACTTACAGTGTAGGCAAAAAGCAATCGTAAAATTTCTACAAGTTTTTTGTATGTACGTGTGTGTTTATATATATATATATATGGCTCATTCCATGTCAAATCAACAAGGGGTTAAACCATGTCCAACACATTTTTTTCAAATTTGCTACACTTATAGATTTCCATGAAAGAAATTGAATGGCACCTATTAAACTTCTCAAGATCAAGGGATTCCTGAGATATGACCTTGACCTTTTTAAGAAAAATGGCAAAAAATGTGAATAGTGACCAACTTTGAAAGATGATATCTCAGTTGTTTATTGACCTACAGAGTTCGTTCATTTATCATTCTAAAATACTTGGATAGATGTACAATTTTATTTGTGTGTGTGTATGTATATATATATATATGTCAGGTCATGTCATATGCTACTGGTACCATGTAACCCAGTACTACCTGCCTCATGGTCGGGTCACCGGCAACTAAACTGGTTCCCCCACCAGACTTGTTTGGTGAGGAGGGCGGCTAGTCTCCCTGAAGGATTAAAAACAAGACCTTCCAAAGGGTGAATGAACCCATTTTGGGGGTCAATGGCCAACTAGCACCGTGTATATTTGTGTGTGTGTATATGTGTATTGGGGTAGAGAGGGCTCCCGTAAGCCATGGTGAAGGCAACCTTTCTAGGAGAAGCAAATCTCTAATTTAAAAACCATAAAGCGGAAGACCATTACCCGCATTAAGCTGGTCTGCAGTTTAATTTGTTGCTGGCTATCTTGCTCTTGCTTGTTGCTGGATCTGAACATTTTGGACCGAGAGAGAGACTTAGCTGTCGTACAAAGCTAAGACTCTGTAACATCATATTTGTATAGATACTCCCTCAGACATTTGGAATCACAGATTTTAAATGTCTGAGGGAGTGGCACTCGTCTGACAAGATGTTGCAATCATCATATATTTATTTATTTTATTTTTTTTTTTTTTTTTTAGAGGTCAAAAAGTTGACCTTGACCTTTTACCTGACATCACAAAAACCGGTGTTTTAAATTTTGAATTAGCTTCTTTTTTTTTTTTTTTTTAAATATTTTCAAAACAACAGGCAAGACGGTCACTCCTCAATTAGTCATAAAATTTGATTTTCTTAAAAATAAAACTACTTGATAAATTCACATAATTTTGGGAATATGATATCGTTTCTTCACAAGTATTTACATCATGCAGATTTTTCTTTATTTTTGTTTTTTAATATTGGAGAAATTCTGGACAAGAACCATTTTGAATTTCTCAGTGAAAACCAAGAATTTGTAGAGACATTTAGTAAGGATGATTTTAAAATGTTTGTCATGATGTAAACATGCATAGACATCAGATGCTGTTTCAGTTCATAACCAGGAGATTCTATAAATGGGACTCTGATATTACCAATCACAGAGTAGACCAGAATGGTACCTACAAGATTCCACATGGCCTAAAGTTCCTGAATTGGAACCTCATCACCAGATACTATTTTGTCTCATACCCAATCTTAATTCTGTCAGTTCGTGCTAAATTCATTCTATTATCTTTAGTGCTATATAACCTAACAAATTTGAGATTTTAAAGAAAAAAAATTTTTTTTTTTTTTTCAGTTGTATATTCATGATGAAAACATTCATGCAACAGAATATCACTTCAAAATGGCCTTAGATTTGTTACCCTTTGTAGCAAAAGTAAGTTGATTTCTTTTCAAATTTTTTTTATTTCTGAAAGTGCACATGAACTGCGTATTATTTTTAGCCTCCATCAAGAAACTGAGTATTATTTTTAATGCTGCTTTGCAATCATATCAAGAAAAAAGTTTTTTGTTTTTTTTTCAGTTGTGCAAATTTTAGAGAAGTACTCCAATCATGAACTCTTACAATCTTAGTCCATTTCCATGACAAAGAAGTCAATTTTATTTTTAAATTTAAAATTTTACTAAAAACTTTGGAATACGTTAGTGTTAGACTGCAGCAGCACAAAACTATTTTGCCATTTTCTTGCTTTGTAAACCAAATTTTCGACCTTTTTTAATTTCAGAAATTAATGTTTTTAAATAATATTTTGAAAGTTAAATTTAATTTTTACTGTATTCTTTATATTCATACTAGCAAAGTCCTGACCTTAACATTTGACCTTGACGAATAGTATGCACCATCTCTAGGTCGGAGACCACCATCATGTAAGAGTTGATCATGATTGGTCCAGTAGTGTGAGCTGTAAGAGAGTATATATCATAAGCTATGACCTTTAACCTTAACCTTGAAAAATGGTATGCACCATCCCTAGGTGGGGGACCATCATCATGCTAGGTTTGATCATGATCGGTCTAGTGATGTAGGCTGTAGGAGAGTTGTACAGACACAAGTGCTACTACTTTAAATATATAGATTTATTCGTCATTAAATTATTAGTTAGATCAAATTGTTTTAAAACTAATTTTGTTAAAGTAATGTTTTAATCTGTTTCTAAAATTTATGAATAACTTTTTAAACTTGCAATCTTTTAATCATTGAGATTTTGTTAAGAAGTTTAAAGTTAGAAAGGAGTTTTTATTCAAGTTGAAAAACTTAAAAACTCCTTTCAAATTTTGAAGGGTCACAATAATTTTTTTAACTATTAATGAAAAAGTTAAAAAAATGGTTGGAGAAACAGTAATGCATTCTGGTGAATTTAGTTTGCTTAAATACGATTTTTAAAAAATTTGTTTTATTTTATACGATTGCATTTTTTATTACGATGAATTTATAATTGCTTGTCAATAAAAATAATCCAATGTTTAATTATGAAAGTTACGTTGATACAAGAAATGCATGCACATGTGAAGTTGTCTCATAATGTTATTAATGTAGCTAGCAGTATTAACCCAAGGTGGGTTGAACCGACTTCTCCCAAAAGAGGAACTGTGTAGGGAATATCAAATTCACAAGCGGTTCCCACTTGCATGTATATCCCGATTAGGGGTCATGTTTACGTTATGTTTTTGCAGTTCTTCAGGGAGGTGTTGAAAAATGCCATCTTCATGACAAGATGGCTTTACGCATACGTAAATACGCGCAAAAGACATTGTACATTGAATTTGTTTTAAATGATATAAAAACCAACCTACTTTCATCCACGCGTCTATAGCTGATTGGGTTAAGTGATAGCGTCGTAATCTAAAGACTTCAGGTTCAATCCCAGTTATCAGATATACTTTTTTTTTTCTCGATTTTTAAACATTTAATATTGAAACGAGGTTATTTGTAACATTTTTTTTTTTTTTTTCGCTGTTTTTTTGTTTTGTTTTTTTCCTTTTTTGGGGTTTTTGTTTATCAGATTGTTTTAAAGAAGTTTTATCTCTGTTCACTGTTTTATTTTTTGTTTTTCTAAATTTTTTTAAAAAGTTTAAACAGGGTTATTAATTCGCTTATTTTTTCTTCCCCCCCCCCCCTCCATACACACCTCCAAACACCCGGGCAACGCCGTCCTTTTTTGGGGGGAGGGGGGATTTGTTTTTCCGATTTTTTTTTTACGTTCGTTAGCTTTTGGGGGGGGGGGTCCGATTTTTTAAGAAGTTCTTTACCCTCCAAACACCCAGGCACCGCCGGGTACCTCCGCTAGTTATAAAGAAAAACAAAAATTGCACAACCTTGCCTTGAAATTTCAATGATAAAAGGGAGATAATCCCGTCAAACTTTATCAAAGTTACCTCCCTTATCAACCAAAATTTTTTTCACATGCAATAGAACCCAGAGATATAGCATTAATCTGTTCCAGTGTGGGGATTGTAAAGTGAAATCGCCGTATGTCGGACCTAAGTAAAATTGTATACAGTACATATTTAAAATTAGTAACAAAATACAGTACAGTATATAATACACGTATATAATCAAATGACATTATAAATAACATCGTAAGGCGAGGCAAATACCATAACCAGGGTCCAGAAAAACATTGTATTCCACATCATAACCTGAAAAAAAAACATATCTTAGAGTCAACGTATCCCGGGGATCTACTGTATATGAAACCACGGCCAAAAAAAAAACCTCCAAAAATACGAAACCATATATATAACCAGTAACTTTTCTTCTTTCTTTTCCAAGTTACATCGATGAAACGTTGCACAAATGATGCTCAAGATGAGAATAATAGTCCATTCAAAACAAGTAATACGTACAGTAATGAATTTGTCCTGATTTCAACTCCACATGTCTTATGCACATACCAAAGTCGATATGTATTTTTATTGAAATTATAGGACTTAATAATCATTATTAGGTGGGTTTAATATGCAATAGGTGATTGGAGAATATTGTTATGATGAATATTTCTTAAAAAATATTTCTCATACTTTCCTTTTTCAGAAAGAACCTGAGATAGATCTTCAATCTCTTTTCCTTCATATTTGGTGCAAAGCTGTTTTAAGAAACAAGTTAGTGTTTTTTGCCATTTATTTATTTTTTTTATTAAAAACTAAAAAAAAAAATCTTGACATGAAGCAAACAAATTAATCTGCAAACTCACTGTATACAAAATAATATCTATTAAAAATTTGAAGTGTAAAAACCATTTGAAAAATCTGAAAAGGGTTGATATGCCATATAATAAAAACGACAAAACCAAATCCGCATTTTTGTTTTCCAGCTGATTTTGCTTCTTAGAATTAGCAATATAAAATTTTTTTCTATTTTTTATAAATGAAACATATTTTTCAAGTTGGTTTTTGTAATGATATACTGTTTGTATTTGCTATACTTTAAATTAGTTTTTTTTCTTAATTTCTGAACTTTTTTTTTTTTAAATACATTTTTCATCTTGTCACTAAATTTTTGTTTTACTGACGGAAATGCTTATATTTTCTTGATGTGATAATGTTTTTCATTTTATTAGTTGGAGTCGGAGATTTGATGATCCAGTTGAAGACTACAGTTCCAAACTGTTCTACAAAATAATCATGCTGGCTCAAAGCCAATGTAAGTAAAATTTTAAATTATCTATTATATAAATTTCAGCTGTGTTTGTATGTCCGCTAAAAACTTTTGTCATCTGCATTGAACCAGCACAAACCTGGTGTTAGAAAGAGCGATCTCTTGGACACATAATATCGAAGAATTAGATAAAATCGTCAATTATTTATGTAGAAATATTGTTTTGTGTGAAGGGGGGGGGCAGATAAAAATCTTGATTTCAATGCGGTTTGTTAATTGCACGTGCACAAAAGGTCGATTTATTCTTTCATTTTAAAAAGATAAATTTGCACGTGATAACATCGGTGGTGTCTTGGTCCAATCAATAGCGTATTCGCTTACAAACTTAATTTTTGCAAGCTCGCGCTCACCACATGCTATTTTTCCTTTTTCTTTCTTTTAATAACATAATTAAATTTTTGTGTTTTTACGATATCTTTTGTTTTTCATTAAGTTTTTTTTTCTCCTACCTTTAACAATTCTTAAATTCACGAACTGTAAAACAAATCTTTCTAGACTGAGGCAGCATTTAACAAATTTATTTAAACTGCCGAACAATCACGTTGGAAAAGTGGTCAGCTGCATTTTTTTGTTTTTCATCCTTATCATTTGTCTATCTCCATTTTTTTGCTACTAAATTTTGCTTTCAGTTTCGATTCTTGCTGATGGCACCCAAGTTCCAGTTTTTTTTTTTTGTTTTTTAAATTGACTGTGAATTAAAATATCATTTAACCATATTTTACGACTGGGCAACGCTATGCGCCCTCCCCTCCTCCAACTGCTAGTCTATTATATCAGAGAGATATGCATGCGCACGCGTGTGTGCACATCTTGCTAAAACTTTTGAAATCCAAATCAGATTAGAATTAATCTGGACTGATGCATAATGTAAATTAACAAAAAAATAATGATTTTTTTTCTGCCTTAACGACAACAGAAACTGATGAGGGGGGAGGGGTCACGTAAAATCGTCTCTTTCTAAATGATTTTAACATCTGTGCATGTGTGAACCATTCACCTCTCGGATACATTAAGTACATAAATTTGCAACGCCATGTATGACCTTGTGACTGAATGGGTTAGAGGGTTGTCTCAGAACCATTAGTTTTTGCATTCACATGCTCACTTTATGGCGGCCGTTTCTTTATTTTTGAAAAACATTTATTTTGGTAAGCTTTTGCAATTAAACAGGGTTAAAAAAAAATTTATTTTCTTGGAAAGTGAGTCTCGGATGCTGAAAATGTACACACTTTTGTGCACTTATGGATATAACTTCTTTTTTTTTTAACTCTGCATAAAACTTGATTTTAATTTTAAAATACTATTAAAAAATTAGCACGGTAAAATAAGTCCACATGCAACAAAGACATAAATTTATATTAAAACTTTTTAATGATTTTATGAATATTTGTTTAGTGAATTTAGAATGCTGAAAATGTACACAATTTTTTTTTTTAGATGTGTTCAAATGCAACTACGTTTCTTCCCCTTGTCTTATATGGCCCAGGCAACGCCGGGTAGCCCTGCTAGTTACTATTAAGAGAAAAAAAAAATTACAAAAAATTGTTTTTTTAATTTAAAAATTTTTTTCTTCATTCTAAAAATAGTTACACTAATTTTGATTTTTTTATTGCAGTTTTTTTTTTGCTAGTTATTAAAATATAACTAACAAAAAAATATGAAACTGCAATAAAAATCAAAATTAATGTAACTATTTTCATTTTTTTTTTTTTTTACATATTCGATTTAGCATTGATTTTTTACATGCTGACATGTGTTGGATGACTTTTAAAAATTGATTTTTCCAAGTAACCTATCTCTGGCCAGGACATTATCCCATTTACTGTTAAGTCGATTTTTCTTGACTTTCCTCTGTGAACAGAACTGCTATATGTAGACCTGATCTCATCCCAGCTGTGCTATTAAAAAGTGCTCAGCCGAAGTAGCCCCAGTTCTCTCCAAAATCTACAACAAATGCCTTAATGAATCATGCTTTCCGGGCTGTTGGAAAACTGCTTCTGTGGTACCAATATTCAAGAATTCTGGCGAAAGAACTGACCCATCAAATTATCGCCCCATTAGCCTCCTCCCACTTTTCGCCAAAATATTTGAGACCTGACTGACAAACAATATGGATTTAGACATGCCTGCTCCACAGCTGACATCCTCACTGTAATCTCTGAACGTATATATCATTCACTGGACAAAGCGGGGGAAGGCAGAGCGGTAGCTCTAGATATATCTAAGGCTTTTGACAGGGTATGGCACAAGGGTTTCCTCAGGAAAATTAAATCATACGGTATCACTGGTAGAATACTTAACATAATTAGGTCCTTCTTAGATAAGAGAAAAATCCAGGTTGTCCTCGACAGTCGTATGTCTAATCAGTGGGATATAAATGCGGGAGTGCCTCGGGGTCTATCCTTGGACCTCTATTGTTCCTAATATTTATTAATGACCTCCCCGACAAAACTGCCTCTGAGATGGGTATATATGCTGATGACACCACACTCTATAACAGGCATGACAGGAAAACAAATGAACACATATCTAAAAAAAGCAATTGCTCTTGACATATCAAAGGCCTTCGACAAGGTATGGCATAAGGGTCTACTTCACAAGATTTCCAGCTACGGTATAACTGGAAATGTTTTCTCAATCATTAAATCATTTCTCTCTGATAGGCTCATAAGAGTAGTGGTAGATGGACAAAAATCGGAGGCCTGCAATATAAATGCTGGAGTCCCTCAGGGGTCAATCCTAGGCCCAACTCTCTTCCTGATCTACATCAATGACCTCCCTAAACACAAACTTAAATCATTCATTGACATCTATGCTGATGACACGACCATCTACGGTAACACATCAAAGGCTGTAAATGACAAAGTTCTCTCTGATTCTCTCTCCTCTGATCTCGAGCGCGTGGTTCAGTGGGGGAAGATGTGGCTGGTTACCTTTAATGCATCCAAAACCAAACTCCTATCCTTACATCATCAACGCTCTGATCCCCATCTGGCATCAATTGTGATGAATGGCTCTCGTCTGGGTGAGGCCCTGTGTTTTGACAAGCTTCTGGGTTTGACCTTTACTCCTGATCTGAAATGGAACACGTACATCAAGTCTGTTGCCAAGGTCGCTGGAAAGATGGTGGGATTCTTCTACCGCTCCAGAAGATGTCTCACTACTGATGCAATTCTCTATCTATATAAAAGCCAAGTACGTCCAAGGATGGAATACTATTGCCATATCTGGGCAGGAGCTGCAAAAAACAGCCTATCCTGCCTTGACAGACTACAAAATAGACTTTGTGGCTTAGTGGGGATGCCCTTTTCTCTACCCTGCAACCTCTCTCCCACAGAAGAGACGTTGCGAGCCTATCCTTGTTTTATCGTTATTTCCATGGCAGGTGCTCGTCTAAACTCCAATCTCTGGTCTCCCCCTCGCCAATCTTTCACGAAAAACACCCGTCTAGCTGAATCCACTGTGAAAAATTTCCCCCACCCTTTATCTGTGCCTAAATCAAAACGTGGATTCCATGAACAAAGCTTCTTTCTTAGAACTACACGCCTGTGGAACTCTGTTCCGTCTGCCTGCTTCCCACCGGACTACAACTTGGATGTGTTCAAGTCCAATGTTAACAAATTCCTAATGAACTGCCCCCTTAAGTAAACACTTTATCAAATCTCCACACTAACGTAATGTACTTGCAATAACCCTTATCCCGGAGTGGCTTCCGGGCCTTGATAAGTGGTGATCTCTGTGTAAAAAAAAAAAAAAAAAAAAAAAAAAAAAAAAATGGCAAAAACACTAGAGGATGACCTCCAATCTGTAGTGGAATGGGGACATAAATGGATGGTCACATTCAATGCTGCCAAGACTAAACTTGTTTCCTTCAATAATTACAAGAAACCTTCTCTGCCACCAGTAGCAATGGCCAGTGACTCCCTGTCCGAGAGTACATCTTTCAAACTGCTTGGCCTAACGTTCACAGGAAACATGAGTTGGAACAATTATATTGAAAACATTGCCAGGGCCACTGCGAAAAAGGTGGGCTCTCTGCCGTGCTAGAAAACTACTGACACCTGAAAGTATCCTGTACCTCTACAAGGCCACCATTCGCCCATGTATGGAGTATTGTTCTCACATTTGTGCTGGTGCATCTGCTACTAGTCTCTCGCTCCTAGACAAGGTTTAAAAAAGAGTCGCCAATCTGATAGGCCCTGAACTGGCATCTAAGCTTCAGCCTCTGTCCCATCGACGAAACGTTGCATCCCTCTGCCTGTTCTACAAGTACTTTAATGGTGGATGCTCTGACGAACTGCAGACACTTGTGCCCCCACGATGTAAACACCCTCGACAAACCCGACAGGCAGCTAAATCCCACCCCCACACAGTAGAGATCCCTAGATGCAAAAGATCTTTCTACTCCAGTAGTTTCTTCCCCAGAGCCGCTAGACTCTGGAATTCCATTCCAAGTTCCTGCTTCCCCAACTGTACTGACATGCAGAAGTTCAAGTGCAACGTCAACCGACATCTTGCTGCCCAAATCCCAACATAGCGCCCCTGATAGTAGCCCCCCTACACCAAAGTGGCAATGCGCCTTGTTTGGGGTGAAAAAGTAATAATAAAAAAAAAAAAATATCTACTGACCCAAGAACTCTAAATCCAGTCTTTCAATGTTGCCATACCACATCTCTTTATATTATTCAGATTTAATCTTCCTCTGAGCTCATTAGAAATAAGTCTGTCTTTTAAGAATCACGTTACAGATCTAACATATCGGTCGCATGTGATTTCTCTTCATGCAACTCATGTCCCCAACCTTCATTGGCTAGGTTTCATTTCCACACAGCTAGACTCTTCTGTTAGTTGACAGTGGTAATACTCTGCTGGTTAGTAATGAGAAAAGTTGTTTGAATTTACTCCATCCATTTGTAATTCTTGTAATCACACGACCAACTGTTCCACTTTTCTTTACTCGTTGAAAACTAACTTTGTCAAACTTGTAAATAAACAAAAAGGTTTCTGTACACTTCAATATCTGATCAGCTCTTTTATATTAATTTATCAAAGTGTGTCTTTCTCTTTTCCTGTCGTTGACCATGTTACAAACAACTTGGGCGAGCAATTTCTTTATATTGCATATGTGTTAATGCCATAAAAGATAAGCTGCACAAAAGGAACTAATTATGAAGTAATTATCATTTTGCTATTTTACTAAAAAGGAGCATGTTTTTATATACCTCCATTTTGTTGAAAGAAACAGATTTAACATTACACCATATCTGGTGTCAATCAAAAACCTTATTGGGTAATGTGTAGACACAATCTCATATAAAAAGAAAATGGCTGCTGGAGTTCTATGTAAAAAGAAACTGAAAGAAATCCTTGCTCCACATATATAAATTATAAAGATAATTGTAAGAAAAGTTTGCTTAGCTCAGAATTCTTTTTTCTTTTTTTGTGCTAGTGCATTTTATGAACCGGACATATGTAAGCATGCAAACATCCACTTGAGTTTGGCCAGAACCTGACGTAAACTGCTGGATTATGCCAAGCAAATCTTACAACATAGAAAATAGCAACATTACAAATTAAGCAAAAAAATAATAACTAACTATCTACTGTAGTTTAAAAAAAATTTTTTTTTTTTGAAGTGTGGGTGGTAGGGTTAATTCCTCCTAACAGTAACAAACAACATTTAGCAGAGAAATAAATGAAAAATCTTGAAATTAGTGTTTCAAGAGAAACTTTCAAGCATTTTTCTTTTTTTTTTTTTGTTGCAAGTTTGTTTTAAGAACAAAAAGGGTTTATTTTTGTGGTAATCTAAAAAAAAAAAAAAAAAAAAAATGAACTTTTATTATAAAATGTTAAAAAAAAAAAAAGTATTAATATAGCTTGGCCAGCACTTGCCAAATTTCAGGAAAATCCAAGGTGAGGCTTACATATGTTCAGTTAACAAAATGCACTATTAAGTTTATTTTTTTTTAATGACAAACATTTCCATTTCCAACCATCAATTGACTGCAAATAACGGTTCAGTGTACATGGTAAATTAGAGATTTCACACCTCCAAGAATTGACCAATGCTTCGCGATCAATTGAATCATTTAAAAATTGTCAGACAAAAATATTATTTCTTCACTCTGCGTGAAATCATTTGTCATAAACATCATTTACAAGACTTGTTGGATGCACTCTAAGAACTCGGCAACCATTTTCTTTCTAGAGTGCTGTGTGTACACGTTACTCCTGTCTTTCAAAGATAAACAAGATGTATTTTCAAATTGACTTGCTCTCAATAAAATTGCTTTTGTAAGAAGTAAATGTTTTTATAGGAAAAATATTATTCTGAAACCAAGTCAGTTTGAAAATACAGGTTCTATTTTAACATTTGAGAAAGTGATTTTAAAGTGATACCAGATACTAATATTCCTTTCAGTTGTAAGCATAATTGAAGGTGCTGAAAATACACTTTGTGTCACATGGCGTATGAAGAAAATAAATTTCATGGTTTTTGATTGCAGATGCTAATTTAAATGAAATCCTGCCTGATAAAAACAGCCTCCTTTCTGCTGAAGAACTGAGCCATTTGCAAACAGATGACAATTTCGCTTTCCTTATAGAAACTATCTATGAACAAATCGGCAACACAATGTAAATAATCTTTTTTTTTCTTTTTCAATAAATATAATCTCCAACAAGGATTTTTCCATATTGAATTTTTTTTTTTTTTTTTTTCCCCCAAATTATTTTGAAATTTTTTTTTTTTTTATACAAGAAATGAATTATGTTGTGATTTTGCTACCTTGTTGCATCGTTCTGACACACATTTATGCGTGACATGAAAAGAAACTGGAATTTGGGAAAAATCTCCATCATTCCAGTAATCGTAAGAGCTACTTGGCTCATTAAAAAAAAAAAAAAACCTACCTGGCGAATAAATACACACGGTGAACAGTGCAAGAGAAATCCAAACAATTGCATTTAGAATATTTAAAGATTTGAGTCTCTGAAATAGTAGATGAATGATTGACATCCAGTAAGATGCCCCACCATCCTCCATACAAAAAAAGAAAAAAAAAAAGCTGCTTCAAAAATTTCTTTTTCTTTTGTCAGTTTTTATTAAAATAAGATAACTAAAAAAAAATTAATTAAACTGAAAACTACTCAAGTTTTATGACGATTGGTGTATTATTGTAACAATTGTTCTGGATGTGTGGTTAAGATTTTGATTGGAGTAACTCAAGTTATTTAAGAAAAATGTAGTTTTCTTTTTAGTCTTTAAAGTTAATATTGAAATAACATGGAGTAGGTATCATTTGTACTAGCCAGCATATGACTTTGTTGCTGTCGGGCTTAGATACAGCTCTGTTCAGTTTTAGGGGTCCACCTTTCCATTCTCTCTGAGGAAGGTTAGTTTATTGCTAATCGCTTCAGGCACACTTACTAGGTAATGTCAAAGTCACTCGGGCATTTTTTGTAAGTGGAAATGTGCATATCTTAGTATACTCACTTTTTAAAACTGGATCCATTTTTATTTTGTTTTTAAATATCAGTTTGGAATACATTTTCTTCTATATTTTTGGTTTTAAAACAAAGTAATATTTTTTGTGATAGTTTAAAAATAAAACAGATTTTGGCAGGTAAAATTTTAGAAAAAAAATAACAATACTAATAGTTTGTCAACAAATGTCCTTATCCCCTTAAAAAAATCTGATTAATCCTGTCAGTTTACAAGTGTGTGTGTAATATATATTTCATAGAATGTATACAGCATTCCAAAAGTTATGCTAAAGAAATGTTGCTAACCATGCATTAAATTTGGAAAAAATTAGAAGTTAAAATTTCATAAAAAATTTTTTTTTTTTTTTCCAAAAAAACTTTTCAAGCAACAGATTTAGCATCACACCATATCTGATGTCGTTCTACGATGCTTTATGAGTATGAAGCATGCTCTATATGATTGCTTAGATCATATTGTGTCTGAGTTGTTCATAAATTTGGAAAATTAAAAAAAAAAAAAAAAAAATTTAAGTATATAGGAAATAATGTACGCAATATGTAATTACAGTTGATGTCATGATTTAGTCTTTAAAAAAAAAAAAAAAATCAATAAGGAATGCAGACATTTCAAAAGGAAATAATGCAATAAATAATAACTGCTCATCCCAAAACATTACAACAAAAGTCAATTTATTTGCAGATTTTAATAAAATAAAGAAACCGATGTTCTGGAGAAACAAAAGTTTCATAAATAAAATCAACACTGAAAATAAAATTAAGTAGAAAAAGAAATACTCTAGCGATTTGGATTGTAAAAATATGCAGAACATAATAAAATTATATACATATATTTTGTGTGAATAAATAAAATTAAAAAAATTTTAAATATAAAGTTTTTAGTTGGTTTATGTCTTCCCTTAAAAAATAAATAAATAAAGAGCAGTTAATTTAACCGCTTTATTTTTGTTTAATAATTTCTGTCAGCCCAAAAGTTGATTTTTTTCAAAAAATTATTAAACTCTCAATAATGTAGCAGCTCTGGAGGGTAAAAAGAAAGAAAAAAAAAAATGCACTTAATGCCACAAGATCAGCTGGTATTAACCAAATTAATTTCTGTCCCATAGAGTTTCTGGCTAATATGTGCAGGAATATAGGTAGATTTTTAGTTTGTTTTTATAAAAGACTGATAGTTTATAAGCTGAAATATTAAATATTCAAAATGTGTATCAACACCAGAAATTCCTCCAATCATTAAAAAACAACTGCCAAAAATAAATAATTCGATATCTTCCAAATATGCATTTGATGGCAGGATTAAACCAATAACTATGAAATCCTCTAGAGAACAAATCCTATTTTGTTATGGGACAGGAGATGTTCTTAGCATAATAGACAACAAAAACTGCATTCAATTAGATGTTCTCTTTGCTTTAATGAGTCCTAGAGGAAATGGGGATACTGAATTTCTCAGGAGATTTTGTATACAAATAAGACAAACGAACAGAAAAACGTTTACTGTTTTTAAATAAGTGTTACTATAAAAAATACCTGTCAGTGTTTTGAGATAACAATCTAACTACAATTCTAATTTTGTTCTAAATAAATAAATTTTGTAGAAAAGTAATATTTTCACTTGTATGGAAAAGTTTTGTTTTTTTTCAGAGGAAAATCAAATTTTAATGAGATCGATTGTGTCGCAGTCATCTTGCCTGTTTCGCAGACAAGGGGAGGATGCCTTTAAATGAAAAAGGGATTAAAAAGGACAAACTCTGTAAATAAGTGAAAAAAAAAAAACTAAAATATTTATTTAGGTATTGTTTCTGCCCATGTTTCAAAATCCTAATCAAATTTTGACAAATTTTAAACGGTGCTCCCTTAGCGCCCCTCTCCTTCTCAGCCACAAAATAGGCAAGATGGCTATGAGACAATTGATCTCATAAAAATTTTATTTTTCTTTGTAAAAAAAAAAAAAAAAAAAAAAACTATTTGATTAAATTAAGTGAAATTTTTTTATCAGAACATAATTCCATAACAGGTACATACAATATAATTTTTTTAATATTTTTTAAAAATTATTTTAATGGCTGTACAATGTTGATAAATAAAATGGTCGACAATTTCTCCCCCAACAAATGTTCAACTTTAGTTCCTTCATTTAGCACTAGCCTGTCATCTTAAAAAGAAATTAGGAACCTGTTGTTATGGAGAAGAGAAGCAATATTTTAATTGTTTACAATAAAAAAAATTTTATCAGACATTTTTGTTTTTCACAATGCTTCAAATACAGTTTGTTTTTGTTGATCCTCAAATATTAGATCTCCTTTTTAAGTTAATATCAATAATTTAATATTTATTATAAATAATTTAAGTTTTATGTGATTTTGTTCATGAAGTAGTTCAACATATCTTCTAAGAGCTGGTGTATTTTATGATCATAGTCTTGCATAATAATTAGTTGCATTTTTAAGATAATTGTATAAAAAATGAGTGTCAAGGAAAACAAAAATTGAAGAAGGTGTGGTAGGATACTCACAGAAGATTTTTAGCATAATTGGAGTTTACATACAAACAGGTTTTTAATGTGTAGAGAATAACTAAGATGGAAATTAGAGAAAGCCTGAAAGTGGCAGAGTTGGACAAAAATGCAGTAATGATCAACCTTTTCAAATTCAATGAACTATATACTTTTAATAGCTCTCATCTAAATATTAACTCTTATTTATAGCATCAGGGAGGAGTGCATGTGGAGGCAGTTATTGAAAAACAATATTGAATAAAGTTTTCTTTCATTCTTTTTGTATTTGCATGATGGAACCATTCCGTATGTTTAAAAAAAAATCAAATACAGCTAATACACTGTCATGTCTATCTAATTTAAGGTTAAATAATCTGCATGTTAGTTTACAAAATGAACTCTTATTAATTAACTATTAATTTTTTTTTCTTATATGATGATGGCTTTCAGTTTTATTTAATCATTTTCTTGATCCTTAATAATTGTTTAGCATTTTAGATGAAAAGAATCTCTCTGGTCAATTTAGTTCAAGGAGGGAAAGCAGGGTGTTGATTTCTTAATTTTCCCAGACAACACCTAGATATTAGTTAAGAATATATAGCCTTTTATTCTCATTTGTATATTATGAAATGAGCTAAAATCACTTTCAGAGAATTTATAACTTACAACTAAAAATACATTTAATCAGAAGTAGTAATACATAACGAATCAAAGCTCATAATTATAACTGTTGTTAAAAAACTGAATTTTACTTGAATTTAAAAAAACAGCCATATTTGTAATTGATAAGAAAGACATATGGGTTTTTTCTACGTCTTATGAAGATGGATGGAAAGCACAGAATTTCAATTCTGAAAGCATCAAATTTGTACACAATTTATGACAAAATCCAGACAAAAATAAATGGAGTGCTAATCTCAGATAGGACATCCAGTTTCACTGATCACCTATATAAGCATAAATGTTTCTGTAATAATCTACATCAATCAGTATTTATGGCAAAGTTATAGATACTGGATTCACATTAAAGCTTTGACAGGGTAAAATGTTTTTTATCATGTTTTTTCTATAATATGCTTTCTTTAACATTGTATGAAATAAACACTGCATCATGGATATATGTATTATAGCAAAACCAGGATATGTGAAATACATATAAAAACATAGAATAAACAGATAAAAACATAGAATAAACAGATAAAATTAGTTTTAGAACTTGTTAAAAATGCAAAATATTTTATTAATAGGATTTTTCTTCCTTCTTTTAATAAAATATTTTGCATTTTTAACATGGTCTAAAAACAGTTTCACTTGTTTATTCAATGTTTTTAAATTCTTAAAATGCTTCCAAGAGCTTCTATATCAATTTTTATATATATATATATACACACACACACACACAGTGTGACCAAAACAAACCGGGCCCCAACTCTAATTAGGCCCCGTTTCTGAGTGTTTTGTCCGAATGAAATGAAACTTTGGTCATAACTAGTTTATTATATTCAAAACATTACATCAAAACACTAGGGTCTTTGGCGATTTTTTTCTCCGTTCTACAGCATATGTTTTAGATGGCCTCCAGTTAGCTTTTGTTTTTTTTGGGGTCATTATATATATATATATATATATAGGAAATGTTTGGAAATTTTAATTCACCACACAAAATTTAAAAAGGAAAAAAAAAACATGCTTTTGTGCAAACAATTATCATAAGATTAGCAATCTCACCTCAACATCTTAAAACTATGAAAAGAATTGAGATTTTTTTCAAATGTGTTTCACAAAGTATGTTGATCAATTGAAATGGTGCAAACTATTGAAGCTACATGTGAGGCAACTCCTTTGGCATGATCTGTGCAAAGCTGATATGTTTGGTATATTACTTGGGGGCTGATGTTCAAATATCTGATATGGTGCATAAAGCAACTAGAGGTGAAACTAAAATTAAAATAAAACTTTGAATAACACGAAAAATTGAATCGCAAAAATAAAATTAAAAATTCCTGATACAAGAAGTCCTTAGAACGAATTCAGTATTGAAAAAAAGAAAAGAGGTGGGAGGGGGGGGGGGTCGATTCCTTTGATCAAAGTTTCTCAACAGGAAAGGAAAGAGGACATTGGAGGCTGTGTTTTCAGTGATCTTAAGGTCAAATCTGAAAAATAGGGGAGGAGTTACTTAGTATGTGATTCCCTAGACATTATTTGTCAAAGTCTATTTCATCTAAAAAGTTCCTATCATAAATAGATTACTTGGCTTACACTGATAATGTGTCGACATATTGGTTTCTGTAAAGCCAAATGCTGCTTTCGGCATTTGATTCTGAAGAAATCAATAGATTAAAATGTTGGTATTGTCGATGTAAGGCAAATAAATTATCAGTAGAGCAAATATATATTATGTATTGAGCACTATCCAGTGAGATAAATATTGATTTAAATTTGAATGTACGTTACTTATCAAGAACATTAAAAAAATCCAGTTCTTAAATAGAGCCAAACCAAAACAGATCTTGTACACACAAATGGCTCGACATCGATAGAACTTTATAACAATGAAATATATTCATGTATAGGATAAGATTATGCTTTTGATAATTGTGTCTACTGTAATGAAGTGTCAAGATAAAACCTTTTTGATCTGTATTTTTTATATATAGAATACACACACACACTCTCAACAGTGAAGAAGGTCATAGGTAATGACTGAAATTTCATTTTAGAAAATACCCTGTATTCCTATAAGTCGACTAATAAGAAATGTAACATAAAAAAATATAAAACATACACAATATATATAATTACTATAATTATTTTTAATACCCACTAGTGTTTCATCCTTTCGGGAATCATTATTACTGCTGGTCGGGAGATTCAAACCCAACCACGAAGCCATCTGACTCCATAAGTAAGGAACAGACTGCTCGGCCACTGTTAACCATGATGAGAATATAGTTGAAATTAACATTTATATAAATCGTAAATGTCATTGAAGAAAGCCGAGAGTGATTTTTACATCACGATCTGCGCACATGGACTTAAGTGAGTGACTTATTACATTTTAACGTAAAGTGCTTGACAATAGTTAAGGTTGGCTTTGTTGAGTGGGTTTGAATCTCTTGACCAGCAGTAATTATCACTTCCTACTAATGCTTGCACAAGTACAAAACACTTGTATGTGTAGTTCTAAAAATTGTTAATATTTTAAAAATATTAGCCTCTCCAAACCTGAATAGAACTAAACTAAGTACATCTTGGACAAATAGAGCACTCAATGTTCAAAAACCAAATTATTAAAAAAAAAAAAAAAAAAAAAAAATGCAGATATAACTAAATATTCGCTTTGCTATTTAAGCTTTGATTAAATGAGCAAAGCTCTTTGTGTGTCCAGTCTAATTTATTGCATAGCTTCCGTATAAAAATATGCCACTATTTTGCACCAATGCATATGAATATAAAAAATTGTGCAAAATCATATGTTCAGTTTTCAATTGAAACTGCAAAGTATTAAGCTAAGTACATTATCCTACATTTGAAGAATTTGGATTAATCCAACAAATGTTGACAATGGAAAAGTGAATTAAAATACAATAGATTCAACTTTGCTAATATTCCGTCTTTATTCATCAAAAGACTTTGAATTTAAATTTGAATTGCAAATTAAAAAATATATAGGCATGAAAAAAAATCACTGAAGGGCATAAAGATAAATAGAGAAAGACAAAATAGGAGAAAACATTTAATATTTAAACAAAATGTCAACAAGTAGAGCAAAAGTCAAATCAAACAAAACTTTTATAAGAAATCATTTTTTAAACTTAATTCAATACTAGACTTTTTTCAACAAATGAGAAAAAAAAAATACTTCAGAAAACTTAGGCTTTCATCAGTAAATTAAAGACATTTTTTCTTCACTATCCCGCTATAATGCTTGACAACGAAGAAAAAAGATGTCAATAACTCACAATGAAAACTTAGAGTTGGTCAAAATACGATTTATATTGTTTTTATTTATTGAAAAAAATAACTCTTCTAGCATTGAATTTAGTTTCAAAAACTTCTTTGCATGTCTATTGATTTGATTAAATTTGCAATTATTTCAAATTTAAACTCTGAAAACGTCTTTCAATAAAGACAACACATTAGCTCAAAATGAATCAATTTACTTGGATTGTATTCAGTTTTTCCTGCCTTGAATACATTAGACATTTTGATGAATGCAAGAAATTTTCAGTCACCATACACAGTTGATTCTATATGAACATTTTTCAAACGTTAGATATAAACATGCTGTATCACCGGTATTAAGCACCATACTCTTGTAAATATAGCAACTAATACAACTATATATACATATATATGATATACACTTTTTTTTTTTTCAGAGCGCTCAATATATTAGAAAAAATACATACACCAATATGCCATTCATAATAGCTGTTTCGTACTATTGCATTTACCAAGTGAAACTGACCCTATTAAAGGTGTTAAGATTGCATATCAGTGTGTGAAGAAAATATTGTGACAAGTAATAAAGTATAATTGATATCAAGCTTTTGACAGCTGCATAAACAACTGGTAAACAAACCTCACATGAGAAAACTAAAAAAATGTATACAGAGTTATCTCCCTTATCGATCTATCCATGGCACTTTTATGTATGGTAATGTTTAGTTTTATGGTTTCAAGAGGATTTGGAAAACGTGCTTAAAAGCAAATTATTTCCTTTGAAACAAATTATCCATTACTCAGTTATAAATTTTCAACTGAATAATTTTTGTTTTTGTTTTTAAAAAAAAAAAAAAGGTTAAAATTTTTCTTTTTGCTTTTCAAATCTTCATCCTAAGAAATGGATTCAATCATCAATTTGCATTAAGCTACTTTCATCATTTTGATGATAAAGTACTGAAAGAGAAGATATACTGTAAACAAGTTTTGGTGCAAGTCCACAGTTCAATCTAATTTAAAAATAAATATAGAGAACAATTTTTATAATGTACATACTTCTCACAGAACAGATCATATTCCAAAATACACATAAATTGATCAAGTTTTTTTTGTTTTTAACTAAAAAGTCCAATTTTATGAGTAAACAAAAAGGGACCGTATTGCACCGCCATCTTGAAAAAAACAAGAGCAGATGACACCACAATACTTCAAACTTGTGAAATCAGTCTTGTTATGCTACCAATTTCACAGTAATCATTTAAAAATATTTTTTTATTTAAAAACAAAAAAAAATACTTGATCAATTTAACTGATTTTTGGAATGGCATTTTTGTTCTATGATGGGTACGTCAAAGATTTTTCTGTATTAAAAAAAAATTTTTTTCATTAAGTTGAACTGTGGACTTGCATCCATCTTTCCAACTATGAGATTAAAAGTCCTTGAAGGGACTCATAGCAGGTCATTTAAATAAATTAAGAAGATGGAAAACAAAATGTCATTCGTACAGAGTTATCTCCCTTTTCGAGTTATTAAAAATGTACTTTTTAGTGATTTTATTTTTTCTCACTTCCCAATCCAACCCCCTTTTTTTCTTGAGGACTAAAAAAATAATCGTAAGATATTTGTAACCAATTATTTTTATTCATCCATTTATTTATTATGGACTATTATCCTCATTTTCTAGTTGTTGTTTGAGAACGTTTCAGCCAACTATTCCTCTGGCCAGAGTCAGGTGGTTAACCACGACGGGATAGGAACGCAGAATCTCCTAACTGCATCCTCAGCAATTACTGCCTTCCATAGTTGAAACCGCTATCTTCAGACAATGCTCACTTGGAACTGTAGAGATTCAACATCTCTATCCACTGTGCCATAGGTCCCTTTTTCAGAAGATGAGGATAATAGTCCGCAATAAATAACAGGATAAATAATACAAATTATTCATCTCAATAAGAATTTCAGTTAAAATAATATACCAATTATTTTTGTTGACAAGAAAACATTTAGTTGGAGTAAGGCTAAATTAGTTTTGGTGCCAGGTATTGAGAGATGCATTGCAATTTTCTCTTGCCATGAAATTTGCAATATGTACACATAGGGGCAGGAGAGGAAGCCTGAGAAGAGAGCAGCATTAATAGAACCATGCTAAACTAGAAGAGTTACAGCAATTGGAGGTCCCCAGTAACTTGGTCCACGTCAGATACTTTGCCAAAGACGCCCAATACAGTGGCTGAACCAGGGGCAATCTAAAAAGAAAAAAAAAAATAGTAACATTTTAAAGTCTAGTCTAAAAAATGTAAAAATTTTAGAAAAAAAAAACAATCTGAGCATGCAAGGTCCTCCTCCACAAGTGAAAAATTTACTTTCACCATGACTAATGTTTGTATAAAGTTTCAAAAACAATTCAAGGAATGGTTATTGAGGAAAGTGCAAATAGACGAATGATTGGGGGGGGGGGGCAATTTTACCTCTCTAATGCCCCTAGAGGGGCAACAAAAGTTATCCCAGAAAATCCGTTTTGGCAAAAATTTACCTTCGCCATGACTAATGTTTGTGCAAAATAAAAAAAAAAAATGAAAAATCCAAGGCATAGTTATTGAGAAAAATGCTAACAGATGTTGAAGGACCAATAAGCAGCATTTTAGAAAAAAAAAAAATTTTTAGAAAAAAGTCATTTTTCATATACTCATATTTGGTTTTATTAAAAATATTTGATCAATTTACGTGACTTTTGGAATACAAAATTTTCGTTTGATCACAGGTACATACAAAGTTTTCTTTATTTTTGTTTTTCATATAGGGGGAATTCTGGACTAGGACCGTTAAAAGAATAGAATTAGAGCTACATGTATAGGAAGTAGAATTATGACACGTAGTGAAGAGAAAAAGGTTTTTCTCTTTGGCAGGTGAGCTGACTGGGTTCAGTCACTTTTTTGAGAGTGACTTTAAATAATGAGTGAAAGTAGAAGAAAATCAACAACTGCTTTACTCATCTTTGTGCATTCCTCTTCAAAATAGAGAGCTGAAATCATATCACTGTAGTTGCAACAGTTAAATTTTTATCAAGTGAACTTGCTAATACAGCCACCATGAAAATATACAAATACTACACATATTCTATCCTCATTTTATTTGTATACTAACAGATGTACCCGACATTGCTCAATATTAAACGTAATGTTAAATTCTTAAAAAAAAAAAAAATTTTTAATGGAAAGAAACAGACGTGCATGCAAGTATTGTTTTTTTTTTCTAAACCATGCACTTGTAAGTTAAAAAAAAAAAAAAAAGCTGAGATTGAAACAAAAACCTAAAGACACTGAGTCAAGTATGATAACCATTAGGCTAGCTTGCATAATGAAAGTGTTCTCAAACCTACTTATAACATAATCTGTTATGTGAAAGATTCACGCATGTAGTCATGAAACAGTTGACAAACAGATAAAAATCCAATGACCCCTCCCCCCAAGTACTAATTTTAACCCTTTAGCAGCCCTTTTTTCTGGATGAAAACTGATTAAAAAATTTTCCACATGTCTGAATACTTTATATACCAAATTTCAAGTCAGTTGATCAAAAATTTGTTGAGTATCTAGGTCGAGAGCTGTCCTCATACACACCCACATCCTAACTTTTATAGATATATAGGGGGTATAGTTCTTTTTTTAAACTATAAACCAACTAAAGCTAAAGAATCCACCCTACTATTTTGACTGAAGATGAGGTTTGTAGAGGATTGATGTGACAGAGTTTTACTTCACCTAGACTAATCGACCCTACTAAAATTTAAAAGTTTGGTATATACTACTATTTCACTATAATAATAAAAAATTACCCACACAAATGGCAATGCATATGTTATGTGTAAGGTGTAGGAATCGAGGAAAGAAAAACAAAAATGTGTTTGTAGCTAGATTCATATATGTTCCATTAATTTGCATATGAGGGGAATAGCTGCTTTAAGCGGGATGAATTTGAGGAGTGTTTGAGTTAGTATTCGTTAGTAAAAATTACAAGTAAAGAAAAATTCCGTCAGTTTTCCTATTGGAATTTATATTCACCAATACTCGAGAAGGGATGGACATACCTTACCCAAGCATTAATGCAAATCTAACTAACAACCTTTGCAGAACTATATACAAAAATCAATACATGTAGCCATTTTGCAAGTTATACATCCTAATTATTATCAGGATTCAAAATCTGCTGAACTTGAGTATAATTTGAACAGCAGCGGCAATTAGGGAGAATGATTTAGGCAAATCAGAAGAATCCAGAAAGAATCTTGGATCAGACAACAAAATCGAACTTTTATGGCAAGTAAGCCACATCCTAATTCATATTCTATTCTTTTTTTTTTTTTTTTTCAATTTTCCATTTACAAATCAACTTTCTTGTTCATTTCATAAGATAACTTTATAACCTTAAATTACCAAACCAAATACCAATATTTACATTTAAATACAAAGGAATTTTCAGTTGTAAAACATTGGCTCAATTTTAAATTTCAATGAAAACTGAAACAAATAATTTTTTTCATGATAAATTTTTGTTAATCCATTAAAAAAAAATATATATATATATATATATATATAAATAAAAGAATCGGGAAAAAAATGGAAAATAGAAAGTGATTTTACTTGTGTCAGTCCTGCATCTTCAACGAGGTAATGTGGTAAACTTAATTGTTCTGCTCGTTCTCTTAGTTCAAACAATTTTGCTGTCTTTTCAACTTTCACCACCACAATTGTTTCTCTGAAAGTGAAAAAGTTCTTGTTTTAAAGCTCAATTTTGTTCGGAACATTGGAAATAAATATTGGAAATCCAGCCAGAATATGTATTAAACTATAATATCTATTACATTAAAAAAAATATAATTTGTGTGAACAAATTGTCTGGCTATGTAGTTTCTTGTATTATAATTAAAGAATGAAAATTAAAACAAATTAACCATTATCTGTTTATTTTAAATTGACCTATTGTAAAGAGCATGTTCAAATAATAATATTGTTTATTTTGTGTTAGAAAATTCATGTTTTACTCACTGTTTGCATTCCTTTTTACTTATCAGTGAAGGTCAAGGTCGAATAGACACAGTAGATTCCTTGGTTAGGGAAATAAGAGTGGGGTGGGATGGGAAATATTTATTCTTAAAATAGAACTAATGCGGCCAATATCTCAGTCACCATGCTTCTCTTATTTAGTAAAAAAATATATCTATAAAGAGGTATAGTTTCGTTAAATGTTGGCGATAGTAAGTTACAGTACACAGGTCTTAGTCCTGGTAAGGCATGACAGAATGTACCTCATAGTTTGTTTTTTTTTTCACCCTCAAACATGTGTAATGTAAGGGACTATTTGGCATCATGTCTAACGGGACTAGAGAGTTGAGTAGCAAGATCCCTGTTCACATTACATTTAAACTTTAGCAAGTTAGTACAGTCAGAGAAGCAGAAAACAGAGGGGGTATTCCAAAGTCTAGCAGTAGTAGTTGTTGTTGTTGTTAAAGGAAAGAGGCTTAGTCTTAGTAGCATTAAATGTTACCATCCCCCCCCCCCAGAAGGTTGTTTTCTAGGGTTTTAGAAATATCGGATCAGAAAAAAAAGATAAAGGTAACATCAAATGGATCAAGCAGCTTTCAATGAACAACAAGAACAAGTGGGAAAAAGGTTGACCATTGGTCAATATTCATACAACATACACACACAGCTCCAGTGCAAGTATACGTAACCATTTAAAAATGTTAAAGAAAAAATTTGCCATAGTTGGATCCTTTGTCAAAGTGTATAATTTTTACTGACTTCCGAATTAACATTACTGAAAAATGCACATGCAAAATACATTTGTTTATTATGTAAAATAAGCTTAATTTGTCACTGCCATTGTTTAACACCTTAATGTCTAAAATGAAATGGCTAAACTTGTTTCTGCGCATTTTGTCTGCACATGACCTTTTCTGAGAGCCACCTCAATCCTTTAAAAAAACAGATTTTTCATCAGCTGAACCGGAGTCCCTAGACAGACGTCATTCATCACCCTTCTGTTGGGCTTGGCCTTTTCTGGAAGGCAATCTCAATCCTTTAAAAAGCTAGAACTTCTTTAATAAATCAGAAGCCCAGTTAACTAGTGTCCACAGACTGGCATCTATTGACATCCCTCTGGTTGGTCTTTGAGCCTGTTCCATCTCTCCGCTCACACAATTGCATGCAAATATTAAACACTGACACGCACAACTCTTCATTATTATCTGCCAATGTGCATGAACTTATTTATTGAAATATTTCCAACCTTTCACTCTGTACTTTCATTTAATATGAAAATAAGAATCAGTGTTCATTAGTTCACAATTTTTAATGAAATATAATTTATATATATTGAGTGCAGAAGTCTTAATTACTATTTTCTGACCTGTGTAATGCACAGCCATTAAACTATTTACTAACTTTTTCAATATCTCAACTAATGAACCCCCTTGTTTTACAAGGAGTCTAAAATATTTATGAATATTTTGTTTTTCATATTGCTATAAACTATTTTAAATATACAGGATGGAACAATTAAAGTGTCACCCTAAAAATAAATAACACTACAGCTTTATTTTAAAACTTTTATTGAAAAAAAATTAATTCAGGTAACTTGATTATGTAGTAGAGCTGACATCTATTCAATGTAGTTGCCTTCAGCTCCAATCACCACCTCGATATGGGTCCGGAACTGGAAACATGCCTTTTCCACAAGCACCGGCAGGAGCTTGGCGAATACTCGACAGATGGCGGTGATCAGGTTGGCTTTGGTGTTGTGGGAGGTCATGTTGGTGATGTTCCTGACATATGACCATACGAAGTAGTCCAGCGGATCCAGGTTGGGGGAGTGGGGGGGGGTCAGTGAGAGAAGAATACAAAGTCGTAGCACTCCTTCTGAAGTCAAGCCTGGGTCTCTTTGAACTTTAGGGCCGGTGTCAAATCCTGCTGCCACACCCAGGGTCTGCCAATGGCCACCTGATTGCACCAGGAGATCACCACACTCTTCAGCACATTCAGGTACACTTTGGTGTTGACTTTCAAGCTGACTTCAAAGATGTGAGATGGCATGATGTGACCCTTATTTGAAATCACACCAAAGGCCATAACTGTGTCTGGAAACTTTGTTTTCATTACCCTTCGTGGCAATCCAGCGATGCATTTTGAGGATGCTGGCAGTGGTCCTGTTGTCATAATTTGGATTGGTAGAGAGCAGGAATTGAACAGTGGCGGATCTCCGATCTCAATTGTCGGACATTGTGTCACTTTCAGACATGATAGAAGGCTCCTTTCACTCTTGGGATTTGTACACAACTGGCCAACTAGTAGATGGTTTGAAAAAACAAAAAGAAAACTGGTTTTCATCAAACAGAAATGGAATCATGTCATCTTTTCTAGGGCGACAATGTTATCATTCCACCCTGTATATAAAATATCTCTTGTAAATGTATTCCTTCTCATTATTTTATCGTATAGCAGGTCTCTCATTTCCTCATTATTATAAACCTAAAAATCATCTTCACTGAAAATATTTCTCTGAAACCAGCTCATCTCAGCTGAAATGAAGATCTCCATCATTCCAGTAAATTATAGGAGCAACTGAACTTATGAAAAAAAATTGGAAAATACCGGGTACCCCCCCCCCAAAAAAAAACGGGCCCAACTCTAATTAGGGCCCGTTTCTTAGTGTTTTGTCCGAATGAAATGAATTTTCGGTCAAAACATCATATCAAAACACAAGGGTCTTAGGCCTTTTTTTCTCTGTTCTACAGCATATGTTCTAGATTGCCTCCATTTAGCTTTTGTTTTTTTTTTGGGGGGGGGGGGTCACCCTGTATATGCGGCAAACCATACAATTGCACTTAAAAAGGAGAGAATCTTAAAACAGTCTCTCGGTTAGAATGTATCAGGAAATAGTGGGTGAGTGTCTAACATCCAGCTAGAAAAAAATAAGGGATTTAAAAAAATAAAAATAACTGAGAAAACATTTGATTACAAAGGATTTTTGGCTAGGAGCAAAGTCCTATCTATTCTGACATTGCACTAGGTTTTTTCTGTACTTAATCAGTGAATGAGAAATACTTCTAGATGGAGGCAAATTTTATTTTGTTTCAATCCAGAGTATCCTTTTTTGGGTGGAATTGGATTTTCCGCACATTCAAAAAATGACTGTGTCTAACTCTGCATTTGTGGGGAAGCAAGTAAATATTACCTATTTACTTGCTTCCCCACAAATGCAGAGTTAGACACAGTGGCAAGAGACAATATAAAAATAAACCGTATCTCCTCAGCATCAACTGAAATCAATTCTGAATCAAAGAATTTTTTTTAAAGTGAAATAAAGTTATAAAAAAGTAAAATGACAAAAAGTACATATATGAGGAACGTTCCAAAAGTAATGTCTCCTAATTTTTTTTTATTCCACTTGAATGGATCAGAGAGGATTGTAAATTGCATTGTTATGATGACTAAGCTTATGCACTCATGACCTGAAAGGTTACAGATATTGACAATGTGAGTCTCTAAGAAAATAATCTCTGTCACGAACGCGTGTCAAAAGGAGACATGTATCATTGAATTTTTCCATGCAGAAAAAATTTAACCGATCAACATTCACCAATGCCTGTTGAACACTTATGCAATTGATGTCAGCACAGTTAGGAGATGGGTTCGTCAATTTCAGAGTGGTGACAAAGATGTGAGTGACAAATCGCATTCCGGACTTTTACAACTGAAGCTGGCAAAAGTGCATTAAGAATGGTGGTGACTAAAATAAATTTTGGAACACAAAAGGTCGCTTATTTTAATGGTAACCCTCCTGTCTTTGCGGTTCTTCAACATTTTAGTTTTTGAGTTAAAACATAGGAGGCCTTACCTTTGGAACAACCCTCGTAAATAATCAAAAAAACAGTAATGGCTTACCCGTATTGCTGCCAGGCAAAAAGCATCTTGCTGTATTTATCAATAGTCTGCACCATTTCCTTATAAATTCCAAGACAGGCATGTGACACTTGTGATGCCATCTTGCCTTGTCCCATCTTCAATTCGCTGTTCACTGCTATCACCATTTTATACATGTCAGCACATTCAAACAAATTCCCCATCTGCTCTTGTTCAAACACAACATCCTGAAAATTGCAAACATAAACTAAGTGTATTAATACATCCACCACAGAATTTCTACAACACTTAACCTAAACCAAAATCATTAAGTTTGAATTTATTTTCCATTTTTTTTAGTGTAGTCATTCTTGTAATAGAAAAATGTAGTTATCCAAGATAAAAAAAAAATAAAATAAAATGCCAGCATAAATCCAGAGAAGCTTTTCCAGGTAAAAAATTCATCCAGTCAGGATTAGCAAAGCTCAATGGTCATTTTGCTACCACTGCAAAACTCAGAGCAATTCAGTATATTTTATAAAGCGATTCTGGCATCTGATTGGTTTGTGTCTTATCCATGGTTATAAACAGAACTCAAATCTTTGTGATCACACCCTCTCAATGCGAAAAATATTGCAACACGATTTCATTTATGATTTAAAAGAAAGTTCATCGTTTAAACATTGAACAAATCTAAGTTATTTAAAGATTTTTAAAAGCTTATTTTAATAAATGACAGTCCTATATTTATTTATTTTTTTATAATTTTTCTTTTGTTCACTAATGAGTTGCCACTTATCAAGGATAAATCCACTCGAGAATAAAAATAGAATGGATAGATTGTCAGTTGAATGACGTAGAATATTATGAGAGGATTAAAAATGATGAATGAAATTAACAAAATTTACTTATGAAAGCAGTTTAAGACAAGTATTTGTTGATAGTAGATTCGAGGATGACCGTCTTGTAGCCTGCATCAAACCCATCTTGTGATAACATGCATAAGTTTTACACATTTAAGTAAGTAACTGAGAAAAGAATAGCTATTATTTCATAAATATTTGTCACAAAAGTTCCTTTTCAAGGGAAGTAATTCATATAATTTACACCTGGAGAACAAATTTTTTTGTTGTAATAGTTTTGTTAGGCTTTCATTCATTTTAAATAAAATTAATTCTTTTCAAGTTCATTTATATAAAAACATCTGTCAACAAAGATAATCATAAACTAATATGAGAAAATGCCTTTTACTTCCTATAAAAATAAGTTTTATTTTACATTGCTGATATTTTAAATTAAATTGAAATCTAAATTTAATGATTTCTTATCTAATATCTTAATATGTGTATCTATTGTCCATTCACACAGGCATAAGGTGCCTTCAATAAATTTCCAGACTTGTTTTATACAGTCATTTAAAATTGCTGTAGAATCTTGAAAATTCAATATGTTATTGCTATACATCTTATGAGATGACTGACCAATTTTTATGATTTCAGATTCAAATGAACAGCTCCAGCAGGAATTGGAATACACTCTACTAAAACCTGATTGTCACCACAGGTGAATTTCAAAAAAGCAATCTGGACGTGAGGACACTTTAGAAGAATGATATGCAATAAAATTCTGTTTTAAACTTGGAAAAAATGCCACAAAAATGTATGGAATGTTTCAGACTACTTTTAAACCATTTTGCATGAATTAAGCATCAGTTTTTGAGTGGCATAAGAGATTCAAGGAAGGCAAGGAGTCTGTGAGAGATGATGAGGTGTGGGAGGAGTAAGGAAGTCAAAACACCAGAGTTGATTGACCAAATAAAGAATTTCATGGATAAGGACCGTCATGTGACTATAGAGACAATAAGTGCACAGTTTGATGTCCGTGTGGGAACTGTAAACACAATTCACAAGGAACTGAAAATGCGGAAGATTTGTGCAAAGTCTGTCCCAAGACTGCTTCATCTTTGTCACAGACTATTTGACCAAGATGAGCATTAAGACAGTTCCTCAACCCCCTATAATCCAAAGTTTGCTCCATGTGACTTTTGGTTATTCCCTAAGCTCAAGGGAAATCTTAAAAGCTGTTGTTATGAGACAATTGAGGAAATGATAGAAGCTGTGATGAAGGTCATTGACACGCTCACACACGAGAACTTCCATGAAGTTGTTGGAACGGTACAACAAGTGCATTGCAGCCAGAGAAGATTACTTCGAAGGGGACTAGAGTTACATGTGTGTATTATCAATACAAGTGCCCATACCAAAAATCTCTGGAAACTTATTGAAGTCACCTCGTACACTTTAATTAGTCTCCATAAAAATAACAGTGTTGAGACAGTGTTCACAATAGACATAGTAAAACAGAAAGAGGGAAGAGGGATATGCAGTTCTCATCATATTCGGTTTAATGTCCATTTTACATGTTGGTATGTGTTGGACAGCTTTAAGAAATTGACTATCAAACTAATCTATCCTTAGCCAGGTCTTTATTTATCCCTTAGATCCATTTTTATCATTTCCTCAATGTTTTGTTGGCTGTTTTTTTGTGAACTGAACCTGCTACCTCAACTTTCCTACATCTACTAATCCAATAACTCACATCCATTCTTCCAATGTGCCCATACCATCAAAGTCTACCCGTCTTCACACATCCCCTTAAACTGTCCAAATTTAATCTCCTTACAAGGTCATCAGATGCAAACCCATTTTAGCATTTTATCATTCTCATCATTTCTTTCCATGCAATGCACATCTTCAACCCTCAATGGTCAGATTTCACTTCTATACATCATCACACTGCATAACTATGCCTGAGAGACTTTTTACTTGGTCAACAGTGATAACTCACTGTTGGTTAGTAATGACAATTCCTCTAATTTATTTCATCCACTCTTCATATTTATACTAGCAAAAGTACCCGTTGTTGACTGGGTTCAAAAACAGCCTACAGAAAATGGACTCTGATTTATGAAATTATGATATGTTATGAAAAGGAAGGGTTGTAAAGAGATAGCTTCGAATTTAGGAGTATCAAAACCAAAGCAAAATATGATGAAAGTAAAAATAAAATAGATAAACCCCATAATTTATTATACCATACCTGTTCACACTGAAACACTTATCACAATATTCTGTGGATCTATATTAAAAAACCTTGTTGAACTTTGTGACATATTTCCATTCTACGGAGGTCAGGCGCGAATGAACACCCCATAATTTTATTATACCATATTTCTTCAAACTGAAACATAATTATCAAAGTATACTTACGCAGATAGATATGAAAAGTCTTTATTAAAGTTTGTGCCTATTTCCATTCTATGGAGGTCAGGCGCAAACGCAGACCCCACAAATTTATTATACCATCCCTATTTAAGTTAAAACATGCTTATCAAAGTATTATTATGTACATCTATATCAAAAACACTTGTAAACGTTTTTTTAATTTTTTAATTTTTTTATTTCCATACTTTGTGGACCAGGCGTGTATGCAGACCCCACAATTTTAATGAATCATCATTATGCCAAGTCTTGATACATCTGCTATCATTATATGTGTGATCAGTTTTCTATAATAGTCAACCATATAGGAGCCTATTCGTGACCAGACACACACACAGATATTCAGCTTTATATTATAGATATAGATCTTTTGGAAGAAAAAATTTTTAACAAAAAATTGCTACAGAAAATCTTTTTTAATTACTACACAAAAATCTCTAAAAATTTGTTACACACAAAAAAAAAAAAAAAAATTGTTACAACTTTTTTTTATTTTTAAATTGTTACACAAATAGGTTAATAAGTCAAAGATAGAAACATACTAGGACGCGAGCCGTCTGCATACTTTCTCTATTTTCCAATATCCAAGAAGCTGCCATGTCTGCATCATTGTTTCCTGTACACAATAATCCCTACAAAAGCAAATATTAAATTTTAATACATTAATCTGTAATTAAGAGATTATTGATTGATAAAAAAAAATAGTGCCAGAAAAAAATAAATAAATAAAATAAGGTTCTTGTTCAAAATTCCCTCTATATTAAAAATCAAAATCTCTATGATGTATGTGCCCATGGTGAAACAAAACGATCATATTCCAAAAATCACATAATGTGATTTATTTTTATTTTTATAAAGAAAATCATTTTTAAGTGATTAATGAGAAATCATAACATAAATCTAGAAAGTATGAATTATTGTTTAATTATCTTCCTTTGTTTCTGGAGATTTATTTTTCAATATGGTGCAAGAGTCACTCCTTGAGCACTCATAAAATTTGATTTTCTTATTTAAAAATAAAAGTATTTGATCAATTTATGTGATTTTTGGAATATGATATTTCCGTACGTCATACATATTTTTCTTTCTTTTTTTTTTAATATAGGGAAAATTCTGAACAAGAACAACAAAAAGAAACCGTCACTAAATAAATGGAGCTCTAATAGAAGTTTTTTCTGGTTTATTTTCAGTGCCTCCTATATCTTTTTTTTTTTTCTTTTACATTACAAATTAAACTAATTAATGTCTGCTGTTGTTAATGCAACATCAATCATTTTGAATAAACAATAGCAACTTTCACTTAACAAAAAACGATTAGTGCCAAGGCAGGAATGTAATATACTGAATTTTACTATTTTAAATAAAACTACTTACTTCTGCAGCTTCCTCTCGAGAGAAACCAAGAGTCAATAGAACCTGCACTAAGGATTCTTTGGGTTGATCAAGAAGAGTCCCCGACTCGGGAGTATCCTCCCTACTTGTACTGGCTGCACCATCCATGGATAACCACTTGTAAATGACTACAATTTCTGAAAGAAGATATTTTTATGAGAAAAATAAATCAGTTTTTATTAGTAAATTTCACAAAAAGGACGTTTATTTTGAATCCAAAGTTTTTAAGATTTTTTACAGACATTACATTTGTATAATTGACTACATCTGTTTGCCGTTTTGTTCACCTTAACCTTAAAAGTTTATTTTTGTAAAATAGGATTAAAGAAATAAACTTTTATGATCTACAAGAAAATATAATACAGTTCACAGCTGGAACAAAATCTGGCTTTTATTTCTTATCAAAATAATTTATATTTAAAGTTCAAATTAAAAAAAAAAACTTTAAAGATAAAAAAATTAAATTCTTAAAAATTATGATGAACATAAAATATTTTATGCATCAAAGAAACTAAAAATGTGTTTACATGCAGTATTTTCATAACAAAATATGGCAGACAGATACTATTCAATACAAATGCTTAAAATGGATGTAATTAATATTCTCAATTAAGTTAAATATTGCTGTTACTAAAAGTTACTTTAGGATATCATAGGATGGATCTTCCTGAGGTATTCCACACTCTTTAATGGATGACATTACATTATAAAATGTCTTCCCACTTGTTTTAGTAAATGATACCATGTCTTTGTGATGTCATAATCACTATGTGCAATGGAGGCAAACAAACAAGATCCACCGAATTTTAGTAGTATGTAGATTTTAACTGTTTTTTAGTGTGTGTGAGGGGGGGGGGCAGATTTTCTAATCAAATAACTGGATTAGTTTTTAGTGTTATTATACCTTCATTCTATTTTATTTTTTTTTATTTGTAACTCTTGCTTCCCTTATTTGGACTTTACTCCTCACATTCCATGAGTAATGTTTCTGACAAAGGGAGAAGAATTAATGCTTTCTGGGTTGGATTTATAGGGATGAAAGTTACCAGTTATGGGATTTCGTTCACCGGTTTTAGGGGAGGAGGTCAGTTTTGGACTTATACTTTATGATGATTTGTAATGGGATAAGTATTTTTAGGATAAGTCAGATTCAGAGAAATATTTTCAGTGAAAAAGTTTTCAGGGTTTATAATCAAATGTGAGAAAAACAAGAGACATTGTCATACGATAAACAAAACAAAATAAGTAAAGAAGGCATATATTCACAAAAGAGATAATTTATATATGATTAAAATGGAAGGTTAACAGCAATAAGAAAACAGAATGAGTTTTTAAAGCTCTCGTAAAAACAAGGAGGTTCATTAGCTGAGACATTAGAAGAGCCATAAGTTTCAGGGGTTAGGAAAATTGTATTCAATACTTCTCTGCTCAAAATAAATTATAATTCATTGAAAGCAGTTTTTAAAAGTCATTGTTCTTTTGTTTATTATATTAGAAATGGTTCAGTGATAAAGTTTAGGAATATTTTAATGAATAAGGTTTAACAGATTGACAGATGGTAAGTCGTGTGTGTGTGTGTGTTTGTTAAGGTCTGTGTACATGAGTGAAAGGAAATGTAGAGATGAACGCCAATAGTGAGGCGCCAGCGACATAAATCTGCAGATTCAAGTTGACTGGGTTCCACTGGTTTATTGAAGAACAATCTGGCTTTTAAATGGTTTGGGTAGCTCCCAGAATAACCATTTTAAATAAATTCAGAAAGTTTTCTGATTGGTCCAAAATATAATTATTTGTTTTTATTTAGCATAGTGTATGCGCAGACGATATGTGTACAAACACGTTTTTGCATTTGGATTTTGTACATTGATGTGTAAACATTGATGGCACAGATTCATCTAACACTTAATATGGGCTAGATTTTGACCTTGAAATAGTACCTGTTTTTTTTAAGCTCATTACATCAAGTGGTTTCATGTCTTGTCGAGCGATTTCCATAAAAGAAAATATAAGCTTTGAAAATTATCAGGAATGACGTACAGTAGGTTTACTAACGTGAATCACATTCACATCTCTTAATAGTCAGAAATTTATATTGATCAAATACCTTGGAATCGTGTTACTTAACTTTTTTTCTTTTTTTTTTAACTACACCGTTCTATTTTTTCTTAAATTATATTTTATTTTAATAAGATCTTCCAAGTAAAATTTGATTATAACAGTATCTTAAAGTCACTAAATTATTAATCATACCAAATTGTACATCAATTTTGTTAAGGTATTGTTTTAATCTATGAAATTATTGTATCTAAATAAATTTTCAAAACTTTCAATAAGTTCACACAAGGATTTACTAAAAACTTTAAAGCCAGAAATGACTTTCTATTCAATTTCTAAATTCCTTTCAAATTTAAAATAGTCACAAAATAATTCTTTGCTTTTTTTTTTTTTTCAAATATTAAAAAGATGAAAATGGCTAACTTGTTTACAAAGAAATCGAAATGCATGTTGATGGATTTAATTTCATATTTTTAAATTGAATATTTAAAATTTCATTTTATGATATCTCTTATATTTCAGTAAATTTTGATTAATAATAATTTTTATAAATTATGTGGAAGTTACATAGAGACAAGAAATGCATACATAAACGAGAAGTGGTTGCACAATTTTATTAATATAGAAATTTCATTCTGTACTAAAGAATATCTTCAAAATTCCAGCAATTTATTATCGCAAATATTCTAGAAACTTGCATATGATGTAAACTATCAAATTTTATTCAAAATATCCAACATCTCTTCCATTTCTTGCAAGCTAAAATTCATGTTTGCACGAAATTAAATGTAAGTTTCAAAATTTGTATTATACATACCTCCACCCCCTGCCCAGCGCGGCTGTAGCCGAGATTGAATTCACTACATGAGTTTGTAGTGTAATTCGAATCTTGTCTGTAACTAAATACTTGACGCTTCGCCAGAGCAATCAAGGGTATTTTTTATCATGATGCCATCACTAGAAGGGTGCCTACCACAGCTTAAGAGAGTCCCATGTACTCTCAAGAGAAGGATAGACCACGCCAGTTTCTGAATCTGGTATTCTACCTCGCAGTACATACAGTGCCTCACCTTCTCAAATGGTCACCCATCTGGTACTGGCCAAGCTCAATGTTGCTTAACTTTGGTGATCTGCCAAGAATCGGTGTGTCAACGTGATTGTGTCATATTATACATGAATATATATAAAAAGAATGGTTTCAATAATTTATTAATCTAGTCATTAGTTTGTAGCATAAGGAAATAAATAAGCATAAATTATAGACAAAAGACCCCAAAGCAAACTTGAGGTAACATTCACTCAGGATGGGTTCAATTGGGTCGTCACATAGAACACACAGCATCCCAGATGAATGCAGACCACACATGAGGGTATGTAGTGGCTAAGATAGTGATGGGCAGTAATTCCTGGGACCAGTAGTGAACACTGTGGACCTGAGCTAGATTTGACATTGGCTTTGATGGTGTGTAACCACATCTTCAGTTGGCCTGCTGGACATCTTCATCAAACTTGAAATGGTTTTGGAGCTACTACTTCGTGAATGAACTCTTCTGGATTGCAGCATGTAGTGTGGTCAAACCAACAAAGTCAATTTCTTAAAAGAGGTTGGGTGGGGGAGTGGGTGCTCCTGCATCGCAGTTTAATTTGAGTATTGGAGACAAAATGGTGCCGGAAGATTTGCAGAATTCGGCAGAGACACTATAAGTTGAACACTTTCAGCTTTTTGAGACCCGCAACTCCCATCGGCCGAAACCCAAAACCATGAAAAATAAAAAATGAATTATTAAAATGCAATTTGATAATAAATTTTGGAAATGAAATTTTGTATCAGAACTTGGATTATGACAAATCAATGATCAATAAGACATTTGTTAAAAGAACTGATATTAGCAAAAATATCAGCATTGAAATTAATGCAGAAGAAACCATGATGCAAGCAATATGGTGGGAAAGATAGTCAGACAGAGAAAAAAATAATAAACAGAGAGAACATGGAACAGCGAAGTAAGAGATGACTATAAGTTTATGTTAAAGCCAGGCAGAGAGGCAGCAATTTGTTCACCACCTGCAAACATATATACAAGTTTGTGCAGATAGTTGAGCAACAACTGAATCTTGTTTGTGTGTTCACATAAATAAAAAAGAAAGAAAAAGATAAGAAATAAAAAGAAACCCTTTTTACAACCAAAAGCAAAATTGTACATCTTTTCCTATATTTTTTTATTTTTTTATTTTACTTCAGTAAGTTTTAAGAGATCAGGAGACTCCCTCCTGAAGCTAACACTTGATTCTGTTATGATTTAAATTTATATCCGAGGGCTCTTTTAAGAATAGATGCTGTTCCCTTTATGGCTGCTATTTGTATTTCATTACAGCTTGGTCTTCCAGGGATTGCTTCTATTTCTGAAGATTTTTTTTTTATTAAGCCAATTGCTACTATCACAACAGGTATAATGTTTATTTCTTTTAGATCTAATCAAGAAACAATCAACAAAGCAATTAACCAGTAATAACATTAGCAGCAAACAACAATAATGGTAATGCCAGGGAGAGAATCACAAACAAAAACAATGGATCATCAAAGTACATAGAATCTTACAGATTTTGTTACCATTCTTATTAGTAAGGGACCATGCTACAAGTTAATGCAATTCTTATTCTATGCCAAAGTTTTATCAGGTCCAGGAATGAGTTCAAGTGCTTATCTGTCCTTAAAGAACAAAGAACTTGAGATTAATTGAGATCATTATTCACTTTTTGTTTACAGTCAACGAGATGACAGCTCATACTAATCCCAAACATCCTTGCCCGCTGAACATATTCTATGTCATCCACAACGTTGGGCTGCCGTGGGACAGTGAGAGATAGATGGTGTTTCTTGCAATCCTGGTCGTAGCACGAATGGTGGTGTGGACGTCATGATTGAATGAAAACCAAAAGGTTGAATCTTTTGCTGCTCAGGATCTGATCAGATTCTTCAAGCGCTAATTGAATGTCAAGATCAGATGTGATAGAAAAGGATTACATTCCATGGTTTTCGAAAGATAAAAAAAGTAACAAACTTGTGTATATGCAGAGGAGTCAAGTTTGAGTATGTGTGCCTTGCTTGAGCATGGTGCATGTAGTCTTGATCCTGTCAGACCCCAGCCCCAAGTCTTATTTCTTAGCTAGTTGAGTAAATGCCCCCCCTCCTTCCAATAGGAAACTTCCAAGATGCTCGCCCCCCCCCCCCCAATTTTTTCTTTTTGTCCCTGACCTCCTCCAAATTGCATTCATCTTACTCTTTAACCCCCACCCACCCATCCTATTTTTTCTTTTTTCCTCTCCCATCTAGATTTAAGCCCCAATTAGAAATGGACCTGCTTGTTGTCGGTTCCAATCAAACTGTACAGTCTATTATTTATAATACTTTAAAATAATTGTCTTGATGTCTATTGTGACACGATGAGCAGATTCAATATATAATATTTTTAAAAATATTGATTGGGTTTGGAACAGTAAGGATAAAGAAATAAACAAAATCAAGGACTTTGAAAAATATCAAAAGAAACTCACATTACAATAGTGAGAATAGAAGGCAAGGTGAATAATAGTATGATCTGCTTTCTGATTCTTTCTCTTAACGTCACTGGGCAAAGAAAGGAAGGTGTGGCCTCAAACAATTATATTGGCTGCTGTATTTCTTTCCTTCTTTATTCTCACTCATCAAGACAACATAAGAGAGGGAGAAGGCGATATGAGGGAAAGGAGAAAGACAAAAATGAAACTGGAGGCAATTTTTAAAAGAGTCATGAGAATGTGAAAAAAAGATGTCAAAAAAAAAAAAAATTAATGAGAAAAAAGATTTGGCTTTTGTTTTGACAGCATATCGACAATTTTGGATTATTTAATGCTGAATCTAGTAATGTTGGAAAATGTTTTCATGCTTCAAGTTTTTTTTTTATATCTTCAAATATTTATTCATAACGTTTGGTTTGGTTGTTTTATAGAGGAAAATTGTTTTTATTTTTGACTTTGCAGAACATGATTGAGTTTTGCAAAAGAAAAAAAAAACAATAACATCAATGTTTAGTGTGTTTTAAGTCAGAAAGCCAGTATCTTCAGACAACCTGATCTGGTAGCACCAGAGAGAAAAAAAAAAGAGTAAAAAAAAAATGATTTGCAAAAAAGAATATGTCTGAAACAGAAGAACATATTCAGAAAAATAAGCTTTAAAACTGTTGACGAATATGTGTTTTAAGTTTTATAAACGTATGTTCAATCTTATAATCAACACAAGAAGCGTCTTGTCATTGACTATAGTCAAACATCAACCAATTCACATACCTTGATGCTTATTCTTTACCAAGAATTGATGAAATAGTTCAGAAAATCACTCGCTATTCCATTTTTACTACATTGAACTTGCAGAATGCGTATCATCAAATACAAATACAAGAAATTCACAGCTTTTGAAGCCTCTATATTAATTCTGCCGTATTTCATTTGGCATAACAAATGGTATATCAGGTTTCCAAAAATCGATAGACAATCTAATAAAATGCAAGAAGATTGTCAACACTTTTGCGTATGTTGATAACATCATTATATGCGGCCGTAATATGATGAAACATGAAAACCTTAATCGTTTTTTAGATGTTGCCATGAAGTACAGCATAAGTTTCAATAAAAACAAGAGCATTATGCAAACTGAGAAAGTCACTCTCTTAGGGTATGAACTGTCATTTGGAGTTGTAAAACTAGATCCTGAATGCTTCTGTGCTTTGAGATATCTACCTCCATCATCATAAGATGTGAAATCACAACAACGGGTTGTCGGAATATTTTCATATTACGCTCAATGGATTCCTCGTTTCTCAGATAAAATTTGACGGCTAGCACAAAACCAAGTCTTCCCTCTACCTGAACCCTGCTTAGCAGATTTCACCAACCTCAAAGAAGAACTCGAGCACGCTTCACTTACAACAATTGATCCCAACATACCCCTTATCATAGAAACCGATGCTACGAGCATGGCCCTGATTGCCACTCTCAATCAGAATGGCCGCCAAGTTGCTTTTTTTCCCCCAATCTTTTTTAATCAGCAAGCAACATTACTCTTTGGTCAAAAAAGAAGCACTTGCTATCATCGAAGCAGTGCATAAATGGCATCAATACTTTATCGGTTCCGCCTTTAAATTTATTACAGACCAATGCTCTGTAGCTTCCATGTATGACCTGAAACACTCAAAATAAAGAATAAGAAAGTAGAACGCTGGAGAATTGAACTATCAGTCCTTACATTTGATGTAATATACCGTCCAGGGAAAGATAAGTGGTTTGCTTCTCGACTACTTCAACCAGTTTACGAGACCTACACATTTTATTGTCATTCAGGCAATACAACTGCCTATAACCCGCAGGGAAATGGCCAGGTAGAATGACTAAATGCCACATTATGGAAAACGATATTGCTGGCATTGAAGTAGCGAAGACTGTCGATTTCTCATTGGGAATCAGTTTTGTCCGATGCCTTGCATTCCATTTGTTAGTCATTGTGTACTGCCACTAATGCTACACCTCACGAGCAAATATTCCAGTGCAATCGGAAATCAACATCTAGTACCTCTCTTCCCAGTTAGCTTTTGAATCCTGATGAAATGTAACGTACAGTCATCTAAGCATGAACTTTTTGTCAACAAAGTTGAATTGCTAGAATGCAACCCTCAATATGCTCATGTTAGACTTCCAACTAGAAGGGAGGAAACAGTGTTGCTGCATCAACTTGCCCTAAAACCACAAAATGTAGCACCTAATATTAATGACTTATCTCAACGGAGACTCCATCTCTACAACCTCATTTGAATCGGGTGTATCCGAAGAACCTTGTGAAACCTCACAGGCTGATACAATGCTCGATAACCTAAGAACCTCTTGGAACTCATCCTTAGACAACGTATCCATTCCTATCATCTAGGAAAAAAGAGATCTTTGAACTTGAACCTTTGTATATTATTTCATAACCCCTCCTTGAACTCTTTCCACTTAGGACGAATGTATGTCGCCACTTAACTCTGATAACCGAAGAGTGACACAGCCACGTGACTTCCTGTTTCTCATATTTGTTTCTCTTTTCCGCTGAACTCTTGAGCAGTCAACATGTAACGAAGAGTCGCTCCTGTTGGTGGCATCGGCCACCAACAGTGCCCCTGACTAGTCAGTCAGCCTCTCGCAGCTATCAAGTAACGAACTCTCATTCTTTCTATCTGTATTCTTAATATTTCTCATGTAAATAAATCTGCATTCTTTCACTGGTATATACCGGCATGTTTCCATTGTCATTATACGACCTTTTGCTTTTCAATCCTTCTACCATTCAAGTCATCAAACATACATATTGGGAACGGGATCGTCAATAACACAAGCAGGCCATCCGGTTCCCTCCTCTACAAATGTCATATTAGCATTGTTACTTTGTGTAAACTTTTCGCTATTTTTCATCCTTCTATTTCAGCAAGCGTACCTTTGATTCTAGATAAATAAAGCCTTATTAACTGTTTTTTATTCGTCTTCCATGTTCCGAATCATTACAATATGCAGAAGTAATAGAAAAATATCGGCAAATTGAAATGAACATTTTGCATTTCAACTTACCGACATATTTCTGTATGTGTTATTCATCCAGTCAAACAAAGATTTTACTTGTTAAACCATCCTTGGTGCATGATTACTATTTCCTGTTAATTTCAGAGTTTATTGGTTAAATATATTCATACAGACATACACACATATATACATGTTTTATTTATATAGAAAAATCAAATTTTAGGACTTGTTTGATGCAAGAGAAACCAGTTATCATATTGACTGAATTCAAGGGCAGACAACTCAATTTGGCTATTTCTTTTCCTAACAGAATGTTAGAAAGATGAAAAAAGTATGATATAAAACAATTTAACATAACGAGAAAATTGTGAAAGGTTTGAAAAACAAATAAAATATACAAAATAAGATATTTTTTTTAGAAAGGGCAGTTTATATAACCCCACCCTTGATAAACTCTCCAGAAGAAAAGGCTCATTAATGACTGCTAAAAATACTTAATCGCTAAAAATCGTAAAATTTTATTTTCTTAAAAACTACTTGATCAATTTTCATGATTTTTGGAATATAACATCTTCATTCCATGACAAGCAGGTACACCGTAAAGGTCCCCCCGCCTTTTTTACAAAAGACCCACCACTTATTAAGGCCCGAGGGCCACTCGAGAATAAGCATTAATGAGTGTACAGTAGCCAATGAGAAAATGTTGTAATCGTTAGTAGTGGAAATTTGGTAAATTGGATTACTTAAAATGATGGCTCATCAAGAATTTGTTTATGTTGGACTTGAAGACAGCCATATTGTAGTCAGTTGGAAAGCAGGAAAACGGAACAGAGTTCCACAGGCGTGCAGTTCTAAGAAAGAAACTTTGTTCATGGAATCTACGTTTAGGCACAAATAAAGAGTGGGGGAAATTATTGATAGTGGTTTTAGCTAGATGAGTGTTTTTCGTGAAAGTCAGGACAGCGGGATCATAGATTGGAGCTCAGATGAGCATTTATCATGAAAATAATGATTATTTAAAATTGCACTTATTTTGAAAAACAAACACTGGATATTTTTTTTGTTAAGCTGCAATAGTTCAAAACCGTTTCACATGACTAATCAAAGCCAATCAACTGCCCTCCCTCCTCCTTTGAAACAACATTTCTGAATCATTGCCAATAATACAGAAATCAAGAGAAACGGTTCAATTATTGACTCATCAAATCAACAACGCTTTTTGTTCGGCCTTGGCAAAGCTCTGCACTGTGATTTTGTTGTGGAATCTATACATGAGACGTGTGTTAACTACTTTTAGCTTATTAGACTAAGGAACATGAAATTTGGTTGGACGGATTCTCTACATAAGCAGAGTGGTACCAAGTGGATAATATTTATAGTGTCCTTAAAGGAAGCATGAAATAATGAGCTTGATGGGGTTGAAATCATAGGCAAATAACTTTAATAGGTTCTTCAAACAGTGATCATTTTAAGACCCTATAATAGGGCTCAACATCAAAAACTAAATCTTATTTTCAAAGTTTTCATCATAGTAACATGATTTTGATGGTTTTAAAGTATTTTGGAATTTGACATCTTGCGCCTATATATGGGATGTCTCGGTATTATGACCTTGTCCAGGGCAGGTATTTCAAATAGTGATTTAATTGCGATCTGAAAATCTTATATCAAGTCAATTAAAATGGAGGCAGGTTCAGTGCTAAAAGAGTCAGATTTGATAACAATTGTTCAATTACAACAAAAAAAGTGATTCATGTTTTGTTTTTTTTTTAGTTTTTTCATCACATATTAATATGATTTTAACTGAATTCTTTAAGTTTAGTTCATAAAAAAATTGATTAAAAAATTGAATTCCCAGAGCCTTCTCAAATTCACTCATTGCCCATTTTTTCTTTTTTTCAAATTAATGAGTCAAAATTTATGGAGACCAAAAACCATTCAAGGATAAAGGTTAATGAGATGTCTTGTTAGTTGAATGATGAAGAATATTATATGAGGATTGAAAATCAAGGGATAGAAAAAAACAAAATTTGATTACTTAGGACAGTTTATGACAAGTATTTGTTGCCATTGGATTTGAAGATGACCATGTTGTAGACTGCAGGGAAGCAGTCCTGTGATAAGGTGTTCTACAGATGTGTTCTTAGAAAGAAACTCTGTTCATGGAAATTTTACCTAATATGTTCAAAATTCTAATAAGAATTAAAAAATAAATTGATAATATAAATGTGCTATGACCTCTAATTCACAGTAGACTTTTATGTTTCAGCAGCAATTACTCAATTGGGGGTATCTATAGTGGCATTCACCTGGTCCGAGTTGAACAAGCTCCAGAAAAATTCACCACATCTCGCACTAGCACAGCCCACCCATGTCGGATAAGTCCTCTGCAGGAATTAGTCACTTTCGATTCCAGTAATAAAACACCTAAGATTCTTGGGCCAGAAACACCCACAAAATTTGCTTTGACTGCTGACAGCCAGGTTTTAGGTTGCCCACCTCTTCATTTTTTCCAGCTGGCAAATGTATTCGGAGCTACCAGTTGGCAAGTGAACTCATCTGACAGTTGTTGAAGGAGGTGCCCAAACCAGCATAGTCTTTTGAGCAGAGATGGTTCAATGTTTAGAATATCACACCTGGCATGTATTATGGTATTGGGAATCCTGTCAGAGAGTCTCAGTCAAAGAATGTGATGAAGGCAGTAGAGGTCAAAAACTTTGAACCTGTGAAGATCCTCCTTGCATTGGAGCTAAGTTTTGCATCCATAGAGTAAAATAGTTTGGACAAGAGCTTCATAGATGTGGGGTTTAGGTGGAACATTTGATCCGTTGGCGAGACTGAAGTTGCTTTTAAAGATGATAGAAAGCAACCTGCGCTTGACCAATTCAAATGAAAATCTCATCTTTCATCTGACTCATCTGCCTTGAAGGTTGAACCAAAGTACTTGGACTGTTTAACTTCTTCCATAATTTCACCGTTGAGTCAACGCGATTCGATTCTGTAGAGGTATGTTGTTGAAATGACCTTTTGGGGTAAAATGAAAGTAAACTGATTTTTTTTAACAAAATATTTCTTCATTGAATTCTTTCCAAAGATGTAAATATTTTCTTACAAAAAATTAAAATGTAAATTTGTATGAACCAGTATGGTATGTCTTTTTACTGGCTCAATTCTTTGTATTAATTAAACTAATGCTATTTAAAAAAAAAAAAAAAATGCTATTTAAAAAAAAAAAGTGCTATTTAAAAAAGAAAATTTTCTACTTGGGAGTCACTACTTATCAAGGCTCGAAGGCCACTCAAGGATAAGGATTAATGAATGTAAGGTGGTAGTGTAGTAATCATTAATGGTGAAAATTGGGTAGAATTTGATTATTTATGGGAATGGCTACACAAGAACTTGTTTACATTGGATTTGAAGGCTACCATGTTGTATACAACAGAGAAGCAGACCAGCGGAACAGTGTTCCATAGGCGGGCAGTTCTTGGAAAAAAGTTTTATTCATGAAATCTGCTTTTAGATTTAGGCACAGTTAGGGAGTGGAGGAAACTGTATATTAATGGTTGTAGCTAGTAAAATATTTTTGTGAAAATTTCACAATGGGGGCACCATAGATTGGAGCTCAGTCAAGCACTTGCCATAAAAATAACGATAGAGCAAAGATAGGCTCACAACGTTTGTACGGAAGAGAAAAGGGCATCACCTACTAGATTTCAAAGTCAGTTTGCATTACGTATTGATCAATATAACTTATGATCTTCTTCAGGTGTATAAGCACGACTATCGTAATAGATGGCCTATTAACTAACGTAATTTAGTCTGCTGACGTCATGAACATTAGTCCTGTGAAATCTGGTCACGTGTCCCACGGCTTAACCGAAAGTAGGTATATATATTTTGGGAGGTTAAATTTTTAACATGCCTAGACAATCCAAATTGCCAAGAAACTATGAAAAAGGACCGAAAGTTATTGTTTTTTTTTCATTTCCGAAAGACAAGAAATTACATTACATGTGGATGAATGCGATAAAAAGAAAAAATTTCACACCATCTCCATACAGCAAAGTGAGGTTATGAAATGTTTGAGACTAAAAAATATTTTTTTAAAAACGCGTTGTTTCAAATGTTTATCTCTTTCTTATAAGTGCATTTTTCTTTCAGAACGTATTAAAAAAAAAAAAAAAAAAAAATGAAAATATGGATATAAAAAAAATGATCTTCCATGTTATTTATGTTATGTGCTGAAATCATAAATTATTACTTAGAAACTTATTATTTAACATGGGGAGCGTGTTGTAAATATTCTGTATTTTCACCAAGCAATTTAATAAAAGCAATATCGTAAAACTTGCATTTCTTGATTGTATAATTTTAAAAATGCTGATATGGAGTTCATCAAATTCCCTTATAAACAATTTTTGTCGCAAAGAGAATGACAATATTAGTAAAAAAAAAAAAAAAAAAATCAGAAAAAGAAAAATCCAAACTTTTGATTAAATTCTACATATTTTTGTAATGTTTTAATATTTAATGTTTAAAATATTTCTGCATTAGTAACTTTGTTTATACTGACATTATTTGCTTGAATTTAATTTTTATTAACTTATCGTTTGTTTTTCAGTTAAACAAATTTACCATTCATTTTTCAGTTTTGATTTTTAAAAATATTGTTGCTCGCTTTGATTAAAACAAAAAAATCGTTTAATCTTAATATTTGCTTATTGCCTTAATTCATATTTCATATTTTGCAACGTGTTTGTCTTCTGCTTAAACATACGTAATCTCACATGCAAAATTTTTATTTATTTATATTGAATAAACTTCAGTTTCACTACAAATCAAATCGTGTTCCTTCCTTTTCTTCTTTTTAAATGTAATTTATAAGTAAATAAAGAACGCATTCTAATCTTTAAAATCCTTAATTCAACGAAATGTTCAATTGCTTTTAACGCATAAACAAACAACTTTTCCCCCCTTTCAATTCTTTTTTTATTATTAATATTGAATGAGTTTCAATATAAATCCATGTTCTGTATCTTTTTTTTTAAATCCAATTTTGAAGTTTTCTGTAAAAATTCCTGCTCATTATCAACAATCTTAGTGCTCCACGTATCTTGCTTGCTAAGACCTCGACGATGACGTCATTTTTCAGCTGATAGGCCATCTCTTACGATGGCCGTGGTATGTAACCATGTTTGATATTGGGAAGGGGGTAACTACATTTCTGAGGTAGTACACACTCGGAAGTGTAGAGTTACCTCTTTCCCTATATCTAAAACATGCACAACGTTTAAGTCAATGTAACCTCCAACCTTCTTCAGATATATAAGTTGCTTATACATCTGAAGAAGGTCGACTGAAATGCTGTGCAAATAACACTCAAGATGAGAACATTAGTCCTATTAATCCAAATGGTACAATCATTACTCATCTCAAAAACTAAGAACTAGCTCGATTCTGTTGTTGGCATTGGTTTCCTCGGTTCTTTAGAGAATCAGAGACGATATGAAGGTTGTAAGTGAATATGGTGTTATATATATATATACTAGCAGGGAGACTCGACGTTGCCCGGGATTGAATGATGATCAATAAATATTTCACACTCCTATATTTTTATTGTCATCAAAATCCGTGAAATCGTCAGGGAGGAAACTTCACATGCCGCCATGCAGTAACTTAGTCCAAAATATATGTTATTCTACATTGCACCCTAGAGAACCTATTGTTTCTTTTATAAAATTATTTTATATAAACTTCTTTCCAGTTAACGAAAAAAAAAACATCAAGAATGTGGGGTTTGAACCTACAGACCACGCTATCAACTTACCCACAGTAGAATTTTCCCGTTGTTCTATCATTGTTGCTAAGCGACGGCATAGAAAAAATGGTTTTACCGATGATAGATAAAATAACGGTTTTGATTATCGGTAATTATCGGGGGTATTCTGAGACAAAACTTAACTAAGATCACTCCCAGACACTAAAGTTCTGTAAATTTTAAAGAAAATCTGTTCAGCCGTTTCAGAGTCTATAAGGAATGAACTCTCTCTCTCACACACACACACACACACACACACACACACACACACACACACACACACACACACACACACACACAAAGTTGCATTTATATAATTGTAAAGATAATATATAATTATATATGTACCTATTTACTATGCCTCCCCACGGGACAGAGTTAGACACCAGGGTCGTTTTTTAACGGGGAGAAAAGGTATAAAAATAATCCACAAGATTCAAACATGATACACTCAGGTCATGCACTTAACCAACTTGATGTCCTTAGAAAGTTAATTAAAAGAAAAAATGTCAATTGAAAAGGAGGGGGGGGGGGTCACTGAGTAAAACTAAAATGAAAGTAAAGCATTGAAAGAAACTTGCGCCCATCCATGGCAACCTGATCAGTGTGACATCACTACTGACACTGTGATAAACTGACAGTGTCTGGGTTTAATTCCATGATGAAATAACGTAAGCTTCATATGATGAGAGGCATGAACCAAAAGAATTTTGGAAGTCATGTAAAAAATAATTTCTTCATCAATATACTCTCTTAGATAGGACATTCTTATGATGTGTAAAAGTTTTTAATCTAAAAATTAATTTATCTGTCCACACGTTCAGTGTCACAAATAAACCATCATTGCAAACATTAATGAGAAACCAATTACCTCTCTTTAGCAGTTAAAAATCATTGAAATCATTTTCTCTCCAAAAATTTTCAAATTGGCTATTTTATTTTATAATTTAAAAAAAAAGTCATGTTGAGGAGACTAAGATTTTTTTTAATTATAGTTTATTTTTATTTTTTTTTTTTTTTTGTATCAGGTGACTAAAGTTAACAAACCAACCAATAGAAACCATGTGAAATTGAAAAAAAATCATCTGCTTTGAATATTTTAAAAATCAAAACTGCTGCTCTGAATATTAGCAGATTTTACAATTTTTTTTTTTTTTTTTAGTTTTCCCACATTTCAAAATAGAATTAATGTTAAAATGTATCTATTTTGATACAATACTTTAGCATTTTTGTCTTTCTCCAGTGAAGGAGAAATCCTTCTAGAGTAACGCAATTTTTTGTTTTAATCCAGAGTGCCCCATTTTGGGGAGCTAAATTTTTCTTTTTGTTTTTACTTGAGAGTCACTACTTACCAAGGCCCGAAGGCCACTCAAGGATAAGGATTAATGAATGTAAGGTGGTAGTGTAGTAATCGTTAATAGTGTAAATTAGATAGAATTTGATCACTTATGGGGACGGCTCAACAAGAAATTGTTTACATTGGATTTGAAGGCTACCATATTATATTCAACTGGGAAGCAGGTTAGTGGAACAGTGTTCCACAAGCGGGCAGTTCTGGGAAAGAAACTTTGTTCAAGGAATGTTTAGGTTTAGGCACAGATAGAGAGTGGGGGAAATTGTATATCATGGTTGTATCTAGTCGAGTGTTCTTTTTGTGAAAGTTTTGGCAAGGGGGACCATAGATTGGAGTTCAGTCAAGCACTTGCCATGAAAAGAACAATATAGCAGAGACAGGCTTGCAATGACTCTTCTGTAGGAAATAAGTTGCAGAGAAGAGAAAAAGGCATCACCTACTAGGTTTTAAAGCCGATTTTAAACTATCAAGGCAGGATAGGCGTGCGGAGCAGCTCTTGCTTAGATGTGGCAACTGTACTCCATTATCGAGTGTACCTGACTCTTATAAAGATAGAGTATTGCATCAGCAGTGAGATACCTACTGGAGAAATAGAGTAATTCAACCATTTTTCCAGCGATCTTGACAACAGATTTGATGTATGTGTTCCATTTCAGATTAGAAATGAAGGTCAGTCCCAGAAGCTTGTCAAAACATAGCTTCCCCAAGACAAGAGCCATTCATTTCAATTGGGGCATGATGGGGGTCTGAGCATTTATGATGAAAGGAGAGAAACTTGGTTTTCGATGCATTAAAATTAACCAGCCACCTTTCTCCGCCATTGCACTACATTCTCAAAATCAGAAGAGAGAGAGAATTAGAAAGATCTTGGCCTTTGAATGTTGCCTTAGATTATGGTGTCATCTGCATAAATGTCTATGAATGATTTAAGAATGTGATTTGGGAGTTCATTGATGAAGATCAGGAAAAGAGTTTGATCCAGGATGGAACCTTGTGAGACGTCAGCATTAATATTATAAGTTTCTGATTTCTGCCCACCAACGACTACTTTTATAAGCCTATCAGAAAAAAAGGATTTAATAATTGAGGACATTTCCAGCTATTCCTTCCATTAAAACAAATCCTGTCTACCCTTGTTAACGTTAATTCTATTTTTAATTTTATAAATTTTACTTTTAAGTAAAAAAGTAATTAAACCAGAAAAAAAAAAAAAAAAAAAATCAGCAAATATTCAGAGCAGACATAAAATTTTAACAGTATTCACACTGTCTATAATATGGTTGTCTTCAAGTCCAACGTGAACAAGTTTCTGGTGAGCCGTTACACTTGAGTTAACAAATTTATCGAACTTCCATTACTATCGATTACTATATTGTCCTTTTGACTACTGTACACTCTTTAACCGTTATCCTTGAGTGGCCTCTCGGCCTTGATAAGTGGTGACGCCTATGTAAAAAAAATAAAATAAAATAAAGCAGACGATTTTTTTTCCATTTCAAATGGTTGTCATTGATTGGTTACTTTAAGTCACATTAAACTAATCTTTGATTTTGATTAGTGGCGACCGTAAAAAGTACTTTTCGTTAATTACTATTTGAAAAAAAAAAAAAAATTATTAAAAAAAAATATTGATTGTTATTTCAAATCCATATATATATATATATATATATATAAAAGATTTTATTTTCACAATGCAAATGAAAAAAGGAAAATTTTAATATTTTTTAACCGCAAATATCAGAAAATTGCTATTTGCTGACCGAAGTAAGCCCAGGTATGCCCCCCTCCCCCAGCTTATCACCAGCGTCCAAGTGCTGACGTCACATTGATGTTATATTCGGCCGCCATGGTTAGGTATTAAGTTCAATATCTACTAAGACCGCCTGAGTAGATACAGCTAATTGCATATTTATTTCAATTGGTACTATATAGATTAGTTTCATTTTTTATTGACACCGCTTCCGCTTCACTAGCAGTGTCAGATGTCGCCATTAAAAACGAGTGATAAAATTTTGAATAATTTGAATAATTAGACTCACTGTCTTTCGAAGCTTATAACTACTGGAAAAATGTAATTTAAACCCTAATTTTTTTTTCAATAAAAGGAGCAAAGACCAAATTTTAAAATAATAAAAGGTTTAATAGAAAAATATGCAATATTTTTTTATCGGTTTTCTTTAAAAGAAAGATTTCAAGAAATTCAACAAATTTTTACTTACTTCGAATATAAAAATATATATAAATTCAAAAAAATCACTTACCTATAAAAAAAATAATAATCTTCATTGTTAAGAATTTGTCCATATTTATATTTTATATTTCATGTACTTTTTAAATAAAATAATTTTTTAAGCAAGGATTAAAAAATACCGTGATTTTAAATTGTCATATGAGAGGTTTACAAACGAAGTTGTCTATCTTTCTTCCAGTTGAGAAATACAAAGGCCGAAAACTGACATAATTAATTATTTCAAAAACATAAAAACAATACATTAGACCAAATATATTTCCTGGTAGTAACTATATGAAGAAACAAACATAATGAAGTGCTGATATGTGTCTTATCTCTCTTTTGAATTTCTGACGTGTTTGCTGTCAACAATCAAGTTAGTCCAATATGGGTCACCGTATTCGAAAAATGATCACATTTCACTCATCAGTTGAATAATTAACTTTACTTTAAAAAAAAAAAAAATAGCCCGTCCACAAATTGTACATTTTGTTTTATTCTCTTAAAGAATTACATGAGTTTTTGATTTAGAATATTTTATTTCTTCTTTATGCAATGAATTTTTTTTCAAAGATCTAAAAAATGCACTGAATGAAATAGAAAAAAAATTGATGTTGGTGTCCAATTTTTATAGGACGATATTTTCAAAATATGAGGTTTCACTTGAAAAAAAAATCAACGTGTTTTAAAAAAAAAAAAAAAAAAGGGGGTTTTAAACTTGACTTTACAGGTAAATTTGCATGTAACTATTCTTTTGTTTTTGTTTTAAATTAGATTATTTTATTTATTGATCTTTTATCTTCAATTTGTGATATATAAACCTTACGTGAGAAAATTTATTATTTTCTTTTTAATAGACGTTTCAAAATGGGGGAGGGGTGAATTAAAAAAAACGTTTTTCTAAAATATTATATAATCGTAAAAAGCATAAAATTTCACATTAAACCTGAAAATATCTTAAAAATTGAACAAACAGAAAAATTTGGATAGATTTTTAAATTGAAAAAAATTTAACTTGTAAAATTCAATTCATTTCATTACGTAGAAAAATAAAATGGCTGCATGAGCGCGTGCAATTCCCAAAAAATTCTGACACCTAGCGTTTCCCAAAATCAAAACATCGACTTAAGAATCGGTCACATTTGGCATCTTTAGCCCTTGGGACTGTGTTTCCCTGAAACTGAAGTTATCAACGGAACATCAAACTAACGTATAGTGTCAATTAAAATAGATAAAAAATATACATGCTCTTGCAAAAGGATTTGAGCACTCTTTCTCTCTCCCTCACACACAACACGAAATTAGAATTAAAATTAAAGAATGTAAATTGTAAAAAGACTCCCGGGAAGCCCCGAGTATACAGTTAGTATTAAATAATAATAATTAAGATTTAATTTAAATTTGCTATTTCGCATGCTTTCATTAAGGTTGCTATTATTTAATACGTACATCATTATCTTACCTTTTCAAATTCAATCCATAAACCAAAACGTAATTAAGTCACAATTAAAGACAGAAAAGTTGGTGTCTCTTCATTTTAATTTGTATCAAAAAGTATTTCCCGGTGTTTACTTTAATCAACTACCTTTTACAACCAAGTGATCAAATAATTAATCGGATCTTTTAAAGTTTAAAAAAAAAACAATTCCCATGGAAAAAAAAAATGACTGGAATATATTTCGACAAACCTGTTGATATATTCGTGAAATTTATTTACTTATTTATTTATTTTATTTTATTTTTCTAATGGTCGAAAATGTTTTTAAAAGAAAAGAAAGAACAGGTGAATTTTCTGACCAGGTGTAATGAGTTCACAGGAATGATTAGTATTTGGTCGGCGAAATGAATTGATTAAAAACAACAACAAAAAAAGTAAATAAAAAGCACCTGTTAGCAGGTGATAACTGTTCTGGAACTGGTTGTGCCGGAAATACGGTTGTCATTTCGTTATATTATTGTTGGGACGATTAATCGGAATAAAAAAAAAATCAGAATATTTTCGGTGCCGGAATCGGAAACAAATGTGCTTAATTTCCGATGCCAAAAACGATTCTTTTTATTTTGTTTTCGTTTAAAACTTAATTTTCTACGGTCTGTATTAATGATAAAATAATAAACGTTAAACTACTAAGTGTAGTTTTACGTTTGCGAAAATATATGCGCATATTACATGGGGTTGCGGTAATCCGACCCCCTCCCATCCAAAAACACACACGATAATAAAATATACTTAGTTTTAACATTTCACTGCGGTTTCACAGTAGTATCACCGATTATCAGGTTTGTCTCCGAATGGTATCAACATTGATGCCAGTCGAATACAATTTTGATGATCGGTGAAACTGCAGTAAAATGTTCAAGCTAACTATATTTCATTATCAAAATCATTTATCATTATTAAAGTTCTATCCTATGATCATTTATTTGTTCAAGATAAGATGTTTGTTTTGGAGAGAGGGAGAAAATAATTCATTGGTAAAAATACAAGAATAAAAATGTGTGTTTTTTTACCATGTTTTCCTCGACGATTTAAGCATAGCATCGTATTGCTAGAAAACAAATTTTGAAAAAAAAAAAGAATAAATAAATTTAATGACTTTTAAGAAGGGGATTCACTTTTTCGTTATAACGTTCTAATCACGTGGCACGTCGGTAATGAAATGGACAGTAAGTCAGGTAGCAATGGAGTATAACGTTACATTGAGAAAGTGAACCCCCTTCTTAAAAGTCATTCAATTTTTAATGTTTTTCAATTTTTTTTTTTTTTTTTTTTTCTGCTAATATGATACTTAAGTCTCGGGAGGGGGGGAGGAAAAAAAAAAGAAGCATAACATGCATTTTTAGGGGGTGGGCACTCTTGTACAGGTCCACCAAATGGTTATTTGTAAGAAATCGGCACCAGACGATTTCAATACTTTGGAGAATTCCAAGTCAGTCCCGGAAATCGCCGAAGCAGTTTACGACTTGTTATTATGGTCAAAAGTTGAGTCGTGTCCCTTGACCTTAATAATACCGGCAGACAGTTTTCACAGATAAAATTTTATTTTATTTTTTTAACAAAACATATCCAGGTATGTAGAAAAGTAACTTATCTTGCCTTTAGTTACATTTATTTGTTATACGAACCGTGCTGAAATAATAACGTTATTATTTAGAAATTCATTCTTAACATGGGGAAAGGATAGCGTTTTGTAAGGATTCTGTATTTTCAGTTAACGATTTAATAAACAAAAATACCGTAAAAAAAAATATATATATATATATATATATTGCTTAATGCTTCTCTGATAAATCCACGCGCAAACTAAGACCTCATGATAATGTTGGGTATTTATGCAAATACAGATATTTTTTTTTTTTTTTTACATAAGATTTTCAAGTTCAATTCAAATTTTACGGTATTTTTGTTTATTAAATCGTTAACTGAAAATACAGAATCCTTACAAAACGCTATCCTTTCCCCATGTTAAGAATGAATTTCTAAATAATAACGTTATTATTTCAGCACGGTTCGTATTCTGCATAGCGGTCTACGCAGAATTCATGAACGAATAGGAATTACAACTTTATTCATAGATATTTTGTTTTATAAAGCTCTAGTGTTTTCATTTCTTTTCATACATACAAACAATACTAATGACGGCATCACATCGATCTCTCCATATTATTGGTACGCCGCCTCCCACCCTTAGTTTTACACCTGTTACAGGTATGCTCGATAAAATTGCAATAAAAAACATTGACCATTCTTCTCATTTATGTGTGGACTTACCTGCATAAAATGAAAAGTCAGCCAAAGAACACTTCAACTCTAAATTATTCTAAGGCACTTCAACACTGGTAATAATAATGACAGGCCAGCATCACTAGATCGGCCATGTCTTATCCAAAGCGGTGTTGCGTGTGAATTTGTCCCCGATCATCAGAATTCCAACGAGGCTCAATTCCAACTGCAGGTTTTTTTTTTATTGTTATTCTTTTTTATTATTATTATTTAGATGAAACACACACACACACACACATAAAATGAAAAAAAAAAAAAAAACACAGTAAATCGGTCTGTTGCCATAAACAGCATTTATTGAAATAGAGAAACAAGTTTTATACAAACATATTCTACCTTAGATATGAAATTATTTTTGTATCAGGTTGACAAAAACGTTCCTGCAGTTTTTAACTTTTAAATTCATATCTCGGCTCAAACAAAAAACTATTGATCGAAATAAGCACCATCAGAATCAACACACTTTTGCCAACACAATGTAAGTGTATTTAAGCCAGTAACATAAAAATCGTGCGTTCTGGTGACGATGAAGTCGCTGAAGTAGGTGTATCAGAATTTTTGTAGGAATTTTTGACACCCCTAACACGAAACTGCGAATAAAATATAAAAATCTCGTAATTTCTCTGTTAAAAGTGGGTTATTTATTTTCTTTATGGATTATACTTCCAAAATAAACTATTAAAGTTGTTTTAAAAGTAATAGAAATATTTTTTTTTAAAACAGTAATGAATTTTCCGAACTCAATATTTTTCAATTTTTAAACTTTAAAAATCTATAAAATTTTTCTATTGATTCTATTTTTACGATATTTTCAGGGTCAATGTGAAATTTTATGTTCTTTCCAATAAACCGAATATAATATTTTAGACAAACGTTTTTTTTTTTAAATTCACGCCCCCCCCCATTTTCAAGTTTCTGTTAAAAAGTAAATAATTAATTTACTCACCGAAAAGTAAATAATTAATTTACCCACAAATTGAAGAGAAAAGGTCAATAAATAATATATTCAAATTTAAAACAAAAAACAAGTAGTGTTTTTTAGAATTTTACCTGTAAAGTTTGAAATTTAAAACCTTTTTTTTTTTAAACCACGTTATTTGTTGGGGTTTTTTTTTGTGTTTTTTTAATGGAACCTTGGTCCTTGCTCCTTTAATTGAAAAAAAATTAGGGCTTGAATTACATTTTTCGAGGAGTTATAAGCTTGGAAAGACAGGGGTCGAATAATTCACGCCTCCCATTTTGAAATGTCTATTAAAAGTAAATAATTAATTTATGTACCAAAGTCTTATATATCACAAATTGAAGAGAAAAGGTCGATAAATAATATATTCAAATTTAAAACAAAAAGAAAGAACTGTTTTTTAGAAATTTACCTGTAAAGTCCGAAGTTTAAAACCTTTTTTTAAAAAAAAAACACGTTTTTTTTTTGTTTTTGTTTTTTAATGAAACCTTGGTCCTTGCTCCTTTAATTGAAAAAAAAAATTAGGGCTTGAATTACATTTTTCGAGGAGTTATAAGCTTGGAAAGATGGGGTGGAATTATTCACTATTTTCACGAAATTTCTGACACACCTATCGCTGAAGGCGTTTTTGATATCGCTTAAGTTTTTTTAAGCATTTCTCACACAGAAAGTTATCAAGATGCTTGAAAAAGTGATAGTCGTGAGAGGCCTGGATTGGTTTAGCAATATACGGTCGGGCATTGTTGTGGAGGAGAATTGGGCCTTTTCTGTTGACTGGGTGTTGTTGTTGAAGTTTCTGATGCATTTCATCAATTTGTTGACAGTATTTTTCTGCCGTAATGGTTTTGCCTGCATTCAAAAAACTGTCATGGATAAGACTAATCGTAGACAACAGTCAGCACAGTCAGCATGATCTTCTTTTGGTGCAACTCTGGCTTTGGGAAGTATTGTGGAGCTTCATTGGTGTCTAATCACTGAACTGAGCGTTGCTGGTTGTCATAAAGAACTCACAAATCACAACCTGGTCAAGAAACAGGTCGTTCTTGTTACGTAAAAGAAGGGAAGATGACATTTCATAACAGCATTTCTTTTGGTTGCTATTCAATTCATGAGGCACCCATTTATCAAGATTTTTGTCTTTTCAATCTCCAAGTGATTGGAAATCATCGTATACATTATGTCTAATTCAGAAGCAAGTTTTGGAATGGTTGTATGTGGATTGGCTTCAACTAAGGCTCTTATTGATCATTATCAAAATCCGATGACCGACTACTATGCTCATCATCTTCAAGAATCTCATAGCCGCCACAAAATTTCTTGGACCATCATTGTGCTGTGCTTTCAATAGTGGTTCTATGGCGGTTACCATAATGTAATTCTTGTTGGGTAGGTCACCATTTCGGCGGGTCCCCCTTTTGGGGAGTTGTCGAAATTAATAAGACGGGAGTAGAAACCGACCTGGAAATAATAATAAAGAAACAAAGGAACTTCCAAACGAAACAGTTTTATATTCATTTCAGCGTACGAGTGGTATCGGGTTATAGAAAGTTCGTGATTTTCATTTTTGTCCCCTGACTCTGGAACCACTCGCGTCTCCGTCTTTCTGCTTCCAACACTTTTTATATCTCCCTTTTTGTCTTTCCCACCAGAACTGTTCTCCGTCCTGATTGGTTACAACCTCTGGTCACATTTTTGAGGAAAGAAGGAAGGAAGGAAGGGGGAAAGGGAAGAGTAGAGAGAAAGAGACATGTAATGGAGAAATAGTAGTCTTGGCTTCACTTCCCCCTCCAGTAACGGAGTTAGTTAATATCCTTAGAATTACTACTATGTCTACTTCTGTTTAAAAATAAAAATATTCATTTTTCTTTTTCCATGTCACTTTTCTTCCTGATCTAGATTTATACATGCCACCAGCAATTTTACTCTCTACTTTATCGGTATCATCTGTTCTGACATCCTTATCATTAGTAGTACCTATCTGTGCTTTCTCGGTCACTCTAGTTCTATTACGGCTAGTTGGCTCTGTAAACGGTTTTAACTTATCGAGTGATACGTGTGCATGAGTACCGTTATTCATATCGATCTGGAAGTGTTTATCTGATCGAGTCAAAACTTTATAAGGACCCGAGTACGGTGCTTCTAATGGTTTCCTAACTCGATCAACCCTTAACCATACTTTCTCACAGGAAAGTAAGGTTTTCGGTATAAAAGATTTTGCATTTCCATTGATAAATCCTTTTCCATCGTTGAGTAGATCGATTTGGGACATCCATTCACACAAGTTATGTACATACTTGTAAACTGGAGTTTCTTTTTCTACTCTCTGCTTGTGTATCAGCTGATGAGGAATCAATATTGGTGCTCCAGTAACAGTGGTAAAAGGTGAAAAACCTGATTCATTAGGGGTGCTGCGTATACCTAGTAGGATCACTGGTATCGCTTTCATCCAGGATTCTTTTGATAATTCTTTTGATTCGTTTGATGATAAGTTTTAAAGTTGTTGAATAACAAGTGGATAAAGCGTTGGAAACTTTCCAAAGCTCCGTTGTGAGTATGTGTGTGGGTTTATCTTCTAGCTGTGTTCACTAGGAAAATATTTTTGAGCTCATACATTCCTGCGAAAACCAACTTAGTGGCATCTTTGCAAAGTGCTAAGAACAAGTGGGTAAAAACATGCATGCTATAAATGGGTTACCAATTAGCAATGTAATAAGTCTCCAGACATACCCCTCCACCGTACTGTATACCGATACTCCATGGCTGACTGGGATAGCTTCCATACATTCATATATGATCTACCTCTGCATTCCATGTTTAAAAAGGATGTGTCCTTTATAGTATCAGACCTGACCGAATGGTTAATTGTAGGCATAGACCAATTCATACCATCTAAAAAATTCCAACAGAAACCTACCAGCCAGCCATGGTTCTACCCAGAATGTGCTGCTGCCATTGCACACACAAATCACTTTTTCCATAGCTACCAACGTAATAGATGCACTGAGACTAAAGCTGCTTTCAGGAACACCAGCAACCACTGTAAAAGAGTAATAAAAAATGCAAGACAGCTATATGCCCAATCTGTTAAATCCAAAGTAGCTACTTTGGATTTAACAGCGGCTTGGTTCCCACCAGTTTTGGCAAATAACAAATAGGATTCTGAACAGAAGTGCGCGTTCTATCCCAACCATTATCAATGGACCAGAGTTCATCTCGTCAGCTTCAGACAAGGCCAAACTATTTGCCAAGAACTTTGCAGCTAATTCTACCCTATGCAATGAAGGCCATCAATTCCCCATATTTCCTCCTATAACACAGAAAACGCTAGGTAACATACAAATATCTGTGCATGAGGTCGCCAAGCTAATCAAGAACCTCGATTCCAGTAAAGCTACTGGCCCTGACGGCATCCCAATTATAGTGTTAAAAAAGCTTCAACCAGAACTTGCTCCCATACTTACGAAACTGTTTAAACGTTGCCTTAAGGAGAAGTGCTTTCCAACATCCTGGAAAACCTCATCAGTATGCCCTGTATTTAAGAACTCAGGTGATAAGTCATCTCCCTCTCAGTACAGACCAATAAGTCTCCTGTGTGTCATGAGTAAGTTGCTCGAATCCATATTAAATAGAGAAATAGTCAACCACCTCAGCAGAAATAACCTTCTTAATGACACACAATATGGTTTCCGTTCTGCAAGATCTACCGCAGATGTGCTAACGGTTATATCTCATAGGATTAGTGAATCTCTTGACAAATGCGTCCATTCCAGGGCAATTGCTCTTGACATATCAAAGGCCTTCGACAAGGTATGGCATAAAGGCCTACTTCACAAGATCTCCAGCTACGGTATAACTGGAAATATTCTCTCTGTCATTAAATCATTTCTCTCTGATAGGCTCATAAGAGTAGTGGTTGATGGACAAAAATCAGAGGCCTGCAGTATTAATGCTGGAGTCCCTCAAGGGTCCATCCTGGGCCCAACTCTCTTCCTGATCTACATCAATGATCTCCCTAAACACATACTTAAATCATTCGTTGACATCTATACTGATGACACAACCATCTACGGCAACACATCAAGGGCTGTGAATTACAAAGTTCTCTCTGATTCTCTCTCCTCTGATCTCGAACGACTGGTTTAGTGGGGGAAGACGTGGCTGGTTACATTTAATGCATCTAAAACCAAACTCCTATCTTTACATCATCAACGCTCTGATCCCTATCTGGCATCAATTGAAATGGATGGCTCTCGTCTAAGAGAAGCCCCATGTTTTGACAAGCTTCTAGGCTTGACCTTCACTCCTGATCTAAAATGGAACATGTACATCAAGTCTGTTGCCAAGGAAGCTGGAAAAATGGTGGGATCCTTTTATCGCTCCAGAAGATATCTCACTACTGATGCAATTCTCTATCTATATAAAAGCCAAGTACATCCAAGGATGGAATACTGCTGCCATATCTGGGCAGGAGCTGCTAAAAACAGCCTATGCTGCCTTGACAGAGTACAAAATAGTACATGCTGTTATAAAATAAACATATTCAAAGTCTTAAGCCGTGAGTATATGCTGCTCCTGCTGTTATACTATCATTTTTTTAATCTAAATTCTGAGGTTTTCAGACTGTTCTGACAAATTGTGCAGGAACCATTATGATTGGTTAATCAACATTGTTTTACTTTTTAATTGTCATTGGTCATATCATCTATTTTTCTTTGTTTTGTTTTTTACATAGTAATTTAAAGCACATCTGACTTTCTTTGGGTGTTGCCTTTTAGAGGGGAAAGAAAAAAAAAGGAGTTGCTTAACATGTCAACATAGGACCTTGGAGATATATTTTCGATTTTAAGATGAAAAGCATTTCTGGTGTGAAAGTTTGTCCAAATATGGCCTTTGCATATTCTATACACTTGTACATTACTCTAATTCTTGCCTCTGTCATGCATGTTTTATCTTGTTGTAATAGGAACGATTGTATTCTTTGTTTAGGAGTTATTTCCTATTTATTTCCTCTAGTTGCATGTATACTACATGTCTTCACTGTGTTTTAATGATTACCCTGTAGAAACTGTTAATAAATTAAATGCAGAAAAACAGTAACATTTATACTGAGAAGAGACAAAAGAAGTGTCTCGTAATGAATGTCCATATGAAGTAAAATACACAGAATTGAGTCTCTTTTGTTTTGCACATCCACTTCTAGAATGAACAGAGATGGGGATGGTTAATTGAAGTTTTGAAATTAAAGTTTTAAACTGCCGAATACCATTGCATGCACACAAAAAAAAATTGTCGTTCTTTTCTCTTACTGACATGCGAATTAACAAAAAAAATCCGTCATTCTTTTTTCCCACTTACACGTGAACTAACCATACATACAGAATAACTCTAAGTGAGTAAAAAAATCTCTATACAGCAGTTTTAGATATCTGTTGAGTTGGAAGTTGAACACATGCATGCCGTTGATACTCCCTGACATTTTATAAAGCACATTTGTATTCGTTCTACAAACTATAATCACGTGTCCTATCATTGGAACTTTTCATTTCCTATCGATTAGGTTTTGAGTTTGAGTGTCACACACGCCACCCTTGTATACAATGTGACACAACAGACGATCTGTAAAAAGTTTAATATCAAGTGCAGTAACAAGTCCTGGACAGATATACCAGAAGGAATAGTTGGAAATAAGTCATACATTCACTATGATTACACAATTCCCACAGCTACATTCGTAAAAAACAGAGCGATTAAACCTGACATAGTAATATGGGACGAGAAGGAGAAAGAAGCAACCTTAGTAGAAGTTAGTGTCCCTTATGATGCTGGGTTAAACAGAGCTGAGAGGGAAAATATATCAAAATACAAAGGTCTTATGTATGATGTAAAAAGAAACTGGAATCTTAGGAAGATCTCTATCATTCCAGTAATTATAGGAGCCACTGGATCTATGAAAAAGAATTTCAAAATATACCCAAAGAACCAAGTGCAAGAGAGATTCAAACAATTGCACTTTAAGGAGTGGTTAGAAGCTTAAAAATTTCTTGGTTGGAATGCATGAAATAGCAAGTGAATGTCTGGCATCTGGTAGGATGCCCCATCTCCAGCTAGAACAAAATGATAGAAAACTGAGAAAACCAAAAAATAGAGAAACACAATGCATACTCCAAAAATCTGCTCTGGCGTTTTAGAAAATGACCACGTTTTTATCAGATTCAGAGCTTGTCAGTGTGTATATGAATGATGCCTGTTTGATTCAAGAAAACATATCTGACTGGACTGGCATCAGATAGGCAGTGAAAACGAGCACTGATGGTCAAAATGAATGTTCAAGTAGCAACCTTGGAGAAGATATTGCCACCGAGATACAAAGGCCATCAGCAGCAGCAAGCTTACAAATTTTCCTCGACCAAATACTATTTGCAGCACATAATAACCAATGATATTGTTTCAACAAAATGTAAAAGTCTTCTCAACAAATGTAAACTTAGATTGAGATCAATTTTACTACAGTAGTAGCATCGGTATAATGAGAAATTTGCAAATCCATTAATAAACCAGATAAGAGAATGCAGAATTTGTTTCAACTAAATGAATTTTGTTTTAAATCCAGATTTTCAGTTCCATAAGCTTTCTTCATACAGACAATTTTTATTTTATTTTATTTTTTTCTTGTTGAGATCTTATGGCATCAACAATTTCTTCCAGTATTGTTGAAGAAACTGTTTTTTTATTGTCCAATAGTCATAATGAGATGCCCTGGCATGTGTGTTCAAATAATGAGATCAATTTTACTATAGTAGAAACATGCATATAATGAGAAATTTAAAAGTCTGTTAAGAAACCAGATAACACAATATGAGGTTCTTTTCAAATAAATTAATTATTTATTATTTTTATATTGTAGCATGCAGGAAAAAATCTTGTGGTAATATCTTTCATGGATAAGTAGCTCTTGGAAAGAAATCGTCTGTTCATAGAGATTTTGTTTGATGGTAGGTACATGAAGAAAGAAAGGAAAACTATTTGCAGTTCTAATAGTAAGACGAGTTCTTGCTATAAATGCCAAACGAAAAGAAACCAGAAATTGTACTAACCTTGAATTGCTGTATCCATTAATAGCAGGGATAGGTTGAGCAGCACAATGTTAAAATTTACTTTGAAAGTCTGTTAAGAAACCAAATAATATGATACAGGATTTTTTTTCAAATAAATGAATTATTTATTATTTTTTTAATCCAAAAAAAACAAAATGTCCTATTTTCTTTTTGATCTCAGATTTTTTTCCAAAGGAGATTTTTTTTAACATTTTCTCACCAAATATTAGTGGAATGATTGTATCCTTCAAATCTGATTGAAATTGAAACCTTATTAGTGCAGAAATGAACTTTGTCTGCATGAGTGTGTATCATCATCCCATTCTCATTCTCCTACTAAAAGAAGTATGGTCAGATGATGGCATTTTGTCTGATGGCACATCATACTGTCATTTTCTGTTGGCTAATAGGATGATGGATATGTTCATTAAGCTGAGCCTGAGCCTAGAAGCACATATTCTGCTTGTTAATAAGTTTTATTTAATTGATAGTGAGACTCATCACTAAAGAAAATCAAATTCAATAAACCAAGGTCAGTTTCACTTCTTTGACTGATAACTTTACAAAATGCTTCTCATTCTGTTTTATTACGATTGGTTTGCTGTTGCAAAATCTGAATTTTGTAAGGAAAGAGATGAAGATCATCACATAGAATTGTCAAAACTCAAAAAATGACAATTTCTTGTAAGAGATGGCATGTTGATTTTCTGGTGGATTTGTAACAGCAGGAGCAGATATACCCACAGCTTAAAACTTTGAATATGTTTGTAAATGTCTGATTCGTTGTAGCAATCAACTTCCTTTCTGGCTTGCCCAATCAGATGCCCTCTCTCTGGTGAGCTGAACATGTGAAAAAGTGCATAAAGGTTAAACCATGGCAACTCTCTCTCCCTCTTTCTTCCTAGCTCTCAGACTAAAGACATCTTCATGTGGCATGAACCAATCCCCAAGTACTTTCTTGGGATGCCACACAATCCACTTGGGCCTGAAGGCCCAGGGTTCGACTAACACAAGAAGACAAAGGATATATTGTGGCTACCACCAAACAGTAACTTCAACTACACATACATGAACTCTTCTTCTTGTATCAAACTCTAATCTTTTGTTCCTTTCCATACATGGACCTAACCCATACTTCTACTTTCAACACACATCCACAAACTCTCTTTCAACAGGTCTGTCGAATCATTCATCAACGTCTCTACACCGGAACTCTTCCCAATACTGACTCTTTCTCTATACAAACCTACTAACAAAGATAATAAAGTGGTTCTAAAATAATAGAGACAGACACTTGTCCTGATTTCTACAAATTCCTTAAGGCGTTCCCATAAAATTTGAATATTGTCAGAGATTAAGACAAAACGATGTCAACCACTGTCTATCTCTTGAAATTTTGTCACTAAACATAGTATTGTCCTATCAGGTACATTGTTTCTGCCAAAATCATTCCTGCATTGCTGTTGGGTCAGAAAAATTGATTTTGTGGTAAATTATGCCTCAATGATTTTTATCCACTGTTTTTACTATCTTGGATATATATTGGTGTCAAAAGATTCTCACAAACCTGAAAACTTTGGAAAATGTAAAACACAAATTTGGGATGAAAAATAGGACGCTTTTTTTGGACCACTCTGTATAAGTGGATGAAACTTTTTTGTTCAATGGTGTTGTCGCCTGCATATGTTACATCAATAAATAAGAAATATAACCTAAGTTTTTGTCATTTCTTGGGGAGAATTTCCATTACAGCTTCCTGTTAATCAAAACCAAAAATTGACTGGATATGTTCCCGATTGGCCAGATGTTGAAACTCCAAATATATGTTATTCATCCTTTGTGTTATAAAGGTATTTATGTATATTATTTGTCCCGTCATGAACTATATTTAAATGTACATATGCACACAACAAACTTTAGCTACATGGTCATAGATGCATGTATATACACTCACATGCAATGATATGCTAAACAAAAGTAGAAACACATAAATACACGATTTACATCCCAGCCCCATATTATCCAGGACCACACACCACAATACTCGGAACTATCGGATTTCGAGATAAGGGTCCGATAGAATAAGAGACAATGAAATGGACTTTCATTCTATATTCAAAAGCAACTTTATTTGTCATCTTCAATAGTAGCATGTATAAGAGAGAAACGGATTAGTCCGTGCACGCTTGCCTTTATAGTAGTCATTAAAAAGGTTTCTGATGTGGAGATGTAAATTAGATATCTGATAGTTAGATGTAGGTCAGGCCTGTTGAAAGAGAGAGAGAGAGAGAGAGAGAGAGAGAGAGAGAGAGAGAGAAAAGTGTTTAATGCGTTTATGTTTGTAGGAGTGAGCATCCGATAGTAGAGACGGGACAAAAGGTAAGTGTCTTGTGGTAGGAAAGAGTATGTGTGTGTGAAGCGCACATGGGAGCAAGTTTTGACGATAGACATGTTGGCTTGTTGCTCACATTAGGCCTGGGGCCAAAGGCCGAGGTGAAGTCTGCTGCCCAGTAGGGCCAGGAGAAAAGAGGAAGAGAATTCGTGAGTTCGCCTTTTATACACTTGGTCATATGATTGAGAGCTGGCTTGTGATTGGACAAGCCAGGGAGAAAATGGATTTCAAATCTTGAGCCACAAGAATTAAGTCCTGCTACTGTGCTTGTTGCAATTTCGTCTGCTACAGTCCTGATTATCCAAAGTAGGCACTGTTAGCAGTCCAGAATGGATGAATAAAAGATTTTTGCTCAAAGATAAGTTCGTTTTTTGACGTCACATGGTTGATGTGTGTTTTGGATGGGTGTTGGGTTATCTCTCTTTTTTTTTTTTACTGCTGTCACTGAAGAGAAGAACAACTACTGCTGCTGATATTAAGAACAAATATCTATGTTGTTGATTTGTTGTCAAGCATCATTCATGATGATTTTTGTTGAAAACTGAATATTTGTGGTGACAGTGCAAAGAGGCTGTGGAAACAGTGGCCACGCATAGATGTGAACTTAAAACCGTTTTATTTTCAAAGTGATGGCGGTAATTATGCAAAATACGCACAGTTGGCGATCAAAAATAGCTAAATAAAAGGAGTGAGATTTTTACTAAAAGATAAGTTCGGTTTTGGATGCCACGTTGTCCGTATGCATTTTTGATGGGTGTCACCTTATTTCTTCTCTTTTTGACTGTTATCGCTAAAGAGAAAAAAGAAAAACTATTACTGCTGTTGATATTAAGAGTGAACATTTTTCCTGTTGTTGGTAAAGTGAAGAAAAGGCACACTTGTGTCCCTTTGATGTAAATACCACAAACTAACCCAACAAGCAGCAAAATTCTACCCCTACATTGTAGAGATCCCTAAATGGCAGAAAGCTTTCTACTTTAATAGCTTCTTCCCTAGAACTGCTAAATTTTGGAATACCCTCCTGGTTTCCTGCTTTTCAGACTGTATTGACATGCAGAAATTTAAATGTAATGTGAACAGACTGTTGAATTCCCTACATAGTGTTTCTATAGATATGGTCCTAAATAGCAGCCCCTTACATTTAAGTGGCACTTGTTTGTTCGTAATGTTATCTAATTTAACTATAATGTAAATCTCTTTAAATTCATAGGTAAAGTTATGTTTAATTTGGATGTTTCATGTCTTCCTGACCCCAGAATCTTCTTAAAGAAATAAGGATAAATACAGATAGTTTAGTAAAAAGTTATAACAATGCAAGAATATATGAGAAAGGAAAACTGAATATCTGTGGTGATGGTGCAGAGAGATTGAGCAATAAGTGGTCACAACTAGCATGTGTCCGCTGCAAGGAAACAGTGACCACACATGGATGTGAACTTAGAATAATTTTATTTGGACGTGAAAGTCATGATTATGCAAAATATGCACAGCTGGCGATTCTATCGTAGCCTCACTGTAATCACAGATCTAAATTATTACTGAACTGATTATCCAATCAATTTTCTAAGGAGGGGCCCATATCTTAGCCTTGCTGTAGTCACAAATAGAATAATGGCGCACAGCCCCAACTGTTAAACCCAGTTGCGCGCACGGCTGTTTAAAGTTCATTTCAGTTGCGTGCACATCGCCTTTCTACACCCACGCAAATTCTGTGGGCATATAAACTAAACTCTGCCTTTTCACGCAGACGTCTTTGAAAGCATCTTATGTCACAAACATATTGTTTTTTCCAATCAGATTACGAAGAAAACAAATTTCAAAAATATTTTTTCGACAGTGTTCATGGAGTCGGCTTGAAATCTATAAATTTTGCACCAAAACCAATTAGTCAACCCTCAACCAGCATACTGTAAACATCATTATCGACTCCATTCACAGGACGTTAAACACGCATGCACCCGATAATTCATTTTCCACGGAAATGGACTTTTTACCGTCTTCTATCTCTCTGCTAAAGTAAGTGATGGACTTTTATGTTGGTTAATTATTAAAAAAAAAAGGACTGGTTATTTCTAACCGAAAACTTTTACTTTTCTACTTCATTTCATTTTATTACCTCAGTCGCAGGAAGAAACTCATTAAGAAAAAAAAAACTTTCTTGTATTTTATTTTCACTTAACATCGATTTTGAGAAAATAAATTTTGTATTAAATTTATTAATTCGCCTCAGTCATCTTTGCTTGATTGTTCAGCTCCATTTTACACTTCATTTTCTTTTTTATTTCCTTAAGTTTGCGCGACTAACATTAACACCTGTTGTCCTGCAAGAAGTGGTTGACCCGACATGAGTTGTTCAATCAATCAAGATGGCTAGCGACAACACCGACTAAGATTTCTCCATCAGCGTTGCCGTGTCTCTGACGCACTTACCGATGTTCAGTGAACGTGGCCCAGGCATTACCACCCACTGTGGTCGATGAAGTGGCCGGCACATTCGAATACGTCTCTCAACATGAACCAACACCAAGTTCTTGACTTTATACGAGTCATAAAAAGTCAAGCTCCACAAACAATACTTTTAAAACTTTCTCCGATGACTTAATTCAACAAACCTGAACCCTCATGGATTTTCATCATGCACATAAAATCCAGGGCTTCAATAACAACCCACATAGAACTCACACCAGTTTAAAATGTGTTAGCTGTAATGCACACATTGAAAAATTTGACCACTGGTCATGCATTGATTTAACCAATGCATGGGAACTCGATCAACACGAATGATGCACACCGATCTTGGTACAAACTCGCCTGTACTGGCACTGCAAACTCACTTGCAAGCCTTTGTGTAACTGACTTCAACCTTATTCACTTAGACTCTGCAGACGCAATTGCAGACTTAGGTTGTGCAGATTCACTTGCACTCACTTTCAATCTACCAATGAACAATCGTGCAAACCCAATTTGCATGCATCAATAATTCTCAACCAACCATGTCGAAAATCACTTACACCCTTCCTCGCCGACAAGAAGCTTCAACATATTTGATTCATTTTCCGGACACTATAAAAACGTCCATTTATTTCTGAGTTGATTATCCAATCAATTTTCTAAGGAGGGGCCCATATCGTAACCTCGCTGTAGTCACAGCGAGATCTACTCAAATAGAATAATGGCACGCAGCCCCAACTGTAAAACTCAGTTGCATGTGTGGCTGTTTAAAGTTCGCTCCAGTTGTGCGCACATTGCCTTTCTACACCCACGCAAATTCTGTGGGCATATAAACTAAACTCTGCCTTTTCACGCAGACGTCTTTGAAAGCATCTTATGTCACAAAGATGTTGTTTTTTTCATCCAATCGGATTACGAAGAAAAAAAATTTCAAAAATATTTTTTCCGACAATGTTCGTGGAGCCGGCTTGAAATCTATAAATTTTGTGCTAAAACCAATTAATCAACCCTCAACCAGCATACTGTAAACATCATCATCAACTCTGTCCACAGGACGTTAAATGCGCACACACCCGATAATTCATTTTCCACGGAAATGGACTATTACCGTTTTCTATCTCTCTGCTAAAGTAAGTGATGGACTTTTATATTGGTTAATCATTCAAAAAAAAAAAAAAAAAAAAAAACGACTGGTTATTTCTAACCGAAAACTTTTACTTTTCTACTTCATTTCATTTTATTACCTCAGTCGCAGGAAGAGACTCAATTAAGAAAAAAATTTTCTTCTCTTTTCACTTAATATCGATTTTGAGAAAATAAATTGTGCATTAAATTTATTTATCCACCTCAATCATCATTTTACACTTTATTTTAATTTTTTTTTTTTTCGAGTTGTTATAAAACAGAAATACAAATCTCAGGCGATTTACGCGCAATTCCACAGGCATTGGCAAAATAACATTTATATTTTTCGGCCAATGACAATGCCTCCCGCCTAAATTAAACACAGTCTTTCTCGAGCCACTTTTTCATCGTGCCTCAATATAAAAAAGGGGCAGCATGTTCAAATCGGCAGTTAGACAGACCGACCAGTCAAACACATCACGCTTCGCGTTCGTTGCTGCCTCCGCCGTCTTCGTCACCGACGCCGTCATCTTCGCCTCGAACTCTGTCAACATCAGCACCTTCCTCTTCTCTTAATCGTCGTCTTCACCGTCGCCACGACTGCTACTTCACCGACGCACGAGTCAAAGATCAACCACCTCTCTTCTCACCAACGTCGCCACGGCCGATACCTTATCGTCATCCCAGTCAACTTCGAGTAAATACTAACGATCCTTTCTTTTTTTTTCTTCTAACATCTCGTTTGTCGAGAATAAATATATGCACATATATGTATATACACAATCTCCGTGTTCACGTTTTTCTTGCTACCATGCCACGCTCAACTCATACGTAATTGACAACCAGAACTCTACCGTAGAATTCAGACGTATACTTCCCTCGGGACACCTAACACACTCAGCACCCATCACACCACCGGCTTCGTTAACCCACATTTCGGCATTTGAACCCCAAACCGCTGTCTTCCGAAGTCACTTAACTACGAAACTCCAGCCCAACAACCGGACACTAGAGGAAAAACTTACCTGGCTGAAGCAAAACACTGGACTGTCATTACCAAGCCACCCTCGTCGTGACGAATTGAGGGCTACAACTGACCTACTCATTAGATATGCAGACATCATTGGTACAAATAACAGCGAAAAGGGGACATTCATCCGACCCGTCCGCATACCAACCAACGGTCAGTCCCGCAGTCAAAAGCAACACCCGATCACCCAGGCCTTAGAAGCAGATGTCGACGCAGAAATCAATCGCATGGCAAATGAAGGCGTCATTGAAAAATGCACCGACCCCAAAGGCTTCAATAGCCCAGTGTTCGCCGTGCGCAAGAAAAACGGTTTGGTCCGCATAGTAGCCAATTTCAAAAGGACACTGAACAAAGTCTTGGTCGATCTAGACCCTTACCCAATACCGAGAATTGACCAGTTATTCAACAAGATCGGCAAAGGCAACACATACTTTGCTTCCCTAGATCTACGCAGCAGATATTGGCAAATCGAAATCGATCAGCAAGACCGACACAAAACCGCATTCACGTGGAAAGACCAGTGCTACCAATACACTCGTTTGGCTTTCGGTCTTACTTCGGCCGGACAGATCTTTTCCCGCTGTGTAGCAGAAGCTCTGGCTACAGTCACGTCGCGTGATAACATCTCGTCCTACATCAACGACAATTTGATTCACGCAAGAACTTTTGACGAATACTTACTCGCTCTAGAACAACTTTTCACCGCCCTCCAAAATTTTGGACTCAAACTAAACCCTGACAAGTGCTCATTCCTCACAACCGAGGCAAAATTCCTGGGTCGCATTATAACCAAGGAAGGCTTCAAGCCTGACCCCGAATACGTTCGAGCTATCCGAGAAATGAAGCCCTCAACATCAAAGAAGGAGTTACAAAGCCTCATCGGCCGACTGGTATGGATCAGACAGTTCCTTGAGACGCGCCTGCAGGAACAAATCAGGTCGGGCACATTCTCAAAACTCATGTCTCCCATACATGATCTCAACAAAATCAATAAACCTTTCATATGGACAGAGAGCGCCGACAAAGCCTTCAAAAAAATTAAAGAATGACTCTCTTCACCACCCATCATTTCATTTCCGGATTTTTCCAAGCTGTTTACACTCACCACCGACGCTAGCAACGTGGCATGTGGTGCGATACTAATGCAAGAGACTGACAACGGGAAGAAAAATATCGTTGCTGTTGCCTCCCATACTTTTAACTCCACAGAACAGAACTGGTCCACGACGGAACGGGAGGCCTACGCTGTCAAGTGGGCGATAATCAAATTCGATTATTTCCTCCGAAGCCGCCCTTTTGTTCTCTTCACCGACCATCGATCATTAACATATTTGGATCAACGAGAATTCAATAACGCCAAAATACGAAGATGGCAGGAAGAAATTTCATGCTATAAATTTGTCCTGGAATACATCGAGGGTGAATCCAACATTTGGGCCGACATGCTCAGCAGAGGTAATGGACAAAGAAAAATCCAAACTCCATGCGACCCGACCCCAGCAGGCCAGACTTTCGAGCTAAGTGGATCAACCTTACACATATACATCCCATCTTGGTGCCTCAACGACTCACACAGTCTACAACTCATTCCCAAGACACACACAACACGGGACGCCTACACCTAAGAACATATCAGCAATGCATTCTTCGCATACCACTCATCTCCCATCCCTACGGAGAAAATCTGCAACCACCTAGGCGTTGCAAACGAACAACAGAAGGATGAAACCTTAGCAAAGATCATTAGTGCCCTCCAGTCAACCAACCCCAGTGAACCACATTTTGATCCTAGCGATCACCGAGCTACGCTCTTCAAACATCACTTCCAACAATTTTTTCTGGAACCGGGTACCGCCGTGCTGATGATGAGGGACAGCAATAACTCCCCCAAACTGGTTGTGCCATATAAACTTCGTCCCAGATACCTCTTCCAGGCCCACGAGGGCAGCAACCACTCAGGCATCACTCGCATGCGAGAACTCTTGTCCGGCTACTGGTGGGAGTTCAAGAACCGCGACATTAAGGCCTATGTCAACTCTTGCGAAACTTGCGCAAAATGCAAAGGGAACTATGGTAAACGCACCACTGGCCGATGGGTCACTGCAAACGTGGAAAAAGGCCATTCGAGCTGGTCTTTATCGACTTTGTAACAATGCCAAATTCGAAAGGAAAACGGTACATACTGACGATTTTGGACAGCTTTAGTCGGTATTTCACGGCGATACCATGTGCAAGGGACCGTGCCATTGACGGCTGTTTCAGTTTTTTCTTCGGCACAGGGAAATTCCAAGAATAGTTTCCTCTGATCGGGGCACACACTTCACGGGAGAAGTCTATAGACAATTCTGTGACCAGCTGTCCATCACACAGGAGCTCCACTGCCCCTGGCGTCCACAAAGCTCGGGGAACATTGAGCGGCAACATCCCACAATGAAAAATGCCCTATACATGCTATGCGAGGAGAGGAATTTTGAATGGACTGACATCCTCGAATCGGTAGTCTCATCCATGAACGCCACGACTAATAGCGCTACCGGTGTCTCCCCTCATTATGCAATCACCGGTCGTCACCCCAACATTGGTTTGCCTACGCTTCATAATAAACAAATTAAAAGCGACGACTCGGGAGCATATGGCATGCAAATCAACGCTTTGCTAAGACAGGTCCACCACCATGTCACCCTGGCCAACAACGAGGCCGATCACAAGCTTGAGAAAGGCACCCATCACCATACCTGTCGAGACCCGATACAAGTAGGTGATAAAGTTTTACTCCATCGGCCACAATCAGCAATGGCACAATCATCTCATCTACCATGGGTAGGTGACTTCACAATCATAAAAACAAATGACATGATGTCTCAGGTGCAAAATGAAAAGGGCGATACAGCCTGGATCCACCGCGCACATATCAGACGCTTGGCCCCTCGCCCACCGCATTTGTGCAAAACAAACCCCCTGCCCCCACCTTGCAACACCAACCAGCTTCACGCCACACAACATTTTCCAAATAACCCCCCACAAAATCAAAACATGAATCCCTCAACATCATCACCACACGACAATAACACTATCCCGACTCTACCCCCGGTGAGAACAACAAGAGGGAACCTCCCCACCTGCTTCAGGGACTTTGTCATGATCTAAACACTACACTACTAAACACACCCACAAATTGTAAATCTGTCTGAGATCTGGGGGAGCTTTGTTATAAAACAGAAATACAAATATCAGGCGATTTACGTGCAATTCCGCAGGCATTGGCAAAATAACATTCTCTCTTCTCACCAACGTCGCCACGGCCGATACCTTATCGTCGTCCCAGTCAACTTCGAGTAAATACTAACGATCCTTTCTTTTTTTTTCTTCTAACATCTCGTTTGTCGAGAATAAATATATGCATATATATGTATATACACAATCTCCGTGTTCACGTTTTTCTTGCTACCATACGCTTGTCTTAATTACAACACCCCTAGTCCCACAACAATCCAAAATAGCTGAATAAAAGGAGTGAGATTTTTTGCTCAAACATCTCTTTTTTTTTTTACTGTTGTTGGGGAGAAGAAAGAAGAACGACTACTGCCTGCTGCTGATACTAAGAGCAAACGTCTTCACTGTTGTTGATGAAGAGAAGAAAAGGAAGAAAATAGTTTGGCACTCTATGTGAATGCTGAAAATTTACATTCTGTGTGTGTGTGTGTGTGTGTGTGTGTGTGTGTGTGTGTGTGTGTGTGTGCGTGCGTGTGTGTGTGTGTGTGTGTTTGTTTTAACTCTTAATAAATTTGCGTGACTGAAATAGGAATTAATTAACCAAACATCTTTCACTTCCACAGCCACGAAGTTAGACACAAGGACAGTTTATTATGGAAATCTAATTGTCTCAAAAATGGGGAGGAAGGCTGTGGATGTGTGCAACATTTTCTCCTGCCATATTCTCTGGTGAGATTAGTTATAAACCAACTCCTCTCTCAAAAGAGGAGGTAATGCCTGGGAGGATGGCCTCTTGAGGTAGTGCCGGGGAATATTTTTATTTTTTATCTATTCTGTTTACTCTTTGTGATATGGTTGTGTGACAATGTGTGTGTGTGTGCGTGTGTGTGTGTGTGTGTGTGTGTGTGTGTATGGAATTTATTCTTATGTGGTATGCAATCTTGAAATTTTACTAAACGTTTTTGTTTAGTCTTTGTAAAACAAAAAAGTTAATGAAAGGAAAGAAAAAGAAAGGATCGACGAAGAGAGCGAGTGGGTGAAAAAAAAACAACAAAAAATGAAAACAGTGTATAGCAGACAACAATACTCTCAGTGCAGTAACACTGTACGAAAAAGAAAGAAATTGTTTCAAATAAAAAAAAAATCAAAATAGGAATCATATATAAAAACACACAATTAATGAATCAATTAAACATGAAAAGGGATTTAAAATAAATATATATATGTATATATATTAAATAAATATATTGCCAAAATTTGTCGGTTAGAAACTTTGGTAACGAGAGTAAATGAAAGCTGAAAAACATGGCGGCCCATACAAGTTGTGTCGAGCTCCTGGGTTCCTTATTTCCTGACATCGACCCTCAGATATCCGATTATGTGACCGGTAAGTAAATAAAAATCTTTAAATTAATTGGGAACTTGTAAATAATTAAATGCTTACTATATTGGTCGTATATCTTCCTCTTTATGGACTTTTCTTTCTGTGTTCATTCTCTTGGGTTGCGTGGCTATCAACCTATGTAACCTTCTTTGGTTTGTCTAGGAAATGATCGTGTACTTATTTTCTTTGGGAAGTTACCCTCAGAGAAAAATAAACAGCATGTGTACAAATTTGAATAAGTCTATTCCAATCTGTTTTATTCTTGTTAATTAGAATTATTTCGAAACAAATGTCACGGATAAGTATGCGCTAAAATATTTGAAAAGGGTTCTTGTAGTGAACTAAATAAAATGTCAACTTTTTTTCCTTCTAAATTTACTATAAACTTAAATTATTAGAAAGGAAATCGTTCCCGAAACTGTAAACTTTAAATAACTTCAAACCTAGCAATATTTTGATTTGTATCTGGGTTTGCAGATAACAGTAATAAATATGTAACTTAATCTTAAGGCTTATTGTGACAAAGCTCTATCGGAAATAATAGTGAGAACTTTTTGTGTGCACGGTCTGCAGTAGTACTAATTCGGCTGGATTCAGATTTTGAGAAGTTGATTTTCCAAATTTATTTTTGCCTTAAATCAGATTAACCCTTTGGGGGAAGCTAGATTTGATACTTGTGCTGTTTACGGACAGTGCTAAATTAATAAAATTATTTCGAAAGCCATTCTTAACATGGGGAGGCGGACTTTAACTATTTTGTACATTCGCCTGACTTTTTAATAAACAAAAGGGTACTAGTGCACTTGCACTTATTGATCCGTGCTGAAATAATAACGTTATTATTTAAAAAGCCATTCTTAACATGAGGAAGGGAGGGTGTTTTGTACCTAACCTTTTACAATTGAATAAAAAACATATCATAAAACTTTAATTAAACTTGGAAATACGATTTAAAAAATAGCGCGGATCAGTAAGTGCACTGCAGTCACTCACTGCCACCAACAGATACCATAAAAATTAAATTTAACTTGAAAAGCTAATCTAAAAACTATCACGATCTGTAAACTGCATCATTATTCTAGGGGAAGGGGGGGGGCTTGTGTCAGAATCTACCCTTGTGGGGAGACAAAATAAGGATCGACGTGTACAAAAAAGTACATACATGCAGGAGTGACGCAGGAGCAGGATAGATTAGGTTGGATATAGAATGATTCCATGAAGTCATTCGCAGGATAGATCCGAGTAGAGTTCACTGAGTACAGAGCAATATTGTTATAAATTTTGGTACTTCTACAGAATTTGAACTGAACTGTTATATAAGTTTAACGGTTCGAAGACCAATAAAAAATAATTCTGCACTTGTTTGGTCTTCAAACCGTTAAACTTTTTATCATATAACCTAAGTTTTAGGGCACCTATGCGTTTACCATTTCTTGAGGAAAGCCATTATTAACATGGAAAGGTGTGGTGGCTTTAACTCTTACGTTGCGTAGACGGAACTCTCCTACAACGAAAACAATTTGCTTGTGGATCAAATACTGCAGAAGCACCCAAATTTCTTTTTTCTTTTTTTTATTTTTAGAAAATATACATTAATTTATTCATTTGATAACCTGAAGATATATAAAGTTATAAACAATTCGATCGCCGTTATATAATAAATATTTTATCATTTTTTTTCTCTCTGATTTTTTATTAATCATAACTTGTAAAAAAAACAAAAACAAAAAAAAAACGAAACTTGTAATAATTGTTAATGTAACTATTTAGTTTCGGATTTTAATCTTTTCCTTTTCCGACGCATGTGTCCATCCTCTCGCACTTAAATGTCATTTGTCCCAAATAAATGCTTATCTTGACAATTTTGGCATATGTGTTGCCTCGTATTATGCAATTCCGATCATATTTTACAACAGTCTAAGATTTGACAGGTTTTTTTTTTTTTTTTTTTACGAAATAACACTAATTAACACATAGCATCCAAAATAATAATTATTCCTTTCTATGGCTTCTGGGCGAACCTGAACGAGAATTCCCCCCCCCCTCCTATATATTATTGTCCAATTAATAACAATCCACTGAAAAAATTCCGAAAGCCATTCTTAACATGGGGAGGTTGGAGGTGTTTATTCTGAAAATTATTTTTAGGGAGGGTGATTCTCATTCAGGTCCGCCAGTTTGTGTATTAACCTAACTACTGAGCTTCTATTGTGAGTAAATTAATAATTTACTAAATTATACATTAAATTCGCGAAAGTTTTACATAATTTAATTTTTCTTTGCTGATACCCGGCCAAAAATTTTGTTGATTCCTTTAGTTTGGGAGCACAAATGAACCATAATTTTTGACTTTTCCCCCGTTGAACTTTGATTCAAACTGAAAATTACACTCTGATCCACAGTTTAAAAGCTTCAAAATTACTTTCGAATTTCGAACGGTGTCGATTATAGAGAGAGATACAGTGTATCTCTCTCTCTCTTTGTGTGTGTGTGTATATATATATATATATATATATATATATATATATATATATATATATATATATATATATGGAAAAATCACGTTGACACACCAGTTCTCATATCACCGAAGGTAAATGTTTAGCCTGACCAGTACCAAATGGGTGACCATGTGGGAAGGCGCTGTATGTACTGCGACGAGTCATAGAAATTTCCAGGTTGGTATCTGGGAGCGCATTAATTCACTGAGAGAGATGCACCCCCCCCCCCCCCACAAAAAAAACTGCGGTCTACTGTATATTCTGTCCTATAGCAGTCCTCTACACTGACAAAGGTTAGCAGTAATACCAAAAAGTGTGGTTGGTTATATACAAAGTCTTCACCACCATATAAACAAATCATCTGTGTGAATTTCCGAACAACTTAGTTGTTGTGGCGGAAGTTCATACATCGAAATCAACGAAAGAGTCCATCGTATATATATGAACTCTCCCTTATTTGATGTATGAGCTTCCGCCACAATTAAGTTGCTCGGAAATTCACACAGATGATTTGTTTATAGTGGTGAAGGCTTTGTGTAAAACCAACCAAATCTTTTAGAACTAATGTTACACTCAATTGGTACAAATGTAGAGATCAGGTTTCATATCAGTTTTTTTTTTCTCTTAGTTGCAAGACTGAGTATGTATCTGTCCCAGTGATTTTAAGACCCTCCCGCAGATACTGACTTTTTACATCCAAGCACAATACATACAGTGTCTGGTATTCCCAAATGATCACTCATCTGATACTGGCCAGACTCATTGTTGCATAACTTTAGTGATCTGGTGTGTTAATGTAATTATGCTGTATGCCCATGGCAACATTATATATATCTATAATATAAAGCTGAACGTCTGTGTGTGTGTGTCTAGTCACGGATAGGCTCCTATATGGTTGACTATTATAGAAAACTGATCACATATGATAGAAGATGTATCGAGATACAGGAATGGGTATGTTTGATCTGGCATAATGATGATTCATTAAAATTGTGGGGTCTGCATACGCACCTGGTCCACAAAGTATGGAAATAAAAAATTTAAAAAAAAAACGTTTACAAGTGTTTTTGATATAGATGTACATAAGAATACTTTGATAAGTATGTTTCAACTTAAATAGGGATGGTATAATAAAATTGTGAGGTCTGCGTTCGCGCCTGGCCTCCACAGAATGGAAATAGGCACAAACTTTAATAAAGACTTTTCATATTTATCTGCGTAAGTATACTTTGATAATTATGTTTCAGTTTGAAGAAATATGGTATAATAAAATTATGGGGTGTTCGTTCGCACCTGACTTCCATAGAATGGAAATATGTTACAAAGTTTAACAAGGTTTCTTAATATAGATCCACAGAATATTGTGATAAGTGTTTCAGTGTGAACAGGTATGGTATAATAAATTATGGGGTTTATCTATTTTATTTTTACTTTCATCATATTTTGCTTTGGTTTTGATACTCCCAAATTCGAAGCTATCTCTTTATAACCCTTCCTATCATACTTAAATCAGAGCCCATTTTCTGTAGGCTGTTTTTGAACCCAGTCAACGACGGGTACTTTTGCTAGTGTATATATATATATATATATATATATATATATATATATATATATACACACACACACACACAATATTTTTTAAATAAATATTATTTTATACTTACAGACACTAGTGTTTCATGCTTATGCAATCATAAGTGTAGGAAGTGATAATTACTACCAATTATGAGATTTGAACGCAGTCACAAAATCACTGTTGATTTAGCAAAAAGATCAGGGATTAAATGGAGAACCTTATGTTGTTTTGCACTTTTTAACTCCACGCCATGTTAGATTTTTTATTTTTTTTTTTTACTTACACTATTCAATTTTTTCAGTGGAGCATTGATTGCGTGAACGGGATGTGAGTAAAGTGACATTTATTGACTAAATTTTCGCTAAATTTAATCTTTTACTCTCAAGGAACATACAGCATTGCAATACTGCTCCAAACCCTGAACCTCATATTACCAATTCTATTTATTTATTTTTTTACTTGTATTCACCCCAAACAAGACAGATTGCTACTGAGAGATATACTGTGAATTAAGGATACAAGAACACAGTGGTCTCAGTATTCAAGAATTCTGATGAAAGAACTGATCCACTCAATTATCACCCCATTAGTCTCCTCTCTCTCGCTTTACGAAAAGTACTGGTCTATCATCTCGTAAACACTACGTTGACCAACAGTATCGGTTTAGGCAAATCCTATCGATCCTCTCTGAATGCATATATCACACTGAGCAAGGTGGGAAAGGCAGTAAACTTTGACAGGGTCTGGCATGTGGAGTTTGTTATGAAAATTGAATTTTTTTTTTACATAGACATCACCACTTATCAAGGCGAAGAGGCCACTCGAGGATAAGGGTTAAAGAGTGTACAGTAGAAATTGGACAATATAGTAATCGTTAGTAATGGAAATTCAGTAAATTTGTTAACAAGTGGAGCGGCTCATCAAAAACTTGTTTACGTTAGACTTGAAGACAACCATATTGTAGTCAGCTGGAAAGCAGGAAAACAGAAGACAATTCCACAGGCATGCAGTTCTAAGAAAGAAGCTTTGTTCATGGAATCTACGTTTAGTTTTAGGCACAGATAATGAGTAGGGGGAATTATTGATAGTGTTTTCAGCTAGACGAGTGTTTCTTGTGAAAGTTTGGCGAGGGGGGGGCATAGACTGAAGCTCAGTCGAACACTTTCCATGAAAATAATGATACAGCAAACTCGCAACATCTCTTCTGTGAGACAGAGGTTGTAGGGAAGAGAAAAGGATATCTCCTATGAGGCTACAAAGTCTATTTTGAACTCTATCAAGACAGGACAAGTCCTTTCTAGCAGCCCTTCCCAGATGTGGCAACAATATTCCATCCTTGGACGTACCTGGCTCTTATATAGATAGAGAATTGCATCAACAGTGAGATATCTACTGGACCGATAGAAGGATCCTACTATTTTTTGAGTGGCCTTGGCAACAGATTTGATGTACGTGTTACGTTTAAGATCAGAAGTAAAGGTCAAGCCCAGAAGCTTGTCAAAACTTGGTCTCCTCAAGACGGGAGCCATTCATTTCAACTGATGCCAGATGATGATCAGAATGTTGATGATGTAAAGAGAGAAGCTTGGTTTTAGATGCATTAAAAGTAACCAGCCACTCCTTTCCCCATTGTACCACATGCTCAAGATCAGAGGAGAGAGAATCGGAGAGAACTTGATCGTTTACTGACTTAGATGTGCTACCATAGATGGTAGTGTCATCAGCATAAATGTCTACAAATATGTAAGGATGTGAGTTGGAAGATCATTAATGTAGATCAGGAAAAGAGTTGGGCCCAGGATGGACCCCTGAGGGACTCCAGCATTAATACTGTGTGCTTCTGATTTTTGCCCATCAACTGCTACTCTTATGAACCTATCAGAGAGAAACGATTTAATAATTGAGAAGACATTTCCAGCTATACCATAGTTAGAGATCTTGTGAAGAAAACCTTCATGCCATACCCTATCAAAGGTCTTAGATATTTCAAGAGCAATTGCCCTAGAAAGGTTGCCTCCGTCGAGAGATTCACTAATCTTATGAGATATAACTAAGTAGATCTAGCAGAACAGAAACCATATTGTGTGTCACTAAGAAGGTTATTTTTGCTGAGATGGTTGATTACTTCTCTATTTAACACAGATTCCAGCAACTTACTCATGATGCACGGGAGACTTATTGGCCTGTACTGAGAGGGGGATGAGCGATCAACAGAATTCTTAAATACAGGGCATACTGATGAGATTTTCCGAGTTGATGGTATAACACTACAATATGTTTAAATTAAATTGTATAGTATTACTGAAATGAATATTTAAATTGTATAGTATTACTGAAATGAATATTTAAATTGTATAGTATTACTGAAATGAATATTTAAATTGTATAGTATTACTGAAATGAATATTTAAATTGTATAGTATTACTGAAATGAATATTTAAATTGTATAGTATTACTGAATGAATATTTAAATTGTATAGTATTACTGAATATTTAATTGTATAGTATTACTGAAATGAATATTTAAATTGTATAGTATTACTGAAATGAATATTTAAATTGTATAGTATTACTGAAATGAATATTTAAATTGTATAGTATTACTGAAATGAATATTTAAATTGTATAGTATTACTGAATGATTATTTAAATTGTATAGTATTACTGAAATGATTATTTAAATTGTATAGTATTACTGAAATGAATATTTAAATTGTATAGTATTACTGAAATGAATATTTAAATTGTATAGTATTACTGAAATGAATATTTAAATTGTATAGTATTACTGAATGATTATTTAAATTGTATAGTATTACTGAAATGAATATTTAAATTGTATAGTATTACTGAAATGAATATTTAAATTGTATAGTATTACTGAATATTTAATTGTATAGTATTACTGAAATGAATATTTAAATTGTATAGTATTACTGAAATGAATATTTAAATTGTATAGTATTACTGAAATGAATATTTAAATTGTATAGTATTACTGAAATGATTATTTAAATTGTATAGTATTACTGAAATGAATATTTAAATTGTATAGTATTACTGAATGATTATTTAAATTGTATAGTATTACTGAAATGATTATTTAAATTGTATAGTATTACTGAAATGAATATTTAAATTGTATAGTATTACTGAATGATTATTTAATATAACAAATCCTTCTTGGACAATAGGAAAATCCAGGTTATCTTTGATAGCTGTACATCCAAACATGTTATTAATGTGGGTCTGCTCTAGGGGTTGATCCTTATTATTTATGGTATTCATAAATGACCCTCCTGATGAAATTGTCACACTCGAGTACTGATAACCCCATGTTTTAGATATCGAAAAAAAAAGGAATAGACAATATTTAAAACTTTAAAAAATGATCTCCAGTTTGTAATGAGGACATGAATGGTCACGTTTAATGCTGCTAAAACTAAGCTCCTTTTATTCAACGTTACAAAGAACTTTTCCAACCATCAATTGCCATGAATAACAACACTGAAGCTGATAATTCATTATTCAAATTCCTTAACCTAACATGAATTGAAACAAATATATAGAGGATATTGCCAAAGCTGCTGCAAAGAAGGTGGGCTCCCTCTACCACACTAGAAAAATATTTACACCTAACGGTATCTTATATCTCTACAATGCTACCATTCAACCATGCATTGAATATTGTTGCCACATATGGACCAGTGCATTAACCAATAATATTTCTCTATTGAACAAAAAAGAATCTCCAATCTTATAGGTCTAGCATTGTCAATCAAGTTCCAAGCCCTGTCCCATCACCATAATGTTGCATTCCTCTGTGTTTATAAGTACTTTAATGAAATGTGCTCTAAACTTGTAGCAGTGATGTCCCTTCAATGTAAACTCCCCTGACTAACCTGTTAAGCAGCAAAATCTCATGCCTTCACTGTAAAGGTTTCCTGATACCAGGAAAGCTTTCTACTCTAAAAGTTTCTTCCTTTGAACTGCTAGACTTTGGAATTCCCTGTCTGTATCTTGCTTTCATGACTGTACTAACATACAGAAATTTAAGTATAATGTGAAGTTATCTCGCTGCTCAACTTCCTACTTAGAGTATCTCAGTAGGCCAAAGGTGCAGCCAGCCATACTTATGGGGGCTTTTTAGACCCCCACCCCTCAAAGTTTTTCTCTAATTTAAAGTGCCAGTAGGGTAGACAGAGATATGCAGGCAGGCATTTGCTTTGTAAATAATTTGCCTGCTAATGAGGGAATTAGTTACTGCTTGCGAATTAATTTTGTCTGCTATTTTACAATAACGCCTCAAATTTTACCTACCTATAGGGGAATTTTGCAGGGTTAGATTCGTCTTGTTTTGTTCCGTTTCATTCAAAAAGAATTTTTGTACAAAAACAAAATTAAACTTTTAATATAATTCTTTTTGCTTCATACATAAGTATTTAATTACAACCAGAATGTGGCAAAAGGTACCAGGATTTAATAAAAAAAACTATAAAACCTGAAAAGTTATAATTAGGACAACCCAAAAATTGCGTTTAATAATCAGATTGAGTAATTTGACAAAGTAATTTTATAAAAAATTTCATAAATCAATCAAAATATTTAAATTTCACGTTATAAGAACATTCAGTGAGCATTAATTATAATTTTTAGGTTGCCTTAATTATAATAAAGAAACAAACTACATGAATGAAACATATTTTGTAAAGCTTTGCTTGGACCCCTACCCCACCCTACCCCTCCCCAATCTTTCCTAGTTATGCCTTTGCTGTAGGCATGATCCCTAATTAATATTAGCCTCTTATGTCTGTGTCAATTTGGCTTGTATGGAATGAATGTAACAGTAGTTATTAGACCTAAATTAATAAATATTCCCCAAATTTCAGTTTATTTCAAGTATTTCAAAGGGTTTTTAGGAGGTATAATATGGACATTTGAAAATTAATATATTTAAAATTTGTATTAAATTTGATCCATAGTAGTTCAACTATAATTAAGCAAAATTCTCTGAATTTTAATTTTTTTTTAACCTCTTAAGCTTATTCCTTTTATTTTAGACATTTTCTAAAATCAAAATCATTTATTGTAGGGACCTCAAAATTAACCATAGAATCTTATGACATCAATGCTTTATACATACTTGTGTTTTTAAATCTCCCCAAAATAAAGTTATATTTATAGGAAGTTGTTTTAACATCAAATAGTTTAAAGGTTAAATTATCAAGCTGGAAAAAACATTTTATCTTGATGAATAAGTAAACAAAATCCCCTTCTTTCCGACAGAGGTCTGTTTATACACAAAAATGAGCATTGTAATGTGACGTTTTCAACATCTACAGATGATAAAAAGTGAGAGAAACTAGTTTTCTTGCTCATTATGATTTTTTAAAAGAGTTTTCTTAGTAACTAGTTAGTTGTAGTTCTTGAATCAAACCTGTCTAAAACTGCTGTAGTTTTATCCATTTTGAAAGAAATTGGGCGTTACAGCATAATTAACAGTGCATTGAAAAGTATGTGCTGACGGAAGTAGCGTTTGTCTAAGATGTGAATTCAAAGAGTCAATGTATTTATAAAGGAAATTACATGTTCCCATACAGTTCTCATTGTCAAACGGATGCCCATAAATGTTAGTTACCACTAAACTAAATAAGAAATAAAACCTATTTACAACCACAAATTATGAAATCATGGTCGACTTTGCTATTTTACAATTGGCAATAGTTTAATGATTAAATTTGCTACTGGAATAATAGCAAAAACTATTAAGTAAATGGACGGCAGAAGATCTTGTTTGAAAGAAACAGCCTGTAAATGTATATTTAGTCATGTTTATCAACTGTTTTCACTTATGGAGTATTTCATTTTTACCTCCAAATAATATTTGGTCATCAGGAAAAAATATGCACCATTTTGGGGCATTCCTCTTAACAGCTTTTTCACATATCGGCTTTCCTCACTGATGAGATGCTCTATTATCTGAATTACATTTCAATCAAATGGAGTGTTCAATATAATTAAAGCTGGATATTTAACGGCTTAGTGTCTCGTATATCGTTTAACGGTTGCGCATCTGACATCTTTGTTGTGTGGAAAGTACTTTTATCGAAAAAAAAATTATTTTTCCTCGCAGAAATAACCATACAGTAGATATTTCCTATTATGCCCCCCATGTGATATTCCTTTTAGCCCAGCACATTGTTTGGTTATCTCTATGAGGTGTTTACTGATTGTGACTCTTTGTCGGTTTTTAATTCCAAACTGGCCTAGAAGTTAATACAGAGTCTGCAAGGAAACCTGTTGTGCCAATTTTGCTCAAAGAATTGCACTATAACAGTCACAGATCAGCTCTTTGTGTATGTCTTTGTATTTATCTATTTTGTGTTAGTGTTATTTTTCTACTTGGCTCTCATAAAGTACTATCAATTCAACCAAGAGGAGTCTTGTGCTTATTCTTGACTATAGAATGTCTGGCCATTGACTCTTTTCACTTACAATCTTGGGTAAATTATTGTGCCAGTCAAGATCTGTGGCAACCGTTCAATCGCCACTGGTCCAAGAATATTTTGGCTGGGTATTAATAATTGGTTAGGTATACGTTCAACCCAATCCACAGTTTCCTCCCTCTGCAAAAGCCGCTGAGTTTATATTAGCTGCTTCAGGCTTCATGTGATTGTTTATTGTTGTGGTCAGTTTATTTAGTACAGTGTTTTCATGTGTATCAATCATTAGCAAAGGCCACTCTGCAGGAACTGAACAAAGAACATGTTTTATGTTCAAATATTTTGAAAAATTGGGAAAACTTTTCTCCAAATTCTAAGTTAAAAACTGAACATTTCAGAATGGAATCATTTAAAATCATTTTCTTTGCAATTCAACAAATTATTGTATATATTAACAAGAAAAAAAGCAGTATTTTTTCCAAAACATGATAATGAATTTGTTTCCATTTTTCTTCTTTACAAAAGTATGGTTTGATTAAACATAAAACATTTGTTTAGACTTTTCAGTTTTATATAATAGATTAAAATTTTGATTTATTTTGTTCAGATTTCATAAAGTAAAATATGAAAGTGGCTCAAAATGTAAAAAAAATAGTAATTGAATTTTCAAAATATTCGACTGGAAATAATTATATAATCTCTCGCATTCTGAAAATTCTATTACTAATTGCTCACTATTTTGGATGGCATTGTCCTAGTGAGTATAAAATTATTACTTGTGAGACATTGGATTGGGTTATAACTGGTTGGATAACCACATCTTTTGTTCGAAATGAATTTGATTCATTCCATAGTCAGATTTTGCCACGGTTTTCTTTATCTGTGTTAGTTTATAGACTTTCTTGTGTGTGGCGTGTTTGCTCATTTGCCTCACATGCAAGAGGATCAGGTTTCGAATCCAGAGTTCAGATATGTCTAACTGATGAGCCCAAATGAGGGTCTTGGACTTCCGGTTTGTTGACTGTAATGGCTCTTGTGAGCTGCAACGTTGTTTGACTGTGGAAGTAATAATAAATATATATATATATATATACATATATACTAAACTACCCGTGACCCATTGGGTCAGTATATGTTATAGCTAGCTATGGAATAGTGACTATACAGAATTAATGTGTAAACGTGCAAAAATTGAATGCATGTGCAGAAAAACAAACATGGCGACCAGTGAAAACAATACAGAATACATGGGATAATAAAGGTCTCAGCATCATTGCCTTTAGATTAAATAAAAATCCTTTATATAAGAGAGGTGTAATCCGTTGAAAAAAAGACTAACCCCCCCCCCCTCATGTTTTGAAGTGTTTCTATGTATTTTTAAAATGTTTGGAACCTATGACCCCCCCCCTCACCCTGTTCCCTCTTTTTGCCCCTCTCTTGCCACGAAACCTGAAAAATGCTAATGATTACGTCTCATTACCACTACATGGTCAAGAAGTGAGTGCTCATTTTACATTAAATTTGTATAGGAAAGTGATCCCCCACTCTAAAATGTTAAAATTTTATTTTATTTTCTTTAAAGGCTGTTGAAACGTATTAGCTAAAAAATGTAAATTTTGATTTCTTTTAGGAGGTAAACTATGCTGAGTTAGATCATAAAAAATACCAAATATTTAAAAATATATGTAAATTTATCAAGTAGTTTTTAGGGTTTTTTTTTGTTTGTTTTTTTTTTTTTTTTACATTAGAAAAACATTTTCTTTGTTTTTTTGGTTTTAAAACGATTTCAATTTGCAGTGAAAATAAAATCAACATAATCTTTTAAAAAATTTGGGATGTTAAAACCATATATGGTATAATCAAAAGCATTCATGAACGATATTTGTTTAAAAAAATTCTGTTTATCTATATAATTATAAAACTCAGATCAGCTTGCTTAGGCATTTGAACCGTGCATCTGGTTTCTGACTTTCAGTTTCAAAAAATTTGTCTGCTTACCTATTTAATGGCCATCCTGTCTTAAATTTAATATTAAAAGCCACTGCTGCTATTCAAAACATACACAAGGTTAACAGTATTTCTTTTGTTTTAACTTATTTTTCCTTACAAATAAATGTAATTTAACCCCGTTGAGTTAAAAAAAAAAAAAAAAAAAAAAAAAACTTATTTAAATATACAATATATAACTATAATCATATTTGTAATTTACTGCTTTTAGTAGTGCTCCTGTGGATTCTGAACATTTTTTTTTTTTTTTTCAGGTCTTACTTAAAATATTATCTCTTCAAGGAGGGGGAAGGTAGAAACTTGGTTTTAGTAGTGCTTTTAGTAGGGCCTCCTTAACTTGCAGTTGTGCTCTGGAAATATTCCGCGTTTCATTCACGTTAGAATTCGTCAGCAGGCTTAAGCTTAAGCCTGACAAATTCTAACGTGAATGAAACGTGGAATATTCTGTGTAGCTTAATTGCCATATATATTTTTATAACTTACTATATACATTTTTTTTTTTTTTTTTTTTTTTTTTTCAGGAATTCTTAATGATTCTTGCGATGACTTTGAAACGCCTCAAGATATTTATGATGCAGTTGGCGATTTGCTGCTAAACTCTGCAATTGGTAAAACAGAGGATGATATTACTGATATATGTGAAAAGTTTCATGGTCTTATGAAAAGGTGAGACTGTTATTTAAATAATTTTCTTTTATTCTAAATCTGTATCTCTTTATCAATATCATTTACTTCTTAAAATAGTTTAATCGTAAAGCTTGCATCGGTTTTAAAAATAATCTTAAAAAAAGGAAAAGTACTTGGATAAGTATTTTTCTTTAAGATTTTTTTAAATATTGAATTGGAAATGCTTGTCCTGAAACATAACCACATGTGAATGATTGGGTAAAATATTTAATTGAATTTGATTTGTATCTTAAAGTTGTATTTATAGTGCGATTGTTTGGTGAAATATCGCCTGTAAATAAATCATGATAAATAATACATATGAGGGAATGTTCCAAAAGTAATGCCTCCTATTTTATTCCACCCAAATGGATCAGAGGGAGTTGCAAATTGCATTGTTATGAAGTACTGAACTTATATATTCATAATTTGAAAGTTTATTCTGTGTTGCATATATTGACGAAGCAACCCATGTCATGGATGTGCATCAGAAGCAAAGATGGGTCATTGAATTTCTAGCAAAGTGCATTGAGAATGATGATGACCATGTAGAAAAATAAATTCTAGAGCATAAATCATCTTATCGAGAGTTGCCCGGACCAAATTAACTCTTTCCCGCCACATGATTCAAGTTGTAAGCCAGTGTCTTCTTCTTAACAAAAGAGCACAAGAGGTCACTTGTTTTAATGGTACCACACCCGTCTTTGTATCTCTTCAATTTTTTTGAGTTAAAAAAAAAAAAAAAAAAAAAAAAAAATTGAAATGACCCTTATATTAAAAATTAAAACGTCATAAGAATCAGAAAGAAATACTCGCATGTGACTCAATCTGTTTACTGCTCCATAACAAAATTAGACACAGGGTCAGTTTTTAATATATTAAGTTCCCCAAAAAGGGCACTGAATGAGACAAAAATTAATCTAATTGACCAAGTACAGAATGTATGCTACTAAGACAAATGGCAAAATTTCACACCTAACGTGCTTAAACAAGTCATATTTCTCTTATTTATTGGCAAATTTGTAAAACGATTATATGGACAGAAAGAGAATAAAATAAACATTAAAATGATCTTAATTTAATGTGCTTTTATACATTAAGTATTTTTATACTCAAAGTTAAAAAGAAAATCCATTGGCAATGCTAATATTACACTTTGAATTATTTATTTATATAAATAAAATGTGTGTGTGTTTGTGAAAATATTTAACCGATAAACTCTTACTGTACTCGTCACATAACACTAAAATTAACAGGAAATAGTAATCATACACCAAGGATGGTTTATAACAGGTAAAATCTTTGTTTGGATGGATGAATAATGCATACAGAAATATATCGGCAACTTAAAATGTAAAATGTTCATTTCAACTTTCTGACATTTTTATTTTGCGCAGGCTTGAAGTGGTTTAATTTTAAATCTTTCTTATCTGTCAAACAGCAAGGAATGTATGTGGAGCACAGTTTGTTTCGATTCCAGCTGATGGCACTCGATTCAGCTTTTTTTTTTTTTTTTTAACCTTTGAAATTGCTGCACAACAGGAGATACAATATAAGGTTCAATAGAGAATCGGCTCTATAATAATAAATATAAAATATATTTAAGCATATTTTATGACTGGGCAATCCCCCTCCTCTTACTAGTTTACAAATAAAATAACTTTTTTTTTTTTTTTTTTTAAGCACAAAACCATAAAAAGTGCATGAACTGGGAAAGAAGTAGTGATCATCCTCTTTCTATTCTACTCTTAGCTACATTTTTGCCCTTTCTTACCAGCATTATTCATCATATTCACTTCAGCAACCACCAAAATACCACATTTACTCTATGGACTATCATACTGAAAATATCCACAATGATTTTAATTAGATTTAATTAACAAAAAAATATATGTAATTTCATTAAAAAAATAACGAGAAGTGAGATGATAAAAATATCTCCAAAAATAGTAGATAAAAACAGGTTTGTAAGACCGACCTTTTGTAAAAGAAAAAAAACTAAATTGTTCATTCTTTTCCAAATTGATTAAAAGAATAAAATCAAGTCTTGATGAAAAAGACTTGATTGCATACCCCCACCCCCGACATATCATCCATACCACCATTCTACCTACAGCCAGGATTGCAAGAAACTCCATTTGTTTTTACTTAACCCACAGCGGGTAACATTGTCAATAAGGTACACAATATCCAGTAGTATCAACTGTTTGGGATTGATGAGTCATTACCTTGTGCCATAAATAAATCTTTTCTGCTTCATTAAATCATAGATGTTGTTAAAATTTTTCAACACGTTTATAAGCCCAAAATTTTTTTTTTTTATTCTAAATGAATTAACAGTTTAAAAGTTTAAATGCTTCAGTCTCCTGTGTGATTTTGAAACTTAAAAACTGTCTATTTCTGACTATTATCAAAGTGCGTGTGTCTGTGTGATACAAATCAATCTGATACTTGCTTTAACCAGACGGAGCCACAGCAATGTGTGGTTGGGCGGATACAGCTAGTAATAAATATTTATTGATTTTAAATTAATACTAAAAAAGATCACCTCCTTCAAAGTGTATTTTCATGCTTGAGAAATAACTGTACATTTAACATGTTTTTACAGTAATTAGAAATAAAAATTCTATTGTTAAATATATAGAGATTTCTAAAGAATCAGAAATTTAGTATGGAATCAGTAATTGTATCAGAATTTGGAAAAATATTGAAATCGTCCCCTCATTAGTATCCACCCAGACTCAACCAATTGTATTGTTTGATGTGTATATTGAAATTTTTCCAAAAGTGAAGTTACTCTTCAAGGCAAACAAGTTGCTAATAAAGTTAAAATCGAGAAAATCTGTATCTTTTTCCTGGTTAGGGAAACCTTTCGATGAAGATATTGCTTGTTATTCAGATGCCACTTTGCTAATTTGGAAGTTGGATCATCGCAAGGTAGTGTTTGTGGCAAAATGAACAGAATAGTTTCTATATGCTGGTCATCAAAAACACTTTGTAACAAAAAGTTTATTAATCTTAGATACTCTTGTGCTTATTGACATATGGATAGTTGTTATGCTTCAAGAGATCTTTTCACTACCTAGACTGCTTTAAGTTCTTTCTAAAACAGATAATGTGTCTCTCAGAGACTTGACTTGAGTAACTGGCATCCAAGTTGATATGATTGGCATTAAGGAAATGATGGTGAATGGGAAGATTCAAACTGAATGGATCAAAGGGCAAGAACAGGTTGAAGGTTGTCTGACAAAATTGGAAGCTTCTTCAGAAATTTTGAAAGATTTTCTGCACAACAGGAGGGACCTATTTTGATAGAATAAGAGGATTAGGCATGTTTTTCCGTGATCAGCAAAATTATTCAAAATGAATCTCATTGAGGTTATAGTGAAATAATACATCATATACATCATCAAGCAAAAGATTTTTTTTTACATGTGTATAAAAAGAACCCATTTTCTTTTTCTAGCAGTAAACTGTTGAGCTGTGTGCTGATCGGATAGATGCTGGTGGAAAAGCTCAATACATGTCTGATAGACTTCGCATGAAACATTGTTATGACATTCGTACTTGCACTTAGGAGAGTATTGTAGCCTTGCAGGCCAGTAATAATCAAGACAAACACAGAGGTACAGTTAACAAAGCGTGCTAATAGCAAAAGTATGTTACATTATGATTCTGGGGCCATAACTACCACAAATTACTACCCAATAACATATTAAATGTAACTATTTATAGTCTGGATAAGTCTATTATTCTTTAAATACATCAGCTTACCCCATAACAAAGAAACTGCTTATTTCTTTGTTTCTTTTTATACAATCTTTCTTCAGATAGAGGCTTTAGACCCCTGTGTATGATTTAAACTTGAAGCAACTCTTTGAAGTAATAAATTGAGTTAATTTTTTTTTTTTTTCATGACTGTTTTAGCCATTTGCCTAAGAAACATCAGAGTTCAATAAATAACATCCTTATCAGTAATACATAATTCATTTTAATCTTTTTCAGTTCTCAATCAAATGAGACTGCTGGACACAAAGTTTTGAACTCCCCTATACAATTGGGTTCATTGTCTAGTAACCGTATCGACATGGGTATGGACAACAATAGTATATGGCTGGCCAAGAAAGAGAATGCTTCCGTAAGTGCTTTTATTTGTTTTGTTTTTTTCTCTATTTTAAATATTCAGCTTTTAAATTTTTTTATTTTTTTTTTTATTTTAGAAAACTAAGTGCATTATACCTCAAGGTGATCAATATATGTACCATTTAAATATAGGAGAAAAACTTACTGTATATAAATGAGTCATGAACCTAGGACTATAATGTTCGAACAGGCACATTGCTTTAGGAAAAAATTGGGCAATTTTAACTAAAAATAAAATTTTTTTTTAACTAATACTTGAATGAAAGTGCTCCCAAACCAAAAACTATCGGTCTTCTTTTTTCTATATATCTATAAAAGTGAACGTGTGTGTGTGTCTGTGTACATTTCCCTACGCAATAACTCTGTCAATTTTAAGTCTACAGACTCGAAATTTGATATACAGGGTACTGAGATTTGGGAAAATCTTTGATCGGTTTTCAGCAAGAAATTAGTCTGTTAAGAGGTCAATGTTCAACAATTTGACTTTTGAGAACTCTACCAAACTCCTCCAACAATTTTGGGTCTGAACACTTGAAATTTTAGATATAGGTTCCTTGAACATGGATCTAACTTAATAACTTGATTTGAGCCTAAAACAAATGTTTTGTTTTTTTTGCTCAACATACACCTCCAAACATCCGAGCAACGCCAGGCTGAAATGCTAGTTTCATATATAAAATTAAGTCTATTGGATTTTCAAAATCAGCTCTAAATAGCTATCTCAGTGATTTGGAATAACCAATTTTTATTTATTGTTGTACCATGTTCATCGCATAACAAAAAAACCCACTTCAGTTTCTTTCAAAATATATATATTCTGGTTTGATAAATTGCTAATGTGAAAATATTGGTAAATAATCGCCTAAAAAGAAAAATTAAGAAAAAATATTTTTATATTGATTGATCTTTGAGTTAGCAGATAAAATATGAGTGTTTTAATTGCATATATTCCACTACTAAAATTACTTCTATATTATAACATTAGCTAAAATAATTTGATTTTTACAGTTTATTTGGTTAGTCAGCTAATGTACTTCCTAACTTTTGGTGTAGTTGCTACCGGAAGAGGTGAAAATCAGTTCCTTCACTTTTATTGTTCTTCAGTATTTCTATTGTGAAGCGATTTATTTTATTAAAATATAAGAAAAGGACATTATTGAAAAGTTTGCAATACAAATTAACAAAATTATACAGATAAAAACAACACAATTTTTATTTGCACTTTTTATAACAAAATTTAAAATAAGTTTTATTTTATTTGAAATTTTATAAGAAATATATTTATGAAATTATAAAAATACGTTTTTTTAATGTGAAAAATAAGTATTTGAATTTATATAATAAATGTTTATGAAAGTATGAAAAAATAAATTAAAATGAAAATAACAAATGCATTTATTGAAATCAAAATAACAAAATTTTAAACATAAAAAAACGTATCCAATACGTATATTACGTTGTTTAAAAAGATTTTAAAAAGTGTTTTCAATAATTCTTAAAAAAAAACCCAACTAATTTCAATAATTCTTAATTAAAATAAGATTGAAAAAACTTTTCAATGATTATTAAATAAAAGAACTATTGGAATGTAATAAAAAAAAAAGTACATGCACAGGGGAGATATAGATATAGGCAGGGGAAAAAAAGCGAAAAAATTGATTTGCCTTTTCACCGCTTCCGGTAGCAGGCACGCCAAATGTTAGGAAGTACATTAGCTGACTATAACCATTTATTTCCTCTTCATATTAGATTCTTGTACAAAGAATATAAAAAATATCTATTTACTTTGAGAAAGTTTTATTAGCAAAGAAACAAAATATTAGTTTGAGTTTTTACTTTGATTGTATCTCTTAGTAGTCTATCCATAACTAAAAATAAGTCCTGATTTTGTAAATAGTTGAGTAGATATTGCAGGTTATCATCATAAATGGGTCAAGTTTTTTTTTTTTTTTTTTTTTTTTCCAAAATCAAAATTGATTTGTTTTTTTTTTTTCTTTTCCAGCAAGTAGACCAGAAGAAATTAGAAAAAGCTGAAGCGAAAATTCAAAAGAAAAATGAAAAACGAGCAAACCAGAATTCTTCTAGTGTAAAGAAGTCAACAAATGGGTAAGTACGTTGACTTTATCTTTCAGATATGTCCGCATAATTCTGGAGATTTTGTCTATTGGTCAGTCATACGTCGTCATTGCTATACACTCGGATTGAATGGACATGTTTTATTTTAGATGCATTTTATATTTTTCATAAATTCTCTTCCATTATTTTATAGGATAATACTGTTTGTTTCTTACTTATACTTTGTCCATCTTCATAAAATGTCTCAACTATACCTCTTTAGCAGGATAAGACTCCACCCCAAACGTCTTTTCCTCACTCTCCAGGATTAGTCATATGTGAAGAAAATGACTTAATAAATACTATCATGATTCGTAATTTGTACTTTTTTTCTCCAGTTCAAACAAGATATATTTGTCACTAAGCCATAAGAGGCTACTGTAATAGGGACTAAATTTATAGGAGGCATCCTTAATTGGAACTGTTTAGCAAGATATTTGTTCACAGTACTTTTAAATTTGTGCATGTTGGTACAACAGGGAGAGAATACCCTAGCAAAGTGGTTCAAGGAAAGAAACTACTAGAATAGAAAGTTTTCCAGCAACTGGAGATCTCTACAGTGAAGGGATCAGATTTTGCTACTCATCTGGTTTATCAAGGATATTTTAGGGAGGATACAAGTGCATCAAGTTTATTGGAGCACATTGTGTAGAACTACTTATAAAACAATCACAGGGATTACACCACATTGCAGTGATGAGACAGGGGTTGGAGCTTAGTAGACAGCACAAGACTTATTAGATTATAGAATCTTTTTTGGTACTCTATCCAAGAGGGAGAGATTAATGGTTGGAGGACAAATCCAGATGTGGCAGCAATACTCTATGCATTTTAAGATTAAAATGTTTTTATTAAAAGAAAAGCAAATATTACATCTTGGCCATCATTGAGAATATTCTCTGTGCACCTCTTGTGCAAAAACTTACGATCGAGAATTTTTGCCATATACTTTTAGCATGAAGAAGAGCAATACCAACAGTTTTACTTTAAATATATTTTAATTTAACTTCAGTGTGGATCCATTTCTTTAACTAGAAGTTGCTTCTGGTTAGATCATTCCTACAAGGATTCTAACACATAGCAAGGGCTTACATTACGTTTCATTCATAACATTTTAACTACGACTGGATATCTCCTTTCAAATCTCTGACAATTGAATCAACTAATTCACCCGATCCAGATACATGTATAAATGGGCTGTGGCTGATTGTGGGGGCCAGACCTTGTCAATTATATCTAAGTAGCCATATGCATCGACAAATTATCATACAAGGAGTGTTCCAAAAGTAATGCCTCCTATTTTTTATTCTGCGCGAATTAATTAAAAGGGATTACATTGTTATGATGACTGACTTTATGCATTCATGACCTGAAAGTTTAATCTCTCTCTTGCAGATATTAATGGTGTGAGACTCTAAGAAGGCAATCCCTGTTATGGATGTGTGTTAAAAGCAGAGATATGTCATTGAATTCCTGGCAAATGTGCATTTAAAATGCCAGTTACTATGTAGAAAAATAAATTCTGGAGCACTAAAAGTTGCTCGTTTTAGTGGTACTACTCCTGTCTTTGTAGCTTTTCCATTTTTTTTTTTTTATTAAAAATTAGGAGGCTTTAGTTTTGTAATGACCCTTGTATCTACAATTCAAAAGTATGTTACTATTTTATAGCTGTTAATGATTTTTCATATCACCTTATTATTTCAACTTCAGTATTTATGGATTTGTTAGCAATTTTCTTGAGTTATTTCTAACACTTTTTTGTTTATAGAAAAGAACAACTTTTGTAGCAGAACAACCTTCCGTTTTTTTTGACAAAGGCAATTAAAAACCAACAAATTATTGTATTCAAAAACAAATTATATTCAATTATAATTACAACTACAATAAAGAGTAATACTAATGTTAGTTTGAAGTTTGGTACTTTCCAAAACTGTTGTTCTAGAGAGTGTTCTTTTTTTTTTTTGTTGTAGAAAATTAGGTAGCAGAGATAAAGAGAAATGTTTTCATTCCTTTCAGTAAATTTTTTTGAGCTCTTCTCGTCCATAGTTTTTTTGTTTTTTTTTTTAATTTTTTTTTTTAGTGTTTTTATATATAGCCTCCCCTCAAGTAATACTGGGTAATTTGCATAAAATCACTTATTCTTAACAAGACTTTTAGGGCAATTTGCATATTTCCAACAGAATATGTTGTCCAAATAATTGTTTTAAAATTTTATGACTTTTTTTTTTTTGTGCTTTCAGCTCTTGCGAGTTAGCTTCTGCATCACAGCAGCTCAACCGAAGAGACATCAAATTAGATTCCGCAGGTGGCAATAAATCCTACGATATTCGGATTGAGAATTTTGATGTGTCTTATGGTGAAAAGTAAGTTGATATTTGTTTGATCTACCCTCTCAATCGGAGGGAGGAGTTGTATGAATATGGTTTGCCTTTTAGGGTAAATGTGCATCAGTACATTTATTCAGTGTTAAATATTTATAGAAATGTGATGTTCGTTCAGCTTCAGATGTTTGAAAAACAAAAGGTTGTCTTCCATAAATAAATACAAAAATATCGATTGTAAGAGAAGCTGATAGAGGAAAAATCCCTTTGATCTCAAAATGACAAAACAATATTTACTTGGTGTATAATGTGTGAGAGATGTTATACATATTTGTATTATATGGAAAAATGCGCGCATGAAAAGTAATATTCTTAAGATTTTATTAAACCTGGAAAAGTAAAGGACAAGAAATTCAACCTGGAAAAGTAAAGAACAAGATATTCTAGTAAAGTAAAAAATAAGAATTTTTTAGACTTAAAATATTGCAGCTAAAAATAAAATTTGAATATTGATAAATATTTTATTTATTATTTGCATATGTTGTTGTTTATTGTTGAGTTAGAAAGGATGTCAGTTGCTGGATTGAACTTATTTCCCCCCTATTATTTGCATATATTTATGTAGTGAAAATTGTTTGAATAGAATTAATTCGTTAGTTAGTTAGTAGATGGAATTAATAATTTTATAATTTACATAAAAATTAATAATTTTATTATATCATAATAAGGATCATTTAATTCTTTCTAACTCAACAATAAACAACAACATATGCAAATAATAAATAAAATATTTATCAATATTCAAATTTTATTTTTAGCTGCAATATTTTAAGTCTAAAAAATTCTTATTTTTTACTTTACTAGAATATCTTGTTCTTTACTTTTCCAGGTTGAATTTCTTGTCCTTTACTTTTCCAGGTTTAATAAAATCTTAAGAATATTACTTTTCATGCGCGCATTTTTCCATATAATCCATGATTTTTCCAGGCATTGCTATTGTATTAATATATAAATTTATAATATTTATTAATGATTGTCAAAAAAAATTAGCTCTCAAACACACATTTATGCAATATTTATCATTCAATCACAGTAGTTCCGAGCCAGGGTCTCTACAGAGACTGAGGTTCATGAATTTGTGATCTGTATAGAGCGTAAAGTAACAAAAAAGAAGATGGCACTCGGTGTCTTTTTAGATATCGTTGGAGCTTTTGACAACATACCCTTCAGTAGTATGTTCAAGTCGCTACGAGAACTCAATGTGCCACCAGTACTCATCCGATGGATTGAGTATATGGTGAGGCACAGAACAGTTCAAGTAGAACTACTGAGGGCAACTGTTAAAAGGGAACTAGTTAAATGAAACCCCCAAAGTGGGATTTTATCACCTTTACTATGGAACTGTATGCTGAATCCTCTTTTAAAGGAGTTTAAAAATAGGAATATTTATGCCCAGCTGCTGCTGATGACATCGCAGTGCTGGTCGCGGGTTCAAAAGCATCATTGGTCAGACGCATTGCCAAAATGGGACTACATTTTTCATCAAATGTGATAACGAAAAATTTGAGTTCATTCAAAGAATATGTATATCATAGAATTCACTAATATTTTTAATCGATAAATTCACCATTTTTTGCTATAAAATCATAAGGAGAGTTAAAAAAAAATTAGTTATTAAAAAAAAAGTTCGTTTTTTTAATTATAAAAAAAAACGATACACGGGATTGAACCTAAAATCTTTCCACCAACCCCCGGTACTCTAACCGTTACGCTAACATGTCATATTGGCAAAATCGCAGTAAAAAATATTTATATACAAAAAAAGTTATGCAAAATAAAAAAAAGCGTTAGTCACTTATGTACTTACTCTCCTGTTTGTGAACCCACATATTTTGTAACTTTTTTTCTACTGAACCAATTTTCGAAATATTTTTTTCAAAATGTAGCTAATGAGGTGTTCTATCTAACTATATAACCTGTTTGAAATTTGGTTGCGAACGGAATTAGTGGTGGGGGTTTGAATGTGTCTCGATTCATTCAATTTCGGACTTAAGCATATATTCAACCACTACCGTGGTTGAATGATAAAGAATTGAGTGTTATGTGAAGATTGGTATTTGGTAAGAAATAAGAGATGTTTATAATGTGTCTTGATAGGGTAAGAAAAATACCTAGCTACCAGGTTGCTAGATTTTTTCTGGTTGAAAGAACCTGATAAAAGAGAAGAATGTTGAGCGAATGTTTGTTTAGTGTTTGTGAGAGAAAGATATTTGTGGACTGTTATCCTCATCTTCATAGTTGTTGTTTCACAATGTTTCTGCCAATTATTCCTTTTATTGTATTGTAAAGCATGATTGTGCGACAATCAGGCAAGCATTTTCTTGAAATTATGTTATCTCTAATCTGGCAAATGTAATTTTTTTTCATTAAATTTTGTTCAAAAGTTAGAAGTAATGATTATTTGTATGAAACAAGTCCTGATGACCTCATGAAAATTCTGAAAAAAAAAAATGTTCTCCAAATTGACAAAACATTTACTTTTTTTTTTTTCACAAATATTTAAAACTCCACTCATTTGGTTTTGTCCAAAACCTAACAAAAGTTGTTTTAATGTTTAGTAATTGTCTGTATTTTTGAGATGAGGTGTTTTCATTTATTGAGATTGTCGGACTGACTTCCTCATCTTGCTTGTTATAGTCACAACGTTTTGGCCATTTTGCCCTCCGGCCTTCATCAGGTGTTTTGTATCGAACTGGGGAACCTTATACACGTCTGGTGGATAGTATGCTATCGGGGTAGTTGTTATGACGTAGGGTATTCTTCAGCTTGACTATTTCTTGGTGGTATGTAATGGTGTCGCTACTTATTGTCTCTGTTTGATGTAGGCAGCGTGCGATTCCATGTTTGATACTGTATGGGTGATGGGAGTTGAAGTTAAGATATTGTCTGGTGAAGGTAGGCTTGCGATATACGGATGTCTTAAACCCATGCTCTTTGCGTGATATATCAAGGAAGGCTAGCATACTATCCACCAGACGTGTTAATAGTATAAGAGAGGAGAATGAAACCCAAAAACCACCAACGGGCTGCCTACCATACATACGAGGCATCTCCGAAAAGATTCAGAGAATACGTGCCCCCTACAACATCAGGATGGTATTCAAGAGCGAGTCAACACTCAGACGACACCTGGTACGAGTGAAGCCCCGCATGGAGGAGAACATGACCAAGAACTGCATATACTCCATCCCATGCAGTTGCAGAAAGGTTTACAAGGGTGAAACATACCGCCCCCTCAAAGTAAGGGTGGAAAAACACCGAAAAGCGGTAACTAAACGGGAGACGTATAGCCAACCATGTCTGGATGGAGAGGGGGGGGGGACCATCGGCCCCTATGGGATGAAGTAAAAATAATAAACAGAGAGACCCACTGGAAAGTGAGAAAACTTAAAGAAACAGCTCACATGCTTGGACATAACAACCTACTGAGCAAACCAAGCGTAGAGCTGGATGCAATTTGGACACCTCTAATAGAGAGAGAAAACCTTGAATAACAACATAGGTTTAACATTAACAAAAACCAACTAAGAATTGTCCTAGTGGCATATGGCCGAGTGGTCCTAGTTACCCAAAGGTGCTGAGTTCAATCCTGAACGAAGGCAGTGAAAAGTAACATTCAAAACAGAGAATCAGCAACTATGTCACAGAGCCTAGCTGGAGTCCAAACACGGTACCCCTGTAATAATAAAGGGTTGGGTTCGAGACTCCTAACAAACGGTTCCCCAGTTCGATACAAAACACTTGATGAAGGCCGGAGGGCAAAACGGTTGTGACTATAACAACCAAGATGAGGAAGTCAGTCCGACAATCTCAATAAAAGTGTTCAATGTTTGTTTACATTATTCAAGTAGTAGTGATTACAGGGAAAGACAAGTCATGTTTTACTTATTTTTTAAATTGGATTAAAACTTTGAATTCATAGAGCCTTGAAAAACACATCCTTTTTCAAAAATAAAACAAGTAGTATGTAAATTATTTCTAATGTAAAATTTCTTAGTCTGAGTTAATTAATTTGGACGACTGACTCCACAGCATTACTTATCAGCTATTTAAAAAGAAAAAAACCTTTATCATGTACGTTGATAATTTTATTATTAATAATTAAATGAATTAAAATGGCCTTAAATTTTTTATGTTTTCTATTACAGGTCTTTATTATCAAATGCTTCCATACAGCTGATTTATGGACGTCGGTATGGCTTTGTTGGTCGGAATGGTCTCGGCAAAACAACAGTTTTGAAAATGATATCAAGGTATTAGCTCTTCTTTTAGCAATGCTTTGTTATAAAATAAGTACAACTCAATCATAGAAGCTGACAATGTATTTGATTAAAAATAATTTTCCATGTTCTTTTAATTCCATAACTAATGTTAGTGAGGATGGCTGAGAGATGGAAAAATGACTGATTACTTGAAAAGGTGCAAGTGCAGCAGAATTGGTGAGACAGATACGGAGTCTGGCAATGGAGTGGATGAGGATAACTTGCTGTATTCGTGATGTTTGTTTTTGTTTGCTACTACCATTAAGGTCTGTACTCAACATCGGCTTTACCTGGGCTTGCATGTTAGGTTTTTGTAGTCACCATAACCCCCTCCCACTCACTGTGGTATTGTTTCGACATGCACATGGAAGAACCACACATTTTTTTTTTTTTTTAATTCAATTTTCACCCCAAACAAGGCACAGTGCCACTTTGAAGTAGGGGGCTACTATTAGGGACTTAATTAGCGGGGTCATTATGAAGGGAGATGAGTAGAAAGATGTTTGTTAACATTACACTTGAACTTCTGCATATCATTGCAGTTGGGAAAGCAGAATCCCGGAAGGGAGTTCCAAAGACCCGCAGTTCTGGGGAAGAAACTATTGGAGTAAAAGGCTTTCTTGCACCTAGGGATCTCTACTGTAAAGGGATGAGACTTAGTAGCTTGTCGGATTTGTCGAGGGTAGTTACGTCGGGGAGGTACAAGTGTTTGCAGTTCGTCAGAGCATTCACCATTAAAGTATTTGTAGAACAGGCAGAGGGATGCAACATCTCGTCGATGGAACAGAGGCTGAAGCCTAGATGACAGTTCAGGACCTATCAGGTTGACGACTCTCTTTTGAACCCTGTCCAGGAGCGAGAGACAAGCAGCAGATGCACCAGCCCATATGTGACAACAGTACTTCATACATGGGCGAATGGTGGCCTTATAGAGGTATAGGATACTGTCAGGCGTAAGTAGTTTTCTAGCACGGTAGAGGGAGCCAACCTTCCTTGCAGCAGCTTTGGCAATGCTCTCAATGTATCTATTCCAGTTCATATTCCCTGTAAACGTTAGGCCGAGGAGTTTAAAAGAAGTACTCTCAGGCAATGTGTTCTTGGCCATTGCTATTGGTGGTAGAGAAGGTTTCTTATAGTTATTGAAGGAAACAAGCTTAGTCTTAGCAGCATTGAATGTGACTAACCATTTTTGTCCCCATTCCACTACAGATTGGAGGTCATCCTCTAGTGTTTTTACCATTTCCTTGATATGTGTTCATTTGTTTTCCCCTCATATCTGTTATAGAGAGTGGTGTCATCGGCAAATATACCCATCTCCAAAACAATTTTATCAGGGAGGTCATTTATGAATATCAGGAATAATAGAGGTCCAAGGATAGACCCCTGAGGTACTCCCGCATTTATGTCATATTGTTTGGATGTACGACCGTCGAGAACAACTTTGATTTTTCTATTACTTAAGAAGGATTTAATTACATTATGAATTCTTCCAGTGATTCCATGTGATTTAATTTTCCTTAGAAGACCATCGTGCCATACCCTGTCAAAAGCCTTAGATATATCAAGGGCCACCGCTCTACCCTCCCCTGTTTTGTCCAATGAACGGTATATACGTTCAGAAACTACAGTTAAGATATCTGCTGTTGAACGGGCTTGCCTGAATCCATATTGTTTGTCAGTCAGGAGTTTAGCAGCTGTTAGGTGCTGGACTAGGGCTTGATTAACTAAGGACTCAAATATTTTGGCAAAAAGCGGGAGGAGGCTAATGGGGCGATAATTTAGTGGGTCAGTTCTTTCACCAGAATTCTTGAAGACTGGTACCACAGAGGCGGTTTATCACGATGTCTGGCATTTGTCCAATTCAGCACAATCTATTTTCGGAGCTAGTTGATTCAGAAGAGAGATTAACTATTGTTTGTGTTGTTCATTGCTCACGATGGTGTTAGTTATGACAACTATATCATTTTATTTTGTTTTTTATTTAGTGCTTTATTGCTTGAATCCTATTTCAGTCACTCAAATTATTTCAAGTGAAATGATAGATCTTTTGTTTTTAGTTTTATTCATTTAGTATAGTTACATTTGATATAGCAAGCAGTTTGTGTTTAGGAGCAGTGGCCTTTTAATGTTTAAAAATAAAAATGGATTAGCCACTTGAAGCAAGTACATAGCTCAGTCGATCACAAATTCTATCATACATTACGTTCTAATGTACAATTTCTCTCTAAAAACATCAGTAATCTAAATAAAAGAAATTATCAACTTGAAAATACAAGAGGGTGTAGAAATTGCTAAGGAAACATCCTTTCAAGTCTCTGGAGAATTGCAAATCATCTGACAATTTTGAAAAATTTGCATCTCTGTAGACACTTTCAGAGATGGACGAAACATGTGTCCATGGAGAATTAAATTATATATCTATCTATATATATATTGTATATATTTTCAAATTTGTTTCAACAATGCTTAATACAGTCTGTGGATTTGTAACTTTAAAGACAGCCTAGAGAAAGAAATTCCACAGGAATTAATATACAACATATAACCTGATCATAGTTTGTAGAATCAAATAAATGCTAACATTATTCCGTGTGTGTTCTTTCCATTAATCTACGGCCAATTTCAAGCTTTATGAGAGAAAACGCAAAACAATGTCTTTTATAAATTTTACTTTAATCACACCATGACTCCATAAAGGATCTTTTCTTCTCATTTTCTCTGTTGTAATTATACATGTGATCCACTATACATGACTACAAGCTAGATTACAAACCTACATTGTTTTAAAAGTCAATAATAGACGAACCTTAACACTTTGATTGACAGTCATCTAGATAAAACACCAGGAATGATCACAATTCGACAATACATGTCATCATTTTGTCTGTCTCTAATTTGATCAATAATGTCATCTTTTCATTTATTGTGCATGGTTATCCTTACCTCTGTTTAAATGGATGATGTCATCCCGTGTGCATGGTTATCCCTGCTTTTGCTCTAATGGATAATGTCATTCAGTGTGCAAGGTTTTTCCTATCTTTGTTTTAATGGATGATGTCATCCAGTGTGCATAGTTATCCCCACCTCCATTTTAATGGATAAATGTCATCCAATGGGCAAGCTAGATCCACAGTTTATGTCTTATATGAATAGATTATTATTCCTGTGAAATAATCATGTTTTTTTTTTTTTTAGTGGTCAACTCCGGATTCCGTCCCATATTACCATTTTGCATGTGGAGCAAGAAGTTGTTGGTGATGATACGTTAGCGTTGCAAAGTGTCTTGGAATCTGATGAGAAAAGGGAGAAACTTTTGAAAGAAGAAAGAGAAATAAATGCCAGCTTGCACAAAAAGGAATCGTAAGTATTTGTTTGTTTGTTTTTTTTTTTTCTTTTTGTGGATGGTGGAGGCATCACACACTTTGTCTTGCTAAGAAAATAAGGTTTCTTTTCTTTTTTTAATATTTTATTATTGCATCTGAAAAACCTATCCATCTTGTAGGTGGACAAATAAGAGGAATGAGAAAAGTGGCCGTAGAAAAAGAGATCCTAAATTTTTTTTCTCATGTTGTCATTTGATGCCATGACTTCATGTTTGCATCCTTTCCTTATCTAAAAGTTAACCTGACTTTTTTCTTTCTTGTATTTGGATTATTTGAACTAATCTTTTAGTCTTGAGTGTTATTTGCACAACGTTTCGGCTGATGTAATCTCTGATCTTCTTCAGGTATGTCTTGTTGAATTCAGGAATCTAAACAGAATCTTTTGTTTAATTCATTTAATGATTTAATATTTAGTTGAATTTATTTAAAAATTTGGAATTACTTAATGTTTTTCTTATTTGTAAATATTGTCATCCGTCATATTGTGTCCTTGCCATCATTATTTTTTAAACTCTATTCATTTCTTCTATCTGGCACAATAATTATTTAATCAAAAATCAATTAGTTTCTTAATTCACTAGGTCAAACTTTGACTTTCCCCAAAATATTTGATATTCAAACAGGCTTTGTCTGGCAAAAAGCTACATATTGAAACGGTTAAAATAAATGTTCTTATTCCTTTTACTTGGATTCATCAGACTACTGTTCTCATCTTGGATGTCATTTTCACAATGTTTCCGTCGATGTAACCTTCGACCTTCTTCATTAACCGAAATGTTCTGAAAATGACGCTTAAGATGAGAACAGTAGTTTGATGAATCCAAATAACCAATCCTCATCTCAAAAATTCAGAAAAGTCATATCAATTGTCTTAATCATCATTTTTAACTGACTGGAAGCAAATTCGGCATCCATTTTGAAAACAGCTTTTGTTACAGAATGGATTGAGAGAGAGAGGTGAGTAAACGTGGAGTGTAGACACATTTACCAGAACCGAGGGTCAGCTGACCAGATTACGTATAAGTGACGTGGTCAGGTTGGCTAGATCTGTGAGACTGGATTTGGACTTTGAAGAAGACGGACGACTTAATAGCTGTTCCCTCCCCTTCACTGGGGGTGGGGGACGCTGACGTGTTCAAAGCAAGCAAGATTCACTTCCATATTCTGTGTCGACATTTGGAAGGAAAATAAAAAAACTATAAAACCAATTCATCGTCTTGGAGTGATAAATCTTCGTCTAACAGGTACCAGTCTCCCTCCAAGAGAAGATGAATTCCAGATGGATCAACATCGACGACACATGAAGTAAGGTATGTCGAAGAAAATGCATGTAACACACACACACAAAATCATATGAACAATTAGATATGAACACACGCAACCGCACATGAAACTAGACGATCATACGCACACGGAATTCTTTTATGACACGCATAATCCCCTTTTATGTTATACACCAAACGTCAATTTGGTGCCCCTCTATGGTAACCCTAGTGATAACGTCAATGAGAACTCTATGTAACACTTTCTCATTGACAAATCTTCATGCAGATATCTTCAACTCCTTTGCTATTAAATGCAATTTCAATTAATGATTCACTAAAACAAGGTTTTGAACCATTAAAATATTTTTCTGAAACAACTGCTGAATTTGAGTGACTTGAACTCTGTTGAAAGTCAGCATACCATCTTTTTGCCATTATTTTCAACAAAGCGAAATTGAAATAACACTTATCAAACTATTGCTTTGCTTGAACAGTGTTTTTCTCTATCAGAAAGCAATGCTTTATCAATGCACTAAATTTAGATTTTTTTTGTTTTTAAAATTTGCAATGGTGATTTTACTTGAATAACCGTAATTTGTAAACTAATAATATGAATGAGTTTAAATTTCAATGCATGCCATTCGAAGGTTAATATTTTGTAAAAGTTGTAGATTTTTTTTATTTGTGACATCATCTATATATCAACCCGACGGAATTTATTGAATAATGTCTGAAGCCACTTCTCCCTCTCCTTTGCGGTACTTTAAGCAAATGGTTCACGGAAGATTAGTTTTAATGGAGATTAGTAGTTCAGCCCGGCTTTGCTCGGGCTCTATGTACTCTTCATAACTTATATATATATATATATATATAATTATAAAACTCAAATGACTTTGTAACGGGTGTTGTAACCCAACATCCCGGTTTACAATTTCCAGTTGCACATGCGTACATAAACAAATAATCAATGCGACAATAAAACGTATTGTTTTACTGTGTACGTTTTCAGCATCCCAATTGTATTTTTTTTTCGCGTTTAAATTATCCAGATAAACAATTGTTAATACTTTCGGCATTTTTTTTTTTTTTTTTTTTTTTTACATCGTTCATTTCCATATTACGTTTAAGTAATTTTAACGCAATTTTCTTACAAATAAATCTACTTTAACCCATTGACAACGATAAGAGCATTTTACAACAGCGATGTAACCACTGCCTTCCCTTTTTTTTTTTTTTTAATTTATTCTCTATTTTTTTAGTACACCTTTCTTAAAAAACATTCATACATTTTCTTCTACACTACCAACATAAATAAATAAATAACCCACCCCCAATTTTTTTTATTTATGTTACAAATAAATAATCAATGTGACAATAAAACATTGTTTTACTGTGTATATTTTCAGCATCCCATTTTTTTTTGTGTTTAAATTTAGATATATCAAAATTTGAATTTAACTTTAAGTATTATGGTATCTATTCAGTGCACATTACCTATAAGTATGGAAAACCACTTATAATTCAATGGGTGCAAATTTTTTTTTTTTTTTTTTTCAAAAATGAACAATTATAAACAGAACGACTTATAGAAATCTATCTATATTCTTTTTTCATTTTAATATACTTTCATAGAAATGTTTTTGTTATGTCACAAAAAACTATTTTATTTACGTCAAAAGTATCATGCTTATACATTAATTCCATAGCTAATATAACATACTGACCCAATGGGTCATGGGTAGTCTAGTATATATATATAAGTGAAAATGTCTGTGTGTGTTCATTTCCCTACCAAATAACTCTGTCAATTTTCAGTCTACAGACTCAAGATTTGACACAAGGGGTATTGAGATTTGGGAAAATCTTTTTAATCAGTTTTCAGCCAGAAATTTGGCTGTCAAGGGGTTAAAGTTCAACGATTTGACCTTTGAAAACTCTATCAAACTCCTCTGCCAATTTTGGGTCTAAACACTTGAAATTTTAGATGTAGTTTACCTAGACAGGAGTCAAACTTTTTAATATATATATATATATATATATATGTGTGTGTGTGTGCATAAATTTATGAACAGTACATAGGGGCCGAAAAAAGCTGGACTGAATGTCCAGGTAACCTACATCTAAAATTTCAAGTGTTTAGACCCAAAATTGGCAGAGGAGTTTGGTAGAAATTGCAAAGGTCAAATCTTTTGAACTTTGACCCCATTGGCAGGCAAATTATCGACCAAAAACCAATTAAAAAGCTTGCCCTATGTCTGAATACACTTTATGTAAAATTTCAAATGTTTAGAGCAAAAATTGGTTGAGTAATTTGGTAGAGACTGCAGAGGTCAAATTTGTTTAACTTTGACCCCTTAACATTTGTTGTTTTGGGCTCAAATTAACGTTTCATCCATGTCTAAGTAACCTACATCTAAAATTTCAAGTGTTTAGACCCAAAATTGGAAGAGGAGTTTGGTAGAGTTCTCAAAGGTCAAATCATTGAACTGTAACCCCTTGACAGCCAAATTTCTGGCCGAAAACACATTTAAAGATTTACCAAATCTCAATACCCCTTTATGTCAAATCTTGAGTCTGTAGACTGAAAATTGACAGTAGTTTGGTAGGGAAATGTACAGACACACAGACAATTTCACTTTTCTAGATATATAGATTTCTTTTTACTAGTTAACATGTCTGGTACCATGTTTTATTTTGAGTTTCTTCTAGCATGATCTTCAAATCAATGATGACTGATGTCACCATCATCAGATGAAAACCAAGTTCAATCAAGGTATAGAATAAAGTTAATTGGCACCTTAGTTCCTATTGGAAATGTATCAATGTTAAGTTGGGTTTTAATGTTGTGAAAGTTGTCTCCCTTTGACAGTTCCAGATTTCTGCTTATTTTTCAGTGATATAAGCAACTTGGAGTTGCTCCCTTATCTATTTTCTACTGCTTTGGGCATTGGGTGGCTTGGAGTTGTCTGTCCTTTTATTGCTTGTATATGAACGGGTGTGATGTGTGTTTGTCCTCTCTGTTTTGTAATCATGTAAATAAAAGGACGTGTCTTTCTACGTTTGTGTGTAAAAGGCTAAGAAAATGTTAAGTGTTAATTAATTTGTTTTCATTTGTTAACCATTGATATAACTTCCCATATGAAGTCATTTAAGGAAGAAAGGTATATTTTCTTTATTTACTTCATAATTAACTAACAAAGTTTATTAATTAACCAACACTTATTGGCTTGAGGCAACATTCACCTAAGATAGGTTGAGCTGACTCCTTTAGTAGCACACAGCATCCCAGATGAAAGCAGGCTATGCATGACAGTTTGCAGCGGCCTAGGTAGTGATGGGCAGCCAGTTCTAACATTGCTTTTTATGGTGTGTAACCAAGTCTCGAGCAGGTCTCCTGAGCATCTTTGTCAACTTTGGAGTGGTTTTGGAGATATTGCTTCATAGATGAACTCTCTTGGGCTGCAGCATGGAGTGTGGCTGAACCTGCAAAGTTTCCTTTTTAAAAGATCTTGGTTCAGGGGAGTGTGATGCAGAATCATTTTGGCTTCTATACAATATAAGAGGCAAAGCAATAAAAATAAAAATGGATAACAAAATTTAACTTCCTCTTTTTACAAACTGACTTACACTCACAAACCAAAACTCACTACCAGTTGTTAAAAGAGCAACAGTTTAATTGAAAACACCTTTTTGATTATATATTTGCGAACTGTTAACCTCATCTTCATAGTTGTTGTTTAATCACATTTCGGCAACTCCTCTGGCATTCTTCAGGTGATTAACTGTGACGGCATAGGAATGCTGAGTTTCGTAACTGAATCCTCAGTAATTACTGCCTACATAGTTGTTGTTTCACCACATTTTGGCCAACTAAACCCCTGGCCAACTTTGGGTAAGATTGAAATCACTATCTTCAGGCAATGCTCACCAGGAACCGTAGATATTCAATGCCTCTATCCACTGCGCCACAGGCCCCAAAAGGCAAAAAAATAATAAAAATTTTAAAAAAATATGTAATATCTTTTTAATTAGTTAAGTGTTTCAGAGAAGTTTTAAAAATCCCATAATTAGTTATACATAAAGTGGGAAGTATCTGGAATTCTTTTTTCTTTGACCAATCATTGGGAATCAACCATTTCTCAAGAAAAAGTGATTTTTTTTTTTTTCTTTTTTTCCAGGAATGACAACAAATCTGACCTGATGTCATCTCGTTTGAATGAAATTTACCAACAACTTGAAGCCATGGATGCTGATAAGGCTCCAGCCAAAGCTGCTGTCATTCTTGCTGGGTTGGGATTCTCACCGAAAATGCAAGCAACTCCCACAAAGTGAGTATACAATGAACAGAAAATAAACACCCACATATGTACATCATAGTTTTTGTTAATTTATGTAGTTTTTAATTTGATAACCTTTTAATAAACTTTTTCTTTTTCTAGAGAATTTTCTGGTGGTTGGAGAATGAGGTTAGCACTTGCAAGAGCTTTGTTTTCAAAGTAAGTTGGTTTATTATTTCACTGGCATGACTATGAAAATTCCATAGCCGATTTCTTCATTGAAATTACATTTTTTTTTTTTTTTTTTTTTTAAGTTAAAATATTATGACATGTAAGAATTATCTGTGAGAGTTTGGTTTTATTTTTACACATTTTCTTTTACCAATTTTGATTAATAATTTTTTTTCTTGTAATTAAATTGACTTGGAAAAAAATTAGTTGTCATCTGCTTGTTATTTACATATACAGTAATACCTCAGTGTTTGACCATAATTCATTCCAGAGGTTTGTTCAAACACCGATATGTTTGACAACCAAAATGATATTTCCTCTTTAAATTAACTAAAATAGAATTAATTGGTTCCAATGTTTAAAAGTCTCCTTTAATCTGCAAACTTTGAGAAGTTTATACATTTAATTGCACAGAAAATTACCAACAAACATTAAGACGATTAGTCTTTTTTTTTTTTTTTTTACACAGGAGTCACCACTTATCAAGGTCCAGAGGCCACTCGAGGATAAGGGTTAATGAGTATACATTAGCCAATGTGATTATAGCGCATTAAAATCAAGTAGTGAAATTTCGTCAAATTAAGTGTAAAACTATTGTTGCCAGGTTTAAGTTTTAGAGATGATTGGTCGGATTGTGACTTTTTTTTTTTTTTTTTTACACACAGGCATCAACACATTATCAAGGCCAAGAGGCCACTCGAGGATAAGGATTAAAGAGTGTACAGTAGAAATTGGATAATATAGTAATCAATTCGGTAAATTTAACATATGGAACGGCTCATCAAGAACTTGTTTACGTTAGACTTGAAGACAACCATATTGTAGTCAGCCGGAAAGCAGGAAAACGGAAGACAATTCCATAGGCGTGCAGTTCTAAGAAAGAAGCTTTGTTCATGGAATCTACGCTTAGCTTTAGGCATAGATAAAGAGTGGGGGGAATTATTGATAGTATTTTCAGCTAGACGATTGAAAGTTTGGCGAGGGGGGGGGGGACCATAGACTGAAGCTCAGTTGAACACTTTCCATGAAAATAACGATACATCAGAAACAAACTCGCAACATCTCTTCTGTGAGATAGAGGTTGCAAGGAGGAGAAAAGGACATCTCCTACGAGGCTACGAAGTCTATTTTGAACTCTATCAAGGCAGGACAAGCCCTTTCTAGCAGCTCCTGCCCAGATGTGGAAACAGTATTCCATTCTTGGACGTACCTGGCTCTTATATAGATAGAGAATTGCATCAGCAGGGAGATATCTACTGGATCGATACAAAGATCCCACCATTTTTCCAGCGGCCTTGGCAACATGTATGATGTACGTGTTACATCTTGATGTACGTGTTCCATTTAAGATCAGGAGTAAAGGTCAAGCCCAGAAGCTTGTCAAAACTTGAGGCCTCCTGAAGATGAGAGCCATTCATTTCAATTGATGCCAGATGTGGATCAGAATGTTGATGATGTAAAGAGAGAAGCTTGGTTTTAGATGCATTAAAAGTAACCAACCACTCCTTTCCCCATTGTACCACGTACTCAAGATCAGAGGAGAGAGAATCAGAGAGAACTTGGTCGTTTACTGTCTTAGATGTGCTACCATAAATGGTAGTGTCATCAGCATAAATGTCTACAAATGATGTAAGGATGTGATTTGGAAGATCATTAATGTAGATCAGGAATAAAGTTGGGCTCAGGATGGACCCTTGAGGGACTCCAGCATTAATACTGTGAGCTTCTAATTTTTGCCCCTCAGCTACTACTCTTATGAACCTATCAGAAAGAAATGATTTAATAATTGAGAAGACATTTCCAGCTATACCATAGCTAGAGATCTTGTGAAGTAAACCTTTATGCCATACCTTATCAAAGGCCTTAGATATGTCAAGAGCAATTGCCCTAGAAAGGTTGCCTCCGTCGAGAGAGTTGCTAATCCTATGACATATAAGTATGGGCGCTAGTTCTGGTGAAAGTTTTTTAAGTATTATAATTGGAATACCGTCAGGGCCTGTTGCTTTACTGGAATCAAGGTTTTTGATTAGCTTGGCAACATCACGTACAGATATATGTATATCACATAGCGTGTTTTCTGATACAGGAGGAAATATTGGGTGTTGGCGGCCTTGGTCGCAAAGGGTAGAATTAGCTGCAAAGTTCTTAGCTTTGTCTGATGCTGACGAGATTACCTCAGGTCCATTGCTTTAGTTAGGATAGAGCACACGCTTCTGTTCATGATTCTGTTTGCTATTTGCCAAAACTGGTGGGAACCAAGCCGCTGCTCAGCTACTTTGGACTTTACGGACTGAGCATACAACTCTCTTGCATTCTTTATTACTTTCTTACAATGGTTGCTGGCAGTCCTGAAAGCGGCTTTAGTTTCCATACATCTATTACGTTGGAAGCAGTGGAAAAAGTGATTTCTGTGCGCAATGGCAGCAGCGCATTCTGGAGAGAACCATGGCTGACTGTTAGGTTTTTGCTGGAACTTTTTTGAGGATATGAAACGGTCTATACCTGCAATTAACCATTCCGTCAGGTCTGATACTATAGAGGACACATCCTTTTTAAGCATGGAACGCAGAGGTAGATCCGATATAAATGTACGGAAGCTATCCCAGTCAGCCTTAGTGTATCGATATACTGTACGATGGAGAAGTACGTCTCGGGACTTTTCATTTTTATCTTAATTGATACAACAGAGTGGTCGGAAGAGCCAAGAGGAGACAGAACAGAAACTGAACATAGTTCAGGGCAAGTTGCGAGAAAAAGGTCTAGTAGACTCTCATATTGGCCGTCATTGTCGGGCGCACGGGTGGGTTCGTGAACAATCTGAGTGAGGTCATAAGCAATGGAGAAATCATGACAGAACCTCCCCTCATCATCGGTCTTGTTTGAGTGGGTTAACCATTCCATGTTGTGAACATTGAAGTCTCCACATACGTGAATGTTAGTTAAAGGATAAGTAGATAGGACTTGGTCAATTTTCTCAGATATGTTTTTAAAGATAGTAACTCCGCTGTTCTGGGGGTGATAGAGAGTAAATATAAATGCAGTAGTGTGAGCTAATGCAACCCGGAAGCACATATAGGGTAAGTTAGGATTTTCTCTGGAGATGTCCTTACCACATGGAAAGCCATCTTTAATATAGGCACATATTCCATGCCTATGGCGATCTTGGGGGTCAGATTTAGAAGTTAGAGTATCCTTAATTGCAAACTCTTCTAGGGAAATAGCTTGTCCAATGCCAGTTTTACTTAAAAATAAAAGGTCTGGTTTAGTCTCCTGTAATTAGGTTTCAACCTCTGGAAGGTTAGAACGTAGACCCCTGATGTTGGAGAAGGAGACATGGTAGTAGGGGGTCTACATTAGAAGTTGGAGAACCGGGTTTAATCGTGTATTTTTTCTTGAAATTTGTCATGATGGAATTTTGGAATTTGTGGACTAGGTCGTCAGATTTGCTTAGAGCAGGACAGAGAGGGGAAACTAAGAGAGAAAAAGAAACTAAGAATTTTTTTTTTGTAAAACATAAGGTAAAGCCGTAACAATTACTCACTAATATGGCATCGAGAGGCCCCACTAGAAGCTACTGCATGGTCCAGAATCCATTCACCAAACGGCAATACAGCAGCCCCAGTACTTTGCACCTGCTGATAGGACAGCCTCCTTAGTAGTTATGCCAAGGTTCAGGTCCCTGACTATCAGGCGGATGACGTCAGCCTAGATAAAACGTTTACCTCCAGCACCCTTACTAGTGACATGGCTACAAGGATAGACATAGAAACAGAAAATTTCCATCATCTCTGCCAACTGTTCGCGCAAAATACTGCCAACCTAGAAAACATATATATTAAATCATATATTAAATACCTGTATAGAGGAAGAAGCAGAGAGAGATAGGCAGGTTACTGTTTGGAAGAGGAATCCACTTCTACCAAAACAGGCAAATTGTAATCTGGGGTTCTCTTTGGAAAATTTCTTGGATGAAGATGATTTCTAAATGAGGTGTTCTTTACGTCCACTTCGTTCATGTTGCATAAAGCTCTGGTCTCTACTGATTTTTTTCTTGACTCTTTGGACACATTGTAGTTCGTTGTCATCCCACGCTAAAAGAGGTAACCAATTGAATTGTAGGGTTCTGTTGCCACGCTGGTGTGCTAAAAATAACTCTAAACCGTCTAGACAACGGGTTGCGATGATGTTGTTCTAAAAATAACTCCTCGCAAAATTCAGACTCCTATGAGGACGTTGTTAGGGTAGGGGTGTATCGTCACACTATGCTTAAAAAATATCACACACCTAACCACCAATCTGATCCGATCAGTATGAATCACGTTTAACTGAAGAACAGCATTGCTTGTTTACATTCAAAGCGAAACCAGCAGTTCGAATTCTGAAATTTCATTTGACTACAAGACAAGGAAATTTACAACTTTTGGTTCGGACACAATTGTTCTATGATAAAAATGTTCAACGACCGAAGTATTAATATACGAAGAAGATTCTATTGATACAAATACGACTGTATTAAGTTTAAGTTACTTTCCTTTGTTTTAACTTCTTTCACTTAGTGTTATGGCCATCTATAATATAAATTTCACTTGTCTGTTTAAATGTATGTATGTATGTATGTATGTATGGCTGCCTAAAACTTTTGACAGAGGCGACGGATTTTCACAAGATGAATATCGTTTTGAAGCCCGACCCTTCAGACAACAAAGATTAAAAAATTGGCAAAAAACATTAATTCCTTCACGCTCAACTGGGCACTTTTCTACAGGGAGGGTCACGTTTTTCACCAATATTTTCGAAAGTCCTCCCCTCTTTTCGATTGTCTAGCCTTAATTTAAACTTATGTTACTTCCGGTTTGGCGATGAATGCAACAGCAAAGATGTCACTTTTTTTTTGGGGGGGGGGGTTCCTCCTTCGTGATATAGGTTCAAGACTGCCTGCCTACTACCAATTTATGTTTTTGCTCAACACACACCTCAAAATACCTGAGTAATGCTGGGCACCCAGGCCATGATAACTATGGGAGGAAGAAACAGTATTATTATGTAGATACTAGTTTATCTAATTTTCAATTTTTTATCTAAATTTTAAAAAATTAGAAATCACAATATAAACAAAAATGATATAAATAGTAAACATTTGTTGATGAATAGTGAATTTCATCAAATTGTTTACAAAGTATTGATTTGATGAATAAATACCTGTTAGAGACACAAAGTTTGTATGTTACATATTTGTCAGCTATAGAATTTGTTAGAATGATTTTCATCTAATGAATATAAACTCGGTTTATCTTTACATTTGCACATTTTTTTTTTTTTTTTACTTTAATTTCAGTTTTAATCTGACCTTTTATGGTATTAAAAACTTTTTTTCTCCATTTTAGGCCTGACTTGTTGCTTCTTGATGGTAAGTCTTTCTATTTATCTATAATTTAAAGGGCAGTTGTCTGTATACCTAGCTAAAACTATAGAAGAAAAACCTATAAAGTTGGTATTTTCTTGCTCAGTGTTGACCCAGATGAATAATATCTAAAATTTAGAAAAAAAAAAAAAATATTCAAGGATGTTTTACATTTATTTGATGCATTAACTAAGGGAAATAATTCTGATTTTGTTTTTGGTTTTTAAGAGATATTTAACTTATGCTGACATATTCCTTGAGCAATCTAGAAAAGTGTATGTGTGTGTGTGCTCAGAGAGCGGAATGGGTTTGGTAGAGAAGAGAGGAGGGAATAGAGGGATGGAAGTTTTAATAAGAATGTCTGTACTTTTTTTCCTTTCTGCCTTATGCACATTTCATAACCTGTAACGAAAATATTGTCTTTGGGTTTATAGGCTGCTCTTTAGAGATAATGATTTATTTATAAAAAATGGATATATTATTCAAAAGTAAAATAAAAAGGATGAAAGGTGAACAAGAAAGATGAGAAGAATGGCATGTCAAAAACATTAAAAAAAACTCATTTTAAAGATGATAATCAGAGAAAAAAAATACACCCCTCCCCAAACAAAATATTTGACACAATGTTAAGATTCTCAAGCTGCCATCTCAGATCTGACTTACAAAAATATATACATGCACACATTTTTAATTTTTTTTTAATTCTTTGTGGTTGGATGGGCTAATGCATTATTTTAATAAATAATTGTTTGAATGTGTCGAATAATGTTAAGTTGATCCAGACTTTATATTATTTAAAAACAGGATCATGCTATAATTTTTTATTTCAAGAAATCTTTTTGATTGAAGGCCCACATTCATGAAAAATTATCTCTTTATTTTTTTACCTTCAACCATAACATAGTTTATGTAGCCTATGGGCTCTCTAGATCATAGTTCGTCTACATTTTTTTTATTTATTGACAATCATCCAAGAAAGTTTGAGCTAACTCCGTTCATTATCCAAATATCAAATAAGTACTGTTTGTGCTGCAAATTTTGATAGGAAATTTAATTTTGTGTAATATTGATGCATGGGCATAACCTTAAAAGACATCCAGTGATGATGCCCATTTAAGAGCTATGGAGAATGTGTTTTCCCTGTGCTCCCAGGTCCACTTTGACCTAAAGTGGCCATACTTGTTAAGGCATTGGTCTTACCAGATAAGTCTGTCTGAAGATACTGGCTTATTGGCCCAAAATGCACCAAACATTGATGTTATTGTTTTTCCCCCCCTTTACTTTTGCAAAACTCAATCATGATCTGCAAAGTCCAAAACAAAAAACAACAATTTTCTTTCTACAAAACAATCAAACCAAACATCATGAATAAATATTTAAAGATACAAAAATTTGAATAAAAACTTAAATTTTTTTTTTTTAAATTATTGAATTCGACATTAAATAATCAAAAATGGATGACCTGCCATTAAACAAGAACAACCAACCAAAGATCTTAAGCCATTCACAATTCCAGCCTCTAGAACCATGAATTCACAGTTCAGTGATTTTTTTTTTTTTAAGTCGGCTTTCAATGTTGTCATCTATATTTTGATCTATCCTCTCTCCCTGTACCTCTTTTACCAGTGATGAGGTGGATCTGGCTGATAACACAAATTGAATGGAAATTTGTCCAGCGGACGATATCAAACATGATCAACAGATACATTGAGGGCATTGCCAAGGCTGCTGCAAAGAAGGCAGGCTCTCTTTACTGTGCTAGAAAGTTACTTACGCCTGAGAGTACCCTGTACCTCTACATGGCCACCATTTGCCCATATATAGAGTATTGTTGCCACATTTGGGTTGGTGCATCTGCTACTAATCTCCCCCTCTCAAACAAGGTTCAAAAGAGAGTCGCCAACCTAATAGGTCTCGCACTGTCAGCTAAGCTTCAACCTCTTTCCCCCAACGAAATGTTGCATCCTTCTGCCTGTTTTACAAGTATTTTAATGGATGTTTTTTACTATAAACTAACAAGTCACCTGGCATTAGCCGGTCGTAATATACACTTAAATATGATATCTTAGTTTAGGCAGATTTTGTATTTATTATTATTGTGCCAATTCTCTATTGATTATTATATTGTACCCAATAGTGATTTCAAGTTTAAGAAAAAAATGACTGGAGTGTCATTAGCTAGAATCAAAACATTTAGCACTCCAGCATTATTCGCTACCATACCATCTGAGCTAAGTTTGCATGCATATTAAAACTACAAATTAACTGACTTATGTATATTTGTGCATGCATAGAGGAGCATTTAAAGTTAACTTATGCCTTCAAAGTTCCAATTTTGACCTACTTGTTAATTCTCTAACAGATATTTTTACTGACTAAAAACCAAATGGAATTTGTTTGACAGGTCCGAATTCCCTATATATCTAGTCTCAAGTCTGTATATCAAAAATTGACAATAGTTTGGTAGATCATTCTGCGCACACACACACAGATATGGTCCCTCACTTGTGTGTGTGTGTATATATATATAGAGAGAGAGAGATAGATTTATTTTTCTATATTTTTTAATATCTTTTCTTTTTTAATTTTTAGAACCGACAAACATGTTGGATATGAAAGCGATTATTTGGCTAGAAAATTACTTACAGGTAATACTTTTTATTTATTCTTATACTGTATTTTATTGTAATTTTTGTTGGTTTTTTTTTTTTGTTTTTTTAATTATTTATAAAGTGTATAGCTGAAGCAAATTTCTAACTATTCCACTTTTTATTTTCTCATTTTTTTTAGACGTGGGTCACAACTATTTTAGTAGTATCTCACGATCGTCAATTTTTAAACGCTGTTGCTACGGACATTTTTCATTTGCATACTGGTAGAATAGACTCGTACAAAGGAAACTATGAATCTTTCCGAAAAATCCGAGAGGATCGATTGAAAAATCAACAGAAAGAATTTGAGGCTCAACAGCAATACAGAGAACATATTCAGGTTTGTTGGCATTCTCTTTTTAGGTTTTTTGTTTGTTTCTTTTTCTTTTTTCCTTTGTTTTTTCTTTTTTTTTTCTTTTTTTCTTCATTCTCTTTTTAGGCTTTCTTTTTTTTCTTTTTTCCTTTTCTTTTCTTTTTTCCTTTTCATTTTTTCTTTTTCCTTTTTTCCTTTTCTTTTTTTCTTTTTCCTTTTCTTTTTTCCTTTTCTTTTCTTTTTCCTTTTCTTTTTTTCCTTTTTTCCTTTTCTTTTTTCCTTTCCTTTTTCCTTTCCTTTTTTCCTTTTTTCCTTTTCTTTTTTCCTTTTCTTTTTCCTTTTTTTAATTTTTTTTTTTTCCTTTTTTCTTTTTTTCTTTTTTTTCTTTTTTCCTTTTTTCTTTTCTTTTCCTTTTTTCTTTTTTTCCTTTCTTTTTTCCTTTTTTCTTTTTTCCTTTTTTCTTTTTTCCTTTTTTCTTTTTTTCCTTTTTTCCTTTTTTCTTTAGCCGAAAGCTAAATCATATTGGAAATAGTTCATTATGTATGATCAATTGAAAATAAGTTGCCATTTTTCACATTGCTTGAATGCAGACAATTTTTGATTTTTAGTTTTTTCAAGAGTATTAGTGCATAAAAGACCATGTCTTTTATCCCGTGAAAAAAAAAATTATTTTGTGAGCTGGTGTTACCTTACCAAACGAACTCTTGTATTTTGTGTGCCACTTTGAATATAAATAACTTACAACAAATCTCTAAAACATTTGTCAATAATCAGATCCTAAAATATTTTTTCCTTAATTACATTGTGTAATTTTTAAAATGACATAATGTAAAAACATCAGTTTTCTCATTTCTGTCATTTTTTTTTTACAAATGCTTTGATTTTAGAACTAAATACAAATTAAATTAAAATTATTTGTCTGATTAAAACTTTTTACACCTAAACATATTGAATAGATTCAAGAAATTTAACAACTACTTAATATTTTAATTGCACAAGAACATAAACAACAGTTCTTAAATACATTTGTCAAAAATATGATTCCAAAGTATTTAGATTAATGGAAAAAATTGGCGTTTCATTATAATAGTGAAAATGGAAATATTGAATTTAAAGTAAAATTTACTTAACTGTCATGTTGCAATAATGAACATATCCAAAAATTAAGAAAAACGATATGATAGTAAATTAATTATTAATAAAAATAGTTTTTAAAAAAATTCAAGTATATATATACTTGCAGTACCCGCTAACCGGTGTTGCCCAATGGAAGTATGCCCCCCACCCCCACCCACCTCGGCAAAGATTATTAGTATGGTTGTTGTTGTTGTTACCCAACCTCCTACCTCATGTTATGAACAGCTTTTGGAATAGACACTCCCAACTTCTCATGGTTAGAACCACTATTGGAATGTCAAGAACGGGTGGAAGGAGGTAGTGTAGTAAGGGTATTGAGCAACCACCAGCTATTAAAAAAAAAAAAAAAAAAAAAATAGCAGCGAGGAGGGGGGGGATTAGAGGCAGTAGGCAGCCTGGGTGGAGATAGGTGGAAAAAAACATCCATTTAGCTGTCGAAGCTGTGGTAATATTGTTGCATAGGGATTATATTTTAGAAGATGACGTATGTATTATGTTGTTGTTATGTTTGTCTTAGAGGTTCATGTTGTGTGCAGATATATCGCGTATTTATCAAGAGAGAGACAGTTCTGTATATATAATAGACAGTGTACATGTTAATACAGGAGAACGGAGCATGTAATTCAACGAGAGGAAATTTATGATACACTGACAGATAGACAGAGAGATAGTGCGTTTGGCATTTACGTTTGACAGTTCCGTGAATGGGAGTGTTTCTATAAACATTGACACATATATTTCTTACTTATTTTTGAGATGATGATTTTCACAAGTTCTTATAATATAAATGGACAATACCTTTTCTGTTGACTACATAACACAAAGACGCAGATACCAAAAGATGAAGTTGTTTGTTTATTCCGTTTCGACTGGTCAATGGCTTTGCATTAAGGAATTCAAGTCTTACATGATTCTTCTTATAACCTCCGCTTCCAAGCTCTCTCTGACTCCTCTCTTCTCCCCTGACTGACTGAGGCTCGACTGAGTTTTTTTACTTACTATATTGAGACCCATGACGTCATTGCATGACCAACATGTGCATATTAGACACATGGCATGACATGCCTCCGTGTTTAAGCATGCATTGTTACTCACATGTTTCAAACATGTGCAATTGCACGTTTTGAAACCATTTCTGACGACCAGGAAATTTCCCATTCTCTTTGTTTTACAAAGGAATTTAACCTACGTGTTAATTCTCTAACCGATATTTTTATTATGCATTCTTTCTTAAGAATGTGAATAGATTTCACAGCCAAATTTTTTTTATAAAATATTTTAAAAGAATTAACAATTTAACTGGACATTTCATTTAAAACCTATTGTTCTTTAAAACTTATCTACAGGGTTCGATTCTCGTTTTATCTGATATCTTTTTCATTTAACTAGTTCTCTTTTTTTACTTACATAAAAAGGGGACAGCCCTTTTCATGTAATAATATTGACTGGTTACTTATCGGTCTCTGCGACTATAAATAGTTCATCTCAAAGTTTTATTAAGAAGCAGAAATTTACTTAAGAACAAAAACATGGAATCCTATCCTAAGGAAATTAAACAAAACTTTTGTGTATTTATCATTTATTATTTTTTTTTTATTAATTATTGCAATATTTGGTTTCAATTTTACATATCAAAACACCATAACAAAAAAAAATAAAACGCCTCAAAAACAAAAGAAGGTTTTTTGTTTCATTTTGATAATAAAAAAAAATAAATAAAAAAAAACTTTAAATTCGCTAATAAAAATAACCGAGAAAAATGGAGAAAAAAACAATGTTATACGTATTTATCGCAAGATGTAACCCTGTTTAAATGTTAAAACTTTAAAAAAAAATCCTTTTGGATGGGTGCGAATGTGCAACCCGTAGGTTCTTACGCGGCCCCGATATCCACTGGGCCACGACGATGGCATTGAAATAACGTCTTGTTTATTTCTATTTAAACCATATAGCAGGACTTGGTAATGAAATGAAGTCAATCCGTTATGATGTCTTATCTCTCTTTCTCTCTCTCTTGTTTCGGTATAGTGTTCAAATGTAAATAGATATAACTGTCGCTCTCTCTCACTTTCTCTCTCTCCCTCTAAACACATTTAGAGAGAGAGAAAGGGATAGAGAAACAAATTACTTAGTTGATGCTCAGTAATCACTTTATTTAATTTAAAATGTTGGCCTTCTGTATCGGTAGATGCCATATTGGATAACGGCTTGTTTGCGTGTTCATTTAAGTTTATAGAATTGTAAGCTGAAATAAGGAATCGGTCTGATCTAAGGCAATGAGAATAGCAGGAATGTTGTAAGGGAGAATTATTTTTCGAATCGATGGATGGGAATTTAACATTTGGGCTAATAGTTTATGAATCTGTTATGATGGGTGTAACCACAATATCCATACCATGTGTATATATCTATGCGGTGTTTATGGGGATCGGTAGGAGGACTTTAGCAATAGGAAGGGAAAATTGGGACTACTTCCTCTATAGGTTAATCCGATAGTGCTAGTGTAGCTCCTCGGATTGAATCTGGGATTTTATTTGAACACCTGAATGTGTCAGAAAAATCTTTAAAGTTACATAAGGTAGTGGCTAATAGGCTAGATATAAGAAATTTGTATGTGCCATCTTTTGTAAACCTACAGTATTTTGGTCCAGAGGGGAAAAACTGAGGCTTTTCTCGCAATCCAGAGATTCTGCAATCTATCATGAATGTTTTGGAAAGAGCACAAATATACAAAGTTGAAAATGGACAACATTTAAAAGATATTATTTTTTATAAATATTGTTTAAATTTTGCATTACTTTATTTTTTAAATTTCCCCATGTCTTGGTCAGATTGTGTTAAAATTACAGAAAGATATCATCAAAAATAAACTATTTAAGTTCAAAACCTTTCAGCGACCTTTTGGAAACCCTGTGTATGTATGTATATATATATATATATATATATATATATATATATATATAACTCAAATGACCTTGTAACGATGTATGTAACGCACTTTCCAGTTTACGACATCCGGTTGCGCATGCGCGCATGACCTGCGCACTGAAATATTAACGTTATTATTTCGAAATTATTATTTAACATGGGAAGAGTGGGGTTTAATATATCTTAAACGTAATACAGAAATGAGCGATGTAAAAAAAATAAATAAAAGCAGATATATCAAAATTTGAATTTAACTATAATAAGTATTATGGTGTCTGTTCAGTGCACATTTACCTATAAGTATGGCCAACCACTTATAATTCAGTAACTGTAAATTTTTTTTTTCAAAAATAATCAATTATGATAAACAGAACGACTCATAGAAATCTATCTATATTCTTTTTTCATTTTAATATACTTTCATAGAAATGTTTCTGTTATGTCAAAAAAAACCTATTTTCTTTACATCACAAGTGTCACGCTCATACATGAATTCCATAGTTAATATAACATACTGACCCAACGGATCACAGGTAGTCTAGTATATATATATATATATATATATATATATATATAAAACGGCATCAAGTCAGGGAAAGTAACTCAGTTCGTCTTATTACAATTAATGGTGGATGTCATGCAATTATCTATTTGTATAAAGTAGATGTTTTAAGTAATAATGCAGTAATATTTAACTAATTGCGACATGACAATTAAATAGATAACCTTGCATTTTAGTTGACATAAAAAGTAAATTATCTTTTTTCTTATGAAAACTCAATTTTTCGACTGTCGGATATCTCTATTATAACGAACAAGAACTAAAAAATTAAACTAACAAAGACCAGCTATACATAAATAACTTCATGAAATAAATAACTTCATGAAATGAATGAATTCTGGCTATTTCATTGCTATTAATTACATTGTTGTCTTAAATGAGTTTGAAGGCTACAGATACTTTAAATGAAAGCACTTTATTCAAGCTCCTTGGCTTAATGTTCACAAGAAACATGAGTTGGAATAGATACATCAAGATCCTTAGCAGCAGCCTTGGCAATGAGGTAGGCTTTCTCTATTGTGCTAGAAAGTTACTTACTAGAAAGTATCTTATACCTCTACAAAGCCACTATTCGCCCGTATACATTTGTCGCATTTGGGCTGGTGCATCTGCTACTAGTTTCTCGCTCCTGGATAGGGTCCAAAAGAGAGTTGCCAACCTAATAGGTTCTGGACTGTCATCTAAGCTTCAGCCCCTGTCCTATCAACAAAATTCTTGTTTTACAAGTATTTTAATAGTGGGTGCTCTGACAAACTACAAGCCCTTGTACACCCTCGATGAAAATATCCCCGACAAGCAGCAAAGTCCCACCCTTACACAGTTGAGATCCCTAGATGTAAGAAAGCCTTTTACTCTAATAGTTTCTTCCCCCAGAACTGCAGGACTTTGGAATTCTTTTTTTTTTTTTTTTTTTACAAGGTAGTCGCCACTTATCAAGGCCCGGAAGCCACTCGGGGATAAGGGTTATTGTCTGTACAATACGTTAGTGTTGGAGATTTGATAAAGACTTAAGGAGGCGGTTCATCAGGAATTTGTTTACATTGGATTTGAAGACATCCAGGTTGTAGTCGGGTGGGAAACAGGCAACCGGAACAGAGTTCCACAGGCGTGCACTTAAAGAAAGAAGCTTTGTTCATGGAATCTACGTTTTGATTTTGGCACAAATAAGGAGTGGGGATAATTTTTGACAGTGATTTCAGCTAGGCGGGTGTTTATCATGAAAGATTGGTGAGGGTGGGGGGCAGAGATTGGAGTTAAGACGAGCAACTGCCATGGTAATAACGATAAAACAAAGACAGGCTCGCAACGTCTCTCCTGTGGGAGATAGGTTGCAGGAAAGGGAGAAAAGGGTATCACCCACTAGGCCACAAAGCCTATTTTGTACTCTGTCAAGACGGGATAGGCTGTTTTTAGCAGCTCCTGCCCAGATGTGGCAGCAGTACTCCATCCTTGGACGTAATTGGCTTTTATACAGATAGAGAATTGCATCAGTAGTGAGATATCTTCTGGACCGGTAGAAGGATTCTACCATTTTTCCAGCGACCTTGGCAACTGACTTGTTTCCTACTTTAGGTTTCCTACTTCCCCAACTGTACTGACATGCAGAAGTTCAAGTGTAATGTGAACAGACATCTTGCTGCTAAACTCCCTACATAGTACCCCTGCAACTTAGGTCCCTGATAGTAGCCCCCTATATCAAAGTGACAATGTGTCTTGTTTGGGGTGAAAATGTCATTTAAAAAAAAAAAAATCTTCATTGACAAAATTTTAAGTACAAGAACTAGGATTGCTAGAACGATTTTATTTCACATACAGTCCATTTTCTTACTAGGACATTTCTTTTACAATATTTGTGGTGTATAACACAGCATTGCATGAGGAAGACTTGTTAATTTGTGTGTGATTTAATGTTTTGGTTCTTGTCCAGAATTCTCTCTATATTAAAAAAACAAAAATAAAGAAAAATCTGTATGATGTACGTAGTCAAAATGAAACGAACATAGCATATTCGAAAAATTACATAAAATGGTCAAGTACTTTATTTTTATAAAGAAAATCATTTTTTGTATCAATTAATAGGGATTCATAGGCATTACAACAAAATCTTGCAAGTTTGAATTTTTGAGTTATCTCTGTTTCTTGAAATTATTTTCAAAAAGGTGTGCAAGACAGTTGCTCCTTGAATACTCAAAATCTGATTTCCATATTTAAAAATAAATAAAACTACTTAACCAATTTATGTGATTTTTGGAATATGATAATTTTGTTTTGTCACAGGTATGTATACCATATTAATTTTATTTTTTAATTTTTTAATATAGAGGGAATTCTGAACAAGTACTGCATTTTTATTTTGAGAATACTTTAGTTGCTGGTGGAGTGGTTTAATAATTTAAAACCCGAGACCTGCTGTGAAACTTGTTCATCACTGATAGTTGACCTCAGAGTATCAGCAACATGCATTTTACCTCCAGAACCCCTCACCCCCCCCCCCATATAAAAAAAAGCAAAAATGCAAATTTTTTAACGTACCTGTAACAAAATGAAAATATATTCTAAAAATCACATGAATTGATTAAGTAATTTTTTTTGTTTTTAACTAAGAAAATCAAATTTTATGAAGTGAGAAAGGTCTGTCTTTATCCGCTATATTTAATAAAGCGAGACAATTCCATTTGAACCATTGAGATTTTAAAATCAGTTTTATAATAGCTACAACATCCTATTAATCACTAAAAATCTTTAAAAAAAAACATTTTATTTGTAAAAAAAAAAAATTGATCAATTTAGATGATATTTGGAATACAATATTTTCGTTCCATGACTGGTATGTACATCATAAAGATTTTTCTATATTTTTTTTTTCTCTTTAGGTTGAATTCTGGATAAAAACTAAAAATTATTTCTTGAATATATTACATTAATTTTTTTTTTTTTTTTTTTTTAATCATTTCAGATTTTCATCGATCGATTCCGTTACAATGCAAACCGTGCTTCACAAGTTCAAAGCAAATTGAAACTACTTGAGAAACTGTAAGTTGATAACATTGCATTATTTTTTTATAAATGAAATATTGCTTTTTGGCAAAATTGTCTGAAGCAATCTTTTCAAAAATAAACCATTTCTTAGCTACATACAAACTATCCTTTATTCTTTATTCTGTTACAGATCATATTAAGCAATCTAAATTAGGAGAGAATTGAAAAAGTTAAAAAAAAAAAAAAAAATTTAATGTAAACAAACAAATGTTTACACAATAATAAAATTTAATTTTATGGTCAGATCCTTAAAAAATGAGTAGTGGAAAGGGTTCCATAAATGGATGGTTTTATTTAATGTTACCAAAAGCAAAGCTCCTTTCCTTTAATAATTATAAGAAACCTTACCAACCACTAATTGCCATGCTTGATAGCACTCCTTAACCTAAGATTAGCAGGCAACATGAATTGGAATAAATATGTAGAAGATACTGCCAAGACTGCTGCAATGAAAATGGACGCCTTGTACTATGCTTGGAAACTTATAACTGCCAGTAGCCTATGTCATTACAAAGTCACCATTCGTCTATGCTTGGAGTATGGTTGCCACTTCTGTGCTAATGCATAAAATCATTAGTCTCTTTCTTTTTGTCAACATCCAAAAAAAGAGTTTCTAATCTAATAGACCTGTTCCATTATTCCTGTTTGTTTTGCAAGTATTTCAACACAATGTTCCAATGAACTTGTTGCACCCATGCCCCTGTAATGTAAACACACCTGACCATCAAGCAGCAAAATCCCAACCCTTCACTATAGAGGTTCCCAGATGCTGGCAGGCTTTCTATTTTTAAGGGCTTCTTTTACTCCATCCGCTTACCTTTGAAATTTCCTCCCTGTTTCTCTAACCATACAAACAAATGTAATGTGAACCAGCATCTCGCTGCATAACTCCCCACTTAAGTTGCCCCTATAGACATGGCCCCTTAAGTTTCAGTGGTAGTTTGCCTTGTTTGAGCTGAATAGAATTTTTAAAACTAATAAATGAATAAAATAAAAAATAAAAGGCTATAATTAACAATATATTTTATTTATTCAATGAAAAGTTTTTCAGAAGTATTTTTATTTTATTTTTTTTTTTGTCGTTGATGTTTCAATTATTTTGAGCTATTTTGGGATGTAGTCTATAAATATATTGACTCGTATTAATTGCAAATAGACATGAAGTGAAAAGAAACTTGGTCGACATGTACAATTCGCACAACTTTTATTTTGTTCTTTTCATCTTTTTAAAAAAATTTTCAGCGGATTATCAATTACACACGAATCTACCTGATTATCAAACAAAAAAATTGCAAAAGACTTCATATTTGAAAGAGGTGCTCAGTTTCTAATACAACATTTTAGTAAATTGATCCCCCATATTAGAACCACTTGACGAGAATATGAAACCAAATTATTGCCTTTTAATGAAAAGTCTTTTTTTTTTTTCTTTTTTTTAATCAAAAATACTTTTGTAAATAAATATCTTTTCCCATGCAAGACCAGTAGCTCTCGATACCATTAGAAAGTATCTTATACCTTTACAAAGCCACTATTCGCCCGTATACGGAGTACTGCTGTCGCATTTGGGCTGGTGCATCTGCTACTAGTTTCTCGCTCCTGGATAGGGTCCAAAAGAGAGTTGCCAACCTAATAGGTTCTGGACTGTCATCTAAGACCAGTAGCTCTCGATACCATTAGAAAGTATCTTATACCTTTACAAAGCCACTATTCGCCCGTATACGGAGTACTGCTGTCGCATTTGGGCTGGTGCATCTGCTACTAGTTTCTCGCTCCTGGATAGTAACTGGATCAACAAAATTTTGTGAATGGACATATCCTAAGTTTTCCAAATTATTATAGCTCCTCCACTAGTCTGTATAAATAATTGAACCAGGAGGAGCCATTATAAGAATTTGAATTCCAACAAATTTTGGCAAAAAAATAAAACAACCCCAAAACCATTTACTTCGCCCAAACCTACAGGCATTAAACCCTTTGTTAATTTAAGGGTAATAATCCAGTTTCATGTTTTCATCGAGTGCTTCCAATATGGGAGGGTTGATTTACTAAAATGTTGAATGCGAAAATGAGCGGGCCCCTAAAAATCTTTGAATATTGAGTTTTTTAAAAAAATAATTATTTATAATTGTCTAATTGATAATAATCCACCGGAAAAAGACAAAAAAAAGAAAGAAAAAATATACAAGAGGGGTGTGAATTGTACACGTCGATCGGAAAATGAAATTATTTATTTTGAGGAGATATGTCAACTGTTTATAATTACCAAAACATCGGCAACAAAAGGGGGTAAAAATTTGTGATATATAATAAATAAATAAAAAAAAAAAAAAAAGGGAGTAGTAGGTGGGAAGGAAGAAAAAGCAGTTCTGTACAAGTATATTCAACGTTAAAAATTTTCTTAGATGTGCTTGTAATGGGTTGCTGAACTACATTCTGGCATCAATTGTGATGGATGGCTCTCGTCTGGGTGAGGCCTCGTGTTTTGACAAGCTTCTGGGTTTGACCGTTACTCCTGATCTGAAATGGAACATGTACATCAAGTCTGTTGCCAAGGTCGCTGGAAAGATAGTGGGATATCTCTCTACTGATGCAATTCTCTATCTATATAAAAGCCAAGTACGTCCAAGGATGGAATACTGTTGCCATATCTGGGCAGGAACTGCTAAAAACAGCCTATCCTGCCTTGACAGAGTACAAAATCGACTTCGTGGCTTAGTGGGGGATGCCCTTTTCTCTACCCTGCAACCTCCCTCCCACAGAAGAGACGTTGCGAGCCTATCCTTGTTTTATCGTTATTTCCATGGTAGGTGCTCGTCTGAACTCCAATCTCTGGTCCCCCCCTCGCCAATCTTTCACGAAAAACACCCGTCTAGCTGAATCCACTGTGAAAAATTTCCCCCACTCTATATCTGTGCCTAAATCAAAACGCGGATTCCATGAACAAAGCTTCTTTCTTAGAACTGCACGCCTTAGTGGAACTCTGTTCCGTCTGCCTGCTTCCCACCGGACTACAACTTGGATGTCTTCAAGTTCAACGTTAACAAATTCCTAATGAACCGCCCCCTTAAGTAAACACTTCATCAAATCTCCACACTAATGTAATGTACTTGCAATAACCCTTATCCCTGAGTGGCTTCTGAGCCTTGATAAGTGGTGGTCACTGTGTAAAAAAAAAAAAAAAAAAAAAAAAAAAAAAAAATTCTGTTACTGTCATTTTTAACCACATCATCAAACACGCCTCTCCTCAGGATTGGAAAAAAATGATGTGTAGTCCAGCTGAAAAGCTGACTCAGAATAGTGAAACAGGATACTCAGCTGATCCTGGATCCTTATCTCTATAGGGTTTGCTGGAACCATGATTAGTTAACATTCATATCTGGTGCTGGAGTGGACCATCGTGCTTGGTTAGTATTCGTTCTAGATGCACTAAATTCTTTGCTCCAATATGAATGCCGAAACATTTTTTCTTTTGAATGTTTTACAGAATCGTGATGTGGACAGAATAAGCAGCCTTTCACTTGTTGAGCGAAAATGGTCGACAGTACAATTTGTGCATGTTGTAACTACAGCCAGGAGCTTCTGTACAACGAAGGCTGAAATATGAAGTAAATTAATGTGACCCATTCATGATGATGCATATTAAGATTAGGTCACTCTGCAGTCTTCCTGTTCAAAAGTAAATAGCTTCAGCTATAGAAATGACTCCTCTTGGAAACCCCCTCGATTATAGCCAGACGTTGTATACATTTGATGTGAAGAATGTCTGGCTGCAAACTTGAGCAGTATACTTTAGTATAAAGCAAACAATAGACTCGTATAGAGGGAGAAATACATTGATGGACAGACTGTCAGTGGTTGGTCAGAATTTTCCCTATATTAAAAAAACAAAACTATGGAAAAAATCTTTGATATTTGAACCCATGAGTGAATGAAAAATATCATGTTCCAAAAATCACATATACTGATCAAGTAGTTTCATTTTTCTAAAGAAAATCATTTTTAAACAATTTTAAGTGATCAGTGAAAATTATACAAGATGATCTCATAAATTTTAATTGTGAAGTTATCTGCCCTTGTTTCTTCAAGGTAGTGACACAAAACGGTTCTTTTTTGCTTACTAATAAAATCTGATTTTCTTAGTTAAAAATGAACTACTTGGTCAATTTCTGTTATTTTTGGAATAGAACATTTTCATTGTATCCTGGATACATGCATCATACAGAGTTATTTTAATCTTTGTTCTCAATATAGGAGAAATTTGTGGACAAAAACCAAATTTTGTATATAACTAGGGCTAGGACAACAGCATATTCTTTTCATTGTTTTGACTCTCGGGTGTGTATCCGTTAATATCTTATATGCTTTTATATAGCGATGTGGTTCGTTGTGGATTAACTGTGTCTAACATATACTCGAGTGTCAAAACAATGAAAAGAATATGCATAGCCTAATAATAACAAATGAAATATGTGTATGGTTTTAATTTAAACTTTACTCTCATTTTCTCCAAGTTCAACAGCAAAAGCATTCATTTAAAATAATTAAAAGGAGGTTAAAACTTTGACCTTATACATTTCTTTCTTTTTTTGCGCAAACAATAGAAATGTTCCTTGTTAAGAACAGATATAACATTTTTTGATTAGTTTTTATGTTTTATAATTTATAAATCCTTTGGACTACGTAACAAAATACTATCCGTTGAAGACAAACTGCTATTTTCATAGTTAGGAGATATGAGGTTCATGCCTAAAGATGCATAAAAACTCCAACTTGATTTTAATCCTATAGCCTGTCTTCAGTAATCATTAGTCTTCTCCCCATTTTCATGCTGATGAAATTATAAACATGAAATCATTGTTCTTATTTTGTTCTTTCAGGCCAGAATTAAAACCTGTAGAGAAAGAAAGCGATGTTGTCTTGAAGTAAGTTCATTTTATTTATATTTTTTTTAAACACTGTTTTATTGTAAATGTGAGGCTATGTGCGTTCATCACACAGGTCGTAGTCATCCCCATGTTGTCTACATCTGAATTTGGTGTTTGGTATTGATACTGATCACAGTATCAATCATTTGGTTTCTGTCACTGTTGCAACAAAAGAATTCTCCCTCCAAACCACAAGTTTAAAGTAAATTACATTTTGGGTTCTAATCAACTAACATACTTCCTAATTTTCAGCATGGCTGCTACCAGAAGTGATGACAAGACAAATTAGTTCCTTCGCCTTTTTTCTTTTGTGCCTATATCTCCCCGTACATGTACTCTTTTTTTTATGTTTTTACAGTGGGTGGTTCTTTTTTTATTTAATAACCATTGAAGTTTTTTGATTTTATTTTAATTAAGAATAATTGAAAACACTTTTTAAAATCTTTTAAAACTATTTTCAGGAATATTATGTATTGGGTACATTTTTTTTATGATGTTTGAAATTTTATTTTGATTTCAATAATGTTATTATATACTTTCATAAACATATTTATTATATAAATTCAAATAAAAAAAAAACTTTAATTTTATTAAGTGCAAATAAAGATTAATTGTTATTTTTATCTGTATACTTTTTGTTTTTATTGTATATTTTTTAATGTCTTTTTATTTTAATACAATAAATCGCTTCACAATAGAAATACTGAAGAGCAATAAAAATGAAGGAACTGATTTGCCTTGTCACTGCTTCTGGTAGCAGCCATGCCGGAAGTTAGGAAGTATGTTAGTTGACTATAACTACATTTTGATAGACATCACAATGATACTTGCTTTATTCTACTGAACAACAGGCTTTTAAATCAAGACAAATATATCTTTGAACCAAACACAAATAGTCTATCTGTTTAAAGCCCAAAGACTCATCTGTCACAAACAGAAGCCCCAATGTATATAGATATCACTTGGGACTATACTCAAGAGATCGGCAGTGATGGAAATTGGGTAGAATTTGATTGTTTAAGAGGATGACTCAACAAGAATTTGTTTGCATTATACTTGAAAATAACAATGTTGTAGTCAACGGGAAAGCAGTCCTGCAGTATAGTTCCATAGACAAGCAAATCCTGTCTCACATTAATGATAGCATTTTATCAACTGTCTCCATAGCTTAATATTTGCTTCTTTAATAACATTTTATCAAGTTTTTGTTTGTTTTCTTTACTGGCCTCCATATTTAAAACATTTTAACTTTATATTTTTGGGGGATTGCACTTATTTAACATTTTGTTCTCTGATGTAATGAATACGAGTACTTCCGGGTTCTTCCTCACACGAATATGATTAGCTGGTTAAGCCATAAATACAGACTAGTAGCTTGGAAAGAGACGTCAAAAGATGCACCGAAACCTCACGCTAAGAATATTACTAGCTATGACCAGGAACAACTATTCAGTAAAGCAACTTATTAGATTATTAGTTGAAATGTGGCCAAGATCACTCAGCTGTTTGAAACGAATGTATCCCTTTTTCAAAGCATATAAAGATAAAATAATTCAATGAATTATTCTCGGCATCAATCTCCTTTTTTATTGCACCCAATTTTCTTGATCTGAGTGTTTGAACCAAATTTACATCTCAAACCGCATCACTCTACTGACATCTTGACTTTTAATTATGTATTTGTGCTGCTTATTGTGAGGTTCATGTGTGAAGCCAGGTTTTCATGTTGCTACAAAAAATACATGTGGCTACACAATCTTTTCTTTACAACCATCAAATAACAGCTTCTCTTGGTAACTCTTGTATAAGTACATCTGTGTTCCTCCTCACATTAATATGATTGGCTGATTAAGCCATAAATATAGACTAGTAGAGTAGCTTGGAGAGAGATGTTGAAAGATACACCGAAAGCCTCATGTTAAGGATATTACCAGCTACAACCACAAACACCCGTTCATTAAGGTCACTTGCTAGATTATTATTCAAGTACTATAGCCAAGACCACTTGGCTACTTCAAATAAATATGTCTCTTTTGTTGGACATATTTGTTTAAGACCACATGAAAGAAATCTATTGTTAAATGTTTTTATTGTTTCATGTTTTACAATTTTTTTTTTTTTCTAAACATTTCTTTTTTGTTTTCAGATTTCCTGACTGTGATAAACTCTCACCCCCAATTTTACAACTTGATGAAGTTGACTTTTATTATAACAAAGACAAAATCCTCTTTAAGAATATTTGTGTTAATGCATCTATGGAGTCTCGGATATGTATAGTAAGTTTTCATAAGTATTTCTCCTTCCATCACCAAATAAATTTATTTGCTATCATTTTATTAGATTCGTTTGTGATTTTTATATGCATATGTGTGTGTGTGTGTATGTTTGATATCTATTTAACAATAGGTTTTAAATTTGCCTTATGCTGCGAGTTACTTAGATTAGTGTTTGGTTTACCGCATTTTTACAGATGATTGTTACTTTTCTCCATTGTGAAAATGCTGAAATGTTTTTTTTGTTTTTTGGGGTTTTTTTTAAAATAATTTTTTATTAATAGCACCTCCTCTCACATTATGTATAGTGTTTTATCATTGAACAGTGAACTATTATTAGACGACAATTTTTAATATTTCCAAAAGAAAACTATTGTTAAAAAATATAGATGATTAACCGCTTGGGAGTAAACCAGTATTTTATGTGACTGACAATTTTTGTTATTTCCTTTTAATACTATCTTAGACAACTGGCTGAGCAGTGTTTTCGTAAGCAAGGCTGGTTTCTATCACCGGTTATATTACAATTATATTCTTGTCATCCATTACAAAATTGTAACTACACTGCGTATCAAATTATTAGCGTGTTTACATTTTCTTAGATATTTAAGGAACAAGTGAATAAAAATCTATGAAATTTTGAGAAAGTGCTTATAATACTATTCAGCTACTCCAGTCATAAAATATAAGTATTTAAAGTAGTATCAGTGAAACTAATAGCAGAAGATAGGAATATCTGTTGATTTCAATATGTCAAGTTATTAACAAGGTTGAGAAAAAAACACAATATGCCCATAACTTGTTTATTAAAATAATTTTTACGCATTAAATGAAGTAGGAAAAATGCTTAGAACACAATAACTACATAGCAATTTCTACGTTGACATAATTAGTAGGGGATATGCGATACTTTTTTATGACTGACTTGTAAAAGACGCTGGTCCACAGAATTAGTCAAATTTGTGATTTCATCAACAGTTATTCCTCGCGATACCTCTTGGAGAGCATCCCACAACTCATCTTTGCTCTTAAATTGGTGTCCACTTGCATAGAGGTGTCGCTTCATGATACTCCAAAGCTTCTCAATTGCGTTTAAATCTGGTAAATTCACAGGCCACTCCATCTTCCGTAGGCCAGAGACTCCCAGTTGTTGCAAATACTCTTTGCTTTTGTTTGCTGCATGGGAGGAAGCATTATCCTGCATAAAAATAATGGTTCTTCTGAATGTCAACCTTTGCTTCTTCAGCTATGATTCAAAGTGCTCCTTCAGAAAAGCTATGTAAGCATTTGACGTTATTTTTATGCCTTCTGGGACTCTCCATGGGCCAACTAAAGTACCTTCGATAATCCCAGCCCAAATCATTATCCCACCACCATCTTCTTGATGTCTAAAACGCTGATGACGATGTCGTCCATCTAGAACCCATCCCTTGCTCCAGCCATCTGGGCCATAAAGAGTGACACGCACTTCATCCATGAACAAAACTTTGAAAAGAACGTTTTCTGCCCATTTCAATTGGTTTTGTATGTGATGTTGCTTTAATGGAGGCTTTGTCACAGGCGTAACAGACTTTGCCATTTCTTTCAGAAGACGACATCAAGTACTTTTTGAGACATTCTTCAATCCGGCTTGGTCAAAAACTTCTCGATTTATCTGCCCAGGGTTCTTAACAACTTCACGTTTAATTTGGAGTAGAGAACAGCATGAAACAACTCTAGATTGACCTTTTATCAGTTCTCTTACATACGTTTGTAGGGTCCTTGTCAAAGTTCTTCAGTTTGATGGTACCTTCCTATCATTTCGATATTTCAAGGGTAGTTTTGCCTTTTTTGGAAGTCAATTTCTAAAAGCTGTCCGACACATGACAGCATGTAAAGTGGATATTAAACTGAATATGTGATAAAAATCTAAATTTTTTTCTGTAAATTTATTCTGTCAAACATGTATTACAGTGATGATGTATGAAAGTGAAACCTGACGAGTTGAGATGAGGACTTGCATTGCATGAAGAAATGCTATGGGAATGTGTAACGTAACTCTTAAAGCCAGGCTCAGATCTGATGAACTCAGGGGAAGATTAAATGTGAATACTATAGGGAGATGCGTATAGATCAGGAGACTTGGATGATCTAGTCACATTGAAAAAAGTGGATAAGAGTTCTTGAATTAGATGTAGAACAATTGAGGCAACAGGCTTAGTCGACAGGAGGTCAAGGAAAAGATGAGAGGAAGTGATAAATAATGGACTTGAGAGAAAAAGGGATAAAGACCTGAATTGATTAGCTTGGAAGTCAATTTCTAAAAGTTGTTTAACATATGCCAGCATGTAAAATGGGTGTTAAACTTAATAGGATGAGATAAAAATCTGTTCTTTTAATAAATTTAGTTTTTTGCTAATGCATTTCAAGATATTTAAAAAAAAAAAAAAAAAAACTTTTTCATATTTAAATACCATTATCTTAAAGGCTTTAAATATTGAAACCTAAGGATGTCAACCTATTTTTATAATAAATTTTTTTTATACCCCAAACAAGATATATTTCCACTTGAACGAAAGGGACTACTCTTTGGGATCATGTCTAACAGTGGAATGTGGGGCGTTGAGTGGCGAGGTGTCTGTTCACATTACATTTAAACTTCTGTATGTTAGTACAGTCAGGGAAACTGAAGGAATTCTATTCCAAAGTCTAGCAGTCTGAGGGAAAGAAAACTTAGAGTTGAAGGCGTTTCAACATCTAGGTACCTCAACCATGAAATCTAGGTACTTCAACGATGAAAGATCTTGATTTTGCTGCTTATCTAGTTAGTCATCAGGGAGGCACAAGTGCTTCCTTTTACAAGCTCAATCAGTTTTCTATGTCTTTAAGTTCTATTTGAGATACTTATTGTTCAGCTACTAATAACTAAGTTATGTTGTTTTTTTTTTTGTTTTTTTTGTGATTGATTTCTAGGTTATTACATTTGATAATAGTTGTTGTGTATTTATTTGAAATTTTCTGTTGTTAATTTTATTGGTTCAAATTATTATCATATATTGTTAAACAAATCATACCATGACTAAAATATTAACTCAAATATTCTTTTTTTTTAGGTTGGAGAAAATGGAGCTGGTAAAACTACTCTATTGAAAATCCTTTTAGGAGAACTTAATCCAATTAAGGGTCTACGGATTGTGCATCGAAATTTAAAGATAGGTTACTTTAGTCAGCATCATGTTGACCAGTTAGAAATGGATATGTCTTCTATAGAACTGCTTGCACAGAGATTCCCAGGTAAGCAACAATGTTACTCTTTTGTTAGTTTCTTTTATATTAATATTATCAGAAAAACTAGCAGTACCCATGTACTGGCATTGCCCGGTGGATGTATGGCATAAAGCCAGAACTTATTCAGTAAAAGCCCCCCCCCCCCTTCTGAAAACAAATCAACTTACGGTTGTCAGCCCAGGAAAATAGTGGGCGCTGGTAGCTGAGGCTAAAATGAAATCATCTAGCTTCCACTGTTGGGCATTTTCTGGTAGTGGCAACTAGAGGAAGCCACTGGCTGTCAGTGTCAGCACTGGAGGTTACTGGCGATTAATGTTGGTTTGGGGGGGGGGCGATTACTTGTGGGTGTGGCACTAACTGCTTTTGCAATTGGCAGTCACTGGTAGTCCTGATCAGTGTTGACCTCTACTGAACTGCATCGAGCTGGAACTGTATGCCGTCAACTGTTGGACATTGTTGAGCAGTGGTATCCACTGACTCACTGGATGCCTGTCGTGGGCACTGATGGTTACTTGCAATTAGTGATGTTTTGGAATTTACGAAGGGAGCAGTCTTTATTTCAAGCATTGTAACCGAAAATAATAATGGGAGAAAAAGGTAAACACAGACAGCTCTGGTGTGAAAAAATGTGACAAATCTAGAAAATTTATCAGTTATGAGAAGAGAGGGAGGAGGAAATAATAATTAAGTAAAAATCGTGCTAGCACTGTTAAATATGACTTATTTCCAAATGTGGCTCTCTTAGGAATGACTATAATAATTTCTTATAACAAACGAAAGCAACTGGTAATATGTGCAAAACCCACATCATATATTGGCGTCTGACCATATTGAATTTATATGTGGTATCTATATTTGCCAAGCTATGTTTTTTTTTTTTCTTAGACGGGAATAAATGACTTTGTTTTATTCTATATAGATTAATATATTGTGTGCATGTGCACATGTTAAAAGGCTATCACAATGCAAAGAATAGAAAGTTGTTAGTGTTGAGGAAAGAAGACAAAAACAAGTTATATTCTATATATATATATATATATTTTATATCAATAATAAATCTTACTTGAAAAGTCAAACTTCTATATAGTAATCTGCTGTTTGACAGTGTTCCATAATATATTCCAAGGAATGTCCTCCTGTAGTGTCAGTCTAAAAGAAATAAAAAGTTCATAAAACTGCAAAAAAATTAGTGATAGTAAAATATGTGATGTTGTGCAACCGCATGTGCTTCCTCTCACTTGACATTCACCGACACCAATGTTGTTTCTGTGGTTTTCTTCGCTTTCATCTTCACTTCTGGCTTAGTCATCATTGATAACTCGCAAGTATAAAAAAATAAAGCCACTCAAACGCAAGAGAAACAAATGACTCCAACACCTTGAGTTTGAGTTTGTGCGTAATACCATCACAGGAAACAACCCCCTAAGCGCTAAGGCCCACATGTACATCTTCTGTTAAGGCAGTGTTTGTCAGTTGATCTCAGCTCCTTTTGATCGGCTCCAAATGATGACCAGCATTCAACCGTTTCCAACTGGAAAACGGTCCTCAATCGTCGCAAAGTCAATTTTGTGTTCCTAACTGTCATAAACCTAATTGGCACTCCTAAAACTGTCCATAAACTTACTCTAAATATACTCATCTCTATTGTTCAGTCCCAAATCATTGCCACACTTTGATTAACAATCCTATTCTAGTTTTATTTTGTGTGCCTTGGTGAACAATTTCCTTTACCTTTATCTTTCTACTAAGCTTACTCCCTATAACCTTTGTTCAGATGATCAACTTATTTCCTCCTTTGTTTTTCTTTTTTTTCTTTTTTGTTATAGTTTTTTTTTTTTTTCTTAACACTTTTTGTGGCGTGGACATCAATAATATCACATTGTGACTTGTTGAAATTGCTAGTTTGCAAACGACAGGTATCGGTGTTGTCTGAAAAACAGTCACAGCTGAAAGCAATTTGTCAGGCAGAGATTGATTGCAGCAATTTGACAGGCAGAGATTGCTTATAAAAGATCATTAGCAAGTAGTGGTTACCTGTTCGAGGTGACAGAGATTTCCATATCATTCTTCGTCATTCAATTGACACTTTATTAATTTTAATGATAAACTGAATGCCTTTTTTGGTCCCCTGACAAAAGGAAGGTGAACCTGTAAATTCACTCTTGTCCATTTGCCTATTCATCTGTCCGCACTTTTCTCAGTAACTATGCCTTGGAATTTTTTTGCATAAACATTAAATATGATATGAGTAAAAAGTAACAGAACAGATTTTCCGGGAAAACTCCGGTTGCCCCCTTAGGGGTGCCTTTTGAATTAAAATGGCTAAAATTGACACTTTTGTGCTTATTAAAAAAATTGATGCCTTGAATTTTTATAAAACTTTCTGAAAAGTTATAACTAACTGATTTCTATATAATTTTGTTTGTGATAACTCTTGGGTGTGCTTTTAGGGCTAATAAAAACACTCCATTTTTGGACTATTTTACCATATTTGTCCAAAATTTTCTGTGCATGTCTATTTAGCAGTTTTGCATGGTGCTGAACTCAAGCCTTGGGGACTTTTGGAGTTAAATGGGGGGGAGCATTGATGGACTTGGTCATTTCTTTCTTTTTGCATGGTGCAGAATTCAAATTTACATATGTTCAGGCCTAAAACTGCACCGGTTGTTTATTTTCACTAGGATTTGATGTCGACTGGGGACTTTTGGGGCTAAATGGGGGGGGGGGGATGCTGAATGTAGTCATTTTTTTTTTTATGCCTTGTTCACTGTGTACTCACAGGGGACCATGCATGCTTCATGTGTTTTTTTTTGTTTTGTTTTTTTAGTGTTGATGTGGTGACTTGTTAGCAAAAAAATTTTAATCAGTAATAGCTTTTAGTGCTGCCAAGAGACATAAAATATAAAACATTTATTTTTACTTTAAAAGAAAGATAGATAATAAAAGAAATGATATTCGATTTTAAAAATTCTAATCAATTTACTAATTTAAATTTAATTATGATGCAAATTTTTTTCAGGTAAACCAATTGAACAGTACCGATCAATCTTGGGATCGTTTGGTGTCACCGGTGAACTTGCAACTCGATCTGTCGCTACTTTGTCTGGAGGTCAAAAAAGTCGAGTGGCATTTGCTGTAATGAGTTGCTTAAAGTAAGTATTTTTTTTTTTTTTTTTTTTTTTTTTTTTTTTATAGATCATGTGATGTCTCAAGATACTGGTTTTCTAACCCCTAAAATACACCAAACATTAATTTTTTTTTTTCTTTCCCTTTGCAAAACTCAATCATGTTTTGTAAAGTTAAAAACAAAAACAATTTTTCTCTACAAAACAACCAAATCAAATTCCACAAATAAATATCTGGATATATAAAGAACTTGAAGCATAAAAACATTTCTTCAAAATTACTGGATTCAGCCTTGAATAACTTGAAAAGGGTTGATATGCCATAAAACAACCAAACTAAACACTACTTTTAAAATGCAGAATGAGTCCTTGGAAACTTTTACAATTTTAAATGGTCAGGGCCACTTTGGAAATTTTTAAATATTTAAGATAGCTGATAATTTGACCATTCATCTCCAACAAACATTGGGATTTCTTTATTGAGAAAATAATTAATAGAACAATTTGTTGGAACATGCCAAGAATATAACTTGTACAAATATTTCTAACGATTTTGTGATTATGGTATGCAGGGTCATTATTAATTAATATTGGCAGGGTTCAGTTTTTTTTATTTATTTTTTTTTTATAATGATTTTTTTTATTTAGAAATCAGTCTGGTCTCTGAAAATGCAAGGATAAATACATTATTGATAGAAACAATGAAAGAGGGTGTAAATGAAGATAAAAACAATAATTAAGGTGCTGGGTTGATGTTGAAAACATTATCCTGCACTGCTGCCAGTGAGACATGGTATAATGTTACTAATCAATTGGATAAGAATAATGTAGACTTAAAGCTTTTTAAAGTTATTTATAAAGGTTTATAATTTTTTTTTAAAATTCATAAATTAACCACAAAATTTTTCAAACATTGCTTTAGAAAATTTCACTTTGTCTACATGAATATAGTTGACTGAAGTGATAATTTCACTCAACATTTTTTCTAATGTAAGTCTGCTTGACAGAATTCTTTTTTAAATCCAGGAAAAGCAGATTTCTGCTTAAATTGCTAGAATTTCTCATAAATGCAAGCTTTTGATAAAATTTTTTTTTTTTTTTTTTTTTTTTTTTCATAAAAAACTGATTTTTCCCCTTTTATGACAGCTGTCTATGAAAACTGAGACTGATATTGTTAATGTTGTGTTTAAGGCTAAAACTTCAAGCAATTCATGAAGGGCCTAGGCAAAGTAGATGACTTGTTCCATCAAAAAGTGAATTACTATTCCTGTCTGCCATCGATGCATTCAGTATCTTTCTCTTAATTTTGATTTCCTTATTTGAAACTATTCAGGAATGTTTTTTTTTTAAACTCTTAAATATATGAATGAATATAGATAAAGTTAAGACCCACAAATATTAGCAAACAGGCTGATAGGAGGGGAGGGATCCCCACATACTTGGAGTGCAAGAAGGGAAGAAAAGTGAATACTTATTAATTATTCTCTCTTTCTCTTTATGTAATAAACTTTTTTTCACTAAATTATTTTAATAAATAACATTTTTAAAAAGTACATTTGACTACTCTATTGCATTTTTAATTTTGATAAATAACTAATAGTAAAAAAAAAAAAATACATAAGTCATCTAGTCGCGAGAAACTTGCATACAGACATGAGTTGTAGGTGCACAAATTATTAATATAGAGATTAGTTTTTATTTTAATTCTTCCAAGTAAATCATAACTCTTTTGTTAATTTGGAAATTAAAAAAAAAATTTTCCCCCAATATTTTGTTGACTGAGCTTTTAATTTCCTTTGCAGCCCAAACTTCTTCATTCTTGATGAACCTACAAATCACTTGGATATGGAAACAATAGAAGCACTTGGGAAAGCTCTTCAGAAATTTCAGGTATGACATTTGAAAAAATCTTGAGTCATATTTCCATCAAACACTCCATATTAGGAGGAAATTGAAAATGTAAAATTGACGTTAACAGTAGTTATTCAAAATAGACAAATCAAGTAAAGTTTTTTTTTTTTTTTTAAAAGACTTATAATTTGATCGATACTTCATTCAAAAGTTGTTTTTTTTTCCCTAATAAAAACTATAAAATACTTTTTATTTAAACTTGAATTTCATTTTAAGTTTAACTTTGATTCATGTTGTGACCTTCAGGCTAACAATGAAAATAGTTTTATAATTAGAATCTATTAACAAAAGTATGTTACAGAAGTATACTTCATGATTCTAGGGCCATAACTGCCACAAAGTTTAGATGTAACTATTTATTGTCTCTGGCTAAGTCCATTTATTCTTAAACTGGGTAGATCAGCTAACCCCATAACAATTCAAATAATTGGTATCAAGTGAAATTTTACCATTTTTGTTTCTCTCCATTTGGAGTGTGTCATGGAAAATGAATCTTAAATATTTATTGCTATTCAATTTAGCCAATTTTCATAGCTATCTAAAGAATATGATATTGCAAATAGATTGATGCATTTAAGGTACTATTTTTATATCTGAGGAGGTGCTACCAAATCAAACTGAAGACACTGACCTAAGATGCATTAGCATTGATGTTATTGTTTTTTATTTTCTTTCCATTTGTAAAACTCAATCATGTTCTGCAAAAACAAAAACAATTTTTCTCTTTTGTTTTTCTCTCTTTTTTAATTCTTCTATCTCCCATAATGGGGTCAACAGTTTGCCATGGTTAACAACCTGTAATGCTTAAAGACGATGTCCTGGTGGCTGAGCAGTTTATAACACTGGAAAGCAGATATGCGCACTATAACTTTGGCCCTGGATTAGATGGGTGGTCAGAGAGGTCTGAACCAATTAATCAGATGGTCATATAAAGCCCTACTGTATAAAATCCCAACCAAACTACTTTCCCAACCAAACTACTTGCAAGAATTAATATTCTTACCCCCCCCAACTAATAACTACTTATAATTACTCCTCTCCCCCCCCCCCGAAAAAAAATATTGTATAAAAAAAAATTCTGAAACAAAAGTCACTTGTTTTAATAGTACTACTCTCATCTTTGTAGCTTTTCAACATTTTAGTTTTTTGAGTTAAAAATAGGCTTTACTTTTGGAATGACATTTGGTTTTTCTTGATAAATTGAAAATAAAATGTTACAGTTTAGGTTAACAGTAATTTTAAATAATTTCCTTAGGATGAGAAAAATAGTTTAAATATTTTTTTTCCAGATTTCTTAAATTAACTGGAAACCACTAAAAAATGATTATAAGTAACAGAATTATACACTTGTTTGTGTGTTTTTTTTTTGTTGCTTTTTTTTTTTCATCCCTTGTTCAAGATACCGTAGAGAAAGGATACAAAAAATTAGGATATTGAAATATTAAATATTTGCGTCACGTCATGTTTATCAATAAGTGTTCAAATCATTTTTAGCTTCATGCAATCTTATAATTGCTAGTATATTTAATGTTTGTATTTGCGATAATTTTATTTAAATATTATTTTTTTATATTTTCAATTCAGGGAGGAGTGATCTTAGTATCTCACGACGAGAGACTGATTCGCTTGATTTGTAACGAACTTTGGGTCGTTCAAAATGGGACTGTAACTAGTCTAGAAGGCGGCTTTGATGAATACAAACAGATTGTCGAGAAAGAAATACAGGCCGCCCTCTGACCTGTCATCCACCCAAATCTGCACAAATCCGTTTCCTTGCTTACAACAAGAACAACTGCATCAATCCAAACAAAAAAAAATGATGATATAAAAGCAAATTACTTGACAATCTGCTTTCCTGAAATGTTTATAAAGCAACTGTAATAAAAATGGAAGACAAAGAGAAATTCTATTTTCAGTGGTTTTTTTTTTTTTTTTTTTTTTTTTTTTTTTTTTTTTGTCCAGAATTCTCCCTATATTAAAAAACAAAAGCACAGAAAAATGTTATAATGTACATACCCGTGACGGAACAAAAAGATATTTAAAAAATCATTAAAATTGATAGTTTTATGTTTATAAAGCAATAAATGTTAAAATAATTTTAAGCGATTAATGGGAAATCATAGACTGATCTCACAAGTTTCTATCATTGTTAGGTTATCTCCTTTTGTTTCTTCAAGATGGTGATGTGAGACAGTTTCTCCTTGCTTACTAAAAAAAAAACTTTGATTTTCTTATTTAAAAATAAAATTACTTAATCAATTTGTGATTTTTGAAATATGACATTTTCATTTTGTCACAGATACACACATCATACAGATTTTTTTTTTTGAAATATTTTTTTAAAAAATTCACTTTGAAATTTCTTACATTTATTAAATGCCTAAAAATCATTGATTCAATTCTTGGATGTACTTCCTTTGATTTGTTTATTTCTTTATATTTTTTCTTCTACATTTCACCAACAGATGTGAAGGCCATATTGTTTTAGTTTGATTAGTCAGAGTATAACTTGTCTCAGTATTAGTTGTCAGTCACATTTTTTTACTTTTTTTTAAATTTCTTTTTAAAACATATGATGCAGAATTTGTCTCGTTTCAAAACCTCAGATGTATAATATTACATCAACCCAAATGTTATGCAAATAAAACTCAAGATGAGAACACTTGTCCGATTAATCAAAATAAATCCAAACGTAACAGAATTTTTATAATGTGAGTTTTATACATAGGTAACCCCACCCCAATATCGTCTGTCATTCTTAATAAAATACATGATCATTTTTGCAGTACTACAATATTTGGAAGAAGAAAACTTTAATCTCTCTGAATTGTCCACCAAGTTCAGTCAGAAATTTCCAACAGTTTTTGTTTTATTACCGTTCAATGATATGCTTCAAACACATGTAGATGAGACAAAATTTTCAATAACTGCGACACACTCCTCTCTTAGTTGTGTCGTTAGTGTCTAAGTTTAAAATTATTCCATAAGCTGTGAATTTGTGGATGCACATAGACAGGAGATTTTTTTATTTTTCTGAATTTTTAAGATGAGGATTGATAATTCATAGTATTTGAATTATTCAGACTAATGCTTAATCATATTAAATCCTTGTGAAGGTTATACACACAGCATTTCAGACGATGTAACCATCCCTCCTCAATTTTTTTAATCATATTCATATAAAATTTTTCATTGAATCAACTGATATTTCGGGTAAACCTATCCGTCCCCCACTGCTCAACAAAACAGGTCGTCCAGCAAGTGACATTTGCTATCATCAAATTTTATGTTTTGATTGTTGAAATGTGATTTAAAATTTGTTTTTTTCAATTAAATTTAATAAATTTCTTTGACTACTGGATAATTTAGAAATATTTGATTATTCTAATTAGAATCGTTTTTTTGTTTTTTTTTATGAAATTAAATGGAAGATTCTCTAAAAATAAAAAAAAAACTGAAAAAAGTACTTTGGATTACTATTGATTAAGCAGCAACTTTTTAAATAATTCTTTTTAATAGACTTTTTCTTTCACTTCTCTCGCACAAAAACTCCCAGGGTTTGATATTTTGTGCAATTTTCTTTTTGTAATTTCTCTGCTCTTGAGCATATGGTACAATTAGCAATACACATGGCCGTTAAAACGCTTTGGATAATCACAGATTTCAAGGGGTTTCTGCTAAAATAGTCATATTTTAAAAACCAAAGCACTTTAAGTCTTCAAAATACCACCGTTTTGTTCAGAAATGAATATATTTTCAAATGAATTAGTAAATAACATACATTTAAAGTGATAAAAATGTGAACATCATAAAACGGCATTTTTAGTAAGATTTCTAAACATTCGTACCGTGTTTCTGTGAAGAATTTTTTAATGAAATTTGGAAATTAGCCAAAAGAGATGTCATTTTTAATAATTTCGAGTGTCCGAAATTCATTTGACGACTCGTTTTTTTGTTGTGTTAAAAAAAAGATTTCAAGATGATGAGTATTGAAAATTTTGAAAAAAAATTTCTTCGGACACTCACTATTAAATAAAACAATCTTTTTACTATGTTTATTCGTTAAAAAGATGATTGGACAGTGTTTTCTCTAGTGGTACGTAGCAATTTAAAAACATAATATCCGAAAAAATCGTTATGAATTTGAATCAAGACTTCTGTGGTGGTATTAGTGATAGTAGCAGCAGGAGCGATAACATGGCGTAAACAGACGTTTTGTTTTTGTTGTTTATTTTTATTTCAAATCGATTTTTTTTTAAAATTGAAAATCTGGTTATAAATAAAAATTCTTACATGTTTAGTTAGAGCTACTTTGTTATCAACCATACAAATATTTTTAAAAATTGGGTAGTAGTAAATTTTAAAATATTTTAAACAAGCGAAAATGTGAAATATCATTGTTTTGGTTCACGTGTACGAATGGTACACATACTTCTAATTTTCGTCCCGTAAAAAATGTTTTCAGTGAATTATTATCCAATGGAAACTAATCTACCCGATTATTAAAAATAAAACAAAAAAATAATCAATATTTAAATATTTGTAGGAGGTGCTCAATTATAAAATAAAAACGGTAGGAAAAGACATGAAATGTAATTAAAAATCAAAATAACATTAATTCAAAATTTTTAACAATTTATCAGCTTTAGCAAAAACTTGTTTCTTTTTTTATATTTAAATAGAATTTAAATACTTGATATTTTTCCATGCATCATGTTTTCTGTTTGAGGGACGTCACTTTTTTAAATAACATTTATTTTTGTCTGTTTGTCATAATTCTTGTAAAGTTTCACAATGGGTATCAAACACCCTCTAAAAAAAAAAAAAACTTGCTTAATTCTATTTCTAATCCTAGGTACGAGTGGCAAGCCTCCTCCTAAAACCTTTAGCCTTAACAATAATGCTAAGTACAAGTGGTAGAGCTCCCCACTAAATAAACTTCCTCTGTGAGCTCATATAAGCGTAAATAAAATAAAAAGCATAAAAAAACGTTTAAAGAAAGTGCACAAGATTAATCTCCCATAAAAAATAAATTGGTCAACTGTCCTAAAACGCTAGGATCGTCTTGAAATGGTGAATTATTTTACATTTATGTGAAACCAACCCCCACTCTAAATTCTAAAATTGTTTTTGTTTTGTTTTTATCAAGTCTTCAGGATGTTCACACATAATTTTCTTTAGCCCTATCATTAACCCAAAGTCAGAGTGGCAACCTCCCTACCTTCTCATAATTGCACAAAGACCCTCTTAAAACCATGCATAATCGCCTTTTAGAAAACAAACAAACAAAAAAACACCCAGGATTTATCTATCATAGGAAAAAGGGGGGGGGGACTGCCCTAAAACGCTTGAATGATTCAAAATGGGAAATCATTTTACATTAAAAGATAAACAAAAATTATTTTAGAATTTAAAGTTTTTCAAATTGTTCACATGCAATTGTCTATAAAAGGTAGAATCACATATTTTGGAGAGGTGGTCAGATGGGGAGGGGTAGCAGAAGGTATTAATCTACAATAATACCAAAGAAATATTGCAATATATTCATTTTTAACCAATCCTAGATTTCGACTTCAGTTTTTGGCACATAAAATGCATTACAACTAAACTTTGAGTTCTCTAACTTCTTTTCTTTTAACGAATATTTGGCATTTTTAAGCAATCGCAGTATATTTATGTGCATTTACTGCAGATTATTTGGAAACCATTTATTTCTGGAGATTTTCAGTAGCATATTCAGATTCCTTGCACAAAAATACACTTATATGGCAAATTTCATTGCTTAGTCTTGTGTTTTAACAAAGATATAGCATTTTTACTGAAAAAGTAGTGCAAAAAATGTGACAAAATGCATATGGTCTTAAAGAGGAGAAAATACCCAAACGTGCAGGGCATAAAAATAGTCATAACTTCCTTGATTTTAATTGGATTTTAAAAATTTAAAAAGATTCTTTCTTAGCTTATCAAGCTCTTTCTATATATACCAATATTGAAATATTTTAAGCCATTTAAATTTTTTCATGTGTATTGCTAGTACAATGGGGAAAAAGTAGCTGGTTACTTTTAATGCATCTAAAGCCAAGCTTCTATCTTTACATCATCAACACTGATCCCCATCTAGCATCAATTGAAATGAATGGCTCTCGTCTTGGGGAGGCTCCATGTTTTGTACAAGCTACTGGGCTTGACCTTTACTCGTGATCTGAAATGGAACACATGCATCAAATCCGTTGCCAACGTTGCTGGAAAAATGGTGGGATCCTTTTATCGATCCAGTAGATGCAATTCTCTACATATATAAGAGCCAGGTATGTCCAAGGATGGAGTATTGTTGCCACATCTGGGCAGGAGCTGCTAGAAAGACTTGTCCTGCCTTGACTGAGTTCAAAATAGACTTCGTAACCTATTGGGAAATGCCCTTTTCTCTTCCCTGCAACCTCTTACCCACACAAGAGATGTTGCAAGCCTGTCTCTGTTTTATCATTATTTTCATGGCAAGTGCTCATCAAAGCTCCAATCTATGGTCCCCCCCCCTCGCCAAACATTTACGAGAAACACTCGTCTAGCTGAAAACACTATTAATAATTTCTCCCACTCTTTATCTGTGCCTAAACCTAAACGTAGATTCCATGAACAAAGTTTCTTTCTTAGAACTGCACATCTCTGGAACTCTCTTCTGTTTACCTGCTTTCCAGCTTACTACAATATGGCCGTGTTCAAGTCCAACGTAAACAAGTTCTTGATGAGCCGTTCCCCTTAAGTAATCCAATTTACAAAATTTACCCTTCTAATGATTACTATGATATTGTCCCTTTGACTACTGTACACTCTTTAACCCTTATCCTCGAATGGCCTTTGTGCCTTGATAAATGATGATTTCTTTGTAATATATATATTTAATATTTTACCACATTATTCTTCACTTGGAACGAACACTCACTATGTTCGTCCAAATAAGTTTGTTTATTGAATATATAAGCAAACAATTGTTTCGGCCCGTACTGATGTTTATATGGTTTACTGCATGTGTTTTTATTTTTACTTCAATATGTGTCATCTTCAGTGCTAAAATATACACAAAATACAAACAACAAAAAGTCAGCTCCACCGAGAAATATTTTTGAAGGACTTGACACAAGCCGTTTATTCATTTATAGAAAGAATTAGATGGAAGGTTTTCGACTGTATAAATGTTCCTAAAGGAAAATATGTGTGTGGCCAAATCCTCAGATTGTAAAATTTTTATTTTATTTAAAAAAAAATTTTTTTGTCTTTATTTATTATAAAGAAAGATTCAGTTTATCATGCAACTTATGTAGAATGAACCTACTGCAGGAAAAAAAACGTTTGTAAATAGGATTATTTTGGTAAAAGACCAGTGGGAACATTTATATCAAACTTGCAGAAAAAATACACACTCTACTAAAAACCCAATAAGTAATGTTTTTGTTTTTTCTAATATAAATTTTAACCATTTTATCCTTACCCGTAGTTAGGGTATTTTTGTTTTTCCAGTGATGTTGTTTTGTGCATGTGGGAATTTCCCATACTCCGAGTTCACAAGGTAAGCATTGATGGTAAGATGTTGAGTGTACTTGATTTTGTGTTTGAGTCGGCGTTTTGTGTGCCGACGTGGTGCAGCCGCTTGTATAAATTATAGAAAAGTAAAAAAAAAAAATAAAAACTTGGAAAATCAATGTTTAATCTTTATCGTTACTATTATATAAAATCAATTAATGTTTAATCTTTATCGTTACTATTATATAAAAGGAACTTTGTGTGTATGCAGAAGAATTTGTTCCCTATGGACTTCTACATAGCTGGACTGATTTATTTTTTTGAATTTCACACATATACTTTATGTGCCTGGCAGTGTTCTCAGATAGGTTTTGTGTCAGTGTCTTCAATAAGTATCAATAATTAAAAAATCTGAAAGAAGGGACAGGCGATTTTTGACTAAAGTTAATGCCTTATACAGCTTAACACCACAAGTGCATTTGAGAAGTTTTATTATCGCACAAACAAAAAGGCCCAGCATATAAATCAACAGTAGGTTCTTTGATATGACGGGTGCGTTCAATGAATGTTTCTGTTTAGAGCAGAATTGAACTATGATACTTAACTTTTATATTTTAAACTATAATTCAAGCCATTATATAAAAATAATTTTATAAAATCAACAGAAGTTCTCTACAGTGCAATGTGAACTACAATGAAGGCATATGATGCTTCCTCCTGGTGCACAGCAGTATGTCCCCAACTAGAACAGGCAATCAATCAATTTGATTGAAAAATGGGTGATTTCACAGATTTCGATAGCAATAAATTATGGGAATGTAAAACATGTTGGTCCTCATTCAATCCCAGGCAGCGTCAGGTCTCCCTGCTAGTTTATAATAATCTCAAAATATTTAAAGAAACAATTGAACAACTTACATGTTAGAGGAAGAAGTTCTCAGGGGAAATGTTTTTTTTTGGGGGGTGGGGGGTTAATAGTGTGAGGGAGTTTCTTTTCTATAATGTCTATTATTTTTTTTTTTTTTCTTGCTTCGATCCCACCTCCTTTATTTCAACAATTGTAAAATTGAATATCCAAAATTTTTTTTTTTTTTTTTTTTTTTTTTTTTACTCTTTGGTAATGTCCTTTACTTCTTCGTTTTCATGGAATACATTTGTGGAATATTTTCGATAAATTTCCTCCGGTTGAAAAATAATGTTTTCCTCTTCATCTACAAAATGATGGCGTAGATATTTCACACACAAGAGGTAAAGACCATTCATGAGAACAAGGAAGAACATGACAATGATCCACTGTAAGACAAAAATATACGTAAATCAGAAATTTAAAAAATAATAGACAATTTAAATTTTTTTTAATTTTTTTTTTTTTTTTAGATAAGTGTGATACTATCAACGCACTTCCTCCCAAAGTATTAGGAAGTGATTAAAAGTTACAATGAATAAAATTAGAAGGGTATTTTTTTTTTTTTTTTTTTTTTTTTTTTTACGACCTAACCCAGCAGAGTATAAACATCTCCAACCTCCCCATGTTAAGAATGGCTTTCAGAATAAACACCTTCAACCTTGAAAGCCAGTCTTAACATGATGAGGTTGGGGGATGTTTATACTATGCTGAGTTAGATTGTAAAATAAAAAATACGCTTTTAATTTTGTTAAATAAATTTGGCCTTTATAAAGCTATATATATATATATATATATACACTTTGAATGGTGAGTGCGAAATATTTGCATTGGTTTCCTATTAGTTTGATAGTTGGGGGGTGCGGGGAAGATGTCATCATTTTATTGTATATAAAGATAAGAGCGGAAAATGAAGAAAAAATTGAGACAAAGGGCAGTACGGAGTGAGTGAGAGTGAATTATGGGTATGTTTTTATTAAACTATCACTTTACAATAATGGTTAATAGTAGGGATGGTTCTCAGATGAACACTAACAAATATTAAGAGATAATCTAAAATGTAGAATGGAATAAACAAAATTTGATTATGAAGATGGTTCATAAGAAGTGTCAATACATTGATATTAAATTTGAAGAATGCACAAAAATGTCCTCAAATATTTTGCTTTATTCGGCCAGCAAAATCTTTAATATAATTCTCTTATTTAAACCGAGGTAAAGAGTTGTAATGTTGGTTATAATTTGAAAAAGATGTTGCAGTATTAACTTTGAATCGTAAGTCTGCAATACTTGCCTAGAAATCGTCTCTTTGGTTTCCTATATATTCAATAGTTAAAGAGAAAAAAATGTCATTTTATTTCCCTCTTCCTTCCCCTCTCTCTCCTTAAAGAACCTAAAATAATTAAAAAAAAAAAACATACCAAAATCTAAAACTCCATTAATTTTCATGTCCCTCCCCCACCTCATATCAAGGAAGAAACAACATCTTAAATGTTATTGGTTTGATTTTAATTGAAATTCAATCAACTTACCTCTGAAAACAACTTGAGTTTGTTAACGTCCGGGGGTTCTCCAATGATTATCACGCACAGCCACCAAATTACAAGAATGGTGATTTCCAATGGACAGACAACTCTGCAAATATAATGAAAACATGTATATATATATATATATATATATATACACGCGCGTGTGCGCACACACACACACACACACACACACACACACACAGGGATTAATCATGCTAGGAATGTCTGCAGAGACCCATATGCGCAGTGGCTAGAGTACTTTGAAAAAATCAATTGTGAAAGTTCAAGGTTCAATTCTCAGTGTGGGCGACCGAAAAATACTATTGCAGATTACTTAGGGCTAGTGTTGGGATGATTAATCCGTATTGGAAAAATTTGAGCCTTATTTCCATTTCCAAAACAATTCTTTGAAAAAAAATTTCTAAAAAATGAAATAAACACATATTTATTAATAGATTATTCGTTTACAATGTAAAAACTAATGGTCAAAGACTACAAATGAGGATCCCAGTCCCAAATGTAGCATTGAATAATTTCTTCTATTTTTATTGCTGAACTATTGTAAGCAAACATTTTAAAGTTCACTTGGTTATTCTTTAATCACATTTATTTTCACACCTACTTACTAAACATCACATTTAAACGATTTGCAGAACAAGTTATCTTTTATTTCTTTGGAAACATCGTGAGCATGTCTGATAACCACTTAGTCCCAGTTAAAAATATGTTTGAAAATCTTCCAACGAATTTATCAAAATATTGAATAGAATACATTGAAGGAAAACATAATTTTGTCAAATGAAAAAAGAAAGTATATCTGCGTCCTAAAAATTGAGATTTTCTATTTTTAGACAATTTTATGTGAATACACTGAAAAAAAAAATCTATTATATTTAGAATTTAGAATAGGAGTTAGCTGCACATATAAATTTTATGTAAAAATATTTCCCATTTTGGGACATTCTAACTGTTAGGACAGTTAACTAATTTTTTACCACTAACCTTAAATCTGAACAATAAAATCATATAATCATAATTAATAGCTTTATTAGTCCCCCCCCCCCGACAAAAGGAGGGTGGACCTGTAAATTCACGCTTGTCTGTTCATCTGTCCGCACTTTTCTCAATAACTATGCCCTGGAATTTTTTTAAATTTTGCACAAACATTAAACATAATATGAGTAAAAAAAAAAGTAACAGAACAGATTTTCCGGGAAAACTCCGGTTGCCCCCCCCCCCCACACGCACACACCCGGGGTGCCTTTTGGATTAAAATGGCTAAAATTGACACTTTTGTGCTTATTACAAAAAAATTGATGTCTTGGATTTTTATAAAACTTTCTGAAAATTGTAACTAACTGATTTCTATATAATTTTGTTTGTCTATACTTTGCGATAACTCTTGGGTGTTCCCCAGGGGCTCTTTAAGGGCTAATAAAAACACTCCATTTTTGGGACTATTTTACCATATTTGTCCCAAATTTTCTGTATATGTCTATTTAGTAGTTTTGCGTGGCGATGAACTTAAATTTAAATGTTATGGCCTCGGGGACTTTTGGGGCTAAAAGGGGGGGGGGAAGGGCAAATGATGGACATAGTCATTTTTTTTTTTATGCGTCGTTCACTGCTCTCACGGGGACCATGCATGCTTCACTTGTTTTTCATATTACCACTCTTTGATAATCACGTGGGTTTCATTGGATTTATGTCTTGGAAAACTATACAACCATTATCTATATATCGATAAAAGTGAAATTGTGTGTGTGCATTTCCTTACCAAACTACTTTGTCAATTTTCAGTCTACAGACTCGAGATTTGACGTAAAAGGTATTTAGATTATGAAAATCTTTTTAATTGGTTTTCAGCCAGAAATTTGGCTGACAGGGGGTCAAAGGTCAACAATTTGACCTTTGAAAACTCTACCAAACTCATCTGCCAATTTTTAGTCTAAACACTTGACATTTTATATGTAGATTACTTGGACATGGATCAAACATTTTAATTTGATTTCAGCCCAAAACAATAAAACTTGAGGGGTCAAAATTGGGGTCAAATTTTAAAAAAATTTGACCTCTGTGATCTCTACCAAATTATTCAACCAATTTTTGGTCTAAACATTTGAAATTTTACGGAAAGTGCATTCAGACATAGGGCAAGCTTTTTAATCGGTTTTTGGCCGAAAATTTGGCTTCAAAGGGGTCAAAGTTCAAAAGATTTTACCTTTGCAGTCTCTAGCAAACTATTCAGCCAATTTTAGGTCTAAACACTTGAAATTTTAGATGTAGGTCATCTGGACATGAGTCAAACATTTTAATATATATATATATACATGTACACATAAAGTTATGATCAGTACCTAGAGCCCGAGCAAAGCCGGTCTGAACTGCTAGTACATATATATATATATATATATATATTTGATACCTTATACTAATATTGAACGATAGTGGGGATATACATGAATAAGGACAACATTCCGATGTTTATCTCCTTCCTATGGTGGAATAATGTGACACAAGGGTGGAAAGTGAGGTTGAAGAGCCAGTGCTCTAAAAGAACATTCTGGCCTGCAAAAAAATGCCTGGGCACCCTGTTGGTATGATCGCCTCAGGCGATTAGTAATAAATTAACCCCTTCTCAAAAAGCAAAGATAAATCCTAGGAGAATGGACCCCCTAGAATTGCACAGGACTAAAGCCATACCTCAGTCAACAGGGAAAAGGCCATTTCAACAATCGCCTAGACTCTGGTGGTTTTCATGCTAAGAGAAAACCCCTGGCAAAGGCAACGTTTTTGAAATTCTTAGAAGCATGGCAGAGAAGAATAAAAAAAAAAGTGTGTTAAAACCAAGAAGGTTACGTTGAAGACAAAACCATATTTTTTTACAAGTGAGCCATTGCTTATTAAGACCTGAAGGTCATTCTAGGATAAGGGTTAATGAGTGTCTGGTGGCTGATGAAACAACACCGAAATGATCAGCAGTGGGAATTGAGTAGAATTTGATTATTTATGAGGATAGCTTAATAAGAACCTGTTTACATTGGAGTTAAAAACGATTATGTTGTAATCAACTGGAAAGCAGTCCCATGGTATAGAGTTACACAAGTGGGCAGTTCTAGGAAAGAAACTTTGTTCATGGAATTTGTGTTTAGTTTTAGGCATAGATAGAGAGTAGGGAAATTATTAACAGTGGTTGTAGATAGACGAGTGTTTGTTGTGAATTTTTTATAGGCAGGGAAAATAGATTGAACCTCAGATGAGCACTTGCCATGAAAATATCGATAGAGCAGAGATAGAGTCATGACATCTCTTCTGTGAGAAAGAGGTTGTAAGGAAGAGAAAAGAACATCTACTACTATATTTTGAAGTTGGTTTTGAACCCTGCCAAGGCAAGAAAGGATGCTCTGAGCAGCTCATCTCCAGATGTAGCAACAGTACTCCATCTTAGGATGAATTAGGCGGAGGATTGCGTCAAGAGTGAGACACTTTCTGGGGCGGTAGAATGACCCAACCATTTTTCAGCAACCTTGGCAACAGATTTGATGTAAGTCTTCCATTTCAGGTCAAGAGTAAAACTCAGATTCAGAAGTTTGTCAAAGCAGAGTGCTTTCTCAAGGTGAGAACCATTCATTTAAATTGGAAACAGTTTCAATTTTGGCCAGGTGGAGATCAGAGCATTGGTGGTGAAAAGATGGAAGCTTAGTTTTGGATTGCATTAAAGTTAAAACCAACCATGGTGGTGATATTTTATTCCAGAGAAATGGGTAAAGTTTAAGTGAGCAAATTATACTGTTTGTGGTTGATGAGAAAATTTTCTTAATAATATTTTTTATGCACCATAATGTGCTTTGTATAAAGATACAAAAGACGAGTCCTATGGCAGGCTTATTATTGTAACTCGTAAGGTTGATGAGAAAGAAATCTTTCATTTCATTGAGAGTGAGATGGTTTCTAGAGTAGGAAAATGATCCCCCTATTTTTCCAGTGACCTTGGGAATAGATTTGATACAAGTCTTCCAAGTAAAAGATAATCCCAGAAGCGTCTCAAAACAGAGAGCTTCCTCAAAAAAAGAGCCATTCATTTTAATTGGAAACAAGTTGGTATCACAGAATTTGTTGTTTTGAATTGTTTGACACAAGTCCCATTAGTTTACAGACAAATCTTGTATATCTTTATATCTATTTTAAAAAAAAATTTGTGATTTCACATTTATTTTTCTTTAACTAAACTAACCATTACAGGAATTTGTTGCAGCAAAAATTGATATCCCTTTATCTTCCCCTCCCTCAATACACACTTTCAAGAGTTTAAACATTTCCAAGTATTTTAATCTGACTTACACTTAGGAAATACCACATCCTGCAACGAATGAGGCAGTAAAAAGTATACTATTGTTTCCAATCTGACACCAGATCCACAGCGCCCTCTATCTTCTTCTTGTTGCAATCAAATCTCTCTTGATTGTCCACTTCCAGTTTATTTTGGGTTTTATTTTTATTTTTCCATCCGGGGATCATTAGAACACTTGATTAGCAATTCTCTATGGGGCTATCTGAGCTAGCCAAGAGGTCATTTGGTTGGTAATCCAATCGCTACATTTGATCCCTAGAATCTTATATATATATATGTGTGTGTTATTTATTAGTTTTTGTTTTTGCAATATGTTTTAAATGAATTCAATTATTCATATGAAAGTGCATTTTTACCTAAATGCGAGTTGGGAATAATTTTCTCTTTTACCAAATTTGGTACTCCCAAATGGGGAGCGGCATATATATTGTTTTTAAAATATAATTATCCACTGACATGCGTTTCGTCGTCTACAACTCATCAGAGTGGTTGAATCTAGCCACTCTGATGAGTCGTAGATGACGAAACATGTGCCAGTGGATAATTATATTTTAAAAACATATATATATATATATATATATATATATATATATTATAGTTATTTTAAAACCTGTTTTCTGTTTTTTAACCTCCCCCTCCATTCAAAGATCACATTGTTTTGAGCATTTATCAATCCAAGCAGAGTAACTTGCCCTTGCCTACTCAGTGTGATGTTGTTTGCATGACAGAAATTTGCAAATGCTCATCACTTACTTGATCATAAAATTCCATGCCTTTGGGAGATGCCAATCAGTTTTGAAAATGTTAATAATCTTTTCTCTAATATGATCGATTCCGATTCCCAATGCAACTGTGATAAACATGAGGCCACTCATTGTGGTTCCAAATGTCCAAGAATAATCCTGAAAAAAAAAAAAAACATATATATATATATAATATATATATATATATATATATATATATATATATAAAGAAATAATAATGAAAAACGAGGAAGCACAATATGGATCTGAGACAAATTGGTAAACAAGAATATTTTTTTTTTACTTATGTGTCACCATTTATGATTCGGGGTAAGGGTGAATGAGATAGATTGCCAAATTAATAATTAAAAATATTATTTTTTATACTAATGAGTCACCATTTATCAAAGCTAAAAGCCAATCGAGGATAAGTGTTAATGAGATAGATTGTCAGTTGAATGATGAAGAATATTATGAGAGGATTAAAAATGATGAGTGGAATGGATAAAATTGATTATTTATGAGGACAGCTAATGACAAATATTTGTTGATAATGGATTTGAAGTCTGCAGAGAAGCAATACCATGATAACATGTTCTATGGGCGGAAAGTTCTTTGAAAGAGACTGTTCATGGAAACCGTGCTTGACATTAGGTAAACGGAGGAGGAAAGGAAAGTTCTTTTCAGTTGTAGCAGAGAGACGAGTTCTTGCTGTGAATATCTTATAAAGAAGAATCAGAAATTGAAATTTAGTTGTGTATGTTCGTCTGATATTTTATCTGTGACCCAGTTATTTTCTCAATCAATTTAAAAACCTGATCCATCAACTTTAAGCCTTTGTAACCATTTTCTTTTTCTTTTTTTTAATAGATCACAACCTATAAAGGATAAAAGTTACTTAAGGATAAGAGCTAATGAGATAGATAGATAGTCAGTTGAATGATAAAAAATATTATGAGAGGATTCTAAATGATGAATTAACAAAATTTGATTACTTAGGAATTTATGACTAGTATTGTATTTTTGATTGTCATCGTTATATATTCCTAGTTTTCAAATCCTTTACATGTTGTATTCAGTGTGTAAGAACCCACTGAGCAGAGAAGTTCTTATACTTTTTCTGTTTTTCAAACATTCAAATTGAAGATCAAGCGAAGCACTAATAACATTTGATGCTTTTTGCTACAAAAAAAGAAGAAAAAGCTACAGAAACCTGCATAAAGATTTGCTATGTATATGAAAAGAACGCTGTTAGAGAACAGGTAAGTTACTCATTAATCTACCTGCTAGTACATATTAATTGAGAAATATATTATGTCAGAAAACAAGAAGCGTTTCAGAAAGGAGTCACAAAGTGGTTAGGAGGATTATGGTCCACCAAGATCATGAGACCAGGAAACAAATGTGATTTCTTACCTTTTAAAGCAACTGGGTTCTGTGTTGAGATTCAGAAAGTCTTGGCAGGAATGACCAAATGATTAGACACATAAAAAATTATCTAATAGAACGATAACATAATTTAGACAATGCACTTACAAATTATTATTAAGAATGAATCAATTACACTGGTCATGTGAAATGTTCATCCTCCTAGTTAAACTGTTGCTGAAGCATAAATGTCTTCAATCACAAATAAGTTGGCCAGCCAAAGAAAACTTGGCAAAAAATGATTAGACTGATAAATATATCAGTCTATAGAAACTCCACGTCAATGGCGAGTTCATGATAATAGCCCAAATCTTCAAAGCAGACTCGTTCCCAATGAGTGACGTAAAGTTAAGACAGGTGCAGCAAGTCAAACGCAATAGACAAAACAGATTAATATAATGAATGAGGTCACGTTTTTCGAGCTGTGAGAAACAAAGGTTTTCAAATCAGTCTCTTTATGGAAGTTATGCAAATGAGACACCATGAATAATATAGAAAATTTGATAATCTGAATGGAATGTTACCTTTGTGTATCTGTCCGTGTGAGTCATTCATTTCAGTTAAGTTAGAAAGCTAAGAAGTAAACAGCTGAGAGAACATTAGAATTTCTCTCATGAGTAAATTATCTCCAAATAAAACCTTGAAGGAAGCTTCCAACGAACATCTCCTGTATCCTCTTTGTTTACGAAAAGATGCTTATTTCTACACCAACCACAAGACGAAACGGCAAAGATGGAAAGGAGCAATGATGAAGCGAATAAAAAGACCCACATATAAAGATTCCACATAAGTATAAAGAATTCCTTTGTTATTTTTTATTGAAAATGTTACGTGGTAAATGAGATTGCTGATTCATTGAACAGCGAGAATATCCAAAATGTCTGATCCCTGAACAAGGTAAAAGTGACATTAAATGAAAAGAAAAAGAAAGAATATATAATTAATTGTCTTTTCTTTGTCTCTCCTCTTTCCTTTTGTTGCCATATGATGATCATTTGCAGCTAATATGATTAGCAAGCAAAGGATTTTAATCCTAACTTAAATTGCAACGTGATTCAACAAATCCTTCATCCTCTAAGTCACAGAATTGTGGAATTTGTTCTTTATTATTAAAACTAGCGTGGGTGTCCAGCGTTGTTTGTCAGTGTAAAAGAAAAAAAAGTTTTGGTAGGTAGGCATGTCAGGTGTTTTTGTTTCAGCAATGTTACAATAATATAATAACAAATGGAGATGTATAATGCGCATATAGAACCAAAATCTCTAGTCATAATTTTAAATCGATTAAATAATTTTAAAGCACGAAATAATTATGTGACAAGAGGTCAAATTCTGACTACTTAAAAGACGCGAAATTCAAGCTGATCTAGTTAGGCACAAGGCCATTTCACCCAACCTTTGACTACACACAAACAAAAAACATCCTTTCTCTATATCATAGAATTTTTTTTTTTTTAATTACATTTTCACACCAAACAAGGCACATTGCCACTTTGATGTAGGGGGTTACTCTCAGGGACCTAAGCTACAGGGGTACTATGTAGGAAGTTGGACAGCAAAATGTCGGTTCACGTTACACTTGAACTTCTGCATGTCAGTACAGTTGAGGAAGCAGAGACCCGGAAGGGAATTCCAAAGTCTAGCAGTTCTGGGAAAGAAACTACTGGAGTAGAAGGCTCTCTTACATCTAGGGATCTCTACAGTGAAGGGGTGGGATTTAGCTGCTTTTTGGGTTTGTCAGGGGTATTTACGTCAAGGGGGTACAAATGCTTGCAGCTCATCTGTTAATTCCAAAGTCTGTGTAATTTTATATCATCGAATATCTTTTAATTTCTAAGTCTGTGTAATCTTATATCATAGAATATCTTTTAATTCCAAAGTCTGTGTAATTTTATATCATAGAATATCTTTTAATTTCTAAGTCTGTGTAATTTTATATCATAGAATATCTTTTAATTTCAAAGTCTGTGTAATCTTATATCATCGAATATCTTTTAATTCCAAAGTCTGTGTAATCTTATATCATAGAATATCTTTTAATTCCAAAATCTGTGTAATTTTATATCATCGAATATCTTTTAATTTCTAAGTCTGTGTACTCTTGCCACAATGTCTCAGGATAAATAAAAAGAAAAATGGAAAAAAGTAGATTGAAACAAAGGTTATAAGTAAATAATTTACCTGTCCCCACAAGAAGCTTTTATAAAGGACTGATGGTACTCCCATTAAAAACATTGCACAGCTTATGATTATAACACCAAGTATACGTTGTCCTGGAATGAAAAATAAAATTAAAATAAAATAGAGGAACTTGGTCACATCTTTAAAAACATTATTTTGTAAGTTTAATTTGAAACTTTAGAAATCCGAATAATGTTATATAATATTTTGGAATGATTAAAATAATTTCTTTTTATTTGAAACTTTTGTTGTTAAATCAACTTTTCAAAGAGGAGTTTTTTCTCTTCATTTTGTTTGTGGCTACCAGGACGTGTGAAACAGTACCATCAACATGATACATAAGAAAAAAAATATTATTGTGATTTTCCTTATGGGCCGGAAATTTAAATTTTAATAAATAAATATGTTTATTAAAAAGAAATATTTATTAAAAAAAATGTTGCAGTTGTATGATCTTTTAAGCATTATATTTGGAATTTCAATATTACATACTAAACAGGGGATTTTCTATTATATATATATATATATATATATATATATATATATATATATATATATATATATATATGGAAGCAATATCCTGCTTGAAGATGGGATTATCATTCAAATTCTGATCAAAGTAGGGAAGAAAATGCTCAATCAACATATTAATTTACTTGGTCGAATTAATTTGATCTTGCGAGTGAACTATAGGTCCTGGACCATTGGTATTAATAATGGCCCACACCAAAACTGAACCTCCACCAACTTGCAGCATTGAAAATGAGCACCTAGGATAAAATTCTTCACCTTTCCTCTGACGGACGTAACTGCCTACCATCACTGCCTAGCTTATTGAGCTGGCTTTCGTCACTAAAAAGCACTTTTGACCAATATGAAGAGTCATGATCGGCATTGCATCTGACAAAGTCCAGATGGCACTTTCTGTTATTTACAGAAATCATTGGCTTGCGTCTTGCAACATATCCTAGCAAATGAAATTCCTTTAATCTGTTCTTGACAGTAGAAAGAGAGCACTTTTTAACAAGATTGCACTGTTGTTGGATTTGGGGAGCCATTTCAAATATGTTTCTTAGACTGCGGATCTTGATAGCATTGTCTTCCCTGTTAGAATTAACTATATTAAGACCATATTTAGGGGCCTCATAAACACTGCCTGTGTTTTGGTGCTTTTGCACAGTCTTTCGTACCGTTTTCTCACACATTTCAATCTGTGGCCAATTTATCGATTGGATAAACCAGAAAGATGGAGATTAATGAGCTCCCGACGATCACTAAGAGAAAGTCATGGCATATGGACTAAATGTTACGTTGTATAACCTGGAACAACAACAATTACGATTAGACATGCTTTGTTGCCTGTTGGTGGATATTTTAAACTGATTTTAAGCGAATTTTTTGTTGCAGATTTTCTTTTTGCCTTCTCAATTTGAAGTTTTTTTTTTAAATTGACGTGAACACTAGAATATTTCAATTAAAAGTCAAATATGAACAGGTAAAATTATAGAGGAATAAAAGGCGAATCAAATGAGGTATAGGTTGTTTAAACAGTTCCATTAAATTTAGCTTAAATTTGCAGTTTTTGAAAAAATTACAAGTGCGGACTTTCTTTTTGCCGGCACTGTATATATACATATTCCACGCAATTGATTTGCTTCAATTTTGTGACTCCTGCTGATAATTTCATTTTAAAATCATTACTTGTCTATTTCATTCGACCCCTTTTTTCTGCCTTAATTCTTCCACCACTTCAATGTTATTTTGTCTGGGTCATTGTGATATTACCTTTTCTATTCTAAAAATAACTCAATCGCCGCTTATCGTTTCTGTTTCGTATTTAGAAATTCGGTTTTGGCAGAAGCATGTTGAAATCTCTTCATTCTATGCACAATTTATCTTTCTTCTTGCAATAATATATTGAACTCTTTTTTTCCTTATACCCATTTGTGAATTATTTCACAGAATTTTGCCTTTTGGATGACATCGAAATATCTTCCAGTAATGCAATCCCTTTGGATTTTTACTTCTGGATACCAGACTTTTATCAACTTTTCTTGGATTTATTGGATATTCTACTCTTTACTCAACCATCCATTCACGTGAAATCATTTTTCTTTTTTTTCCCCCCATTCCCTCTGCTTCACTACTTTTTAACTTTTACCAAGTAAGCTCTATGGCTTACCTGTAGTTTCATTAAATACTTTGCAAGCAAAATTCGATTCTGCATTTTGCTAATTCCTACCCTCTGATGAGAAGGAAAGTATTTCTTTCGAAACTCCACGGATTAAGGACAATCCACTTAATTTGTGTCTCCTTTTTGAAAATTAAATCTGTTTTTAACTCTTCTTAAAGTGTTTTTAATATGTTTTATTAATTCTTTGTTCTTATATATATATATATATATATATATATATATATACATACATATATATATATATATATATATATATATATATATATATATATATATACACAGGCTCCTCCAGTGTTTGACAGACTATAGATATCCACGTAGGGGTGCATGCGCATTAAATTTTTGTGGTAGGAGGTGCGCAATCTCCACCCACACCTCTCCTGAGTCGACATTATTAAATACCAGTGGCCAGTGAAGTGTATGTACAGGACGACTGGAAACAATGCCAAGATATGCGGAGAGCACATACAGCACCTAAACTTCCCAAATGGTCACCCATCTGATACTAATCAGGCTCAACGTTGTTTTACTTCAGTGATCTGATGAGAACCGGTGTGTCAACACGATTATGCCATATATATACAAAAATAATGAAATCAAAAAAGATGCAGCATTTATCTGATATAAGCAATGGTAAACTTCAATCTAATATAAATACCAGTATTTATATATAGATAATTTAATCCCAACCGAATAAAAAAGCTTAATACATAATAAAGAGTAGACCATATTATAAGAGAAAGAAAATAAAAACTATAAGTTGAAATTTACAATCAAAATTTATTGTTTGACTAAATACTTCAAAAAACAATTTAATTAAGTCCTTATTCCACGGAGTTTCAAAGAATGCTATTCTTGCTATCCTTCTCATCAGAGGACAGAAAGAAATCAACAAATTATATTTGTAGCAATGCTAGAATTTGCTAGTTATGGCATTAAATGAAACTGCAATTTATTATAGTCATAAATTGCTAAAATGTACATGGAGTATTCAGTCGAATAATAAATTTTGATTGTAAATTTACTCTTACAGTTTTAATTTTCTTTCTCTTTATTATATATATATATATATATATATATATATATATATATATATATATATATATATATATAAAATTTTAGTTATTCAATGAATTTAAAAATTTATGGCGTGAAATGTTTGATTTTCAGATCAAAAGATTTTTATTCTATGTAAGACAAAGAATATATTAGAAATATTTCTAATGTATTCTTTGTCTTACATAGAATAATAAAAATCTTTTGGTCTGAAACTCAAACATTTCACGTCATAAATTTTTAAATTCATTGAATGACTAAAACTTGATTTATTTGCTCTATCTTGTATATCGAGCAATTCCTATTTAGGTGGGATAGTACTTATAGAATATTACTGCCAGTAATATCTTGTAAAACTTATAATCACAGATTTCCATACCAGTTGATTGTTGGATAATTTTATTCTGAAGTGTATATATATATATATATATATATATATATATATATATATATATATATATATATATATATATGTGTGTGTGTGTGTGTGTGTGTGTGTGTGTGTGTATATATATATATATATTATCAGATTTTAAAATGAATAGCAATGTATGTGTCAAGTCGATATTTTATTCAGACTTAAACATTTTTTCTTCCACATTTTTGTTATTAGCCTGATTATAAATTAGTTCACTTTCTGATAATAATTTCTGGCTAGGAAGTTTTTGGTAATTTTTCGCTTATAACCTAAAAGAACCAGTCGCTTACAAAATGTACAGTAACTGGTTAGGTTTGTCAACAATTAGCAAAAAATAGGTTCACATTATGAGAACTGTTGAAGCAAATTACCTGCCCTTTTTTTTCTGTGTTTGTCAAATTAGATAAAAATTAGAATAAAAAATCCAACTCAAACCTTATCAGAAAACAAATCTGCCAATAACCATTAAAATGTTTTTTTAAAAATTATTTTTTACATCTATTCTATTTTAAGAAAGTGCATCAGATTACAGTTGATCGGGAGATTCGACCCTGGCCACAAAGCCATCTCTGACTCCATATATATATATATATATATATATATATATATATATATATATATATATATTAGTGATGGGACGATTCCAATATTTTTCCTAATTCCGATACAATTACCGATTCTGCACTAAATTCCTGATTCTGATACAATTACCGATTCCGATTCTTCATAAATCTCTAAATATTTAACTATAAAGTTGCTATTTTTCCCAATTACCATAAAACATGTATTAAATGTACACATATTTTCTTAAACATAAAAATATACTTGTGAGGAAGATTTTTATGTTTCTGGTAGTTTAAAATCAATAAATATTTATTATTTTTTTATTACTATCAGCAGTAAAAGGTTTTGTTTTAAACAGAATCAAAAAAAAAAAAAACAGTAAAAATAATTAAAAGAATCGTTTTGGCACTTGAAAATATGTACAATTTTTTCCGATTCCAATACTGATTCCGATACCCCAAAAAGTACTGATTTTTCTGACTCGATTAATTGTTCCAACACTAATATATATATATATATATATATAGGAAAAGCAGTTTGTGTTCGTGTGTGTCTGTGTGTTGAAGTTCGTTCCCTATAGATTTCAAAACCGCTGGGCTAGTTATTTAAAAATTTTACACAAATGTACTTTGTGTATCTGGGAGTGTTCTTAGATATATTTTGTATTGGAATGCCTCTGATAAATAATGAAAATCGATAATCAAAAAAGTCCAATTAATGAAGGAATAATCCAATTTTGATCAAAGTTAATACCCTTATACAGCCTAACATAACCAGTGCATTTGAGAAGTTTTATCACTGCACAAGCAGAAGGGCATGGCATATAAAATCAACTGTAGATTCTTTGATAAGACAAAAGTGCATTGGAAATAAATATTTCTGTTTAGAGCACATTTGAACCATGATACTTGACTTGAATCAAGGAAAAACAGCACTCATTGTAAGGTAAGTTTTCTGAATAAATATATATTTTTAGAATAACAAACAACTGATGAAGTTTTTAAAAAAATTTTATGATTAATTTTTTTTTAATGATATTTTTTTGTTCAAATCAAGTTAAATATTTATTTTATTTTTTTTCATAATAAACCAGTGATAGTAAATAAATGTTTTCTTAAATCACATTGGCTGTTGTGATTTCATTGGCTCAGCATTTCGGCACCTTTTTGGCACCTTTTTGGCACCTTTTTGGCACCTTTTCGGCATTATATGCAACTGTCCAGAAAATTCCAATGATAACACAGCTCTTATTCTGCATAAATACTAAAAATTTAACTGATACTTACGACCAAATTCCATGTAAACTCCAAGTAAAACCTCTATTGAGGCTATCATTTGTGTTATTCCTCCTATTGTTAAGGAGAAGAAGAAGATGATGAGGAGGATGCGACCAAAAACGCCATCTTTCATATACAGCATGGGTGCCCTGTTAGGATAGAATAAAAATGAATTTAAGATATAATGGAAGACAAAGAACGTAATACAGAGTTATTCCCCCTGCCAAACTCGTTTAATAAATTCACAATCGTTTCTACAATTGAATCACATATCGTAAAAATAAACAGTTTATGCTCGTCTTTGTTATATAGTGTGATGTACATATTGAGGACGACATATAACAGAAGATGAGACTTTTGTATAACAGGATATACGGCGACTACAGTGATGACAATTCTTGGGGACTTCATATTTATAGTAGAAGGCTGATATGAATGTGATAAGATGTGAAATAGACAGTTCTTTTTAACATGGAGAGATACATTATCTATGAGAGGATACTGCTAACACTTTGGAAGGGTGTTTCATACAATGTTCATTTAAAAAGACGATAGACAAAACATTACGTTTCGGTGGATGACAAACGAAGACAAAGGCTTACTTATAACATGAAGACATTTATTTCAGCTGAATGAGATGATGATGATGATGATGATGATGATGATGATGATGATGATGATGATGTATTCGAATGCCTTTCAGAATTACATTGTCTTATATCCCTTTCTGGTTCGCTTTGGCTAACTCACTCTTCCAACTCTAACAGTCAACTCCGAACCCTCTAACTTTTCTGACCCTTGACTGACTCTAAGTTAACTGAATATATTGTAATATATCTTTCTTGGTGACATCAGAATCGTGCTCAAACACGTGAATGTTTCTCACATGGATTTACATACACATGTCTCCAACACGTTTTTGGCAAAGTTAATTTTCCTTGTCGGATCTCAGACCTAACTAATTGTATTGTTATTCCTAAAACAATGGACAATGCTCCACATTCCTATCATCGTATCTAAATTGCAATATGTATTCTTTTCAACTCTTGAATATTGGGTTCGATTCTAGCTTTTTCCTTTAATAGATATTATTTTTAATCTCATTTACTTTATTTCTCTAATTACTAGTGATGGGACGATTCCAATATTTTTCCCAATTCCGATACAATTACCAATTCTGTACAAAATTCCTGATTTCAATATAATTACCGATTCTGATTCCAATTCTTTATATCTAATTATTTAACTATAAGATTATTATTTTCCCCGATTTTTGTAAAAACACATGTTAAATATGCAAATTGTTACTAAAGGTCAAAATACATTATGGAGAGTGACAAATCGATTTTAGCTTTACTGATAGTTTAAAATCAATAAATATTTATTATTTTATCATTATTACCAGCAATGAAAGATTTCACAAAACAAATAAAAAAAGACAATTAAAAGAATTGTTTTGCAATCGGAAGATAAGCATCAATTTTTCCGATTCTGATTCCGATACCGGTTCCGATACCCCCAAATCTTCCGATTTTTCCGGTTCTGATTAATCGTCCCAACTAATTACTGAGCGCTGTCCCGTTCCACATATAACAGTCTTGTCCACCAAGTTTCAGTCATGTTATATAACCCTGTTTGAAGGGATACAAGAAAACAACACTGGACTAGTGTAAAGGTAGTAATAAGAAAATACTGAAGTGTGAATTGTTCATCTAGTTGACAAACAACTTTGGTTGGTTCACTGGATATAGGCTTCTGCATTAATGCCTTATCTTCTGGCATTTATTGGGTGCGGATCAGTTCATTCGTAGGTAATGCAGGTAGTTCCACCACAGCAAGTCATGAATGTTCAACAGTCTTGGTTTTATAGCCGTTTATTGGAACCAAAAAAAAGGTTGAACTGCAGTAAGGATTATCTGCAAGCACCAGTGGCGTAACAGATAAATTAGTAAGTAAAACTCACTTCTAAGTGACTTTCTTCTGGATGTTGAAGGTTCAATCCTCAGTGCGGGTGATACTAAGAATACAATTGCAAATGACTTAAGACATCTACTCGATTATGGTTGATGAAACAAGAACATGCTACTCTTGTGAATTAAAGGGTCCCATTCAAAATTCTGTGAAGATTCCAGAGTTCAATAGAAAGATACCTCTTAGTAAAAAAAGGTACACCTTAAGAAGGTCGGAGATTATTACAACTGAAACGCTGTCAGAATAACACTCACGATGAGACTAATAGTTCAAATATTCTAAATAATTGTGAAGTTTATAAACAATGCTATTGTTGATATTTTTAGGGGTTCATCCTATCCAAGAAATGTTCGGTCAAATACGAGGGGCGTGCAATAAGTAATGACCCTGATCCACTTCCAGTTGTCTGATCTAGCTGAAATTTTGCATGTGCAATAATTTATATCTCTGCGGGTTATGTGGCAAATTACAGCTCTGAACTAATTGTGGTTTCTGTTTTACAGGCGTTTGAACTGAGTCAGGTGTGAAATGGAGCCTGTTGAATGTCGAGCAGTGATCCGGTTTTTGTATTTGAAAGGACGCACACCACAGGAGACTTTTGATGAAATGAAAGAAACTTATGATGATAATGCCCCATCATATGACCTTGTAAAACGCTGGCATCGTGAATTCAAACATGAACGGAAGTCTGTGGAACAGACCTGGTTGCCCCGCTTCTGCCATTGATGAGGCATCTGTCCATCAAGTTGAGGCTGCCATTTTGGAAGATCGGTGCATTACTATTCGCCAAATAGCCAAAGATGTCAAGATTAGTACAGAGTCTGTGGAAACTATCATTCATGACCATTTGCATATGCATAAGGTGTCTGCCAGATGGATTCCCAGGTTGCTCACACCATTCCAGAAGCGAGAACGCGTTGAGTGCTCGAGGATGAATTTGGAGATGTGCCAAGAAGATGAGTCAGAGTTTTTCAAAAGACTGATTACACAAGATGAAACCTGGGTCCATCACTATGATCCAGAGACCAAAACCCAGTCAATGCAGTGGAAGCACCTCCAAAGAAGGCAAGGGTGCAGCTCTCTGCTGGCAAGGTCATGCTCACAGTCTTCTGGGACCAGGACGGAGTAGTGATGAAAGATTTCCTGGTAAAGGATACCACAATTACAGGAGCCTATTATGCTTCACTTTTGAGGAAATTAAGGGAAGCTATCAAAATCAAGAGGTGGGGCAAGATCAGCAAAGGTACCCTCCTCCTGCAGGACAACGCTCCAGTCCACGACTCGCATGTCGCCAGATCAGAAGCACGGGCGTGTGGTTATGAAATCCTACTCCATCCTTCCTACTCTCCTGACCTCGCACCCTCTGACTTTCACCTCTTCCCAGCCTTGAAGTTGTTTTTGAAAGGAAAGTGTTTCCCAGATGATGCAGCCTTGATTTCTGAAGTCATGTCGTGGTTAAAGGACCAACCTGGGGTGTTCTACAAAAACGGTCTCCAGAGCTGCATCAAACGATGGGAGAAATGCATAACTCTGGGTGGTTCCTGTGTAGAGAAAGACTAAGAACTGTGCCAAGTTTCGTTGCTCTACTGCTATGGGAAGTGGGTCAGGGGCATTACTTATTGCACGCCCCTCGTAGCAATTGAAAAAATGTAAGTTGATGTTTCTATTTGTCTTCAACAGATTCTATAAATTATCACAATGTGTGTGTGCTCAAAAATAGAAGTAAAACAATTTCAAATGAAAACTTTTGAAAACCAGAAGTAGAAGGAGGTTCTTATTCCACTGTGTTAATTAAAAAACGAGGGATTTCGCGACCGGATTTTCAGTGAGAGTATTTAGCTTATGTGGTCAGAGATTTTTAGCATGTTACAAGGTGCCTTCAATAAGTTTCCAGACTTTTTTGTACAAGAATTTAAAATTGTTGTAGACTCTTGAAAATTCAATATGTTATTGCTATACATCTTATGAGATTACTGATCAATTTTTATAATTTCAGGCTCAAATGAACAACTACAGAAGGAATTGGAATACACCCTACTAAAGCCTGATTGTCACAGCTGGTGAATTTCAAAAATGTAATCTGGACGTGAAGACACTTTAGAAGAACGATATGCAATAAACTTTTTAAAAATGCCACATAAACGTATGGAATGCTTCAGACTGCTTTTGGATCATCTTGCATGAATCGAACATAATTCTTTGCATGGCATAAGAGATTCAAGGAAGCCAAGAAGTCTGTGAGGGATGATGAGAGGTGTGGGAGGAGTAAAGAAGTTAGAACATCAGAGTTGATTGGCCAAACAAAGAATTTCATGGATAAGGACCGTCGGGTGACTATAGAAGACAATAAGTGCACAGTTTGATGTCAGTGTGGTAACTGTTAACACAATTATTCGCAAGGAACTGAAGATGCAGAAGATTTGCGTGAGGTTTGTCCCAAAGGTGCTCCATCCTTGTCACAGACTATTTGACCAACATGGGCATCAAGACAGTTCCTCATCCTCCCTATAATCCAGATTTTGCTCCCTGTGACTTTTGATTATTCTCTAATCTCAAGGAAAACCTTAGAGACTGTCGTTATGAGACAATTGAGGAGATGAAAGAAGCTGTGATGGGGATCATTGACATGCTCACACAAGAGATCTTCTATGGGACCTTCCAGAAGTTATTGGAATGGCACAACAAGTGCATTGCAGCCGGAGGAGATTACTTGGAAGGGGACTAGAGTTCATGTGTGCATTATCAATAAAAGTGCCCATACAAAAACCGTTTGGAAACTTATTGAAGGTGAGAGAATTAGTGGAAGGAAGATGTGGGAAATGAAATAAAGGATCAGTTGATTGATATTAATAGCAGTTATTTTTGTTAAGTGATTTTACAAACAGTATCATCCACCATGTTTTGTGTTCTTCATTGCCACTTGACAAGATCTCCATATTATACCCTGTCGTAAGACACAAGTGCATCTCTGATACAATGATTGCAAAAATGAATCTTCAGGGTGTGTAGACATATTGTGATAATTTCTTTCTTTTTAAATCATCTAATGGCAAACATATTTGTTGAGTCATGTTATTGTTTCAAAAATCCCTTAACCTCTAAAACGAAGCTTTCTAATTTTACCACCAATGCTCCAATCCTCATTTTGCTCCAATTAAAATAAATAGCTCTATCCTCGAGGAAGCTCTATCCTTGAGAACGTTCCTTAGACTGATCTTCTCAGATTAATCTGTTGCTAAATTGGAAGCCTACCATGACTGTAAGCCTATCCTGGATCGACAGGCTCTGCTGCAGATGCTATAGATGTAAGCGGTGCCTGATTGCAAAAGTTCTATTGTCTTCCTCTACCATTTATATTCTTTCTTCCTCCACTGCTGATCTCTCCTCTTCTCACCCCTCTTGGAACTCTTTACAACTCTTCTCTAATGGCTGCCGTCTTCAGCCATTGATTCTCAACCTGTTGTGTTGATGCTACATCGTATCTCCCTTGCAGATACATCCAAAGATAAAGTACTGTTGTCATGTCTGAAAAAGGCATCACTCAAAGCATGCTTTTCTGTTTTGACAGCGTAAAAAAAAAAAAATATCTAGTGAGGAACGATTTTTTTCCTTCCCTACAACCCTTTCTTACAGAAGAGACATTACTAATCTTTCTCTACTCTATCATCATTTCCATGATAGGCGCTCGACTTAGCTCCAATCTCTGGTTCACTCTTTAAAACATCCACAGTAAGAACTCATTTAACAACAACCACCATAATGAATTTTCCTTTCCTACTCTGTGCATGTAAAACTAAACAAAACTTCTGCAGAGAAAGTTTTTTCCAATAATTTGTTATTTGTGGAATACAATACTACAGGTTACTTCTCAGCTGATCTACGATATTATCATTTTTAAGTTCAATGTTAACAAATCTTTTGAGCCGTTCACTTCAATAATCTTTTTTAACTATCGATTCTAATCTTTCCAAGACGTTAATTATCCAATGAACAATTTCATTAACCCTTTATCCTCGAGTGGCTTTTGGACCTTGATAAGCGAGGACACACTAGTAAAAAAAGTAAACAAAAAAAAAAAACTAGTGAAAAAAGACTGCTACTACCATCGTTACAATTGCTAGCGGATCAACTTATCTTTCATTTTCTTTTAATGGAAATCGCTCCAGACAAGGTGTGAAGCTACTTGATGTAAGGAGCTAACAAGAACAAAAGATGATTATCAAAACGACAGGAGATGCCTATTGTCCTTAGTTTTGAAAAGACCAAGCAGTTAGGAGGAAAACAGTCAGCAGGTAGGGGTTTCCACAAATCTGCTAACAAACTGTGTTTCCATTTCTAGAGTATTTTCTTTCACATCCCAAAAGAGATACCAACCACTTATGGTTTAAAACATTTTTCACTTGGCCTTTCATCATTATCATTGGAAGAAAGTTACTACTTCCTACAATCGGTTCGAAACTAAAATTCCTTTCTTACCAAACAAGAAATATTAATGTGCAGCCTATAAACAACTACTTACATTTGTTTTAATTGCTATTTCAGCGGTAAATGAGCAATAGTTACCTGAATGAGATTTATCCTCTGTTATATAAACGTGTAATCTGTTGTGCTCATGCAGGCATGTACACTGTATATACTTACATCACTATAGAGCGGGACGTTTTGAACACAATGCGCATGTGTGCCTTTCAGCCATTTCCATCCAGATCTATTTGGAGTGCAAATATGTATGGTTCCTGTTGAGATATCAACATAACAAGACGTCATATATCTTTGCTTGCCTCTTGTCAGTCACGATGAAAGACTGAGACCAAACACCTGGATTAAATTCTTTTTCTCTAATATATGTCAGCCGTATTAGAATTTATGTCCCCACTTCCTCCTTATTGATGAGTTATTAACTTGTCCCTTTAGGCTGGCAGGATTTCCGGTCTCTGCTGCTTTAGGGGTCATTTGAGGTAGTTTATAAAAACACTCGCATAAGTGTGCCCTCTTTTTTGCCTTTTTTGATCCACCAGCAGGATGTGGTCAAGGCATAGTGGCACATGCCTAAGACGGCAGTCACAGAAATCAGTCTCCTTTCTACTGTTACTGACCTGAATTAAAGGCTCCATTTTACTTGGCTCGAATGTGGATGTGACAAACCCGAGACGGCAATTACCAGTTAGCAATCAATTATCACTGAATTCCTGCTTGGATTGAAACCGACATGAAAAGAGCCAGAATTGAGGGATGAGGAGGCTGTCCTATCAGCAGGCGCAAAGTACTGGGACTGCTGTGTTGCCATTTGGTGAGTGGATCTGGACCATGCAGTAGTCTCTGGTGGGGCCTCTCGATGCCATACTAGTGGGTAATTGTTACGGCTTTACCTTTTCGTGTGCTACAAATAAAAAAAAAATTTTTCCTGTCTTTTTCTCTCTTACTTTCCCTCTCTGTACTGCTCTAACCAAGTATGCCGACCTATTCCACAAATCCCCAAACCTCAACATGAAATATCTCCAGAATAAAAACTCGATTAAACCTAGAACCCCATCTTCCAACGTAGACCCCTACTACCAGGTCTCCTTCTCCAACATCAGAGGTCTATGTTCCAACCTTCCAGAGGTTGAAACCCAATTACAGGAGACGAAACCGGACATATTCTTTCTAAGTGAAACTGGAATAGGGCCGACCACTTCCCTAGATGAGTTCATAATTAACGGATACTCAAATTTAACAGCTAAATCTGACACCCAAGATCGCCATGGGCATGGAATATGTGCCTACATTAAGGATGGCTTCCCGTGTGGCAGAGATATCTCTAGAGAAGATCCTAATTTACCCTATATGTGCTTCAGGGTTGCACTTGCTAACACCACTGCATTTATATTTGCCCTCTATAGGCCCCACAACAGCGGAGTTACTATCTTTAAGAGCATATCTGAGAAAATAGACCAAATACTGTCTTCACATCCCTCGGCTAACATCCACATATGTGGTGACTTCAACGTCCATAACGTGGAATGGCTGACCCATTCAAATAAGACAGATGATGAGGGGAGGTTTTGTCATGATTTTGCCATTGCTTATGATCTCACTCAGATTGTTCGCTAACCCACCCGTGTGCCCAATACACCCGGTCAATATGCAAGCCTCTTAGACCTTTTTCTCTCAACTTCCCCGGAGCTATGTTCATATTCCGTTCATTCTCCTCTAGGATCCTCCGACCACTCTGTCGTATCAGTTAAGATAAAAACGAAATGTAAGAAGCCCCCAGACGTACCCCTCCACCGTACTGTATACCGATACTCTATGGCTGACTGGGAAAGCTTCCGTACATTCATATCTGATTTACCTCTGCACTCCATGTTTAAAAAGGATGTGTCCTCTATAGTATCAGATCTGACCGAATGGTTAATTGCAGGCATAGACCAATTCATACCATCTAAAAAATTCCAACAAAAACCTAACAGCCAGCCATGGTTCTCCCCAGAATGTGCTGCTGCTATCGCGCACAGAAATCACTTTTTCCATAGCTACCAACGTAATAGATGCACTGAGACTAAAGCTGCTTTTAGGTCTGCCAGCAACCACTGTAAAAGAGTAATAAAAAATGCAAGAGAGCTATATGCCCAGTCTGTTAAATCCAAGGTAGCTGATCAGCGGCTTGGATCCCACCAGTTTTGGCAAATAACAAATAGGATCCTGAACAGAAGTGTGCGTTCTATCCCAACCATTATCAATGGACCAGAGGTCATCTCGTCAGCGTCAGACAAGGCCAAACTATTTGCAAAGAACTTTGCAGCTAATTCTACCCTATGCGACGAAGGCCATCAACTCCCCATATTTCCTCCTATAACACAGAACAAGCTAAGTAACATACAAATATCCGTGCATGAGGTCGCCAAGCTAATAAAGAACCTAGATTCCAGTAAAGCAACTGGCCCTGATGGCATCCCAATTATAGTGTTAAAAAAGCTTCAACCAGAACTTGCTCCCATACTTACGAAACTTTAAGCGCTGCCTTAAGGAGAAGTGCTTTCTGACTCCCTGGAAGACCTCATCAGTTTGCCCTGTATTTAAGAATTCAGGTGATAAGTCATCTCCCTCTCAATACAGACCTATAAGTCTCCTGTGTGTTATGAGTAAGTTGCTGGAATCCATATTAAATAGAGAAATAGTCAACCACCTCAGCAGGAATAACCTTCTTAGTAACACACAATATGGTTTCCGCTCTGCAAGATCTACCGCAGATGTGCTGACGGTTATATCCCACAGGATTAGTGAATCTCTTGACAAAGGTTTCCTTTCTAGGGCAATTGCTCTCGACATATCAAAGGCCTTCGACAAGGTATGGCATAAGGGTCTACTTCACAAGATTTCCAGCTACGGTATAACTGGAAATGTTTTCTCAATCATTAAATCATTTCTCTCCGATAGGCTCATAAGAGTAGTGGTAGATGGACAAAAATCGGAGGCCTGCAATATAAATGCTGGGGTCCCTCAGGGGTCAATCCTGGGCCCAACTCTCTTCCTGATCTACATCAATGACCTCCCTAAACACATACTTAAATCATTCGTTGACATCTATGCTGATGATACGACCATCTACGGCAACACATCAAAGGCTGTAAATGACAAAGTTCTCTCTGATTCTCTCTCCTTTGATCTCGAGCGCGTGGTTCAGTGGGGGAAGATGTGGCTGGTTACCTTTAATGCATCCAAAACCAAACTCCTATCCTTACATCATCAACGCTCTGATCCCCAGCTGGCATCAATTGTGATGGATGGCTCTCGTCTGGGTGAGGCCCCGTGTTTTGAGAAGCTTCTGGATTTGATCTTTACTCCTGATCTGAAATGGAACACATACATCAAGTCTGTTGCCAAGGTCGCTGGAAAGATGGTGGGATCCTTCTACCGCTCCAGAAGATATCTCACTACGGACGCAATTCTCTAGCTATATAAAAGCCAAGTACGTCCAAGGATGGAATACTGTTGCCATATCTGGGCAGGAGCTGCTAAAAACAGCCTATCCTGCCTTGACAGAGTACAAAATAGACTTCGTGGCTTAGTGGGGGATGCCCTTTTCTCTACCCTGCAACCTCTCTCCCACAGAAGAGACGTTGCGAGCCTGTCCTTGTTTTATCGTTATTTCCATGGCAGATGCTCGTCTGAACTCCAATCTCTGGTCCCCTCTCGCCAATCTTTCACGAAAAACACCCGTCTAGCTGAATCCACTGTGAAAAATTTCCCCCACTCTATATCTGTGCCTAAATACAAAACGCAGATTCCATGAACAAAGCTTCTTTCTTAGAACTGCACGCCTGTGGAACTCTGTTCCGTCTGCCTGCTTCCCTCCGGACTACAACTTGGTTGTCTTCAAGTCCAATGTTAACAAATTCCTAATGAACCGCCCCCTTAAGTAAACATATCAGCAAATCTCCTCACTAACGTAATGTACTTGCAATAACCCTTATCCCTGAGTGGCTTCCGGGCCTTGATAAATGGTGATCACTATGTAAAAAAAAAAAAAAAAAAATGTATCGCTTGTTAAGCGAACTTTTCAAAGCACAATTTTTTGTAAATCTTCTTTTCTGTAAAATTAACTTTTTCTTGTATCATCCATTTGTTCACACAGTAAAATTGCTTTAAATATTGTACACACTTGCCGTGTTCCTTCTCGCAAACCAACTATCGCCATATTTTTGTTTAAGAGCTTATCCTCGATTTGTTACTGCATTCTCATGTGTGAGAATTGAACATTTTCCAGGGTAAGATTAATCTCAATAACTGAACCAATGTCTTATGAAACTGTTGGACTTGTAGAGATGATATTTGTTTTTTTTTAACTACAATTCTGATAACCTTTTTTCTTCCTCATCTCAAGCAGATGAATGCAGACACTACTGCAAAATGGCTATTCGTACTATTAGGATTCATCGGACTACTGTTCTCATCTTGGGTGAACAGTAGTCCAATGAGTCCAAATAATACGAATAACCAATCCTCATCTCAAAAATTCAGAAACGTCAAAAATGGCTATCTCTAATAAGAATCTTATCAGCCCAACTTCCAAAAGCGCTTATATTGTTAAAAAGATACATTTAAGTAATAACTGATGATAACGATTGAAATTTATTTTATTTTATATAAAGAAAACATACTGTAAGTCTATATAAATAATTGGTTAGTAAGAATCAAATAGCGATTTGTCATATGTAATCCTATTTAGGGCTAATATCGACAATCTGACTGACTTAGCTTTATATTTTAGCTATAAGAACGATTTGGTATTCTCAGTTACTTTAATCTATTACTTTAAGGAAATAACAAGCAAGTATAAAGAACAGCAATATTTAATAATTTATAAATACATACAAGTAATCAATTTTTACCTTCCCATTTTTATTTTTTATGTACATTTCTAATAGACTTTTTATACAGAACTGTTGCTTATATGTGTAAAGTATTTTACTTGAATAAGTGATTGCAGTAACAATTATGGAGTCATAAACATATGTTAATTTTATTGTACAGAGTGGGACGATAAAATTGTTGCCTAAAAGAAAACAACACTACAGCTTTCTTTTAAAACTTTTATTATTATATAGTAGAGCTGTCATCTATTCAATGTAGTTGCCTTAAGTCTCGATTACCGCTTTGATACGGGTCTGGAACTGGGAGCATGTCTTTTCCACAAGCGCCAGCAGGAGCTCGGCAAATACTCGGTGGATAGTGGCGATCAGGCTAGCTTTGGTGTTGTAGGAGGTCATGTTGGTGATGTTTTCAATGTATGATCAAACGAAGTAGTCAACAGGGTTCAGATTGGAGGAGATTGGGAGGGGGCTAGCGAGAGAAGTATACAAAGTCGTAGAACTCATTCTGAAGCCAAGTTTGGGTCTCTTTGGACTTGTGGGCCAACAAGAACTTCTGCTGCCACACCCAGGATCTGCCAGTGGCCACCTGATTGCACCAAGAGATTACCACACTCTTCAGCCCATCCAGGTACACTTATGTGTTGACTTTCAAGCCGACTTCAAAGATGTGAGGTAGAATAATGTGGTCCTCATGTGAAACAACACCAAAGACCATCACCATGGCCGGAAACTGTGTTTTCATCACCCTGGCCACGTCCTTGTGATTCGTGGCAATCCAGCGATGCATTTTGAGGGTGTTAGCAATGGTCCTGTTATCATAACTTGGATCGGTAGAGAGCACGAGTTGTACAGCAGCATATTGCCAATCTTTCATTATGTCACTTTCAAACATGATGGAAGGCTCCTATTACTTTTGGAATTTGTACAGAACTGGCCAACTAGTAGATGGTTAGCAACAAAAAAAGAAACCCGATTTTCATCAAATGGATATGGAATCATGTAGTAGATGATGACTTTTTGTCCTTCCTGCAACCTCTTCTCCACAAAAGAGACAGTGCGAGCCTGTCTCTGCTCTATCATTATTTTCATAGCAAGTGCTCGTCTGAGCTCCAATCTATGGTCTCTCTTGCCAAACTTTCACAAAAACACTCGATTAAGTACAACCACTATCAATAATTTCCTCTACTCTCTATCTAAACGTTTCCATGAATAAAGCTTCTTTCCTATGTTCCACTGGCCTGCTTCCCAGCCGACTACAATATGGTAGCCTTCAAGTCCAATATGTGAGTTGTCCCCTTAAATAATCCAAATTCTACCCAATCTACACCATTAATGCTTACTACACTAACACCTTACATTCATTAACTTATCCTCGAGTGGCATTCGGGCCTTGATAAGTAGTGACTCCCTTGTAAAAAAATATTGGGGAAACCAATGCTAACAATAGAATCATCTAATTCATAAGATATAAATGAATGCATGCCCTCTATTATGCTACATCACAATGTTATACTTTAATAAATGAGCTGAAGTAAGCCTTATATAATGACGTAAGAATATCATTATTTACTAGTCTACCCATTGGCCCTTAAAGGGTAAGATGAAAAATATTCCAAATAAAAACTGATTTTGAGATCATATTGTCTTTTATTGTTTTAAGAAAACATTTTTTAAGTGATGAGTGAAAAAAATAAAACTCAGGAAACCTCCAGAGCATTACTGCAAACACTAATTAAAATTAAGGAGGCCCTACTATGATCACTACTAAAATTAAATTTTTTTACAGCCCCCTCTTTGAAGAGAAAATATTTTTTAAGTAAGACCTGAAAAAAAAATCGTCAGAATCCACAGGAGCACTACTAAAAGCAGTAAATATGGTTATAAATATGATTATAGTTATATATTGCATATTTATATTTAAATCAATTTTTTTAACTCAACGGAATTAAATTACATTTATTTGAAGGAAAACACGTTAAAATAAGTTAAAACAAAAACATATTGTTGATCTTGTGTATGCTTTGAATAGCAGCAATGACTTTGAATATCGGACTTAAGACAGGGCGCCCATGAAATAGGTAAGGCGACGAATTTTTTGAAATCGGAAGTCAGAAACCAGGTGGACGGTTTAAACTCCCAAGCAAGAAAGCTGATCTGAGTTTTATAATTATATAGATGTGATCTTTTTTTCTTTGTATATACATTTTTATTGGCTGTATATGGAAATGTATATAAAAAGAAAAAAGATAAAATAAATAATGATAAAATGTGGAATAACAATGATAAACAAAAAGAATTATTTTTTTCTTTTAAACAATTGAATGTAACAAAAAGAAAGAAAGACAACTATTGGAATGTACTTACCAAACAAACAAAAGAGATTCATATTCGTTAGTGTCATAAACACCGGCCAAAGTTTGACGTGTTGTTACAAAGGGTTCAAAGGTTATTGATGACATGGCAATGATAAACAACATCATTCCAGCAAGGATACTTCATAGTTAAAAAGAAAATAGAAACAAAAACATTATATATATATATATATATATATATATATATATATATATATATATATATATATATATATATATATATTTAAATAAGGGAGTAGTCACCAACAATGTGTATTTTTTAACATTATTTTATTATTCCGTGTCTTGGTTTTTCATTGAGAATTATGTTTGGATCATTGTAATAATGTTTTTAAGTCATTGAAATTGTTTACGCGCGTTTCAGACGGGTTGTGATGCGTCCTCGTCAGAAAGTATTTTCAAAATAACTACTTCATTTACTTACACAAAATTAATATACGAAAGTATAGATTTATGCGTAAACTTTAAGTATTTACTTCAAAAGTGCTCAATACGTAGGTAGAGCTAGTTAGTAATTTATAAAATATATATGGCGATTAAGCTACACTGAATATTCGGCGTTTCATCCACTCTAGGATTCGTTATGCGCATAAGTCTGACGAATCCTAGAGTGGATGAAACGCCGAATATTCAGTGTAGCTTAATCGCCATATATATTTTACAAATTACTATATATATATATATATATATATATATATATATATATATATATATATATATATATATATATATAACTACTTCATTTACTCACATAAAATTAATATACGAAAGTATAAATTTATGCGTAAACTGTAAGTATTTACTTCAAAAGTGCTCAATACGTAGGTAGAGCTAGTTTATAAAATATATATGGCGATTAAGCTACAGACTCTGCAACAGCTGGGCCGATTTTTATGAAATTTCACACAAATGTGCTTTATGTATCTGGTAGTGTTCTTAGATAGGTTTTGTGTTGAAATGTCTTCAATAAGTATTGATAATCGATAATTGAAAAACTCCCATGAAAGAAGGAACAGGCGATTTTGACAAAAGTTAACGCCTTTTACAGCCTAACATCACGTGATTTTAGAAGTTTTATTATCGCACAAGCAGAAAAGCCCGGCATATAAAATCAGATCAAATAACCTACTGTTGATTTTATATGTGTGGTCTTACTGCTTGTGCAGTGATAATAACTTGAATTTAAGCTTAAAATGAAAAAGTCAAGTATCATGGTTCAGTTGTGCTTTAATCAGAAACATTCATTTCAAATGTGCTATTATCATATCAAAGAACCTACTGTTGATTTTATATGTCGGGCCTTTTGGCTTGTGTGATAATAAAACCTTTCAAATGCACTTGTGTAAGGTGTTAACTTTGGTCCAAATTGTCTGTTCCTTCTTTCATTGAATTATTTTGATTATCGATTATCGATACTTATTAAATACATTCCGATACAGAATCTAAGAACATTGCCATGTGACATTTCATAAAAATCGACCCAGATGTCCATAAGGAACAGACTCACACACACACACACACACACACACACACACACACACACACACACACACACACACCACACACACACACACACACACAAGGTTTCTTTTATATATTTTAAAGCTCCCCCCTATTTGGGTAGAGCACTGTCGTAAATAATTCTCACTCGCTACTTAATTGGATTAAAAATGCGAAATTCACGGTTTGTTTACAAACAGGCGGTTTGAGCACTGTACAAGGTGCGGACGGATGTTTGTTTAAATAGACATTCGGCGAGTTATTTGCGGGCGTCGCTTCTGTGGTTGAGAGGTAGAGCTGCCGACTGTCAACACGACAGTTCTTGGTTTGATCCTTGGCTTGGGAGAGGGGCTAGTCTAATGGCACTGATGAGTTGTGATACAACAAAACAGGACTGTATGTCGATGACTACAAAATATATATGTGTGTGCGTGTGTGTGGGTAATTTTTTACTTTCTTTAGGTAAATATATTAATATCTTGCTATGATGTGCAGACCGTTTTGATCATTATTGATCTCTTCAGGCGAGAAAAAATTTTGATAATTAAAAAAAGTCCAGAACTGTTTTATAATTTTAGAGGAGAAAATATTTTACTATGTCTAATGTGTAGCATGGTTTAAAGGTCTCATCGTAGCAAAATATGACTATATTTACATAAAGAAAATAAAAAAAATTATAAATTTTCTCTCTTTGATTGAGCACTATCAACGACCTTTCTTGGAATTCAATGATTCTAATCTTTTGAATATTTTCAACCTGGAATATTTGTATATATATATATATATATATATATATATATATATATATATATATATATATATATATATATATATATATTCCAGGTTGAATATATATATATATATATATATATATATATATATATATATATATATATATATATATATACGTTTTATTTTTTATTGCCGTATTTTTCTGTTAAGTTACATTATTGTTTCGGCTACACAACCGTTTTTTTTTTCCGGCATGTAGCTTCCTCAGACTTTTATAGAAATGTTCGCTTATGGTGGAATGATAAGTGAACATTTCTGTAAAAGTCTGAGGAAGCTACATGACGGCAAAAAAACGGTCGTGTAGCCGAAACAATAATGTAACTTAACAGAAAAATACGATAATAAAAAATAAAACGCATATTTGCTCTACAACAATATTGAGCACTCTCTTCAGGTTTTTATTAATTACCATTTCTACTAAATATATATATATATATATACATATATATATGCATATATATATGCATATATATATGCATACATATATATATATATATATATATATATATAAAGCTGAATGTCTGTGTATGTATGTGTGTGTGTGTGTGTCTGGTCACGAATAGGCTCCTATATGGTTGACTATTTTAAAAAACTGATTACATGTAATGATAGAAGATGTATCGAGACACAGGAATGGGTATGTTTGATCTGGCAGAACAGTGGTTCATTGTGGGGTCTGCGTTTGCGTCTGGTCCACAAAGTATGGAAATAAAAAATTAAAAAATTTAAAAAAAAACATTTACAAGTGTTTTTGATATAGATGTACATAAGAATACTTTGATAAGTTTTAACTTAAATAGGGATGGTATAATAAAATTGTGGGGTCTGCGTTCGCGCCTGGCCTCTATAGAATGGAAATAGGCACAAACTTTAATAAAGACTTTTCATATCTATCTGCGTAAGTATACTTTGATAATTATGTTTCAGTTTGAAGAAATATGGTATAATAAAATTATGGGGTGTTCGTTCGCGCCTGACCTCCATAGAATGGAAATATGTCACAAAGTTTAACAAGTTTTTTTAATATAGATCCACAGAATATTGTGATAAGTGTTTCGGTGTGAACAGGTATGGTATAATAAATTATGAGGTTTATCTATTTTATTTTTACTTTCATCATATTTTGCTTTGGTTTTGATACCCCCAAATTCGAAGCTATCTCTTTATAACCCTTCCTTTTCATAACCTATCATACTTTCATAAATCAGAGTCCATTTTCTGTAGGCTGTTTTTGAACCCAGTCAACGACGGGTACTTTTGCTAGTATATATATATATAAAATGTTACCTCGTATTTGTTTATTACTACTTATCATTTGCGACCATAGTGAAGATGATGGAGTTTGGTAAACAAATCTTTTCCATAAGGTTGTTAATGTGTGCACATACCACTACACACATTAGAAAGCATGGGGACTGACCTGACCCCTTACCTCCCTACCTATATACAACGTCTTGGTAGTCCCAAATGTTCACCCATCTAAATAAAATTCAGTGATCTGATGAGAACAGGTGTGTTAATGTGGTTGCGCCATATACTACTACTACTACTACTACTACTACTACTACTAAAATAAATTTACTGATGATTTCACTATATTAACATTTAACCTCAAAATAAAACACAAAAATAAAACACAGTATAACTTAACTTTTGGTAAATGAACGAAAATCACTGTGGATTCTGTTTAATCATTTGGCCACAACAATTATCAATTTTGATAAAATTTGTATTGGATATCAATTTCTGATGAAATTAAGATTACTTTCAAATGTTTGATTATAGGACGAATATCTGTCACAATTTATTTATTATTTTTATAATTAGAATAAATAAATAAATAAATAAATAAAACACAACAATTTAAAATAATTCTGACCTTTAGAATGAAGTCCAATTTGGTAGGGAAAATTGAAAACAAAATTATTAAAACAAAACTGTATGTATCTCTGAAAAAAAAAGAACCCGACCTCATTTATAATTGTGTACATTTTCTTCTCGTAGATTGCATTATGGATCATTCAAAGCCAATGAAAATACTCAAAATAGGATTGACCATATAGAGAAAGTGTATCTTATTAATTGTTATCCCAGTATCAATGGATAGAGTAAGAGTACACCCCTCCCCATTATTTATGACAAAAGAAAGTCAAATATTGATCAAAACTAAATATTAAAATCAATAAAATCTACTGAAAATACAATTTTTGTTTATTGAACCACAGTTCAATAATTAGCCTAGATTACTGTCGAAACAAGTTTTATTTACTTTTATTATTAAAGCTATTCCGGTCAAAGAAATAGTGGAAATTATCACTTTACTTTGTATATATGATTACTGAAAACTTTTTTGTTCGTATGTATTAGTATATCTGAACAATCTAGGTTTCACTATACAACAGATAAGACCCTTGCAGGTACTATGACTGTTACATATTAAGGACCCTATGTCAATAGTGATTAAGTTAGCTAGTGTGAATTTTGACAAGAGACACATTAAATAAATGATGATAAACGAGATCTGTAAAACATTTCCCAGGGTTGAATGAAAGATAGGTGACAAGGCAAGGGCAGAAATCAAATGTTGTGAACAAAACAGGAGTTGAACAATATGATATGTCGAATGACGTCACATTTTCGAGCAAGAGAAAACTAAGGTTTTAAGATCAGTTTTATCTGGGAAGCCATGCAAACGAGACACGCCAATAATGTGGAATAATCTAAGCTGAATATTACCCTAAGGTTCTCTCCATGTACATCATTCATTTCTTAAGTTAAAAAGTTAAGTTTAAGAAGTAAATAATTATTAACATTAGTCTCTCTTTCTTAAATCTCTCTCTCTCTTAAGTCCATTCTCTCCAAGTAAAACCTTGAAGAAACACAACGAAGGTCTCTTTGTGTCTTTCCTGCATAACAGGAGTTTTATTCATCTAGCGATACTGATGACGAATCATGGCTAGAAGGAAAGAAGATGAAGCGAATCATGCAATGAACACTTGATGAGGTAGTGACCATGAAAAAAGTGGAAAGTGCATAAAAGACCAGCATGTATAAACACCGCCATGCATGTATGTATGTATAACGTCGTTTATTTGGTTTATTGATTACTCATTAATGAAAACATTATACAACTCCAGGTCAGAGTGAATCTGAGCATAATGACAATTAAGGGATGGCTTCACAATCCTGAGAGCTCTGTGGAACTTTGCCAAAGAATGCAGTTTCATATCATGCCCAAATTTGATCAATAAACTAGGATTATTTTAATAATGAATACTTTAAAAAAGTCACATCGATTTGGATAATAATTCTATTAATTAGAAAAATATTGTGCCTGAGCAGAGAGGTACATTTCAAATTACCAGGGGACATATGCTTGATCATCATTAGTTTCATAATAAATCCACCACTGACTCTATTAAATCACTTTGCTCTCCTCACTTTATGAATTTTGGAGGATTAAAAGTGGACGTTGGGTTTACTTTCGGCAGCCTCGTTACTTTTGCTTTTCTTATTTAGTCCTCGAATCCCAAATATACCATCCAACTGTTAGAATATCCAAAATATCTGACCCCCAACTCCATTCAGACTTTGTGTTGATTCTTCAGAGATAAAAAATCTGACTCTGACTGACTCATAGTATTCCGGCTCTTTCTAAAACCTCTGACTCTGCAACTGGCTAAAATTAACGCTGTTTATATTTATTATATATAGAAAGTGGACGTTGTTTTTTTTGTTTTGTTTTTTTTTGGTTTTTTTTTACATAGGAATCACCACTTATCAAGGCCAAGAAGCCACTCGAGGATAAGGGTTAAAGAGTATTCAGTAGAAATTGGACAATATAGTAATCGTTAGTAATGGAAATTTGGTAAATTTGTTAACAAGTGGAATGGCTCATCAAGAACTTGTTTACGTTAAACTTAAAGACAACCATATTGTAGTCAACTGGAAAGCAGAAAAACAGAAGACAATTCCACATGCGTGCAATTCTAGGAAAGAAGCTTTGTTTATGGAATCCACGTTTAGGTTTAGGCACAGATAACGAGTGGGGGGGGAATTATTGATAGCGTTTTCAGCTAGACGAGTGTTTCTTGTGAAAGTTTGACGAGAGGGGATCATACACTGAAGCTCAGTCGAACACTTTCCATGAAAATAACGATACAGCAGAGACAAACTCATTTTCTTTTCTTATTTAGTCCTTGCATTCCATAAGCGATGTTTCTGACAAAGGGGAAAGAATTGCTATTTTCTAGGTCAGAACATAACATTAGCGTTGGATAGATTTTGACCTTGAAGTGGTATTTTTTAGCACCTTATATGAAGTGGCTTTATGCCTTGTTTGGAGCGATTTTGCTGCAAAAATTTTTTTTTTAAATCTGTTTTGTCAGTGATCAAGACCAATTATTGAACAGTGCTTCAATAAACAAAAATTTTATTTTCAGTTGATGTTTTTCCTTTGGAGACCGATTAATTACCTGATGACGTTGTTGCTTGCTGGTATCAATATACTATATCGCACAATTTTAATGGGAGGTGATGCGAACGCTGAGATGCGGGTGAGGATTCCTGTGCATGCCCATGTGTCGAAAGCATTCTGGCCCATGGCACCAATCCACAAGTGTACGTTTGCCAATGATTCTGTTATAAGGTAAATAAAAAGAGAATAGAAAAATTAACAGACATATGTTTCTTCAAGAAATGTTCGTATCTAATAAAGCCTCATGTATGTATGAATATTTATAATAGAAAATTAAACCAAAACAATGATGCAATTTTAAAATGAATAAAATTATTTATTAATTATTTATATATATTTTTTAATGTATTGAGACTTCCGATATAAGAATATCTGGTTCTTCTTCGTCATAAGAGCGAAATTTGAAAATCAAAATATTGAATTTCAAGCAAAACCAATGGTATCTACTTAGTATCTGCAAGGAGTGTGAAGCCCATTCAGCAGCTCACCTCTTACTGATGAAATATTCACCAAAGTGTCCCTGCATATCATTCAGAAAAAATATGAGAAAAAATCGAGCACTAAAAGGAAACATTATAGCAGGTGCTCCTAATATATATATATATATATATATATATATATATATATATATATATATATATATATATATATATAGAGAGAGAGAGAGAGAGAGACTTGTATGTAATATACTGAGTTTGTGTAATTCAGTAAAATGATGCCCTTAGGAGATCGGGATACAATGGAAAAATTGAATATAATAGGACCAATAATAGTAACTACAAACCTAGCTGCGTAATCTCGTATAACATGGCAATGAGAGCTAGAAAAAAAAACAAAGATCAATAAGGGAAACGTTGAAAATGATCAAAAGAATAGGAACGGTGGGGGAAATAATAACAGCAGAACAGGTAAAAATGACGGTGGTATCATTAATAAGAGAAATAGACGCAAGAGACAGGTTTGGTTCAATCCACCATTCAGCGAGCATATCAAAAATGATATACCTAAAGAATTCTATAGAATAATAGACCAAAACTTCCCCCCGGATAATAAATTAAGCAAAATAATAAATAGAAACTCTGTAAAATTACCTTTCTCAACGTCCAGAAACTTAACTAACACTATAATCAGCTCCAATAATAGATAAATCAGCAAAATAAGGAACAATAGCGAACTAGCATCAAACAAAAGTATCCTAAGCAGAAAATGTAATTGCAGAATACCTGGGAATTGTCCATTGGATGGGAAATGTCTAACCTCGGAAATAGTGTATAAATGAGAGATAAAAACCGACAACACTAAAAAGATTTATCTGGGAGCCACGGGAACAGTGTTTAAGGACAGATACAGAAACCACGTAGTATCATTTAAAAAGGAACCTGATATAGAAACTAATAGGGATGGCGTAAACGATAGCAGGGAGGCGGGGTACAAAAATCAGGATTAAAAATAAAAATAAAAATAAAAAGAGGAATACAACTGCATTAGGTGATTGGGGCAGGGAATTTAACAGAAATAATGAAGATTTTAAATTAAAATGGTCAGTAGTGGACAGGGGGAGGAAGTACAGCCCCGGGAAATCAAAAGGTGCAATCTATGTTTATTGGAAGCTTTCTACATAGTGAATTCCAAAGAGGAAATTTTGATTAAAAGACTAGATGCCATACAGGGATGTCTTCACAGGAATAGATTTCTGCTATCACGCCTTAAATGTAACTGAGGTATAACTTTTTACAACAATAAGGATCATCGGATGCCAGGATTAAATTTTAATGTAGAGTTAAATAGCTAGAAATATTATAATCTAAATGAAGGATCAAAATCTAACATGCGAATATAGTTTCTATTATTCTAAACCGGGTAAGAAATATAAATAAAGTATAAAGCTCATCTAAGAATGGAATTTTTTCCATAACGGTGAGCATTTTTATATTCAGTTGTAGCAGTATTGATGGTGAAATAAGTGATACCCTCTTCAAATCAATAAAACAACTTAACAATAAACTAGTTATTATTAAAAATTAAATTAGCAATTTGGGGGCTGAAAATTAATTTAATTGATCTTGTCATCTGACATCTTAAGTTGGTAGAATCCATGCTGATTTACTTATTCACTTACTTTACTCCTTGTTCTAAATGTTTTTACCTATAAATGCAGGAGTAGACATCTTCTCATCGGAGTGAAACACATTTGTAGCTATTGGGTGGTTTTGCTGTCAGAATAATAATTAGAGGATATATACTATTTAAAACGAAATACACTTTTTGTTGCCATCACCACCTTTTTTGAAGTCTTGATTTTGCTTTCACAGTATTGTATGTATTATTTTAATAAACAGAATTAAAAAAAAAAAGGATTGTTTTTTAATTGTCGTAATACATCAACTTTGAACTTTTAACTACAGAAGATATAATTAAAAACAATTCCCATTTGTTTATGAATAAATAAATAAATAAACGAACAAATAAACGAACAAATAAATTAAGTTATGCTTTTTTGTTGCTTGAATGTGGTGTTAGAAATTTGTGAAAATACCTAGAATTGTTTTTTACTCGCATTCACCCCTAACAAGACATATCGCCAGTTGGACGTAAGGGGCTAATATTTGGGACCATGCCTAGGAAAGATTTACAAGATGTTGGTTTACATTACATTTAAACTTTAGCATATCAGTACAGTTAGGGGAGCAAGTAGTAGGAAGGAAATTCCAAAGTTTAGCAGTTTGAGGGAAGAAACTATTAAAGTAGAAAGCTTTCTGGCATTTAGGAACTTTAACAATGAAAGGGTGTGATTTTGTTGCTAAGCGAGTTTGTCTGGGATATGCACGTCGAGGGGGCACAAGTGCAATGAGTTCATCAGAACACATTCTATTAAAATATGTGTAAAATAGGCACAATGATGCAACAGTGATGTTATCCAGAGAATTATGTTTTGGTGTAGGCAGCAATGACTGTTTGAATGAAAATGTATTTTTAAAACAAATTCTTATTAATTCTTAAATTTACTAAATAATCAATATATTATCAGCTCTGATGGAATATATACTATTGAGCTACTATCCCAACTTTTGTGCGATTTTAAAGAAGTCCATATAACTAATATTATGTGCCTCACGGATGCAAAATCAAGTAAATACATTGATTTTAACATCAATACGTTGTTAAAGCAAAACAAATTATTTTAATACTATTATTATGTACCCATTAATTCATTAATTTATGTTTGATTTTGTTTGAATTCGTGTTTTGACCCATGACGTGGATCATAAATCTATGACGTCACAACAAAGCTAAAATTATTTTTTAAAGCTAATATTTTAAGCTTTATTTATATGCGGTATAATCATGTTGACACACTGGTTCCCGATGGATCACTGTAGTTAAGCAACGTTGAACCTGGTCAGTACTAAATGGGTGACCATTTGAGACTTCCAGATGCTGTATGTGCTCTCCACTTATCTCAGCATTGTTTCCAGTCGTTCTGGACTTCTCCTTGCCACTGGACTCAAACTGCCGATTCAGGAGTAGTGTGGTTGAGATTGCACAACCCTTGCCTCACAATTATATGCACAGCTGCCCGTACAGGGGGTATCCTTTGTCTTTTGAAACTGAACAAAGGCATCGAAATTCATACAAAAGTCTAAATATAGCTTAGTTGGTGGAATGTCAGATTAAAAATTTCAAGGTTTCGATTTTTAGTCATAGCATTCGCTTTCTTAGTTGGAAATTTATCATTTATTATGTAATATTTCTCATTTTTCAGACAGTTTTGATTATTGTTTGTTTAAAATCTGGACGCTTTTATATGCCTCAGTTAAAATTATATTTAAATTTCTTGAATTAGTGAAGCGTCTCGTGTGTGTGTGTGTGTGTGTGTGTGTGTGTGTGTGTGTGTGTGTGTGTGTGTGTGTGTGTGTATATACACGTTTTCTAACGTATTTGGGACGTGGCTAAAATAAATAAAATAAATGTACAATGGTTTTAAAAGTGTGATTTACAATATTGTATAGAATTTACAGTTTTTTTTATATTAATTATTTATAACTTTACATTACAATAGATATATATAGGTATACACGTAACTATGTGTGTATACACATACATACATACATACATACATACATACATACATACATGCATACATACATATATTGAATAGTCACGTACCAAGGCACTTCAGAATGTTACTACTATTTTCAAAATTTACATAATTTATTTTTGGTTGTTTAGTTTTTATATAAAGTGCTTCCAATATTTTTAATCTTTTAACGTTTGAATCCATATGGAGGATTTTTGTATTTTCCACTAAGATCTTTCTAAACTGAGAATGTGGGCAGCCATGTTGTTTTAGGTGTTGGAAAATTGAGCTTGTTCGGCAATGTATTAGTCGGGTGTCCAATGTAGCTGTTGGTGTTGGAGATGTATTCTCTCAAGGGGCATTTGAATTGATAGACTACATTGGTTTCATCGATTGATTTTGTTGTCCGGGAAGTGTTGTTTTTAATTATAAGATTAGCAGTTAATTTTTTATAGTAAATGATAAATCGGATCTTATTATTGATTGGGGATATATATATCGATGTATTATATTTCTTAGTACCTTTTCATCGGATTTAAAGTTGTGGTGTAGTTGGGTGCGATAGAATATATTGATGGGTGGGGATTGTTAACTTGGTTATTAGTTTCTAATTGTTAGTTTGATTTGTTCATCTACTAAGAAATTGGGGGATTGGTTTGATATTCTTTAATTCACTGTAGAATATTTTTCTATTTGAAAAGATTAATTTTGCTCGATTAATAAGATTTTTTATAATTGCGGTCTTGTATCAGTAGGGACACTCACTTTTGAAGTTTAAGATACAGGAATTGGTTGCAATAGTCTTTTTATACAGAGAAGTAATGAATTCATCTTTGCTGGAGTGTATGAGAACGTAAAGAAATGGAATGATATTGTTTGAATTTAATTCATAAGTGAAACCTAATACAGAGTTTGTTTGAAAATGATCCTTAAGTTTCTTATTTCGTTATTATTGTCAACAAGAATAAAAACATCGTCGACGTACCTAACGTAAATAGACGGTTTTTTATTAGTGTTAAATATTTTATTCTCCAGGTTGGACATATAAAAGTTACTAAAGGCGGGCCCCAATACGGACGCCATTGCTACCCTATCGAGTTGGGTGTAAATGTTGCCTTTATGATCATAAAAGGAGACCTCGGTTGTACATATTAGTAATAATTTTTTTAGGATTGTAGGGTTGATCTTCAGTGGCGGGAGAGATGGATTATTGTATATATTGTCCATGATGATATTAATAGTTTCATGAACTGGGACGTTGGTGAAGAGGCTTCCTACGTCTGGTGGTGATTTTGTTAACTTTTGTTGTTTGGAGAATTTGTATAAGTTCTTCGGTAGATTTTATGCTATATTTGCTTTGGAGGTAAGGGGTTATGAGTTCATTGATTGTTTTGCTTAATTTATAAATAGGAGTTGTTATTTGTGAAATAATGGGACGGCAGGGAGAGTTGGGTTTATGGGTTTTTACATTACCATACAAGTATCCGAGTTTATAATCACCAATTATTTTAGGGAGTTTTTGATTGTCTATTATAGCATTGTTCGCAGTTATGAGTTTATTAACTTGAGTTTAAGTTGATTTATATGGTTTCTATTCGTGTTTTGTTTTAATTTTTTGCGATCATCTAAAATGGTTTCTAGTTTTTGGAAATAATCAGATTTGTTAAGAATTACATATCTGTTAGCTTTGTCACTTTTTCTAACAGTAATGTTTGGGTGATTTTTAAGTTCATTAGCTGCTTTTTTCTTTTTTTTTTACATGGAGGTCACCACTTATCAAGGCTCAGAGGTCACTCAGGGATAAGGGGTATTGTGTGTACAGTAATCAATGAGATAGTATTGTAGTAATCATTAGTATTGGAGATTTGATAGAGTGTCTTACTTAAGGGGACGGTTTGTCAGGAATTTGTTTGTGTTGGACTTGAAGACATCAAGTTGTAGTCAGGTGGGAAACAGGCAAATGGAAGAGAGTTCCACAGTCATGCACTTCTGAGAAAGAAACTCTGCTCATGGAATCTACGCTTGGATTTAGGCACAGATAAAGAGTGGGGAAAATTATTGACAGCAGCTTCAGCTAGACGGGTGTTTCTCGTGAAAGATTGACGAGGGGGGACGAGGGATTGGAACTCAAATGAGCACTTGCCATGGAAATAACAATAAAACAAAGACAGGCTCGCAACGTCTCTTCTGTGGGAGAGAGGCTGCAGGGAAGAGAAGAGGGCATCCCCCACTAAGCTACGAAGTCTATTTTGTACTCTGTCAAGGCAGGATAGGCTGTTTTTAGCAGCTCCTGCCCAGATGTGGCAGCAGTACTCCATCCTTGGACGTACGTGGCTTTTATACAGATAGAAAATTGCATCAGTGGTGAAATATCTTCTGGAGCGGTAGAAGGATCCCGCCATTTTCCCAGCGTCCTTGGCAACAACAGACCTGATGTATGTGTTCCATTTCAGATCAGGAGTAAAGGTCAAACCCAGAAGCTTGTCAAAACATAGAGCCTCCCCAAGACGAGAGCCATCCATTTCAATTGATGCCAGATGGGGATCAGAGCGTTGATGATGTAAAGATAGAAGCTTGTTTTGGATACATTAAAAGTGACCAGCCACCTCTTCCCCCACTGTACCATGTGCTCAAGATCAGAGGAGAGAGAATTAGAGAGAACTTTGTCCTTTACTGCCTTTGATGTGTTGCCATAGATGGTCGTGTCATCAACATAGATGTCAACGAATGATTTAAGTATGTGTTTTGAGAGATCGTTGATGTAGATCAGGAAGAGAGTTGGGCCCAGGATGGACCCCTGAGGGACTCCAGCATTAATACTGTGGGCCTCTGATTTCTACCCATCAACCACTACTCTTATGAACCTATCGGAGAGAAATGATTTAATAATTGAGAAAATATTTCCAGTTATACCGTAGATGGAAATCTTGTGAAGTAGGCCCTTATGCCATACCTTATCGAAGGCCTTTGATATGTTAAAAGTAATTGCCCTGGAAATGAAGCCTTTGTCAAGAGATTCACTTTTTATTTTTATCAAAACTGTTTTTGATGTATTCAGCTTTGAGTATGTCTTTTATTCCTGAGTGCGTAGTGATTTTTTGTTTGTTTTTTAATGTAATAATATTTCCATATAGAAGTTCTATTCCAGCTTTTTTAATTTGATGATTGCATGCGTTAAATATGTGACAATTAGGTCCTAGGTTAAGAAATTCAATTTGGTGTTCGGTAAGTTTTTTTGTCTTTTGAGGAAGTAAAAGCAAGCTTTTATATAAAGAGTTTAGCTAATTTTTGATGGATGTTCTATGCGTTATTTCAAAGTTATTATAAAGTTCAGATAGATGCCTTGTATTGTTCGGTAGTGATACTGTGTTTTAGTTTAATTTTTAATTCCTGCATTTCAGAAGTGTGGTGTTCAATAACGTCTTGGGCAATGGTAAGTTGTCGCTTAACGAGGTTGAATCTGAAGTTCTGAGGATGAGTTTCATTTTGTGCGGCTGCATCGTACAATTTGAATATTGTGTATTTAGGCAGCATGTTTTCATTCAGACAAGTATTGTTTATTTAACACGCAATAACCCTTATCTCCGAGTGGCTTCCGGGCTTTGATAAGTGGTGACTACAATGAAAAAAAAAAAAAAAAAAAAACACGGAGTGTTCTTGCTTAATAAGCTTTGTTGTATTTTTTCAATTTTTCTAATTGTCTTTCTTGTTTCTCGGTTGAATCTGTGTAAGAAAGTTCCATAATCGTCTTCGTCCATTTTTTTTTCTTGCTGTTCTTTGCAATTACTTTCGATTGAGTTTTTAAACAATTGTCTTCAGGCAGTTTTGGTTATTGAAAGTCGAAAGTCGAAAATACTTGCAAAGAACAACAACAACAAAAAAAACAAACAAAAATAGACCAAAATAACTATTGAACTTTTTTACACAGATTCAACCGAGAAGCAAGAAAGACAATTAGAAAAAATTTTAAAACTACAAAGAAAGCTTATTAAGCAAGAGCACTCTCTGCTATTTAACAATACTTGTCTGAATATATATAGCTTGACGAATCCTCACAAGGATGAAATGTGGAAAATTTTGTGTAGCTTAATTGCCATATATATATATATTCAAAACTTACTACTTAGCTCTAGTTACGCATTGATCAAGGTCGAAGTAAATACTGAAAATAGATACATGAAATCTTATGTAAATACATAAAATGATATATATATATATATATATATATATATATATATATATATATATATGGCAATTAAGCTACACAGAATATTCTGCGTTTCATCCATGCTAGGAATCCTAGCGTGGATGAAACACGGAATATTCAGTGTAGCTTAATCGCCATATATATTTTATAACTTACTACCTCGCTCTACATATGTATTGAGCACTGTTGAAGTAAATACTTAAAGTTTACGCATAAATTTATACTTTCGTATATTAATTTATGTGACTAAACGAAGTAGTTATATATATATATATATATATATATATATATATATATATATATATATATATATAGTGATGCACATACAGACTGTTTTACTGTATCACAGCTTTTCAGTGTGGCTAGATAAGTATCCATCCCAAGCCCGGCATCTAACCAACAACCACCGAGTCAGTAACTCTATCCATCAGACTACTAGGACAAGCACCATCGGCAATATCTAACAATGCTTCATACAAACATTGACCTTCACTCTTACAGTGCTCCATTTGTTAATTAACAAAGAATTTTGTATTATGCTGAAGCAGTAGCAGGCGATATCAATTATCAAGAATGTTTGACCTGAGAAAGAGGAGCTTATATAGTTATCCACAGACAGATTGTTTCACTGTATTATAGCTGTTCTGTGTGGCTAGACCAGCATTCATCTCAAGAATCAATGAACCAACAACCATCGTTGATAGTCAGTAGCTCTCTCTCTCTCTCTCTCTCTCTCTGTGCTCCTTCCCTCCCTCCCTCTCTCTCTCCCTCTCTCTCTCTCTGTGCTCCTTCTCTCCCTCCCTCTCTCTCTCCCTCTCTCTCTCTCTCTCTCTCTCTCTCTCTCTCTCTATATATATATATATATATATATATATATAACTACTTCATTTACTCTCATAAATTAATATACGAAAGTATAAATTTATGCGTAAACTTTAAGTATTTGCTTCAACAGTACTCAATACATATGTAGAGCTAGTTAGTAAGATTAGTTAGTAGGATTCTTCAGGCTGAAGAATCCTGGAGTGGATGAAACGCGAAATATATTTATTATATATATATATATATATATATATATATATATATATATATATATATACCCTGTGAATGCTACTAAAAATTATAGCAAAACAAATATACTGAAGAAAGACTTACCCCAATCTGGTTTGAACATTAATTGTATTCCGAGGTTCGCTTGACTTTGGAACAAGGCCGTAAAGAATCCATACAAGAGAGTGAAGAGAAAAAATGGGACGAGAATTCGATTGGCCTTTTCGATCAGTTTGTATCCAGATAGGACGGAAACGCTTGCTAATAAGATGCATAATCCCTGCGTCAGGAAGCACCAGTTTGACTGTGGAAATAGATGCAGAGGGAGAGGAATAATAAATAAAATGGTACAACTATTTTTTTTTTTTTGTGTTAGTTTTTTTATCATTTTGTTCAAACTGAGGCTGCAAGACATTCACCTGCTATCTCATTTATTCCAACCAAGAGATCTTTTGAGGATTTTAACCGTCCGTTTAAGTGCAATTGTTTATAGAATTCTTGCACTTGGTTCATTGGGTATATTTGCCTAGTAGTTTTTGAAATTCTTTTTCATGAGTTCGGTTACTCTTATAATTACTGCAATGATGGAGATCTTCCTAAAATTCCAGTTTCTTTTCAAATCATACATAAGACTTTGGTATTTTGTTATCTTTACCCCCTCAGCTCTGTTTAACCTAGTACCATTGGGGACACTAACTTCTACTAAGGTTGTTTCTTTCTCCTTCTTGGCTTATATCATTACATCAGGTTTTATGGCTCCGTTTTCTAGGTACATAGCTGTAGCAATTGCATAGTCATAGTGGATGGTGTATGACTTATTTCCAACTGTTTTTTCTGGTAAACATTTCCCAGGACTTGCTGCTGCATTCGATATTCAACTTTTTACTGATCATCCTGTGGAGATATTTACACACTCCATTGTGTGGCATTTGTATAGTAACTGTTCTGTTCTCTTTTTGTTTCAATTTTCTTATCATTTCGTTTTTGTTGGGAATGGGGCATTCTACCGGATACCAGACATTCACTCACTATCTTAGTCACTTAATCGTTTCTTTAAGTGCAATTGTTTGTATTTCACTTGCACTTGGTTCACCGGGTATATTCGCCAGGTAGTTTGGAGATTCTATTTCATGAGTCTTCTTAAGATTTCAATTTCTTTCCATGTCATACCTTTCCTTGGTATTTCGTTATCTTCTCCCAGTCAGCATCACCAGGGGCACTTACTTCAATTAGGGTTGTTACTTTCTCCTCTTGTCCCATATGACTATATCAGGCTTAATAGATCCATTTTCAATGTATGTAGCTGTAGAAATTTCATAGTCATAATGGATGGTGCACGACTTATTTCCAACTGTTCTTTCAGGTAAATGTTCCCAAGATTTACTGTTGCACTGGATGTTCAGCTTTTTACAGATTTTCCAGTGGAGAAATTTACAAAAACCATTGTGTTGCATTATATATTTTTTATTTTATTTTTTGGAATCCTTTGAGATGAGGCTTCATAAGTGGTGTATTAATTTTTCTGCAAAAAAATGAATCGCATTGTATAATAGCCGCATTGTCATAGTCATGTATCACATTGTATAATAGTTGTGTGTCACATTGTATAATAGTCGTGTGTCACATTGTATAATAGCCGCATTGTCATAGTCATGTATCACATTGTATAATAGTTGTGTGTCACATTGTATAATAGTCGTGTGTCACATTGTATCATAGCTCTGTGTCACATTGTATAATAGCTCTGTGTCACATTGTATAATAGCCGCATTGTCATAGTCATGTGTCACATTCTATAATTGTTGTGTGTCACATTGTATAATAGTCGTGTGTTACATTGTATCATAGCTGTGTGTCACATTGTATAATAGCCGCATTTCATAGTCATGTATCACATTGTATAATAGTTGTGTATCACATTGTATAATAGTCGTGTTTCACATTGTATAATAGCTGTGTGTCACATTGTATAATAGTTGTGTGTCACATTGTATGATAGTTGTGTGTCACATTGTATAATAGTCGTCTTTCACATTGTATAATAGCTGTGTGTCACATTGTATAATAGTTGTGTGTCACATTGTATGATAGTCGTGTTTCACATTGTATAATAGTCGTCTTTCACATTGTATAATAGCTGTGTGTCACATTGTATAATAATTGTGTGTCACATTGTATGATAGTCGTGTGTCACATTGTATAATAGCTGTCCCCCAGAAGAAGGTGGCTCACACTCTCTACTTCTATGTGTCAGAATTCTGCACTCATTGTTACTGAGACCACTCACCTTTTTAATAGCATTGGTCATGAAACCTTGATCTTGGGCAGCCATTATCATTCTCAAGAATAGAAAAAGAAATTTATTGGCAAATGTCATTTTTTTTTTTCTATAATCTTTTGCTGGGAAAAAGATAATGCTCAATTAGTAAAAACAAAATCACTTTTTTAATGCAAAATGATTGTTTACTGACCCGGGAATGAATATTTTTGTGAGGAGAGTTATATCCCACTGCGAAAAAGTTTTGTTTTATGGCATATCAAACCTTTTAATGCCAAATTTAGACTTTTTATAAAACGATTTAATGATTCAAATTTACAACATTTTCAAATATTTGACACAAGTCTTATTGGCATGAACCGAAAAGAAACTTCTGTATTAATAAAAACACAGAACATAACAGATTCTATTTCATATACTGTTTGCAGATTAATTTGTTTTGTTGATATAAATTTTGTAAATAAATAATATCCACTTCATTAAATCTATTAAGATCATATGGGTCAGATTGGACCTGAGAGTAATGAATACTAAGATGTGACTCCACACTTCGACTTTTCAAGGTCAAATTCAAGGTCATATAAAATGATGGACTTGATTACGAAGTGCATACGAGATCTCATTTCGATTTGTGAAGCTTTCTTTGCGAGAAAGCAACAAATTTAACAGGAGCAGCGAATACATCGTTGAACGTGGTTGGAAGCATGTTTTCAGCCAATCACATTGCAAGGAAAGAGAATATGAAAATATTTTCCCTAACAGTCTCGCTGGAGCCGGTCTGCCCACTGTTAAAAGGAGGCAAACCAATCAGTCGAGCCCAGAGACAGTCAGTCAACCAGCATGGGGTAAACATCAGCTCCATCGGATTTCTTTTCCCCAACGTTAGAAAATCACTTTCGCGTGCATCATTCATCAACTTCTCCACATGGAAGCACCAACAGCGAGAATTGACATTTACATTTCTTATTTCATCATGTTTCTTATTAGCGCCTGACTTTTCTCTCCTAAGAAGTTATAAACATTAACTTTACGCCAAAAATCTTTCCTGAACATTCTCATATCCTTATGAACTTTGAACACTTTAGTTTGTTTTTGCTTTCGTTAAGTTTTTTTTTTTTTTAAATAAGCGATTGAAGAATCAATCATTTAAAATTTAAACCTATATTGTTCGTCTGGTTCCTTCTCGCCACCATACGCTTATTCCTAATATAACAGTTACAGTATGGGTCAAGTTATAATGAGTCTCTAGGATGAATAAAACGGAAGATGAAGTGAGTTATAAGTCCACTGCCACAACTCATCTGGGTTAAGGAGTATCATGTTCAACATAGTTATGTACTGTAAAGAACAGGACCTACACTCTGCTAGAAGTAAGTGATTATTATATATGTAAACAATATAGATGTCAGATATTTATTTAGTTGTAGGCATTATTTGCTGGCTAATTGCTCAAATAAGGTTTCTCAGTCTGGTCGAATAATAATAGTTAAGATGGATTCATATCTTACCACAGGTATCAGTGAAAATGAGTTTTACACTTGGACTTAGGAACTCCCACCTCCCGTGACACATGAGGCAGTCAAAATATACCAGTTTCTTCCCCTTGCAATCAAATCTCTCTAGATCGTTTACTTCTAGTTCATTTTTGATCTTTCTCTTCGTTTTCTATCATAGGTCCATTCGCACACTTGATTGGTAATTCTCTCTAAGGTTATGTTCGAGCCAGTCTAGACATTGTTTGCACATCATTGACGATACTACTTGTTGGTTCGACTTCATGGTTGGTAGTTTGATTGCTCCGTTTGATTGCTAGAATCTTTCTAAGGCACTGGGAATCAAACGCATCTAATTTTTTCTCTTGGCTGATTTTGAGATGCCAAGTTTCACTTCCATATAGAAGTGTGGACAAGACGTTGCTGTTATAAAATCTTCATTTCAAACTTGAAGGTGAATTTAAAACTTTTTTTAAGATCTTGCAAAGCTGATTGTGCTGCTAAGGCCTTACCTATCCTGAAGTTTTACAATTTCAACTGAATTTGAACATAGCATGACAAGCTCATATTCTACAATTCAACTATCTACACAACCTCCCAAACAGAGAAATAACTAAGACAGAAAAGTGTTTGGTTCCGTTTACTTACCGTTGTGAAATATTCAAAAATCCTGTGACTCTCTTCCATGGCAGTCGGTAAAGGGTTGATCAAGAAGTAACAGAAGTAATACATACTCCATCCGATCACAACGCAATAGTAAGACCTGAAAAAAACGTCAACACCCTTTCAGAATCCAACTAATTAGAATAGTTCGGCCAGGATGGGTTCATGATATAAAAGTAAGATTGTATCCCTTGGGGAGATAATTGGCTTAAATGCTAGGCGGCGTGTTGATCATGTGATTGATATCATAGAAAATTACATGATCGTTTCCTGAAAAAAAAAATAATCCTTTTTTTTTTTCTTTACTTGGGAGTCACCACTTATAAAGGCCTGGAGGTTAATGAGGTAGATGGTGAGAACACTGATGATCAGTAATGGTGGAACTTGGGTATGGTTTAATCATATAAGAGGATGGCTCAACAAGAACTTATTTACATTAGACTTGACAACAGCTATGTTATAGTCAGCTGGGAAGCAATCTTACACTATTATGTTCCACGGATGGACAGTTCTAGGAATGAAAGTGTGCTTATGGAATTTTCATTTAGTTTTAGGTACAGAGAGTGAGGAAAATTGTTGACAGGTGTTGTAGCTAGACGAGTATTTGTTGCGAAAGTTTTATAGAGGGGGACCATAGATTGGAGCTCAGTCGAGCATCTATTATAAAAGTAATGATAGAGAAGAGACAGACTAGCAACGTTTCTTCTGTGAAAAAGAGGAAGTAGGAAGACAGAATTTGAAGACGGTTTTGTACCCTGTCAAGGGAATAAAAGGGTATTCTTTGCAGCCCCTCCCCAGATGTCACAACAGTACTCCATCTTAGGACATACTTGGCTCTTGTATAGGTAAAAGGTGGCGTTTGGATTGAGATGCTTTCCTCTTTCAGTATTAGTTCTTCTTGGAAATAGTTATATTTTTGAAGAACGCAAACTCACACAATGCTGTGTATAACCAAATAAATTTTCGCTTGGGTTTAGAATTCTCTTGCTTCCCTAGCAATCATGTGATTGTTACTCGAAAAAGAGGCTCTCTCTTTCAGTATCATTCCTTCTGGGGCTTTGGCTCCCTACTCACTCAATGCGGTGTGTATCTAAGAACGTTTTTCTTTGTGAGCTTGGTTCCATGGGAAGTCATATGATCATTATCTGCAAAAGAAGCTTTATCTTTCAGCATCAATTGTAATGCTTTCTCTTTAAAATGTTTATACGTGAATTTTTTTTCGTCATCAGTGGAGCTAGCTAAATGCAACTTTTTAACGTATACAGAAAAGGTGGATTAAGACGTTTGTTTGGAGTTTTGATTTAAGTTTATTCTAAGCCGAAACAGAGCACACATAAGAGAGAGAGAGAGAGAGAGAGACACAGAGAGAGAGAGAAAGAGAGAGAGAGAGAGAGAGAGAGAGAGAGAGAGAGAGAGAGAGAGTCTAGTATTCTCGTAGTTCATTAACTATCTTATACTGATAATTGGGTGAACACAGTAAACAGAAGTCGTGGAGGCATTTCACTCTTGGCGATTATCAAAATTTTCCTTTCATTATTAGAGCATTATTGTTGATCTGTCTCGCACACCTTGCATTGGAAAACTGAACTCAAACCTTTGTTTCCCCGGCAATCTTGATATCCGTGATATCATTCCACGTCAGCTGACATCTTTTTGATTTTGACCTGTTGAACCTCATCTGATCTTACATGACATCTCTATCCATCATGTTTCGTGGAAATCGGTTTACTTTCCAAAGTTCATGTCACTTTGACTTGCACTTAGTTCGACCCTTGTCAAGATTAATACTAGCTGATGTACTCACTCTCCGCTATAGATTAATCCATTATGTAACACAGTGACCCTTGCATATTTCCTTCGTGCTTTACATCTCCTTTTGCCTATCACATAATACTTGTATACCGTGACACCACATGTATTTCACTTATATCCCAACATTCATATTATATTCGATTGCTTTACATAGGTTTTGACTAGTCTTTCCTTCTTGGACAGGGTGCAAAAGAAGAGTCTCTACATAGGCGAGGGACTAAGTCTGAGGATAGAATCAAATGATAGAGACAGGGCTGAGATTTTGTTTGGCATGAAGCCACTTGATGTAATAAGCTAAAAAATAAAAACACTTTAAGGTAAAAAAACTAACCAATAATACTCGTAAGTGTTATACAGATAAATTCTGATCAACAAAGCAGCAATTCTTCCTCTTTTGTCAGAAACATTGCTTATGGAATGTGAGGACTAAAGGACAAAATAAGGAAAGTGAGAATTACGAGGCTATTGAAAGTAAACCCAAGATTCACTTTATACTCTCTTAAAATAAGATACTAAATAACATAAACATCTTCACAACTTAAGAAAATACAGCTAAAATACATCTGGAGTGCAAAGAGTTATTTATCGTTGATCTTCTAGTGCATCATCACATTCAGTTCCCCAGGATGCCAATGTGACATTCTTCAAGATCTAAGGTTTAAGAACAATCTATCAGAAGGGATTGACCAGGGTGCGAGTTGAGTATTGTGACTGTATTGTTACTCTTGAAGTTTTCAAGGATTGACGGTTTCGAAGTAATTAACAATACAAATTGAAAACCTGGGTGCTTTAGCGTTGAATCTGGATCATTCAACAGAAATACTTTCATCAAACCCACAACTGACCTTGTGTCTAACCTCCAGAAGAGGAGATAAATAAATACTCCCTGAGTTTTCAGTATATTTAATGTATAAATATTCAGCACTAGCAGTTTAAAAGAAAATGATACTTACGTTATAAAAAACAGAACGAGGCAGATCCAGGCTGCCATCCATAGAAACCGACTTCCAAATAAATGCCGGAAAGACCCCAGGACACCTTCGGTTGTGTATCGAGCCAGAGCACATTCCAAAATTATTATTGGCGAAGTCCAAATGAATGTAAGCAATAGCCACACCAAAATAAATATGAGACCACCTGAAAAAAAAAAAATCAAAGGTTTTTTTATTTATTTTATTTTTCATCTAAATTTTATTAAAAATGTTTATACATGAGCATTTTTTTGTTATCAGTGAAACTCGCCAAATAAACATGCACAGAAAAGGTGGATTATGAAGTTTATCTGGAGTTTTAGTTTAAATTTATTCTGGACAGAAACAAATCACACATGATAGAGAAACTAGTCTTACCTTAAATAATTTGTTAACTTATTAATAAATAATTGAGTGGACATAGTCAATAGAAGTCTTAAGGGAGCATTTCGCTCTTGGCGATTATCAAAGCTTTCATTTCATTATTAGAGCATTATTGGCAAACGGCACCCATTATCATCCCATAGGCAACTCAAACCTTTGTTTCCTTGTCAACTTTGATATCCGTGATGTCACACCATGTTGGTTGACAATTTTTTGTTTTTATTCTACACCTGAAAAATAATTTAAAATTTTGGATCTTTCATCTAGATTTTATTACCTTAAGCTATGATAACAATAGCTGTAGCATTTATTTGTATTTACTTCTCTGGCACACTGTCGGAATTTGACATTTTTTTTATAAATACAATTGTAGCAGTAGCATGAGAGAACTACTTTTTTTTTACACAGAGTATCATATTTATATAAAAGAGTATCATATCTATATAAAAGAGTATCATATCTATATAAAAGAGTATCATATCTATATAAAAGAGTATCATATCTATATAAAAGCCAAGTATGTCCAAGGATGGAATACTGCTGCCATATCTGGGCAGGAGCTGCTAAAAACAGCCTATCCTGCCGACAGAGTACAAAATAGACTTCGTGGCTTAGTGGGGGATGCCTTTTTCTCTATCCTGCAACCTCTCTCCCACAGAAGAGACGTTGCGAGCCTATCCTTGTTTTATCGTTATTTCCATGGCAGGTGCTTGTCTGAACTCCAATCTCTGGTCCCCCCTCGCCAATCTTTCACAAAAAACACCCGTCTAGCTGAATCCACTGTGAAAAATTTTCCTCACTCTTTATCTGTGCCTAAATCAAAACGTAGATTCCATGAACAAAGCTTCTTTCTTAGAACTGCACGCCTGTGGAACTCTGTTCCGTGTGCCTGCTTCCCACCTGACTACAACCTGGATGTCTTCAAGTCCAACGTTAACAAGTTCCTAATGAACCGTCCCCTTAAGTAAACACTTCATTAAATCTCCACACTAACGTACTGTACTTGCAATAACCCTTATCCCTGAGTGGCTTCCTGGCCTTGATAAGTGGTGACCACCGTGTAAAAAAAAAAAAAAAAAAATCATGAGTTAGACTGAAATGTAACTTAGCTCTGTGCACTCACGCCCAGACTTATAAGTGGGAGTTAGGACAGTGCAAACTCGAAATTAATGTGCATCAACAAAGATTGGCGTCAAAAATATGATCCAAAGTTCCAGTTTTTATCACCTCTATATAAAATGTGCTATCCTGCACTCCTCGTTTAGCAACAAGCAACCTACTAGATTGGAAGTCCAAGAAAAACATTCCTTTATTGACAAAATCCAGCCTACCTAATAATTCTCATTTGGTTCCAGTATTTCTTTAAATAAAAATTGATACCTGTTTAGGAGTAGAAATATTGGTCTTATTTCTAGACGATGATGACCCCTTTTCTTGTTTAATATTCTATTTCAGTCAGATGGGGTCAGGCAGTAGTTATATTCTTCGTTCTGACTTTGTTATAAACTAATCATCTAACCACCCACGCATCAAAAACTAAACAATATTATTTCATACTAAAATTATTTTCAAAGATTTAATTGATTTAATCTTTTCACATAAGATGTTCACAGTATACTTAAAACCTAAATATCAGAGGTGCCGATAAACATCAAACAGGTGAAAAGAGACGCAAATCTATATATGATGATATCTCTGGAAATGACAGATGTTGCTCAAATATGGTACATTATTCTTCCATTCCCAAAGAAAGGATCATGAGCGCTAATCGTTTAATGTAGTCGGAAAGAAATATCTGTAAAAACTTCCTCACTTCTCTCAATATTTCCTTACAAGTTTAGAGTAAAAAAAAAACAAACTTAAAAATTAAAAATCAGTCCGGTTTTTCTTCAGTTCAAAAATGTTCATATATCAAAAAAAACAATAAAAAATTTTTTTTACCTTTCCTTCCATAAACGGCAAGCATCATAGGAAATCTCCATACATTTCCAGTACCAATAATAGAACTCATGAAGAAAGTGGCTCGGTCGAGTTTTCGTCCCAAAGCGGCCAATTGGACCTTATATTTCTAGAGTGATAATAATAATAATAATAATAATAATAATAATAATAATAATAATAAGAAGAAGAAGAAGAAGAAGAAGAAGAAGAAGAAGAAGAATCATAATAAGTTGAAGGGTCAAGGAGGATTGAGAAGTGAAAGCACTAACCAAACCTCCACTGGATGGGTGCAAAAGAGACTGGAATCTTGGGGAGGCTTATTGCCACCCAGGGTGAAAATCAAAAAGACAGAAAAACGAAACAAACATGCAGAACTTGCCAGAGAACTAAAAGGAATATGGAACATGAAGAAAATCAATATAATACTAATAATTGTAGGAGCACTAGGAATAGTTCCAAAAAACTTGGAAAAAAGATTAAGAGAAATCACAATCAACAGAAGATTATGAGCAGCTTAAATCTTAAAGAAAACCCTCGAGTGCAGAAACTAGACCACATGAGCGACAAATTCTAACTGGGCATATAGAAATTGCAACAGAAGTGAAACAAAAAGTGCAACCAAAAGAACGTGTACACTAAAAGTGAAAATGGTCTATTTCCACTCCCCTCCTCTCCTCCCTCTTACCCCTCATTCACCCCAACTCCAAATAACTGGCGCCAGCACGACTGGCACTGCACCAAATAGTTGAAGGGTCAAGGAAGATGGAAAGACTGAAGAGAGAAAGCACTAACCAGATCTCCACTGGCTGAGTGCGAAGAGGACTGGGACCTTGGGAAGGATTATTGTCACTCAAATTCCAGTGAAGACCAATGGCCACTACCAACAAGAAATCAATGGTAAATAATTGTTGTGATAACGCAAATTAATTTTAATTGTATCAAAAGAGGCGGAGAGTACAGGAAATCTGTGGAGACTTGTCACTCAGATTCCAGGGAACATTGTTCTCAAAAGATAAATCTTTGTTGACCTGTGTGAAAACTAGTCAGTAAATAAGGATGATAGTAATAGTTTGTGTGTTTGGCTCACTTCAATAATCACGTATGCAAATTTAATTCTATGAGCAAAGCAGAGGCTCAATTTTAATAATTGATAAAACAAACTAAACGAATATTTTTCCTTTTTAATAGATACCGAAAATTACATACATACAGACAAATGGTACAGAAACAAACAGGAGAGCGCAATGGAAAATAAATTCCCTATGACACAGATACAAAACGACAAACACAAGAAAACAAGATACGTAATAATTCGCGGTACAGGTTCGAGCTTGTCTGCCTACTACCACATTTTCTTTTTACTTTTGCTCAACACACACCTCCAAACACCCGGGCAACGCCCGGCACCCAGGCTAGTAAGTGATAAAAATGTCGGTCCTACTCTTAAACAGAATCATCTCAGTCAGCATAATATTACATTTACACCAGGAAGCCGTCCTACTTAAGATACTCTGAAATTTATTATAAATTTTATTTTTCATAAATATACTTATTTATCATAAATTTTATATATAAATATACTTATATACAAATGATTTCATTCGAATAAAATGGGAGGTAGAGAAAAAGTAAAAAGCAAAAAATTTGATTATTATTAAGAACCTCGCATACCTTTCTAAATAATAGACAGGATGGCCTACTGTTTTCCAGTTGTTCAGAACCGAAAACAAGTAGGACAATTCCTAATTGGGAGAAAAAAATGGGGGAGGGTGGAGAATGGGTGGTGTCCTTCTAAGATAAATAGAATTTAAGCATATATTATTATTGATAAAGAGGATGATTTATAAATTGAGAAAAGCCGTTTCACTCAGTTTCGTTATTAGACAAACATGGCATCAGGTCAAATTCGCTGGCCATTTTGTTTTGTTTCAGCTTATTTACATAATGTTGATGCTTTTTAAGCATAAGTTTTTTCAATTTTACATGCGTAATACTAATTGGATTTTAAATGGAGATGATTCTTCATTTAGTAATATATAACGAAACAACACTATGAACTACTTTTAATGCTTAAACAGTTTTTATTGGGTTCTTTCATTAACACGATCTTTATAAATTGTCAAGAGGATTTTTTAAAATATTTAATAACAGCTTTTTGTATTGATACTACTACTACTACTACTACTACTACTACTACTACTACTATTGCTGCTGCTACTACTTACCTCGTAGCCGAACATTATTAAAGAAAATAAAGATCAATCAATTAAATATTTGAATGTTCTCAGCTGATAATGGCCGCCAAAGTAGAACAGTCTGTAAAGAGAAAAAAAAAATGTATTAATTAATTTACGATTAATTTAATCTTACAATAATATTGTTCTAGACAGAATCAAAAGCAAATAAAATGATTGGTTGAATAATTTGAAACAATTATGGTTCAAAGACCTCAGAAAAAATCCGACAGGAAAGTGATGAATTTAGTTCTATACCGATTTCTTCCGGGTTAACTTTCACACTTTGTAAACAAACGGATAATAAACCTGAGATGTTTGGGTTTTCGATTTTTAATATAGGGAAGGCACTGGCTACCAACAACAACCTTAGTTTAACATTATAAGAAGGTGTATGTCATGCTTCCACCGGGCAACGCCAGTTAACGGGTCCTTCTAGTTAAAAATAAACACTTGGGAGGGAGATATTATCTGTTTGTTTATAGTGTATGACTCGAATTTGTCGCTTTCATATTGGATTTTTTCTGAGATCTTTGTGTAACAGAACGTGGACGTCCGTATGGCAGCCATATGCAAATGACCAAACCGTGTGCGAGATGACGTCACGGCAAGGAAAAAAGAAAAAGTTTATGAAAAGAAAAACGTGTGCGCAGAATGATGATCACGTTAGAGACGCGTTGGTGACATCACAGTCGAGACAAGAAGTCATGCGTGGCCAGAGAAGGGATAAATAAAGGTCTTTTATTAAAACCTAAAACAACGAGTTCAATTTCTTTCCTATTCCGTGTCTCTGTCAACTTCGCGATGGTGTCTTCATGTTAACATGTGTGTAAACTTGTGTAGCGTTTCATTTGAACCATAATTGATCCAATCATTTAATGTGATTCTTATTGGATTATTTTTTAAATAATGAATCATCACTTATCAAGGTTAAAAGTCACTCAAATATAAAGGTTATATGAATGGATTATCTATTGAATGATGAAGAATATTATGAGAGGATTGAAATGATGAATGGAATGAACAAAATTTGAAGGAGGATGGTTTATATCGCAGTTACTATTCGCCTTGGACTGCCTGAGACCAAATGTAACCCTTACTGACTTATGCTCTCCTAAATAAAGTTGCTATCACACTCGCTCTATCGTTCGGCTCTGATTTCTTAACTAAATACCAACAACTTTCACGTCATTGTATCAGTGTTGGTGGTTCCCTTCGTTTCTACCTTACTGTGAACTAAAATTAAACAGGTGGGATGTGTTGAATATATACAGAAGGCATTACGAAATACAAAATAAAACAACACAAAACATGCCACGTGTTGAAAAAATACATATGACACCATATTGCAAACCATGTGTAAACATTGTTTTCGTCATACATATCTTTCAAATTTAAAATTCTTGGCAGGAGACAAGAAATAAATGATGCACTGGATTAATATATATATATACACGGCGGTTCTAGGTTCAATCCTTGGCTTGGGAGAGATGCTAGTCTAGCGGCACTGATGAGTTGTGATACAACGAAACAGGATTGTATGTCGATGACTACAAATATATATATATATATATATATATATATATATATATATATATATATATATATGAAATAAGAAAAAAAATATGGCACTTCTCTTGTTAACAATGAACTGAGTGAAGCCATAACACTTTTTAAACAAAAAATGACTCCATACATAGAAGATGAAGAAATAATTGATGAAACCAAACAAACTAGGAAAATATGCCGTGGTGTTGGGGACCAAGGCCTAAGACATCTAAATTCTGGTGGCCTCACGGATCTACAAAAGGAGTCACTTGAGCACCTATGGAACTTCTTCAAAAGCCAGCTAGAAGTGAATGTCAATTTTAGGATCTACAGACTTCACCTTATGTATTACCGCCAGAAGTCAAATGTATCATTAGACGACTTCATTAGCACAAAAATGTGACTTCACAGATGAGGAGTTGAGTAAGAGACTTATAAAGCTTATCATATTCTCAACACCATACGATAGAATGAACTCTATAGCTAACCAAAAGGCTACAGTATAACCAACATACTGACTGAAAAACAGAAGTATGAAGCCCTTATTGCGAAAAATGACCAGTTGAATCAGCTCATAATGCCGAAAGCAGAAAGAATATATAACATTAACTGAAGCAGGAAGTGTGTGAACTGCGATGCAAGCCGCAAACCTCAACAATGCCTAGCATACAGTGATGAATGCTCTGCATGTGGAAGCAAGGGACATAGAGCTAAACCCAATCTTTGTAAATGCCAAGGTGTTTAGTAAACTTGATGCCAAGGCAGGTACTAGACAGTCCACCTTGATGAGGAATCACAACTGCAGGATACCATCTGCATGAGTATGCTGGAAGCATCTACCATTTGGTCTCAATATCTCACAAGATATCTTCCAAGCAAAAATGGACCAAATCCTAGAAAACCTAAATAACGTAGACAAAAACTTACACGACATCATGGTTCAAGCAGCTGAAACTGGACTTGTACTCAAGAGCAAGAAGTGTTTCATAAAACAACCCAGCATATCTTTTTTGGAAACATTTCAATTCTCTACTGGAATTAAAGCAGACCCAGAAAAGGCGGGCAAAATCAAGCAAATACGAAACAGACAATACAAAGGCGAACTATAACGTTTTCTATGTATGCTAAATTACTTTTCTCCATATATTCCAAACTTTGCTGAAAAGGCTCACCAATTGTACAATCTTCTTAAATCCCAATCTCCATGGATTTGGGACACTGACCATCAAAAGTGCTATGACCAGCTCGAGGAAATGATTATAGATGACACATGCCTTTCATACTACAATCGGATTAAACCCACATCACTGGAGGTAGATGTCTCGCAGAAGGGCCTGGGAATGACACTGATCTAAGATGACAAACTAGTTGCATTTGGATCCAAAGCATTAACTGATACACAAACCAGATACAGCAACATCGAATGAGAGATGTTGGAAACTGTGTATACTATTCAATCATTCCACACCTACCTCTATGGGAAAGCTTTTTCTGTCATCACAGACCATAAGCCACTGGTTACAATATGTGTTAAACTATTGCATTCAGTACCATATCGGCTACAGTGAATACTACTGAAGATCCAGGGCTACCTATACGGAGTAATATACAGATCAAGTAGCAAAATGATCCTTGCCGACACCCTAAGTCGATTTCCTAACCCTGAAAATAAATCAATTGAGTTAGATGAGAGGGTGCATAACATAATCACTAAAGTCGATGAGGATCTGACCATCTCAAGCATCAACTTTTCATTCAAAATGTCGACAGTGAGCAGGAATTGCTGCCTATTGTCGATAGGTAAAGTATCCAATCGTTGATGAAATGCCAACACCAGTAACTAGTGGCAGATAAAATGAAATATTATACCTCGCTTTTTGGTCGTCCAGACAAAATTATGATGGGCAATGGTCCAAAATACTCTGGACGATTGCTTTACAAAGCTTCATCAATTCTTGGGGCATCAGGTACGTCACAAGCTCACTTGACTGTGCCAGAAGCAATAGCTTCATAGAGAGAGACATGTGAGACATAAACAATAAAATAAAATGCAAAAAAGAGAGACACTGACACTGAGCTTCCTCTGCTGTGAATTAGGACAACACTAATAAACACCAAACTACCATCTCCAGCTGAAATGTTTTTTGGAAGACTTATACCAATCACCTTACCAAGCGATCAGAACCAGGAAAAGAAGAACATCAAGAAAGAAGTTAGCGAGCATGAAAGCTCATCATGATCATTATAGCGGAACCAGAAAAACACCACCATTATTATTCCCAGTGTATGGGTACTAAATGAACTCAACAACATATGGCATCGTGGAACCCTCATCAAGAATGAGAGACCTAGAAGCTACATAGTAAAGTCATTCAATGGAATTAGATTTTGTTACAATCGCACTCATGTGCATGCCATATAAATTCAAGTGGCAAAAAAGTTCACTTTGACATCCTTGAACCTAACACGATACAGGACATAACCATACATAAAGGAGACGAAATCACCAAACTCAACATCACCAGAAATACACTAGACAAACAAAAACATGGTCCACTTTAAACTAAATCGGGCAAAACTCCAAGAACATCCTTGTGGTAGAAAGACTGGTCTAATTCTATTGATCATAACACCATCCCACGCTATAAATCAAAGATAAAGCAGATAATAAATATACATTAAAAACTAAATAGGGGGATGTTATAATACCGCAGATACTATTCGCCTCAGATGGCTTGGGACCGACTGTAATGCTTACCGGCCTTGCACATTCTCCTGAATAAAGTTGCTATCACACTCACCCTATTGTTCATCTCTGATTTCGTAATTAAATACCAACAACCATCACTTCAATGACAAATATTTGTTTTGAAAACGATTGTGTATGAACTAAATGATTCTATTTTTGGCATCAGTTTCCCCGATATCTTTCTAGTTAGAATTCTTTCTCGAATGACAAGTATTTACAGGAAGGTCCACATGAAGGTTGTCAACATCATAAGAGAAGTGTTTCTGGATTCAAACTTGGTTATCAGTCTTTGTCATTAATCACTTCACCACCATCACCATCCTCCAATAGTAACTTGTTCCACAGATGAGACATTATTTTAACTGTGTTGACATTCTGTGAATTTTTGGTATTTTGATAATGTTGTCTAGTTGTCACTTCATTAATATAATGTAACTTGATGCAATAGAATAACCTAACATCCCTTCATAGATGAAATGAACTATGGATGTATTGACCCTCTCACATGACTGAGAGAGAAGGAAAAAAGACAGGAAGAGAATAAGAAAATATGTCGAGTAACTCTTATGTCACCTGTATTCCCTTGTAAATAAACCCCTTTGTCTTTCACACATAACCCCGTGTTTCTTGCTGTATTCTTATATAAAGTAAGGATATAACATAAATATATAATGATTCACGGAAGGCTGTCATTGTGAAAGTAAGTATCACTTGATCTGTAGTTCTGGCCATTGATTAAAGCAGTCATTGATGTTGAAGCCACAGGGAAGCAATATGTGATCAACTTCTTTTTAAATTTTATAATAGCGACGGATATACAGCATAATCATGTTTGACACACCGGTTCCCGTCAGATCATTGAAGGTAAGCAACGATGAGCATGGCCTGTACCAGATGGGTGACCGTTATAATTATCAAATTTTTAAAAATAATATTCAACATTGTTTTTTACTAATTTAACAGGAAACACGTCAATTTCCAATATAAATTGACAACCAGCTTAATTTAAATGGTATTGTTAAGCTTCATCAAGACAGATAAATAATATAATATTTCATTGTAACTTACGATTAACGTTTCCTTTTCTTTTTTTTTTTACACAGTGATCACCACTTATCAAGGCCCGGAAGCCACTCAGGGATAAGGGTTTTGTCTCATTTATCAACTTATAAACTTATATGCATTTTATATATTTTAATATGATCACGTCTCGTTCATAATTTTTTATTTTCAGATAAATCGATAATGCATAAGTGACTGATAAACAAAAGAAAAAACTGACGATTTGAGTGATGCCGGTACGATCACAATTGGTTTAAGTACAGTCAGATCGAAAAAGAGGGTCTGGCGATTGTGTATGCCATGAGGAAGTTTCATAGATTCATTCATAGAAGATCTTTCATCTTGGAAACGGACCAAAAACCATTACTATCGATTTTTGGTTCGAAAAAAGGGATTCCTACTCATACGGCAAATAGATTACAGGGATGGAGTATTATTTTGCTCGATTATGAAAAGCGGAAACAAAAGAGACTCAGCTTTTTTATATGAAAAAAAAGTACAATAAAACTTCTTTACAATTTGAATTCACATTCATTGAAATAAGTAAAGACTATAGCTCAATGTGTGTGGTTTGCAGTCAGCATTTAGCAATTGAAAGCGTGAAGCCTGCAAAATTGAAATTAAATATCTTGTGTTAACAAACCCGTGGAGTGTTTTATAAAAGTTGTTGCAATCTATAAGAAAACAACAATCAAATATTGGAGCACATTCTGTAACAAATCCAAAATATTTGTGGGCATTGTATGAAGCATATTTTTTATTCATTCATTCAAGCGGTCTCTTGCCTGGTACAGGCATTGGCAGCTATGTATCTCCATCTATCTCCCTCAAGTTATTCATGACTTCATTGTTTCTCATCGTTTTGATGTTGCCCAGGTGTTCAGTTAACGTATGTTTCCTACTGTCGTCCTCTGCTTCTTCTACCCATGATCTTTCCCATCAAACTTGTTACAATATTTTTGCCTTATAATGGGGTAGATATTTGTTTGGTGTCCACCGCACTAAAGTGTGACACAAGGTTGGAGATAAGAGTGCCTCTCCTTTAGGTGAGCTTGCCTATTTTCCAAACAGGCAAGCTCTCCTAAAGGAGGGGCACTCTTATCTCAACAAAAATTGCCTGGGCACCCCCGTCGGCATTCCCCGGTAGGCACGCCTCAGACGACAAGCAATAAACTTGCCCCACCAGAAATCCGGGTGGCAAGGCCTGGGAGGGTGGACCTCCTGGGTGATACCCAAGCGGTATACCTCAGTCCGACAGGTACAGGGCCGGTTTCCAGTTCAGTACCTGTCGGGCTGAGTGTCAAGAACGGATCCTTGACGAGTACTTTACCCAGTTTCTCTGCAGCCAAAGCTGCTAGGAGACACATCCCATCATAAGAGACTTATAATGGGGTATGATCCCGCATACTCAGGAGATTCTATTTATAAACGATGCTGCTAGGAACTGACGAATCGAATTAATTCACGTTTTGTTACCAACCAATCAGAAACCAGAATTGCTCCATAAATATTAAACCTTTTCTATAGCAACTTCGCATATGTTTTCTTCGTGTCAACACGGGAAGAATCTTTTGCTCTGTGGATTCCAACTCAAGAACTGTCTACTGAGAACCAGTCAACTCCAGAATTAACCATCAGAAACTGTTCTGAAACTAAACATGGCTTACAACTCTCGAAAACTAATCTGTTCTATTCCGCTTTTTCTGTAGACATGGCCATGAACCTCATTTGTTTTTTATTCTTATTAGAGACCTTTCTATGTTTGCCATTTCCAATACCTCTTTTTTTTTTTTTTCTGTCCAGAATATTTTCAAAATTCTCTCCCAAAACCAACCCTGTGCTTTTTGTGATTGTCCAGCATTCACAATCATATCACAGAACAAACCATACATACGTTTGGGGCATTCTGAATTTGATGTCTATTTTAATGTTTCTGTCCGTCATGATTTTTTCATTGCAAAGGCTAAAACCCGTTTAAAATTGGAGAAGAGCTTGCTCTCCCAATAGCATTCAGAATGATCGAAATTCTCATCGGACAAAAATATGCAGACGAATTTTTAATTCCTATGGCCGACACCACAATAAGTAGAAGAACTTTGCAAATGAGTGAGGACTTATATGAACAATTAGTAGAAAGAATTAAAGATAATTTGAAATTCACAATTCAATTAGATGAAACCAGGGATATCACAAACATGGCACAATTATTAGTGCATGTAAAGTATTGCTATCACAACGATCTTCACAAAATTTACTTTTTTGCAAGCCGGTAGAAAGTGAAGCAATGTTTCAAAAAGTAGACACATTTTTTGAAGAAGTCAAATTAAAATCGGCTGACTGTGTTGGAGGTTTCACATATGGTGTAGCTACAGGGAAAACTATTGGTTTCCACAGTAAGATTAGATTCGTTTGTAAAAGGGAGGTAATCTTTACTCATCGCATGATTCATCGGGACAAAGTGATAGCGACAAAGTGATAGTATTGCAGGCCTGCAAGAATAAAAATTCATGTAAAGTCTCTATATATTTTCAAATCAAAGGAATGAGAAACTTAATTGTGAGTATGAGTGCGTGATTTACTGTTTGTATTACAATAGAAGAACTTAGCAGCTTTCCCCCCCAAAATTTAAGAGATCAGATACTACACATTATGCTAGTGTTGAATAATAAATGTGATTGGGACACTGAATTTTTGACGTGGAATACATGATTGAGTTAGGAGAGAATGTGACATGGAAAAGAATTCTTGGTTCAGTAAATGTGGAACAGTTAAGTTCAGTTCACAGATGAAGGCAAAAAAAACAAAAAACATGGACGGAAATGAGAAAAATGGATTGTAAAGAAAGAAGGATAAATGAAGTCCTGCCCAGAGACTGGTTAGCTTGGAAGCTAATTTCTAAAAGCCAGTATGTATAAATGGACGTTAAATCGTGAATGTACTTTACTTGTGAAATATTTACTGACATTTACAAAGCTTGAAGTAAACATTATTTGAAATTCTTTAAATAAACTAAAATGCCTAAAGAATTAAAAAAAAATTAAAAATAAATATTACAATGTAACTATTTTTTGTCATAAAATTATTTCAGTTAATGAAATCGCCGGGTCTGCTTTTTTGTAATATGCAGAGTTACAGATCACATGACAATGGAACAGGATCACCATTGGTTGATTTCAGAGTTCAAAAGGATACACCTGAAGGAGGTCAGAAGTTACATCAGTCAAAACGTTATTAGAATAACAATCAAGATGAAAACAGTGGTCTGAATAATCCAAATAATATAAATTATCATTCCTCATCTAAAAAATTTAGAAACATAATAGACAGAGCGTTAAAATAAGAATAAATAACAGTAATAACTTTGTTAACCCCTCTCCACGTTTGAACCTAAAATTCAAACTAAGGTAGGAGGAGATTCTACCATTTTTTTTTTTCTATTCAGTTATAAATGATGTCCTGCTCACATCCGGGTTTTCCTATCTATAACTGCTATATATTATTATACATTATATTAAACTAATAAAAGAGTTCAAGTCCACCTTTTTTTCATTTTTATAAAATATTTTTATTCTATGCCATTCATTCATACACACGATATGCACACACCAACACCGACCCCCCCCTTCTCTCTCTGTGTCTTTCTTTCTCTCTGTAATATGTAGCGTCATTCAAACGATAACATATTCCATTAAATATTAGACAGGTGTGTTGTTTGTGTGTAAATCAATAAAAACTAAAAGGGAAAAAAATAATTGTCAGAAAATTAAAACAATAAAAATAGAAGCCATTGAGAACGGCGGATCCGTAGCAGGCAATTAGAGCGGAAAAAGAACGATGTAATGGGTAGATACTATCGGCTCGTCCGAAGATGCTGTGCAATTGCAGCACACTTATTTTCACCGATTGTATACATGTACACACACATGCCGAAATATTCTAAAATGCCTAGGGTAGTAAATTTTAAATCTATAATATAAAGCTGAACGTCTGTGTGTGTGTATCTGGTCACGAATAGGCTCTTATATGGTTGACTATTATAGAAAACTGATCACATATAATGACAGAAGATGTATCGAGACACAGTATTGGGTATGTTTGATCTGGCATAATGATGATTCATTAAAATTGTGGGGTCTGCATACGCGCCTGGTCCACAAAGTTGGAAATAAAAAATTTAAAAATTAAAAAAAAAAAAAACTTGTACTTTGATAAGTATGTTTTAACTTAAATAGGGATGGTATGATAAAATTGTAGGGTCTGCATTCGCGCCTGGCCTCAATAGAATGGAAATAGGCACAAACTTTAATAAAGACTTTTCATATCTATTTGCGTAAGTATACTTTGATAATTATGTTTCAGTTTGAAGAAATATGGTATAATAAAATTATGGGGTGTTCGTTCGCGCCTGACCTCCATAGAATGGAAATATGTCACAAAGCTTAACAAGATTTTTTAAAAAGGGTGAGGGTCCACAATAACACCTTTACTTTAATCTTAATTCACATTAGCTTTTATTTATTTTTTTGAGTTGAATCATATTGTATCGAATAAATTCACCTCATAAATTCACGTTATTATTAAAGTGAAAGCCAAAAAAAATAAAGTTGGAACTATAGACAATTCTCGACACAAATTTTGCATAACTCTGTTTTTTTCCTTTTCCACTTGCACGTGCCACTCTTTCGAAAATAGATAAATAATAAAAAATAAGAACGCTTGTTATCGTGTCAACAGAAGGAAAAAATCCTGCTCACGTGATTACATGTCTTTTAAAAACATTTACATAACCTTTTTATTTTTATTTACATATCTGTTTAATCTTTTTTTGTCAGTGTACTAGAAGGAATTTAATTGATTACAACCTTTTCTGCGTGTTCTTTACATTACAATAGTACAACCCTCAATCCGATGGCGCAATATTACACCGTTCAATACTGTAAACCTGAAACGAAGCTGTTCTGCTTGAAAATGGCGCCTTTTTCTTCTTATTCATATTTATATCGATTCTTTGCTTTAAAAAACTAAAGTAATTACGTGTTTACTTTTTTAATATCCCATTTTGTTGTTTCGGATTATTTTACTAAAGTAAGTAAAGCTTCATTATTTTTCAAAACTGTTTTTGTTTCTTTGTTTTTAGATATTTTGTCGATATTATTTAGTAAGAGTGTTTAGTAGAAAAGCCAACAAACGACTACTCGAAAAAATAAATATATAAGAAATAAATGTTACCATAGTCAATAAAAGTTCATTTCATGTTTTTTTTTTTGTTTTGAAATAGTTTTTAATGCTCTTTACTTGAAATAATTTCAGCGAACCGAAATTAAAACGAAATTTGTGGCGATAACTACTTAAATAAATTTTTATATAAACTACACATGCCATAATCAAATATTCCTCAAGCATAAAATAACGGAAAACATTAAAATATGTTTATAAATATTCCTTACGTTGACGGAACTCTCTTAAATTGTTAACACAGAATGCTCAGGTGCCCCTCCTTCAAATTGAAAACAGGGCTCTCCATTTCACAGTCGCTGCCATTTTGATTTTTTTTTTTTAAACCGGTTCATGAATTAAAAAAAAGAAATTTTTTTTACAAACTACTTAAAAATACAAACCAATGAACTTTTCTACTATAAAAGTAACTTTTATTGACTATAGTAACATTTATTTCCTGTATATTTATATTATTATATATATAACATTTTCTCTTTGTAAGGAAACATCATTTTGTTGGTCACTCTTGGCTACGAAGGGAAATAAAGTTGATATAAAAAAAATATATTTTCGCGAAAATTATCTTTACTTTCATCATATGTTGCTTAGGGTAAAATGTTTGAGTATCAAAACCTATCTCTTTACAACCTCCTCCTTTTCATAACCTATCATACTTTCATCAATCACAGTCCATTTTCTGAAGGCTGTTTTTGAACCCAGTCAACGACGGGTACTTCTGCTAGTATATATATATATATATATATATATATATATATATATATATATATATATATATATATATATATATATATATTAGTGGCCTGGCAAAGCCACAGGGGAAACATAAATAATAATAATCAATAAAGAAAAAAAAAAAAAAAACCCTGAGAAAAATTCATCTTAAAGCAATAAAACTGAAGCTAGCCTGCCAGGACACTATATATACAAATATAAGCAAATTTGGCCATATTTTATCGGTTTAAAAACATAGGTTCTTTATTACCAATTGTCATGAAATTTTAACCATAGAATAGTATTATAATTTTCGAAAATCTTGAAAATTTTCATGTAGTTTCGTCCCATAGAATCAAAGTTATGAACATTTCAATATTCAATTTGGCTATGAGTATATATATATATATTTTTTTTTTTTTTTCGCCGATATTTTCGAAAGTCATTCCCTGTTTTCGATTGTCTAGCCTTAATTCAAACCTGTGTCACTTCCGGTTTGCCAGTGGTTGTAACAGCAAAGACGTCACGTTTTTTTTTCCAGTTCTTTTCCTCCTATGCGGTACGGGTTCAAGCCTGCCTTTCTACTACCACATTTTTTTTTTCTTTTGCATAACACACACCTCCAAACACCAGAGAAACGCCGAGCTGAAATGCTAGTATATATATAAGTGAAATTTTCTGTGTGTGTGTCTGTACATTTCTTTACCAATTTCTTTGTCAATTTTCAGTCTACAGACTCCAGATTTTACATAAGGTGTACTGAGATTTGGGAAAATCCTTTTAATTGATTTTCGGCCAAAAATTTAGCTGTCAAAAGGTCAAAGTTCAATGATTTGACTTTTGAAAACTCTACTAAGCTCCTCTGCCAATTTTGGGTCTAAACACTTGAAATTTTAGATGTAGGTTACTTAGACATGAATGAAACTTTTCAATTTGATTTCTGCCCAAAACAATAATTGTTAAGGGGTCAAAATTAGAGTCAAAGTTTTTAAAAATTTGACCTCTGCGGTCTGTACCAAATTACTCAGCCAATTTTTGGTCTAAACATTTAAAATTTTACATAAAGTGTATTCAGACATAGGGCGAGCGTTTTAATCGATTTTTGGCTGAGAATTTGGCTGCCAAGTGATCAAAGTTCAAAAGACTTGATCTTTCCAGTCGCTAGCAAACTATTCAACCAATTTTGTTTTTAAACATTTGAAATTTTACATAAAGTGTATACAGACATACAATAAGCTTTTTAATCAGTTTTTGGGCAAAAGTTTGGCTGCCAAGAGGTCAAAGTTAAAAAGTTGACCTTTGCAGACACTACCAAACTCCTCCGCCAATTTTGGGTCTAAACACTGGAAATTTTTAGATGCAGGTTACTTGCTCATGGATTAAACTTTTGAATTTGATTTGAGCCCAAACAATAAATATTAAGGGGTCAAAATTGGGGCTAAATTTAAAAAAAACTTTGACTTCTGCGATCTCTACCAACTTTTGTATATAGTAGTTAAGGAACACTATTGTCTAGACAGGCATTACTGTACATATGCACACTTATACATGTGCATATAAAGTTATGAACAGTACATAGGACTCGAGCAAAGCCGGGCTGAATTGCTATGAGCAAACAGTTAAAATATGTTAAAAAACACTTTGAAATGAGTTAAAAACACATTTAATCTGAAAAGGAAACACTAGATAAATGGATAGTCCTTAATCCGTGGAGTTTCGAAGAAATACTCTCCTTCTAATCAGAGGGTAGGAATTAGCAAAATGCGGGATCGGATTTTGCATGCAGAAAGAAGTATTTGATGAAACAACAAGTAAGTCAAAGGTCTTACTTGAAAACAAAATAAGTTAAGCAGATGGAATATGGTATTTTAGCCAATTTTTCAATATTTGTCGTCTGAAAGGTCGAGCTTCAAAATGATAATGATCTTGTGAAAATCCATCGCCTCTGTCGAAAGTTTTAGGCAGACATGCAAACATACATACATTTATATATTGGTAAAATAAAATTTTTCGACCCAAACCGATTAAAAAGCTTGCGCTATCTCTGAATACGCTTTATGTAAAATTTCAAATGTTTAGACCAGAAATTGTCTGAGTAATTTGGTAGAGACCGCAGAGGTCAATTTTTTAAAAACTTTGACCCCTATTATGCCCTCTTAAGATTTATTGTTTTGGGCTCAAATCAAGGTATTTAGTTAGATCCATATCCAAGGAATCTGTATCTAAAATTTAAAGTGTTAAGACTCAAAATTGGTGGAGGAGTTTGGTAGAGTTCTTAAAAGTCAAAACGTTGAACTTTGACCCCTCAACAGCCAAATTTCTGACCGAAAACGGATTACAAAGATTTCCCCAAATCTCAATACCCTGTATATCAAATCCGGAGTCTGTAGACTGAAAATTGACAGAGTTATTGCGTAGGAAAATGTACACAGACACACAGACACGTTCAGACACACACACAGACATGTTCACTTTTATATATATATATATATATATATATATATATATATATATATATATATAAATTACAATAAGTTTACCAAGGTAATCAAAATGGTAAACTTAAAATATATTATAAATATTAAAGAGTTAATATTTACAAGTAAAATAAACTCAGCCAGATCAGCTCAATAAAACCGAAAAGGAAATAGAGCTTATAATATTATATATATATATATATACATATATATATATATATATATATATATATATATAAAAGTGAATATGTCTGTGTGTCTGTGTGTGTGTCTGTGTACATTTTCCTACGCAATAACTCTGTCAATTTTCAGTCTACAGACTCTAAATTTGAAATACACACACACACACACACACACACACACACACACACATATATATATATACTAGCATTTCAGCCCGGCGTTGCCCGGGTGTTTGGATGTGTATGTTGAGCAAAAAAAAAAAAGTGGTAGTAGGAAGGCAGGCTCGAACCCGTACCGCAAAGGAGGAAAAGAACGAGGTAAAACCTAACGTTTATGCTGTTACGACCATCGCTAAACCGGAAGCGACATCTTTTTAAATTAAGGCTAGACAATCTAAAGGAGAGGATAACTTTCAAAAATATCGGCAAAAAAAGTGACCCCCTACTCCTGTAGAAAAGTGGCTAGTTGAAGGGGAAAATATTAATGCTTTTAGCCAATTTTTCGATAAAATAACAGCAAGGGAGGGCTTGATTCAAAATATTTCTCATATGTTATATCTCCCCTCTTTTGGAAACAGGGTACGATTATGAATATCTCCAGTATCAAATAATCCTTATACACTGTGAAATTTACTTTATGTCTGAAAACCAAAGAAATATTTGGAATCAAGTCTCTCCTTGCTGTTATTTCAAATCATTTATAACCATAGCAGCAAGTATTACTCTCCCCTACATCAAAGCCAGAGGTTTGGGGGAAATATCAGATGTTTTTTTAATTCATATGAAAAATTAGGAAAACGACATGACTATGATTGAAACATTCTATGGCTGTAAAAACAAAAGTTCAAAAAATAGGCTCTGAATGATGAATGATCCCCTTAATGTGCGAATTTAAGGACAAATATCACATAGCCCACTACACAGGTCAGGTAATTACCTTTCCAGCGAGCTTTCATTTGATAAATTTTGATCAATAGTCGCTGAGATTTGGAACATAAAATTGCCAAAAAGTGTGATATATGTATGTATCTCTCTCTCTCTCTCTCTCTCTCTCTCTCTATATATATATATATATATATATATATATATATATATATATATATATAGAGAGAGAGAGAGAGAGAGAGCAAATAGTTAATAAAACATGTTAAAAAACACTTTGAAAAAGAGTTAAAAACATTAATTTAAAAAAGAAACACTAAATAAGTGGATAGTCCTTAATCCGCGGAGTTTTGAAGAAATACTTTCCTTCTCATCAGAGAGTAAGATGTAGAAAAATGTGGGATCGGATTTTGCTTGCAAAAGTATTTGATGAAACTACAAGTAAGTCAAAGAGCTTACTTGATAACAAAAAGTGAAGCAGAGGGAATGGGGTGAAAAAAAAAGTGATTTCACATGAATGGATAGTCTGGTGAAAGGTAAAGTATCTAATGACGGTAAAATCCAAAAAAGCAAATCCAAGAAAGTTAGTTAAATTTCCATTCGCACAAGTACAATCCAAGGGAATCACGTAATTGGAAGATGGTCCAAAATAATCCAAAAGGCCGAAATCCGTGGAATAATTCACAAATAGGTACAAGGAAAAGGGGAAAGAATTCCAATAATATTATTAAAAGAAAAATAAGATATATATATATAATTATAAAACTCAAATGACCTTGTAACGGGTGTTGTAACCCACATCCGGTTTATGACTTCTGGTTGCGCATGCATACATACACATAAACCCATAACAGCGTAAACAAATAAACACAAATCGCTACTTTTGCAGAATTGTTTTACTGTGTATGTTTTCAGCATCCCAATTTTTTTTTTGCGTTTAAATTATCCAAATAAACAATTTTTAATACTTTCTGCTTTTTTTATTTTTGCATCGTTCATTTTCGTATTATGTTTGAGTTATTTTAACACAATTTTCTTACAAATAAATCTATTTTAACCCGTTGACAACCATAAGAGCATTTTACAACAGCAATTTACCCACCGCCTTCCGTTTTTTTAATTTATTCTCCATTTTGAAATACACCTTTCTTAAAAACATTCATACATTTTCTTCTACACTACCAACTTAAATAAATAACCCCGAAAATATGTTTGTTTTAAATTGCATTACAAATAAATAATCAACGTGACAATAAAACATATTGTTTTACTGTGAATGTTTTCATTCAATGTGTTTTTTTTTTCACATTTTAATTATCCAAATAAAAAATTGTTAATATTTTCTGCTTTTTTTTTAAAAATCATTCATTTCCCCATTGTCTTAATTAGTTTTATTGACATATAAATTTATATAAGTTTTATTAACATATAAATTAAATATTTGAGCCAATGGGTCATGAATGTTTGTTTAAAATAAATGAAAAAAGTTACATTTTATTTTCATTTTCTATTTAAAAAGCCATTCTTAACATGGGGAGAGTGTTTTTAACTATTCTGTACTTTCAACTAACAATTTCATTTAAAAAAAGATATGTCAAAGTTTGAATTTAACTTTAAGTATTATGGTATCTGTTCAGTGTACATTTACCTATAAATATGGCAAACAACTTATAATTCAATGGCTGTAAGTTTTTTTCAAAAATAAACAATTAAAAACAGAACGACTCATAGATATCTATCTATATTCTTTTTACATTTTAATATACTTTCATAGAAATGTTTCTGTTATGTCATAAAAAACTATTCTCTTTACGTCACAAGTGTCACGCTCATACATTAATTCCATAGCTAATATAACATACTGACCCAACGGGTCACGGGTAGTCTAGTATATACATACACATAAATATGGCTTCTTCCAATCTTACTCCAATCTTAACAGATTATGAATTCCCACTGTAAGAGTACCCGTGATTATGCCGTAGTAAAAAAAATAATTATATATATATATATATATATATATATATATATATATATATATATATATATATATATGTATATATATATGTGTATATATATATGTATATATACAGATATATATATGTATGTATATATATACACACAGACACATATATAACATGCTAGTGATGGGACGATTCCAATATTTATCCTAATTCCGATACAATTACTGATTCCATGCTAAGTTCCGGATTCCGATACATTTAACGATTCCAATTCTGATTCTGAATAAATCTCTAATTATTTAACTATATGTTATTTTCCCCGATTTTCGTTAAAAAAAAAAACCCGTTAAATATGCAGATATTTTCCTAAATGTCAAAATACACTTGTGGAGATTTATTGATTTTAGCTTTACTGGAAATTTAAAATCAATAAATATTTATTATTTTATCATTATTACCAGCAATGGAAAATTTTACTTTAAACAAATAAAAATAGACAGTTAAAAGAACCGTTTTGGCATCGGAAAATATGCACCAATTTTTCCGATTTCGATTTCGATACCCTCAAATCTTCCGATTTTTCCGATTCTGATTAATCGTTCCAACACTAATACATACATACATATATATATATACACACACATAATATATACATATATATATAGATATATATATATATATACATACATAATATATACATACATATATATATATATATACATACATACATATGTATATACATGATGATTGCAACGTCTTGTCAGACGAGTGCCACTTCCTCAGATACGAGCCCAAAAATGACTTCCATCGCCACAGGACCATTTTAATAGACAAATATGTGAGGGAGTATCTATACAAAGATATTACAGAGTCTTAGCTTTGTACGACAGCTAAGTCTCTCTCTCGGTTCAAAATGTTGAGATCCAGCAACAAGCAAGAGCAAGATAGCCAGCAACAAGTTAAATTGCAGACCAGCTTAATACGTGTACTGGTCTCCCGCTTTATGGTTTTTTAAATTAGAGATTTACTTCTCCTAGAAAGGTTGCCTTCACCACGGCTTACAGGAGCCCTCTCCACCCCAACACACACATACATACACACAAACACACACGGTGCTAGTTGGCCGTTGACCTCCAAAAAGGGTTCATTCGCCCTTTGAAAGGTCTTGTTTTTAATCCTTCAGGGAGACTAGCCATCCTCCTCACCAAACAAGTCTGGTGGGGGAACCAGTTTAGTCGCCGGTGACCCGACCATGAGGCAGGTAGTACTGAGTTACATGGTACCAGTAGCATATGACATGACCTGATATACATACACACATATATACATACATACATATACTTATATACATATATATGTATATATATGCATATAAATACATATATATATCTATATATATATATATATATATATATATATATATACATACATACATGCATATATATATATACATACATATATATACATACATACATATATATATATATATACATACATATATATATACATACATATATATACATACATACATATATATATATATATACATACATATATATATATACATACATATATATATATATACATACATATATATATATATATACATACATATATATATATATATACATACATATATATATATATATACATACATATATATATATATATATATATATATATATATATATATATATATATATATATATATAAACATACATATATATATTTATACCTAGACACCTCATGTGGACCAAATCACATCCCGGCTATGCTATTAAAAAAATGCTCTGCTGAGGTTGCTCCAGTTCTCTCTAAACTTTACAATAAATTCCTTAACGAATCTTGCTTTCCCGATTGCTGGCAAACCGCTTCTGTGGTACCAGTCTTCAAGAATTCTGGTGAAAGAACTGATCCACTAAATTATCGCCCCATTAGCCTCCTTCTGCTTTTCGCCAAAATATTTGAGTCCTTAGTTAATCAAGCCCTAGTCCAACACCTAACAGCTGCTAAACTCCTGACTGACAAACAATAAGGATTTAGGCAAGCCCGTTCAACAGCAGATCTTAACTGTAGTCTCTGAACGTATATACCGTTCACTGGACAAAACAAGGGAGGGTAGAGTGGTAGCCCTTGATATATCTAAGGCTTTTGACAGGGTATGGCCCGATGGTCTTCTAAGGAAAATTCGATCATATGGTATCACTGGAAGAATACATGATGTAATTAAATCCTTCTTAAGTAAGAGAAAAATCCAAGTTGTTCTCGACGGTCGTACATCTAAACAATATGATATAAATGCGGTAGAACCTCAGGCGTCTATCCTTGGACCTCTATTATTCCTGATATTCATAAATGACCTCCCTGATAAAATTGTTTTGTAGATGGGTATATTTGCCGATGACACCACTCTCTTTAACAGGCATGAGGGGAAAACAAATAAACACATATCTAAGGAAATGGCAGAAACATTAGAGGATGACTTCCAATCTGTAGTGGAATGGGGACAAAAATGGATGGTCACATTCAATGCTGTCAAGACTAAGCTTGTTTCCTTCAATAACTACAAGAAACCTTCTCTACCACCAATAGCAATGGCCAAGAACACATTGCCTGAAAGTACTTTTAAACTTCTTGGCTAAACGTTTACAGGGAATGTGAACTGGAATAGAAACATTGAGAGCATTTCCAAGGCTGCTGCAAAAAGGTGGGCTCTCTCTCTACCGTGCTAAAAAATTACTTATGCCTGAAAGTATCCTGTACCTCTATAAGGCCACCATTCGCCCATTTATGGAGTCGCCAACCTGATAGGTCCTGAACTGTCACCTATTTTTTTTTTTTTTTTTTTTACACAGTGGTCACCACTTATCGAGGCCCGGAAACCACTCAGGGATAAGGGTTATTGCAAGTACATTACGTTAGTGTGGAGATTTGATGAAGTGTTTACTTAAGGGGGCAGTTCATTAAGAATTTGTTAACGTTGGACTTGAAGACATCCAAGTTGTAGTCAGGTGGGAAGCAGGCAGATGGAACAGAGTTCCACAAGCGTGCAGTTCTAAGAAAGAAGCTTTGTTCATGGAATCCACGTTTTGATTTAGGCACAGAAAAAGAGTGGGGGAAATTTTTCACAGTGGATTCAGCTAGACGGGTGTTTTTCGTGAAAGATTGGCGAGGGGAGACCAGAGATTGGAGTTCAGACGAGTACCTGCCATAGAAATAACGATAAAGCAAGGATAGGCTCGCAACATCTCTTCTGTGGGAGAGAGGTTGCAGGGTAGAGAAAAGGTCATCTCCCACTAAGCCACGAAGTCTATTTTGTACTCTGTCAAAGCAGGATAGGCTGTTTTTAGCAGCTCCTGCCCAGATATGGCAGCAGTATTCCATCCTTGGACATACTTGGCTTTTATATAGATAGAGAATTGCATCAGTAGTGAGATATCTTCTGGAGCGGTAGAAGGATCCCACCATCTTTCCAGCGATCTTGGCAACAGACTTGATGTATGTGTTCCATTTCAGATCAGGAGTAAAGGTCAAACCCAGAAGCTTGTCAAAACACAGGGCCTCTCCCAGACGAGAGCCATCCATCCTAATTTATGCCAGATGGGGATCAGAGCGTTGATGATGTAAGGATAGGAGTTTGGTTTTAGATGCATTAAAGGTAACCAGCCATCTCTTCCCCCACTGAACCACGCGCTCGAGATCAGAGGAGAGAGAATCAGAGAGAACTTTGTCATTTACAGCCTTTGATGTGTTGCCATAGATGGTCGTGTCATCAGCATAGATGTCAACGAATGATTTAAGTATGTGTTTAGGGAGGTCATTGATGTAGATCAGGAAGAGAGTTGGGCCCAGGATTTACCCCTGAGGGACTCCAGCATTAATACTGCAGGCCTCCGATTTTTGTCCATCGACCACTACTCTTATGAGCCTATCAGAGAGAAATGATTTAATGATAGAGAAAACATTTCCAGTTATACCGTAGCTGGAAATCTTGTGAAGTAGGCCTTTATGCCATACCTTATCGAAGGCCTTTGATATGTCCCTAGAAAGGAAGCCTTTGTCAAGAGATTCACTAATCCTGTGAGATATAACCGTCAGCACATCTGCGGTAGATCTTGCAGAGCGGAAACCATAGTGTGTCACTAAGAAGGTTGTTTCTGCTGAGGTGGTTGACTATTTCTCTATTTAATATGGATTCCAGCAACTTACTCATAACACACACATACACACATATATATATATATATATATATATATATATATATATATATATATATATATATATAACAAATTTTAATCCTTCAATGAATTTAAAAATTTATGACGTGAAATGTTTGAATTTCAAATCAAAATATTTTTATTATTCTATGTAAGACAAAGAATACATTTGAAATATTATAACTGCTTATCCTATAGGAGCTCACTGTCTATTTGCTCTATCTTGTATATCAAGCAATTCTTAATTAGGTGGGATAGTACTTATAGAATATTACTTCCAGTAATATCTTGTAAAACTTAATCACAGGTTTCCATACCAGTTGATTGTTAGATAATTTTATTCTGAAGTATATATATATATATATATATATATATATATATATATATATATATATATATTCAGATATTCAATATTATTGTTGAATAGCACGAGGTGTTCTTAATGAGCTTTTTTTTTATAATTTTTCAATTTTTCGAAATATTGTTCTTATTTCTCAGTCGAATCTGTGTAAGAAGTTTCCATAGTTGTCTTCATCCATTTGCTTTTTCTTGCTTCACCTGCCAAATGCAAAGCAGTATATGTTGCATGCATCAGTTGTCTTCGAAGTGAAAAGAAAGAAAAAATTTAAAAAAAAAAAAGAAGCTATATATTTGGCTTTTTTTGAGGTACCTTCTGAAATTTGGAGTGAATATCTCTTGTATTTTTAATCATTGAAAGAAATGTAATAACAGCATTTTTTGCTTCTGTTTTTTTTAAACCACATGAACAGAAAACGGCTATTTCTACAAAACTGCAATGGTTGTGAACATAAAGATGGCTTAGCAGTCTTGCCGTTGACATGACATACAAAACTACTGGCTTCCTTTTGTACATAGCTATATTCTAGTCCTGTTTGATACTCGCATAGATGCTTTCTGTCATGATGACTCATGTGGTTCAGTTTTAATTAACCATTGATACCTGTGGTTTCAGGAAGTATGGAAAATCTTTCACCTTGTGCTAAAGAACACTATGCATGTTCCTTTTTTCAGTCTGTGGTCTAATACTTCTCAAAACTGCGGGAATCAATGGCTGATCAAAATATTACTCTTCTATACATGTAACTGAGAATTCTCTTTTTATTTCTCCAAAGATACAAAAATAAACTATATATATGTATATAAGTATATATGTGTATATGCACATGTGGGTATATGTGTATATGCGTATATATGTGTATATATGTATATGTGTGTGTTTTGATAGTCATGAATTTTGATGTCTACTCAATAGTAAACTAATGAAATGTTTTGAGAAAAAAAATTCTCTACCAAAACTTTTAAGATGTGGGCAATGGATTCTAGTTTCCGCTAAACAACAATACAACTAATAAAAGAAGAAAAAAAAAACATTTGTAAAACTTACATTTTAGATTAATATTATTCCCAGTCGATTTGATGAGAAACTTTGAAAGAATCGGCACCGACATTGGAAGTATATTTAAAAAAATTTGCAAAGAGAAATATATTCCTTTTTGATGCTGTCATCAGCATATCACCAGATTAAAACCATGTCGCGCTTTGTCGAAAATGTAGGTGTGTGAAAAAGTGCGACGTTGAAAGGTGACATCTGAGGAATGAAAGAGACAGATAGACGGGGAACAGGTGTTTGTTTTTAAATACAAAAACAAATAAAAAACTAATTAATTATTTTGTTTTCCAGATGGGAGGACAGGATTGTCAAAATATTTTTAATTGGTAACGAGTTGAAGTACTGAAGTGGATGTCAAAGGCATGTTAAACTAAAAAGGATAAAAGATTAAAGAATGAAAAAAAATCTATCAATCGAATTAAATTTCAGTATTTATTGATTTGACAATTTTTCAAGACAACGAAAGATAAAGTTTATGAAGAATAAGAATTCAAATTTTCCAAAGAATGCTCCTGAGGGAAAGAGTTGTTTTTTGTGTAAGGAGAAATTGAGTATACGATTTTATTATCTGGCGCCATCAATATATTAGTGTGTGTACCTTTGTTAGTGAGAGCGTTCATTTAGCAGAGTGTATTTAGTGAAACAATGTCTGTATCTATAAACGTTACATGTTCATTAACTGGTGTGTGTGCGTGTGTGTGTGTGTGTGTGTGCGATTTACCATTGGAATGTCCTATTTGCACAAGGAAAAAGTTTTTTTTAGGGGGGAGGGTAGTAATTTTATTTATGACAGTCACCACTACTCCTCCCCACTTAAAAAAAAAATTATAAAATTAAATTATAAATGAGAAAAATAGACAAACATTTGAATCTTTATCACAGAACTACCCGAGGTAGTTTTATGAAAAGGCTTTCCGATATTTAAGGAGCACAACAGTGAAAAAATGGGATTTTGCTACTTGTGAAATTAGTCGGAAGTATGAATGTCGAGAGGGTCACAAATGCTACGAGTTCATCAGAGTGCATTTCATTAAAGTATTTGTAAAACAGGCACAGAGATGAGATACTGCAGTGATGGGACAGAGGTTGGAGCTTGGCTGATAGTGCAGGCTCTATTAGATTTTAGACTCTTTTTGGGGGGGATCCTGTCTAAGAGTGAGAGAATGCATAAGACCAGACGTGGCAATAGTACTGCTTGCATGGATTTTGTAAAGATATCGGATCCTCACTGGTGTAAGTAATTTTATAACATGGTGGAGTTTTGCTCAGTTGCAGCAAACCAGGCAGAACATGAATTCACTAGTCAGCATTCTCCCCATAGTTGTCTTTTGCTTCAGTTTCTTTCTCATCGACGAAACGTTGCATCCCTCGGCCTGTTCTACAAGTACTTTAACGGCGAATGCTCTGATGAACTACAAGCACTTGTACCCTTTTGACGGGAATACCCCTGACAAACCCGACAAGCAGCTAAATCCCACTCCTTCACAGTAGAGATCCTTAGGTGTAAGAAAGCCTTCTACTGCAATAGTTTCTTCGCTAGAGTTGCTAAACTTTGAAACTCCCTTCCGGGATTCTGCTTTTCCAACTGTACTGACATGCAGATGTTCAAGTGTAATGTGAACAGACATCTTGCAACTCATCTCCCTTCATAATACCCCTGCAACTTGTGTCCCTGATAGTAGCCCTCTACTTCAAAGTGGTACTGTACCTTGTTTGGGGTGAAAATTGAATAAAAAGAAAGTGACCTTTGCCGATGTCTCTTCATCAGATCATAAAATATTCATTTTCCAGCCAGGTGGGTATCTGTGTTAATCAGACAGATTTTATTTCTTCTGATTAGATGTTATGTCTAGTACCCTAGACCCAAGATTCACAAATGTATTTTGTTACAATTTATTTAAAAACAAAACTTAGTCAAGCCCAAACTACAGGTAATCTATCTATCTATATAATACTAAAAGTCTATGGATCTTGTATGTTTGCAATCAGATTTCCGGTTTTCAACATCCGGTTGCGCATGCGTAAGTAGCAACGTCTTCAATCCGTTATTCCAATTCCGGAATTTTTATATCGCTTTTAATACAAACAATTTCATTTAATTTGATCAAATAGTTATTTATATATACAAATAATACATAGATTCATAGATAATTATAATATATATTATAAAATCTATTTATCTATGAATCTATTAATAATATGAAATATTACCCTATACAATTTATGGAAAGAAAACACCTCTCACTTTCCCTCTAATAGATTTCAACACTCCTACTCCCTCTGTTTTCGTTACGTACGCGAGAAATAGTTACGTGTATGTGTGAGAGAAAGAAAAAGAGAGCGATGTAAAACTGGATAGAGTTATCCCCCTTAACTAATGCAGACCTTTTTACTAGAGGGCGTTATTACAAAAAAATTTCTTTTTCTTCTTCCCATGTTTTTTAAAGTCGTCTGCTTACATTTCCAAACGGAAAGCTGAATCGGTAAATGCACACATTTCTATTACATTAAATAGTGTTTTCCTTTACACAATGGGTACTGAATGTTTGCTTAAATTAAATGAAAAAAGTTACATTTTATTTTCATTTTCTATTTAAAAAGCCATTATTAACATGTGGAGAGTGTTTTTTTTATTATTCTGTACTTTCAACTAACAATTTCATTTAAAAGATGATATATCCAAATTTGAATTTAACTATAATAAGGATTATGATACCTGTTCAGTGCATATTTACCTATAAGTATGACCAACCACTTATAATTCAGTAACTGTAATTTAAAAAAAAATAACAATTATAATAAACAGAACGACTCATAGAAATCTATCTATATTCTTTTTTCATTTTAATATACTTTCATAGAAATGCTTCTGTTATGTAAAAAAAAACTATTTTCTTTATGCCACAAGTGTCACGCTCATACATGAATTCCATAGCTAATATAACGTACTGACCCAACGGGTCACGGGTGGTCTAGTATATTTATAAAAGTGAACGTGTCTGTCTGTCTGTGTGTCTGTCTGTCTGTGTACATTTCCCTACGCAATAACTCTGTCAATTTTTAGTCTATAGACTCGAAATTTGAAATACCGGGTACTGAGATTTGGGAAAATCGATGTGACGGGTGCCAGCCAGAAATTTGGCTGTTAAGGGGTCAAATTTCAACGATTTGACCTTTAAGAACTCTACCAAACTCCTCCGACAATTTTGGGTCTAGACACTTGAAATTTTAGATATAGGTTCCTTGAACCTGGATCTAACTTAATAAAGTGATTTGAGCCCGAAACTATAAATTTTAAGGGGTCATAATAGGGGTCAAAGTTTTAAAAAATTAACCATTTTTTTTGTTTTTTTGCACAGCATACACCTCCAAACACCCGAGCAACGCCGGGCACCCCTGCTAGTATATCTATAAAAGTGAAAGTGTCTGTCTGTGTACATTTCTCTACACAATAACTCTGTCAATTTTCAGTCTACAGACTCGAAATTTAATATACAGGGTATTGAGATATGGGAAAATCTTTGTAATCTATTTTCGGCCAGAAATTTGGCTGTTAAGGGGTCAAAGTTCAATGATTTGACTTTTGAGAACTCTCCCAAACTCCTCAATTCTTGGTATAAACAATTGAAATTTTAGATATAGGTTCCTTGGACATGGATCTAACTTAATAACTTGATTTGAGCCCAAATCAATAAATGTTAAGGAGTCAAAATAGGGGTCAAAGTTTTTAAAAAATTGATCTCTGCAGTCTCTACCAAATTACTCAGACAATTTCTGGTGTAAACATTTGAAATTTTACATAAAGCGTATTCAGAAATAGGGTAAGCTGTTTAATCGGTTTGGGTCGAAAATTTGAGCTACCAATATATAAACATGTATGTATGTTTGCATGTCTGCCTAAAACTTTCGACAGAGGTGACAAATTTTCACAAGATCATTATCGTTTTGAAGCTCGACCCTTTTTTTTTTTTTTTTTACATGGGGGGGTCACCCCTTATCAAGGCCCAGGAGCCACTTGGGAACAAGGGTTATTGTGTGTACACTAATCAGTGGGATAGTATTGTAGTAATATTTAGTATTGGGGATTTGATAAGGTGTCATTACTTAAGGGGGCGGTTCATCACGAGTTTGTTTATGTTGGACTTGGAGACATCCAAGTTGTAGTCAGGTGGGAAGCAGGCAGACGGAACAGAGTTCCACAGGCGTGCAGTTCTAAGAAAGAAGCTTTGTTCATGGAATCTGCATTTTGATTTAGGCACGGATAAAGAGTGGGGAAAATTATTGACAGTGGTTTCAGCTAATCGGGTGTTTTTTGTGAAAGATTGGCGAGGGGGGAGGGACCAGAGAATGGGGCTCAGACGAGCACTTGCCATGGAAATAACGATAAAACAGAGACATGCCCGCAACGTCTCTTCTGTGGGAGAGAGGTTGCAGGAAATAGAAAAGGTCATCCCCACCAAGCCACGAAGTCTATTTTGTACTCTGTCAAGGCAGGATAGACTGTTTTTAGCAGTTCCTTGGACGTACTTGGCTTTTATACAGATAGAGAGTTGCATCAGTACTGAGATATCTTCTGGAGCGGTAGAAGGATCCCACCATTTTCCCAGCAACCTTGGCAACAGACATGATGTGTGTTCCATTTCAGATCAGGAGTAAAGGCAATTGCCCTAGAAATGAAGCCTTTGTTGAGAGATTCGCTAATCCTATGTGATATAACTGTTAGCACGTCAGCTGTAGATATAGCAGAACGGAAGCCATATTGCATGTCACTAAGAAGGTTATTTTTGCTGAGGTGGTTGACTACTTCTCTATTTAATATGGATTTCAGCAACTTACTCATGATACTCAGGAGACTTATTGGTCTGTATTGAGAGGGAGATGACTTATCACCTGAATTCTTAGATACAGGGCATACTGATGAGGTTTTCCAGGGTGTTGGAAAGCATTTCTCCTTAAGGCAACGCTTAAACAGTTTGGTAAGTATGGAGGCAATTTCTGGTTGTAGCTTTTTTAATACTATAATTGGAATACCGTCAGGGCCAGTTGTTTTACTGGAATCAAGGCTCTTGATTAGCTTGGCGACCTCATGCACAGATATTTGTATGTTGCATAGTGTGTTTTAGGAGGAAATATGGGGAGTTGATGGCCTTCCTCGCATAGGGTAGAATTAGCTGCAAAGTTCTTGGCAAATAGTTTGGCCTTGTCAGATGCTGACGAGATGACCTCTGGTCCATTGATGATAGTTGGGATAGAACGCACGCTTCTGTTCAGGATCCTATTTGTTATTTGCCAAAACTGGTTGGAACCAAGCCGCTGATCAGTTACTTTGGATTTAACGGATTGAGCATATAGTTCTCTTGCATTTTTTATTACTCTTTTACAGTGGTTGCTGGCAGTCCTGAAAGCAGCTATAGTCTCAGTGAATCTATTACGTTGGTAGCTATGGAAAAAGTGATTTCTATGTGCGATGGCAGCAGCACATTCAGAGAAGAACTATGGCTGGCTGTTAGGTTTTTGTTGGAATTTTGGGGATGGTATGAATTGATCTATGCCAACAAGTAACCATTCGGTCAGGTCTGACACTATAGAGGACACATCCTTTTTAAACATGGAATGGAGAGGTAGATCAGATATGAATGTACGGAAGATATCTCAGTCAGCCATAGAATATCAGTATACAGTACGGTGGAGAGGTACATCTGTAGACTTATTATATTCCATTTTTATGATAATTGATTCAACGGAATGGTCAGAGGATCCTAGAGGAGATAGAACGGCACATGAGTATAGCTCCGGGGAAGTGGAGAGAAAGAGGTCTAGAAGGCTTTCGTACTGACCGGTAGTATAGGGCACATGGATGGGCTCGTGACCAATCTGAGTGAGGTCATAGGCAATGTCAAAATCATGACAGAACCTCCCCTCATCGTCAGTCTTATTTGAGTAGGTCAGCCATTCAACATTGTGGACGTTGAAGTCACCGCAAGATGAGCAGACAGGATGTGGTCAATTTTCTCCGATATACTCTTAAAGATAGTAACTCCAGTGTTGTGGGGGCGATAGAGGGTAAACATAAATGCGGTGGTGTAAGCAAGTGCAACCTGGAAGCACATATAAGGTAAGTTAGGGTCTTCTCTGGAGATATCCCTGCCACGTGGGAAGCCATCTTTAATATAGGTACATATTCCATGCCCATGGCGATCTTGGAGGTCAGATTTAGATGTTAAGTTAGAGTATCCATTAATTAAGAACTCATCTAGGGAGGTGGTCGGCCCTATTCCAGTTTCGCCAGCCAATAAATACTGAAAAATTGGCTAAAAATATTAATTTCTTCATCCTCAACTTGGCCTTTTTCTACAGGAAAGGGTTGCTTTTTTTCGCCGATCGAAAGTCATCCCCTCTTTTTGATTGTCTAGCCTTAATTTAAACCTATGCCATTTCCGGTTTGACGGTGGTCGTAACAGCAAAGATGTCACATTTTTTCCTCCTTTGCGGTACGGGTTCGAGCTTGCCTTCCTACAACCACTTTTTTTTTTTTTTTGCTCAACACACACCTGGGCAACGCCGGGCACCCATGCTAGTATGAAACATTTTAAATAATTACCTAAAAATATAAAAATCAGCAAGGGGGGGGGGATAACTAGTATTTTAAATTAAAGGATATAATAGTTGCCTGTTTGTGCATCTGCCAGGTAGATAGAGCTAGTAAATGAATAATCCAAAGTTACATACAGGCAAGAAACACACAAAAACAAAATTTTATCAAAATATCGTTTTAATATAAGGATTTTAAAGGTTCAGAATCTTAATAATAACTAGAGTTGGCATGTTTTCTTTGTTTGTTTTTGTGTAGGTGTTTCAAGTTGTGATCGTGTGTATGTATGAGGTACCTTCAATAAGTTTTCATTCTTTTTTTTGAACGGCATTTAAAATTGTCATAGACTCTTGAAAATTCAATATGTTATTACTATACATTTTATGAGATGACTGACTAATTTTTATGATCTCAGGTTCAAATGAACAGCTACAGATGGAATTGGAATACACCCTACTAAAGCCAGATTGTCACAGCTAGTGAATTTCAAAAATGAAATCTGGACATGAAGACACTTTAGAAGAACGATATGCAATAAAATTCTGTTTTAAACTTGGAAAAAATGACACAGAAACGTATGGAATACTTCAGACATCCTTTGGAGCATCTTGCATGAATTGAGCATCAGTTTTTAAGTGGCATAAGAGATTCAAGGAAAGCAGGGAGTCTGTGAATGATATTAAGAGGTGTGGGAGGAGTAAAGAATTCCGAACACCAGAGTTGATTGGCCAAATAAAGAATTTCATCGATAAGGACTGCCGTGTGTCTATAGAGACAATAAGTACACAGTTTGCTGTCAGTGTGGGAACTGTACACACAATTATTCATGAAGAACTGAAGATGCAGAAGATTTGTGCAAAAGTTTGTTCCAAGGGTGCTCTCAGTCACCCTATAGTCCAGACCTGTGACTTTTGGTTATTCTCTAAGCTCAAAGAAAACCTTAGAGGCTGTCGTTATGAAACAATCGAGTAAACAAAAGAGACTGTGAAGAGGGTCATTGACATGCTCACATAAGAAGACTTCCAGAAGTTTTTGGAATGGTACAACAAGTGCATTGTAGCCGGAGGAGATTACTTCGAAGGATACTAGAGTTTCATGTGTGTACTATCAATAAAAGTTCCCATATGAAAAAAATGAAATTTATGGAAGACACCTTGTATATAGTAAAACTAAAACAATACAATTCTGAATTAATTTATTATGAACTGTTTAAAAAATAATTATGCAAATAAGGCATCCAAAAGATTCTTCATTGTTCATCTACACTACATAAACAGAATTTCAAAACGCTTTTCTATTTGTTACATATTCACTGTGGCTTGTTGTTCAAAATGCGTTTGTCCAGTCTATATAATTGCTAACATCTACTTTTGTCGCTGGTATAAGATATATACATACTGACAGCAAGTAAAACCACAACACAGTTGATCTATAAAAAATAAATATATTGCTTTTATTTCACATTAACAAATCAGCTTTTGATTATAAATTATTACTGGTGTTTTGACATTTCGAAAGGTGCATGAGACGGGGTGCATGGTTGTGTTGGATGTCGGGTGATGAAGAAATGTGACAGCCTCGCTCTCTTTGACTGACTGGATTTCTTTGTGATGATTTATTTATTTAAACATTCTTTTCCTCTTGGAATGTTTAATATTTCCTTTGTTTATAGTTTCAATCCTTTGACCGATATCCTCTCACCTATTCCTGAGTCAAATTATGCATTTTTGTTAGACAATGTTAGAAAATCCCGCATTCTACACATGGAATGTTTTTTCTTCTAACACTACTGACTTAAATAACTGCAAGCTATTTTAATGGTAGTATAAGAATGATAAACAAAAACTTTTGCATTTATTCATTTAAATCCCTTTAACAAATATTAAATTATTATGCAAATGAAGCATCTAAGTAAGTGTGCTTTGACAGTGTTAATAATAAAAAATAATAACAAAAATAATGAAAAAAATAATAAAAACATGACACAAAAAAAGTTTTTATTTTTCTGGTAACATCAAATATCATAAAATAAACTTTTCAAATGCCTTGGGCCACATTGTCATGAATACTGTGAGGCTGAGATCATTAAGGATTTCACATCTCGTAATATCAGACTCTTTTTACACAGACACCCTAGCTGATATGGTTGAAATGTCTGCTCATAACCAAGTTGCTAACTATAAAATACTGCCCCATCCCAATCTAAATTTTTTTTTTTTTAAATGGCTGACAAAAATTGACCCGTACATTTTCCAAATAATTAAATGTAGGCAAGATATGACCACCTCTATAACATATCTTAGACTGACTTACTAGGTTTTGGTTCATTTCATTATACCTAGTTGATTAGTTTAACTATTTAAATATATTATATAAGCACTTCATTCTGATAATGTACTTACAAAAAGATTAAAAAGAAATTTTTAAAGGTCATCTGAAGTTATGCAAATCACCCAAGTTTCTGAATATTTGAGATGAGGATTGATAATTCAGATTATTTGGACTACTGTTCTCATCTGGAATGGTTTTTTTTTTCACAACGTTTTGATTAATGTAACCTCTGACCTTCTTTAAGTGTATCTTGTTGAACTTGGGAATCTTTCTCTCAAACTCGGAGAATCTGCACAGAATTGTGAACTGAAACCTTTATTTAATTCATAGGGGTACCATTCTGGTAACATTCCATCAGCCATGACTGGGTAGAATTTCTAAGTAATGTGCAATTTATTGGACTATCAACCTCCAGAAGAGTACAACTATCTTCTTTATTTTAATTGGGAGTCACCGCTTATCAAGGCCCGGAGACAACTCGAGGAAAAAGGTTAATTTATAACTGGATTTTACCAAGTACTTTATCTACTATACCATGGATTCTTGTGAATTATTTAAGACTTCTACCTGATTATGGCTGACCAAATGAGAGCATGCTACTCCCCATAGATCAAATAAAGGGTTCCATTCAATATTCCGTGTAAATTCCCAAATTTAACAAGATACACCTGAAGAAAGAGATTACATCGACTAAAACAGTGAAAATGACATTCAAGATGAGAAGAGTAATAATCCAAATGATACAACGTTAACAACACAAACAATTCTAAATGTTTGTCACAAATTTAAACTTTTCATGCTCATTAAAATTCTTATATCTGGAATTTTCAGCCATGTTTAACAGCCATTACTTGAAATATTGTGATACTAGCGACCCCCCCCCAAAAAAAAAAAAAATATGAGGGGGAAAATAAGAGGAAATAAGTTGATCATCAGAACCAAAGTTATAGAAAATAGTAGTAGAAAGACAATGGAAATAGTAGTAGAAAGACACACAAAGTAAAACTAGAATAGGATTGTTAATCAAGGTGTTACAGTGATTGGAACAATGAACTAAACAATAGACATCAATATATTTAGTAGTGATGGGACGATTTCAATATTTTTCCCAATTCCGATACAATTACAGATTCCGCACTAAATTACTGATTCCGATTCTTTATAAATTTCTAAATATTTAACTACAAAGTTGTTATTTTTCCCCCGATTACCGTAAAAAGACACATTAAATATGCATATATTTTATATCAGGTAAAAATGCATATATTTTCAAAAACATAAAAAACACACTTGTGGGGTATGATCTAAAGATTTTAGTTTTACTGGTAGTTAAAAATTAATAAACATTTATTATTTTATCATTACTACGAGCAGTGGAAAATTTTGTTTAACAGAATCAATTAAAAACCAATAATTAAAAGAATCGTTTTTAGGCATCGGAAAATAAGCACACATTTTCCCCGATTCCAATACTCCAAAAAGTTCTGCATTTTCTGATTCTCGATTCCGATTAATCGCCCCAACACTAATATTTAGAGTTTGTTTTATGGACAATTTCAGGCAAATCAATGATTTTTGCAACTGCTACAATAGTTAGGGAGAATTTATGGAGAGTCTTGAGTATGTTACTGCTGAGGGAATGTGAATACAGTTGAATGCAAGTTGTGGTGTCTCCCATAGCAAAAAAAAAAAAAAAAAAAAAATGGTTAATTATCCTAAAATGCCAGAATAGTCTGGAAGTAAGGGATCATTTTATGTTAAATTTACATGAGAAACTGATTCCCCTCTCTAAATTCTAAAATATTTGTTTTCTTCTTCAGGTTTTTAGGATGTTCACACATTATTCTCTAAAAGAAGAATCTCATTGAGGAAGGAAGGAGCCAGCCAAAGAGTGTTAATCTACAATTTTTTCATAATGAAAGTAATTGACTGATGCTATTTATATTGATTTTTGCATTTAAAATTTATTAAATTCCATAAAAATGAGTTTTTTTTGTCTAAAACAAACGTTTAAAAATTTTCCAAGAAATAAACAAAGAAAAAAAAAACATGGCTGCAAACACGAGAAAAACTGCATGTGATGAGGAAGACAAGAAGTAACTTTTTGATGAATTAAAAGTTTTCTTCTTCCTCTACTCTTCACATTGTAAATTATTTGAAGTTTGACAAAATTAAAATTTCATTGCCAAGGCTGCTGCAAAGAAGGTGGGCTCTCTCTACCGTGCGAGAAAACTACTTACATCCAAGAGGATCCTATATCTATACAAAGCCATAATTCGCCTTCGCCCATGCATCTGGGCTAGTGCATCTACCACTAGTATCTCACTCTTAGACAGGGTCCAAATAAAGAATCTTGCACACCATCAGCTAAGTTTCAACCTCTGTCCCATCACTGCAATATTGCATCCCTGTACTTGTTTTACAAGTATTTTAATGGAAATATGCTCTGATGAACTCATAACACTTATGCCCCCTTGATGTATGTACTCCCCAATTTACTTGACAAGCAGCAAAATTCCATGCCTTTAATGTTGAGGTCTCTAGATGTTGGAAAGCCTTCTACTTAAATAGTATCTCCTCCTTTGGATGGCAAGACTTTGTAATTCCCCTTCCCCTTGTTTTCTGCTTCCCTGACACTACTAACCTACAGAAGTTTAGATGCAATCCCCACAGTCCCCTGTTAGACATGATCTCAAATAGTAGCCCCTTACATCATCCAAGTGGCAATATGCCCTGTTTAGGGTAAAAAGAGTTTAAAAATAAAAAATAAAAGAGAAAAATAAAACAAGAGGAAAAAAGAGAAAAGAAAAGGAAAACAGAAAGAATCATGAAAGAGAAATAAAATATAAAAATGTAAAAATTTAATGATGAAATGCATGAAAATTGAAAAGTAATTCCAATGGACGAGTCAGCCAAAACAGACTTGGAAGCAAGCGATTGGACAAAATCGCGCAGTGTGTGATCTGGAAACAACTGACCTGTTGAACCATGAGAACGATAGAGTGAACTTGCGTAATGTCAGTAAACATCTGGGCAGGATTGGAGTTTAGGTGGTGATTAACCTCGAACCCGAAACAACCCAAATAAAAAACAAAAAGGGCACAAATCTCCATTCACCATTTTGTATCCATGGAAACAGTAACCATAGCGTTCAGTTTACAAATAAGCTGAACTTATTTTTCAAAATTTTAGCTACGAGTATATAAATTCTTTCAATTTCTTCAACAAATAAATGGAGGAAAAAAATCTTTTAATAATAAGTTTTTTAAATATTAATCTTTTTCTTTTATTGAAAACGTGCCGCTAAAAGGCATGGGATTTCTTGTAATAATGACCTTTTTGGTGCACGTGCAGAGACTGAACCAGATGTAACTCAGCATACTCCTAACTTATGGTTTAGGTCTAGGTTTAAGTGATATTTTGTTTTAGTAAATTGTTAGGTGAAATCACGTGATTAATTATATAAGTCAAATAATTGACCATGTGATTAATTAATTGACCATTTATATTAAAATTAACCCTACACGCATATCAATTTTTTTAGTTTCTCTTTTTCAATTGTTTTTGTAAAAAAAAAAAAAAAAAAAGAAAAGAAAAAAAAAAGGAAATTAAATTGTTAGGTGAAACTACAGAATAGTTGCAAAACAATTCTGCAAAAGTACCAGAACAATTCTGTTCGTATTGTTTGAATTTTTTTAAATTAGAAAAAGTTCTTAAATCTATATGTTTACAATGTAAATAAAAATGGTCACTGTTTCCAGGGATACAAACCAGTAAATTGAGATTTGTGTCCCTTTCGCTTTTGGTCTGGATTGTTTTGGGTTCGAGGTTAATTGCCACCTAAACTCCAATCCTGCCAACATATGACCCCCCCCCCTTAACAATGGTTAAATGAATAAAAAAAAAGTAGAATCTTTTAAAACCACTTTTTGTATTGGCAGAAGGAAGTGTCATTTCAACTGGCAAAATACAACAGTGTTCATGCAGCCCCCCATCCCCCAATAATATGAACTTATACAGAAAGATCATAGGTACTGTGCATAAAAGCAACATGTCAGTTAAGAAAACAATGAATAACTTAAATGCACAGTTCTTTAATGAGTGATTTTACATGCAGGGTCGGGTTGGGTGGTGTTATGAAAATGAAAACTAGAAATTAAAACATAAATAATAAAAAAATTAATTTCCTAAGATAAAAAAACTGTAAAAAAAATTTAAAAAAAAACCCCGAAAAGAAAATGTCCTCAATTTGAGAGATCAAACTTAATTGTGACTTTCCTTTTTTTTTTTTTTTTCCAAATTTCATATCTCTTTTTACAAAATGTTCATAACGATGTCAGCACTTGGTTCAGAATTAACCCTATAAATAATAAAAAGAGAAAAAATCTGTATGATGTATGTACCCGTAATGAAATGAAAATATCATACTTCAAAAAATCATGTAAATTGATCAAGTAGTTTTATTTTTATAAAGAACACATTTTTAATCTATTAATAGTATTTTGTAGGCATTACAACATAAATTTCGCAAGCTTGAATCATTGTTGCATTATATCCCTTGCTTTCTTGAGATTGTTTTCAAAATGGCAGGCTCTTCAGTTACTCATAACATTTTAATTGCTTCTTGTTTAAAAATAAAAAATAACTGACATGGTTTTTCGAATATAATATTTTTGTTTCGTCATGAGTACATCTTTATTTTTGTTTTTTACATAAAGGAATTCTGGACAAGAATCAAATAAAATTTGGTTTGAGGGGTGGCTGTTTCACCTGCCATTTTGAAAAATATCTCAAGGAACAAAAGGAAAATAACTCAACAATAATTCATACTTACTAGACTTATGTTAAAAACCTACAGATTCCCATTAATCACTTAAAATTAGTTTTCTTTATAAAAATAAAAGTACTGGATCAATTTAGTGATTTTTGGAATATGATATTCTCCTTTTGTCATGGATGCATACATCGTACAGATTTTTCTTTAGTTATGTGTTTTTAATATAGGGAGAATTCAGGACAAGAATCCAATAGTTTTTGCCCCCCCCCTCTCCAAACAAACGAAAGAAGTAATCCTGTTCAGTCTATGATTATTTCAACTGAATCCAGATTAATTTCAGAATGTGACGGTTTAACCTGCGAAATATACCTATTGAACAAATGCGGTTGATAATCAGGATTTTCACAAATCAAAAGTGGGGGGGATTGATTTGGACTGAAAGACGTTCCATTTACACGGATGATATCATTTGTATCCAAACGCCCACCAAAATGAGATTCCAAATTAGGAGTTTGCAACAAACTAACGTACTTGTCGCCTAAAATCCAAAGATCATCTTTTAATTTACCATCCTTTGAATGCTGGTTAGGTTTAATACCTAACGGGGATGAATTGGTACATTCAAACATTTTTGCACTTTCTTCAACCATAGATTTTTTTGCCTTAAAGGAAGGAGAAAAGCAAGTCTCTTTTTGTAAAACCGGGGGTAAGGAATAAGAGTCGCATGAAGAGTTAATGTTGGAATTCATAGCAACTGAAGGCTTTCGTCTTTCCAACCGAAGCTTTTTATTGGGCTGATAGTTGTTCATGTCTTTGTGCAACATGTGGCCAGAGTTCTTTGAACACTCCTTATTGAGATTGTATTTTCTTTTGCTAGTGTTAATTATATATGAATTGTGCTGCATTTCTTCATTATTGCAGAGACCAGAAGTAGAATTCTTGGAGGAGCAAAACTGTGAAGATACCTTTCTGTTTAATCCAGATGAATTTTGGTGTAGTTGATTAGGTACATTACTAGTTTCGGGCTGAAAATCCTGATTTGTTTTGTTGCTTAAATCACAAGATTTCTTGCAAGTTTTATCATAAAGCCAATTTATGCTTTCTTTATCATTGCAAGACTGGTTTCGTTTGATAGCATCCTTGACAGATGACGAATCACTATCAGAGACCTCTATGATTTCTTTAGTTACCGCTGCAAATGGATTTCCATAAGGCACAATCTGGTTGTTGATTAAAAAACAATCTTGAACAGGAATATCCTTAGATTCCTGCAGTTCTAAATTCGCTGCAGAATTTCCTTCGCTTTGTTGAGACAATGTCTGCAGAAATTGCTCAATATTTTTCTGTACAGAAGAATAATGACTATCAGAGATTTCCCCGATTTCAGTTGTCAACAGATTTCCATGAGGCATGATCTGGTTGTTAATTAAAGGACCTTCTTGAAGAGAAGTATTTTTAGATTCCTGCGATTCTAATTTCTGTGTAGATGTTTCCTGGCTAAGCTGAGCCAATTCTTGAAGAATTTCCAACAGGATATTTGAACCCTTATCAAAGTTAATGCCCTGTACAAGTATTTTTTCGAGCAGTTCTTCAATGAAACTCTGATGAAGTAAACTCTCAAAAAATGGAGAGCAGTTTTCAGAACACCTCAGCTGAACTATCCTCTTTATGTACTGAGCAGCTTTCCGGATTTTCTGAATGTATGTTAGGTCTGCATTGAATTCCGTGACCTCATCAAAAAGATTAACACTTGAAATTTTGTGATATTTCATTGACCAGTAATTTTTTGCCAGTCTTGTTTTGCAGAGACGCGTTGATAAATCTTCCAGCCTGTCTTGTTTTTGATTCAGTTTTTTGCGATATGTAGCAAGCTTCTCTTCTTTCTTCTTTAAATTGGACTGCAATAAATTCACTACTTTTTGCAATTGTTTTAATTTTGGGCGTGAAGATATGCGAGCGCTTTTCTTGACCGCTGATGGATTGGGGTTACTCGAATTTGGCACGGGTTCAATGTTCTTTTTAATAAATTCCTTTGGTAAAACGTAAGGTGAGTCCAAGAACTCCTGCAGCTGTTCGCCATGGAGACTGTTAGCCTGTACACCAAGTTCCACCCAGTTGCTTTTAATATCCTGCAATTGCACACAATCATCTTCTTGTAGAATTCTGAAGAAACGAAGCCACTGGGGGACGACTTTCACCCAACAGAGGCGGTATTTGTTGCGAAGATTTAGCAATAGTTGGATGTGCCTGTTTTTCAATTCTATCTGACAACCCGACGATGGTAAATTGGGACCGATCACCAACATATCCTGTGTGATGCCACATTTTGTAAAATCAGCCCATTCCAAATTGTGCTTGGCTGTATAGAGTTTTAATATGGGTTCATAAAGATGGCACAATTTACCTGTCCGTTTGGCCTTTTGAATGAAACATCGAACGTGGGTGCTGAGGTTAGTAATGGGTTCAGGCAAAAATTGTACAAGACCTGGAAAGAGGAATCTGAGGATGATTGGTAGGACATGAGCTTGTTTATGTTGATGTTTTTTAAGTTTGTCGACTAGTTTCCCATATAAAGCGTATGTGAGAGTAAGATCGCAGAATTCAGGACATTGCGACAGTTTCAAGTCACCATTTAAAATCTTCGGCAGCACTTCTATCACCTTGTTTGCAATGTTAACGGTTCTGTCAGCTTCCTAAGGAAAAGAGAAAAACAAAATGGTTTATTAATGAGAGAACAAATAAGAACGGACATTCTAAAGATGCATCAATTTAATGTGTTCATTTATTATTTTTACTAAAAATCAAGAAATACTTTTGCATAGCTATAGTGTCTCTATACAAAGTTAAGCATGTTCTTTTTCTTTCTTTTTTATACTATACAATCACTGTTTATCAAGGCCTGGAGGCCACTCAAGGATAAGCGTTAATGAGTGTTGAATAAAACAACACCGTGATGATCAGTGATGATGGCCGAATTAATTTATTTTAGAGGATGGCTCATCAAGAACTAGTTTACATTGGACTTAAAGATGATCATGTTATAGTTGGCTGGGAAGCAGTTCCACAGTATTGTGTTTCACAGACAAGCAATTTTGGGAAAAAAGCTCTGCTAGTGCTCAACGTACATAATCCCTGACAAACCCTCTTAGCAACAAAATCACGCCCCTTCACTGTTGAGGTCCCTAAATGTCAAAGTTTTCTACTCAAACAACTTCTTCCTTAGAACAGCTAAACTTTGGAATTCTCTTCCTGCTGCCTGCTTCCCAAACTGTACTGACATGCAGAAGCTCAAATGCAACGTAAACCAACATCTTGATCTTTCTTAGGCATGGTCCCAATTAGTAGCCCCTTACGTCCTAGTGGCAATATGCCTTGTTTGGGGTGAAGGTGAGTATAAAAAAAATGAATTTTAGGAGCCTTAAATCTATTTTTGTTTTTAGATGTAAATTTTTACTACACACAACTATGGATCACACTCTTCTGGAGATTGAAGGTTTAATCCTCAACGTAGGCAACACAATACAATTGCAAATTCCTTAGAACTTCTACCCAGTCAGGTCTAATGGAATGAAAGCATACTACCCCATGGGTTAAATAAAAGGTTCCATTCAAAATTCTGTGCAGATTCCTGAGTTTGGCAGAAAGTTTCCCCTGAGTCCAACAAGATACACTTGAAGAAGATCGGAGGTTACATCAAAATGGTATAAAAATCACACTCCAAATGAGAACAGCAGTCTGAAGAATCCAAATATGAATAATCAATCCTCATCTCAAAAATTCAGACACACACACACACACACACACACACACACACACACACACACACTGCGTATCAAATTACAAGTTTACATTTTTTTAAAATATTTAAGGAACGAGTGAATAAAAATCCATGAAACTTTGAGAAAGTGCTTACGATACTATTCAGCTACTCCAGTCAGAAAATTTAAGTATTAGCGCAAATATGGCAGAAGATAGGAATATCTGTTGATTTCAGTGTGTCAAGTTATTAACGAGGTTAAGAAAAAACACAATATACCCATAACTTGTTTATTGAAATAATTTTCTAACATTAAATGAACTAAGAAAAATGCTTAGAACACAATAACTTCATACCAATTTCTACGTTGACATAATTAGTAGGGGATATGCAATCCTTTTTTATGACGTTGGTCCACAGAATTAGTCAAATTTGTGATTTCGTCAACAGTTATTCCTCGCGATACCTCTTGGAGAGCATCCCACAACTCATCTTTGCTCTTAAATCGGCTTACACTTGCATAGAGGCGTTGCTTCATGATACTCCAAAGGTTCTCAATTGGGTTCAAATCTAGAGAATTCGCAGGCCACTCCATCTTTTGTAGCCCAAAAAAAGCCCAGTTGTTGCAAATACTCTTTGCTTTTGTTGCTGCATGCGAGGAAGCATTATCCTGCATAAAAATAATTGTTCTTCTGAACATCAACCTTTGCTTCTTCAGCCATGGTTCAAAGTGCTCCTCCAGAAATCCTATGTAAGCATTTGACATCATTTTTACGCCTTCTGGGACTCTCCATGAGCCAACTAAAGTACCTCCGATAATCCCAGCCCAAATCATTATCCCACCACTACCTTTTTGGCGCCTTAAACGCTGATGACAATGTCATCTATCTAGGACCCATCCCTTGCTCCAGCCATCTGGGCCATTAAAAGTGACACTCACTTCATCCGTGAACAAAACTTTGGAAAAATCCGTTTACATGTTGTCCTCTGCCCATTTCAATCGGTTTTGTATGTAATGTTGCTTTAATGGAGGCTTTGTCACAGGCTTAACAGACTTTGAAACTTCTTTCAGAAAGCGACATTGAGTATTTTTTGAGACATTCTTCAATCCGGCTTGGTCAAAGACGTCTCGACTTGTCTGCCCAGGGTTCTTAACAACTTCACGTTTAATTTGGAGTAGAGAACGGCATGAAACAACTCTAGATTTACCTTTATCAGCTGTCTTACGTACCTTTGTATTGTTCTTGACAAAGTTCTTCACAGTTTGATGGTACCCTCCTATCGTTTTCGATATTTCAAGGGTAGTTTTAGCTTTTGCTGTTCTGTAATAGTACTCTTTTTAAAACTACTCAATCCACCTTTACGACCCATTTTATTGACGAAACAAACTGCCTTGTTAATAATTTGACACACCTCAAATACCGTGGATTCAGCGATTACGATGGTAAGTTGTTTACACTGTGTTGAACATTACGAAAATTTCACAGTATATGCAGCTCAGCATTACCAATGTTTCCGAAGCTTTTGATACGAAACTATCGGTAAGTTTCTGAAACTGGTAAAAAAATGTTATCACGTTAATAATTTGACATGCAGTGTATATACATATGATCGCAGCAAATTCGTTCTCGAATATTGCCATTACTTGATATAACATTAAAAAATTGAAACATGAAGACAGATCAGTGATGAGCCACACAAAAGTGGCTTTTAAGCCCTGTCGAACTCTGGCACTCTTTGGCACACATGGTGCAGGCACGAGCGCCACTAGCAGCATGTGCACTTCTATGAACATTCAAATGCCGTTTCAAACCGCCTGCTGTTTTGCACGTCCGCCCACAGTTGACACAAGTTAGATCTGACAACACAAGACTGTTTTGTGGCCCATTGTCCTGATGAGCAGTCTGGTGGCTTATCAGCCCAGCTCTGCTCAGACATAATCTCCCACACGTCTCACACTCCAGACCAATTTGGCACTCCAACTCATCAACTGCTTCTTGCATATTCCCTTTCCGAATATCATGCTTCAGTCGTTCATACCGGGTTCGATCAGCCTCAACCTTGTCCACACTCCCCGCAAGGCCCTTCTCCATTTTCCACGATCCAAAGCCAAACTCTCCCAGGATTTCTCATCCATCTCACATTTTTTCAAGGTGGACCTCATACAATCCTTGAACCTCATTTTAGGCTTTTGAGCCTTCCCTCAGCAAGTTTGCCATAAAGGAGTTGTTTGGGAAGCTGATTGTCTGACATCCTTACCATATGACCACTCCATCTTAGTGTATGTTTGATAATAAGAGCTTCAATGCTTAGACACTGGGATCCGTTCAAGAACCTCAACATCACTGATATACATTTGCCAACACACACCTAAGATTCGTCGTAGGCACATCTGGTGAAACCGCTCGAGATGTCTCAAATGCTTCCTATATATTGTCCAAGTCTCACAGGCATAGAGAAGAACAGAAAGAATGAATGCGGCATGAACCTTTATCTGTTGGTAGCGAGATTCCACGACAGCTCCACAAACGCTTGTCCAACTTTCCAAAAGCATCACTTGCTTTGCTGATCTGTAATGATATCTTGTCATCCACGGCACTAGACACACTTAGTGTGTTACCCAAGTATACAAACTTAGCGACAACCGCTATCTTCAACCCATAGAGACATAAATTGATGGTTCATACATAGTTTATAGGCTGATACATTAAGACAGTTTTTTTCAGACTGATAGTCAGCATCAATGCGCTGCAGGCAACCACAAAGGCGTCCACAAGATGCTGCATATCAGCCCCCGTATAAGCCACCAGATCAACGTCATCTGCATAGAGATTTGTACTTGCTGGCCTGGAGAACACCCATTCAGACTATAGCTCTATGAATGACAGGGTTGACCTCTTGAGGCCGTGTGAAAAGGATTTCATTTTTGGTCTCAGATTACAAAACTCTGGACGTATAGCTGAATTGCACACACGCAATTTGGATGTGGAATTCCCCAGAAAACGTATTGAACTCTGATTGGTTGAATGAACCGCCGGACCCTAACCCGTCCCTAAATATTTAAACAAGCGCCCAGGTTTTTGGAGCAGATTGAGCCGTAAATCTCAAGAGAACGACACCCGCTCCCCAGAGCACCCGGCGACCCGCTCTCCATTTATCCTGACCGCCAACCATCCAGTGACGAAGAAAGAGATTTGTGAGACGTAAAATGTTTTGGTGAACTGAACGATGTACATATGTAAAAATCTGTAACTTTTGTGAAATTAACTTTTCGTAGATAGAAAACCCTTCTTTCTTGGCGCATGCAAAGTTTTGCTTTTGGTTTTCAGCAGAATTCAACACAAAGACACTGAGAATCCATGTGAAGGACTCCTGGTAGACTTGACATCACGAGTCACAGTTTCTGAAGAAGTTAGCCGTTAATTTGCTGACCTGAGCACGGGAGACCCGCAACAGCCAAGCGTTGCATCATCTTGGGCCCAGAACATTTAAAGATCTCTGCATGCAACCAATTCAGGTCAGGGGACTTCCCATTGTTCAGCTTATGGACAGCTGCTTCAGCGTCTTGGAGAGAGGGAACCTCTACCAAGATATCCTTGACTGGATTGCTAGGAACCGACCTAACAAACTCCTGATCAACGTAAGAAGGCCTGTTCAGGAGGTCATCAAAATGCTCCCTCCATCTATGAAGAATGTCGGTAGGGTCTCGAAGAAGACCCCCACTATTCCATGAGCGCAATGGAGTGATAGGTGACCTGGATGGTCCATAAACGCACACAGTAGGCTGTATAAGACCTTGGTATTGTTAGAATTTGGAGCAGCTGTATTTTCTCAGCTTTCTGCCTCCACCATTCGTCCTGTATGTTTCGCAACCTCCCCTGCACCTCACCTTTGATCGTCTTAAAATTGTCCCTCAATCGATCTTGCTCACCATCCACCAAACCACCTCCGAGATAAGCATGCAACACCCTGGCCTTTGAATCAAGCAGAGCCTGAATTTCAGTATCATTCTCATTGAACCAATCCTGATGTTTACGCTCACAATAACCTAATACTCTCTCACATACCTCACAGACAGACTCCCTAAAAGCAGGCCAAGAATGTTCACAGTCAATTTCTTCCATCTCCTTAACTAGTTTCTCCCTCTCAATATTGTCCCTTAGACTGTCAACATTAAGTCACTTTGGGATAGCCACACTAGGTCCCCTCATCTTGGGCTTCACAACAAACTTAATCTTTGCACAGACCCACTGATGCTCGATCCAGCACTTTGCACGACGCATGACACGAACACTGCAGATATCCCTCATCTCACGTTTTCTGACTAACGCATAGTCTATCAAGTGCCATTGTTTGGAACCAGGATGCATGCAAGTTGTCTTGAATTTGTCCTTCTGCTGAAACACAGCGTTACTGATTTTAAAACCCATTGCTATTACACTTGCCCACTTTGTGTTTACCCAGCACATCCCAGGTTTCAAAATTTCTTTCCACCCTAGCACACACACACACACACACACACATATATATTATATATGTATACATACATGCAGGTTGAGCAGAAAGTCCTTGGACCAACTTATAAACGATTTATTAATATAAAATAAATACAATTTCATCAAAAAGGTGTTACAATGATAGCTTGCAAAACTGAAAATAAATTACAACAATTAATTTTCTGCCGGAAATTTTCGACCGAGGCATGTAGTTCATCCTGGGGGATTTTGACCTGTAGCAATTGCTTCAGAGCATCCACATTGGGGTGAGCAATGGAACAGGCCTTTGCTTCCAACAATGACTTCACAAAAAAGTCTGTGGGATTCAACTCAGGCAATGGGGGAGGCCACACTTCCTTGCTCTAGCATCTTGGAAGTTCATGTGAGCATCAATCCCAAGTCTTTCTTGACGTGCGAGATGGTGCACCATCTTGTTGGAAGGTAAAGAACTGATCTTTCAAGTTTTTTTTCATCTCTCCAAGAGCTGGAAACAAAACCTCGTTGATATAGCGATCTGAATTGATTTTAATCCCCTGTTCCACAAAAATCAGAGGAGATGGTTTTTGATGGTCGTAAACTGTTCTCACAGAATCTTTAATGTCTGCTTAAGGCTTTGCATGAACTCTACCATTCCGATTATTGAATTGAGCTTCAGCTGTAAAGAGTTTCGTGTCTGAAAAAAAAAAAAATGACCTCTTGCACTGCCATGTCTGCCTTCAGTTCTCTGGGAAGAATGTGCTCTTTCAAGTCTCTTTTGCTTTTAGAGAGGTGTGAGAAACTGCCGTTTTCTCATCTTCATTTTTTAGGTTGGCTCTCATTGAACCGTAGTTCACATTCACGTCTTTAGCCATTTGTCTGATTGATCTCTTCGAGTTTCTCCTCACCATCTCTCGGACAGCATTAATCACTTTCTTTGTTCAAGCAGTGCAAGGTTTCCCATTCCTAGGACGATCTCCAAAGATGCCAAGTTCCTTAAATCTATTCACAACATGGTATACGGTCGATTTGGCAACTTTTAAGACCTTAATAATCTCAGAGTTGATTTTCCCCGCACATTGGAGCTGAATGACGGCTTCTCGCTAGATCATTTTAGACATCACAATTAATGTTTTTAAAATATACCTACAGCAAAACAAAAGGATAAAAGTGTAGCCAAATGTTTGACATACTCAAAGACATCTTAAGTTACGTCTAATATGTTTTATCATAAATTTTTAAAAAGTCCAAGGACTTTCTGCTCATCCTGTAAAAGATAAATCTGTATGATGTATGCACTCATGATGAAACGAAACTATCACTTTCTGAAAATCATGTAAATTGATCCAGTAGTTTTTATTAGTAGTCTTGCCACCAGCCATTTTGCAAACAATCTTAAGAAACAAAGCGAGATGACTCAAACTTACAAAATTTATGTTGTAATGCCTATGAATTCCCATTAATCACTTAAAAATAATTTTCTTTACTTGATCAATTTACATAATTTTTGGAAGACTGTAAAACTTTTTTTTTTTGTTTTTCATTTTATAAAACAAAGGAATTTCTGCGCATTCAACTGAATCATAAGACGTGAAAGTAGAAAATAATTGTGATCAAATTGAATATAAGAGAAATCTGGCTCTGTTCATCATGTAATTGTAATAACTGAATGATGGCCTTACCTTTTTAACATCTATTTTTTTATTTTCAGTTTCGATTAAATCAGATGTTACTGTTTGATCATCAGTTTGGATCGAGTCAGACATGACTGACTGAAATAGACAAACAAAAATGGGCATTTATAGCAGATTAGAAACATGCACTTATTTCTTTTGAATCGAATTCACAAAAGTAAAATCAAAAACTGAATTAGAAAATTGTATCAGAAGTGTTTGTCTAACGCAAAGCAGCAAAACTTTTTGGTTAAAACATCAAGCAGAGGTTCGCTAGTCACAAGTTGAGTTGAGTAGGGTTTGTTGTTCACAACACAAGATACACGTCGACGTTCTCTATTCACATGTCTTAAATACTTCTCCCACTCCTCCCAGTAACTCGCCTTTTATAATGTTTTGGGCACACCCAATTTGCATATACCACATGGACTGCTCAAGATCTACACGTGACCGGAGGCTTTAAAAGACAACAGCCGCCATCTTGAGCCTCTTTTTTTTTCTTTTTCTATCTTTTAGCCTGCTGCCGAGAAAGGTTCTCACCCGTTTCTCTGGTAGGTCCTCTCTATGTCTATCACACTCCCTCCTGATCTCATGATCACAGAAATAGCAACGGGGTGGTGATCGCTGTCGCCGGGTGCTTCTCTGAAGGGGAACTATGCATGCTTCTTCTTCGCTTAAGCTCTTGTTCGCAGACTGGAGTTTGAAGAATACCGCTTCCACTGGGAGGCTACTGATATTAGTCACCTTCTGAGGGAGCTGCTGTAAACCAGAGCGATGTCTCACTGTTCCCTGACTCGGAGTCAGACTCACTCCCGTTGTTCACAGGTAGCCGCGATTGTGTTGTCGGCTGTAAGTCCTTAATGTGACAAGGCACACCATAAACACACACTGCTTGCTTGCTGATCACTTCAGTGATGCGTCCAAGTTCATACTGAGTCATACATTTACCGCATGGGTTCTTGATCCAGACAACATCCCCCTTTTCCAGCTTCCCTCCAATTACTTTCGGCTTAGGTATTGGGTTCGTTTCTATGCTCTTCACCCTAACGTGATACCTATACAATGTGTTGGCTGGTGCTGTAGAGGGTGATACAGCATCCTTTGGGGTCACGTTGTATAAATAAACTGCTTCAGACACCGCAAAGCCTATTCTAGCGGTGATAGTTTTGACAGTCCTGTGGTTCTGCTCAATAATCCCATTCCTGCTCGGTATGTAAGCACATCGGAACCACAGATATACTCCCCAGCCATCGGCAAACTTTCTGAATTGTTCACTGGTGAAAGTGGTGCCGTTGGCAGTTAGTATCCCCGTGGGGGAGGGGCACGTTCAAGGAAGATGCCGTTTAGCTGACGGATGACTGCTGCTGTATCTTGTCGGCGGAGCGGCTGCCATATTGCAAACCTAGATGGGCTGCAGTCAATGAGTGTTGAGCAAATGGATGCAGAGCGATAGATTGGCAAGCCACGCAGGTTTCAACCACTCTTTTAACGTCTGCTTTTCATACTTCAGGGTCATCCAACTTAGCAAAATACAAGGTTCGCTTGATCCCTGGATGTCCACTTTGGTGGTAGACTTCTTTGATTCAATCAAACTGAGCAGAACATGTGGCTGGGACGCAGGCCGATTGTATGGGTTTGATGGTTCTTCTAGTGGCATCAATCCATCTGCGGGGAACTCTTGTAAAACAATCGGCCTCGTTCAGGCTGGATCTGACCAGGGAGATTTCTATTGACAGCGCATATTCTTTTTTGATCCTCATGATGGTATCGAGCCGCCATCGGATGAGCATCTCGCTCGTAGCTTTAGTTCGTACTCTGGCCCTTCCGGTAAGGGTGTCCGAAATACACTTGTGGACGCAGGCAGAATCTGTAAATAGTCGCAGGGTAGTCGACTTCCAGAGGATCGCCAGGTTTATCCCCTTGATGACGACATTAAGCTCTGCCAGGTTTATATGCTGGGAGTCCCGTTCTGGGCATAACCAGCAGGCATCTTCCACCACGGCCCCATCATGAACTATTGGTACACCCATGGCAAGAGAGCTCGCATCAACCCACACACTCAGGTCTCGGCTGTCTAAACACCATCTGCCCCGTGTAGGGTGCTCCCTGTGCACTCTGGTGAGGACTTCCTTCAGCATTGTGTTGAGAGGGGCGTCGTGTACCACATCATGGTGACCTCAGACGATCTCCTCTTTATGAATACCACCGCAACACGAAGTCAACCCCCCCACAGGGAGGTGTCCAATTTTCTGCACCAAGAAAATATGCTTCTTCGCGTGACATCGCAGGGCATGTGTGGGACTTCATTTCCCCGTTTCCAATGCAGGACGCCGTCTTCTCCCCGAACTTGTAAACCGAACACCCGTGCGCCATCCTGTAGTCTCTCCGGCTCCTTACTGAGCATTCAAAGTTGCGGAGATGCTCCTCTACACGTGTCGTGGATACAACCCCTTCAGTCATGTACACGTCATCAATAGATGCAGATGTTGTCTGCCTTATGCGCTCATCCTGAGCCAGAATGGTGTCAACAATTGTTTGCATAATTGATGGCGCCACATTGAGTCCGAACCCCATACGGGTTAAGTAGTATCTCTTCCCTTTAACCAGAACTGTCTGATAAAGCCATAGAGTGACTGGTGTACATGCACTTGTAAGTACGCCTTCCGAAGATCAAGTATGCACACGTTATACCCTGCTTGCCGCCGTTCCCGTAATTTATCAGCACACATGTCTGCGGGGCCGTAAAAGGGTTCATGTGTTTGTTTAACTCCCTATAATTGAGCACCAGCCTCACTTTTTGTTTGTTTGGCTGGACGACCGCCATTAGTGGGATTAAACACTTTGGAGGCCCCAATGCCTTCTCACGATAAGGACCAGCCATCCATTGTCGATCCAGATCTGTAGTTCCCTATAATACTCTACGCAAGCTTCGGGGGAAATCTTTTTTTTTTTTTTAGAAATCATTCTATTGAAAAAATTCTCTGGCGGTTGTTCATCTGACCACTTCCAAGCCACAGTCCAGGACTTCGTGCACTGGTCAAACTCTGCATGAAAATCAGGCTTATCTAGGGTGAGTGCCGTGCAAACGCACTCTTCGCGTTGGGAGAACATCACATTCCTGGCTCCATCTACTACGACTCCGCCCAGCTGCACAATTGCATCCATTCCCAAGAGTAAATCGTACCCAAGTAGCTCCCTGTCTATAATCAGAGTTTGCACAGCTACTTCAGGCCCGCTACCGATGCTTATGTGGAGGACACCTTCTCTGCAAGAGGACAACGAGCTTCCGCCTACAGTCAGCACCGGAGTCCTTGTCGTTTTCCAAGTGTCACAACATTCTTTGCACACAAGTGTCTGGGCATGGCATGGCAATCTATTCACGAAGGCTCCCTTTATCCAACACTTTGGTGGCATTTCACCTACCAGGTGTGTTAGCCACTGCAAATCCATCAAAAACTCATCCATGGTCTCCCTTGGCCGAAGGCAGCGGGCGGTGAACTGTTCCAATGCCGTAAACGAATCCGTCCCGTAAGCCTTTACAAGGGCATGCTTGATTTCCTCGAGGTCACTCCGTTGGTCCTCCGACAGTTGCTGATATGTCTCACGAGCCGTATCCTTCAGCCGCAGCGGCAGTACTCATTCCACCTTGGTTACCTCGCACAGCTCACACATTGACTCTACATCCTCTGGCCATTCTACTATTAAAATGTCCGTTGCTGCGCCACCGAACTCGGGTATGAGTCGGAGGTCAAACTGTCTTAGAGCCATGATTAGAATACAGCCGAAATAGCTTGTATTAGAAGTCTTTGTCTAACGCAAAGCAGCAAAACTTTTTGGTTAAAACATCAAGCAGAGGTTCGCTAGTCACAAGTTGAGTTGAATAGGGTTCGTTGTTCACAACACGAGATACACGTTGACGTTCTCTATTCACATGTCTTAAATGCTTCTCCCACTCCTCCCAGTGACTCGTCTTTTATAATGTTTTGGGCAAACCTAATTTGCATATATCACACGAGACTGCTCGAGATCTACGCATGAGCAGAGGCTTTAAAAGACAACAGCCGTCATCTTGGCCTCTTTTTTTCTTTTTCTGTTTTTCAGCCTACTGCCGAGAAAGATTCTCGCCCGTTTCTGAGGTAGATCCTCTCTATGTCTATCACCCTGTAAAAGATAAATCTGTATGATGTATGCACTCATGATGAAATGAAAATATCATATTCTGAAAGTCACATAAATTGATCCAGTAGTTTTATTTTTAAATAAGAAAATTAAATTTCATGAGCACACGAAAGTGACTGTCTTGCCACCAGCCATTTTGCAAACAATCTCAAGAGACAAAGCGAGATAACTCAAACTTTAAAGATTTATGTTGTAATGCCTATGAATTCCCATTAATCACTTAAAAATAATTTTCTTTACAAAAATAAAACTATTTGATCAATTTACATAATTTTTGGAAGGCTGTAAAACTTTATTTTTTTTTTGTTTTTCATTTTATAAAACAAAGGAATTTCTGCACATTCAACTGAATCATAAGACGTGAAAGTAGAAAATAATTGTGATCAAATTGAATATAAGAGAAATCTGGTTCTGTTCATCATTTAATTGTAATAACTGAATGATGGCCTTACCTTTTTAACATCTATTTTTTTATTTTCAGTTTCGATTAAATCAGATGTTACTGTTTGATCATCAGTTTGGATCGAGTCAGACATGACTGACTGAAATAGACAAACAAAAATGGGCATTTATAGCAGATTAGAAACATGCACTTATTTCTTTTGAATCGAATTCACAAAAGTAAAATCAAAAACTGAATTAGAAAATGATTAATGAAAAATATAAAAGAACTAGCAGGGCTACCCAGTTTTGCTTTGGGCTATAAAACCAAAATAGAAGAGATTAAAAAGTGCGTGTGACATCTTTATATTAAAATTCATGTCTTTCTACTTCTCTCAATCCATCTCCTTATTTTTGTCTCTTTGGTGTTAATTTAGGCTTGCACTCATTTAAAAAAAACAATTAAAGAACAGTAACTTTTATCATGTACCTACTTGTAAAAGAATGAAGATGTTATATTAAAAAAAAATCACAAAAATTAATCAAGTAGTTTTTTGATTTTTTTAAAGAAAATTAAATTTTACAATTTTTAGCGATAAAGTATTTTTAGCAGCCATTAAAAAAAAAGAAGTAGCTAGATAGAATTATCCGCCCTTATAAGTTGTCTGCTCTCGATTTCAATCAAATATGATGTCTGATTTTTTTCTCTTATCGAGCATGTCATAAAATTTGATTTCCTTTAAAGAAAAAAAAAAAAACTACTTCAAATTACATGAATTTTGGAATATGCCATCTTTGTTCCGTAATGGGTAAAGATTTTGCTTATACTTTTCGCTATAAGTGCAAATAAGAACCCTTTCTTTCTCCATTTTTCCCATCCCTCTCCTTACTCAATTCCTCTCTCCTGTTTTAATGCATTGAAAATAATAATGTAAGTCATTAACCTCTCTTTTATATCATAAACTAATAGGGTGACCCAACGTTGCCTGGGATTGAATGATGATCAACGAATGTTTCATACTTCCATATTATTATTGTCATCAAAATAGGTGAAATCGCCCATTTTTCAATCAAATCGATTGATTGATCGCCTGCTCTAGTTGGGTACCCATTATGGTGCACAGAGAGGAAGCTTCACATGGCTCCCTGTGGTGAATTAATCCACAATACATTGTAGTCTACATTGCACTATAGAGAATCTAGTTAATTTTATAAAATTATTTTTATTTATAATGGCTTGAATTAAAGTTTAAAATGCAGAAGTCAAGTATCATATTGTGCTCTAAAAAGAAACATTCATTTTGAACGCACTCCTATCAAATCAAAGAACCTACTGTTGATTTTATATGCTGGGCCTTTTAGCTTGTGTGGTAATAAAACTTCTCAAATGCACTTGTGATGTTAGGCTGTATAAAGTGTTAAGTTTGTTCAAAATCACCTGTTTCTTTTTGTTTTGTATTTACACTATTGCATTTTTTATTCCACAAGCCAAGCATGCCTGGTCCTCTTCCATGAGTGAAAAATTTACTTTCACCATGACTAATGTTTGTGCAAAATTTCAAAAAAGTCCAAGACGTGATTATTGAGAAAAGTGCAAACAAATGAATAGATCAATGATTTGGGGGCAATCCCCTAGGGGAGCAACCAGAGTTATCCTGGAAAATCCGTTCTGGCAAAAATTTACTCTCATCATGACTAATGTTTGTGCAAAATTTTTAAAAAAATCCAAGGTTTAGTTACTGAAAAAAGTGCAAACAAACAAATGATTTGGGGCCAATTTTACCCCCTATAATGCCTCCTAAGGAGGCAATCAGAGTTCCATTCTGGCAAAAATTTACTTTCACTATGACTAATGTTTCTGCAAAATTAAAAAAAAATCAAAGGCGTGGTTATTGAGAAAAGCAAAAACATGCCTGTTTGCGCATACAACAATGGCCACCATTCATACTAAAGAATTACATTGCTTAATATCCAAAAAAAAAAAAAAAAAAAAAAAAAACTACTCATTTGCGGAAAATTTAAATGTGAAATTTTATGTTATAAGTGGTGGCCATTGTTGTATGCACAAGCGCGCATATATTTTTTTACTTAAAAAACAGATTAACTCTTCATTACCTTTTAAATTCATTACGTCGTTTCTGTTATGAACAAATATTTTTTTTTTTACATAGGCATCACCACTTATCAAGGCCAAGAGGCCACTCGAGGATAAAGGTTAAAGAGTGTACAGTAGAAATTAGACAATATAGTAATCGTTAGTAATGGAGATTCGGTAAATTTGTTAACTTATATGGAACGCCTCATCAAAAACTTGAAGACAACCATATTGTAGTCAGCTCGAATGCAGAAAAACGGAAGACAATTCCATAGGCATGCAGTTCTAAGAAAGAAGATTTGTTCATGAAATCTACACTTAGGTTTAGGCACAGATAAAGAGTGGAGGAAACTAGTGATAGTGTTTTCTGCTAGACAGGTGTTTCTTGTGAAAGTTTGGCGAGGGGTGACCATAGAATGGAGCTCAGCCGAGCACCTGCCATGAAAATAATGATAAAGCAGAGACAAACTCGCAACATCTCTTCTGTGAGAAAGAGGTTGCAGGGAAGAGAAAAGAACATCTCCCACAAGGCTACGAAGTCTATTTTGAACTCTATCAAGGCAGGATAAGTCCTTTCTAGCAGCTTCTGCCCAGATGTGGCAACAGTACTCCATCCTTGGACGTACCTGGCTCTTATATAGATAGAGAATTTCATCAGCAGTGAGATATCTTCTGGATCGATAGAAGGATCCCACCATTTTTCCAGCAGCCTTGGCAACGAATTTAATGTAGGTGTTCCATTTAAGATCAGGAGTAAGGGTCACGCCCAGAAGCTTGTCAAAACATGAGGTCTCCACAAGACGAGAGCCATTCATTTCAATTGATGCCAGATGGGGATCAGAACGTTGATGATGTAAAGATAAAAGCTTGGTTTTATATAATTAAATTTAAAAAGCCACCTCTTTCCCCATTGTACCACTTGCTCAATATCAGAGGAGAGAGAATCAGAGAGAACTTGGTCATTTACGGTCTTAGATGTGCTACCATAGATAGTAGTGTCATCAGCATAGATGTCTACAAATGATGTAAGGATGTGATTTAGAAGATCATTAATATAGATCAGGAAGAGAGTTGGGTCCAGGATGGACCTCTAAGGGACTCCAGCATTAATACTAAGAGCTTCTGATTTCTGCCCATCAACCACTACTCTTATGAACCTATCAGAGAGAAATGATTTAATAATTGAGAAGACATTTCCAGCTTTACCGTAGCTAGAGATCTTGTGAAGTAAACCTTTATGCCATACCCTATCAAAGGGCCTTTGATATGTCAGGAGCAATTGCCCAAGAAAGGTAGCCTCCATCGAGAGATTTGCTAATCCTATGAGATATAACTGTAAGCACATCTGCTGTAGATCTAGCAAAACGGAAACCATATTGCGTGTCACTAAGAAGGTTATTTTTGCTAAGATGGTTGATTATTTAACACAGATCCCAGCAACTTACTCATGACGCACAGGAGACTTATTGGCCTGTACTGTGAGGGAGATGAGCGATCACCTGAATTCTTAAATACGAGGCATACTGATGAGATTTTCCAGGGTGACGGAAAGCAATTTATATAATATATAATATATATATATATATATATATATATATAATATGGCTGCCACATTGCATTACTGCATGAAATATGCAGAAAAGTATCTTTTCAGTATCGTGAACACTAGTTGCCAGCCCCAATTTAAAATGAGATATTCGTTTTCAGCACACCTGAAAACTCCTAGAAAACAAATTTTTATAAGGTAGGTTTTGTGTTAGTCTATCAGACCACAATTATCTTAATATTTTTTGCAAGAGATGATTTGGGATGCTAAAATAATTGATCTAACAATGAAACAATTTCAAATAAAAATGACTAAGATTATTTTTAGTAACAAAAATGAATTCACAAAAACTAATTAAAAAATAAAAATTAATAATAACAATTTAGATAACAAAAATGAATCCATGAATATTAAAAAAAAATAAAAATGAATAATTTAAATAACAAAAATGAATCCTTGAGTATTTAAAAAAAAATGAATAATTTAAATAATAAGAAAAATGAATTCATGATTATTAAAAAAAATAAAAATGAATAACAATTTAAATAATAAAAATGAATCCATGAATATTAAAAAAAAAAAAATGAATAACAATTTAAATAATAAGAAAAATGAATCCATGAATATTAAAAAAAAAAAATGAATAACAATTTAAATAATAAGAAAAATGAATTCATGATTATTAAAAAAAATAAAAATGAATAACAATTTAAATAACAAAAATGAATCCATGAATGAAAAAAAAAAAATGAATAACAATTTAAATAATAAGAAAAATGAATTCATGATTATTAAAAAAAATAAAAATGAATAATTTAAATAATAAGAAAAATGAATTCATGATTATTAAAAAAAATAAAAATGAATAACAATTTAAATAATAACAAAAACTGAATACACAAAAAATATGTACTGAACAACTATACTGAGTTACTAGGTATGTGCAAAACGGTGGACAGAAAATAAACCTCTATGCTTCTTAAAAGAGATTTATCATAATGATTTCTTGTATTTTACATTTAAATTTTGAATTTGTTCAAAGATAAAAGACAAATTTAACTTCTAAAAGAAAAAAAAATGTATATTTATGTGTTAAAGAAATACAGTAACAAATGTTGGAAAAAAGCAACAAAAGGCACACATATGGAAGCGGTACCCCATCTGTAATTTTTTTATTGTCGTCATTTTTTTTCACTGGATTATTATCGAATGGTCACTAATCTATCACATTATCAAAGAAAAAAATGCAAAAAAATTTAATATTTTACATTTTTAAAGAATGTTTCGTTTCTAATACAATGTTCTTGTAAATTGATCCCCCTTTATGGAAGCATCAACTTTTTTCGGCTAAATTAATGAAATTTAATCTTTTTAAAGCCATTTAACCTTCAAACAGATGGTCACATTCAATGCTGCCAAGACTAAGCTTGTTTCATTCAAATGGCTAAAGATACATTATCTGAAAGTACTGCTTCCAAACTCCTCGGCTTAAAATTTACAGGAAACAGGAGTTGGAACAGATACATTGAGAGCATTGCCAAGGCCGCTGCAAAGAAGGTGGGCTCTCTTTAACGTGCTAGAAAGTTACTTATGCCTGAAAGTATCTTTTACCTCTACAAGACCACCATTTGCCCATGTATCGAGTATTGTTGTCACATTTAGGCTGGTGCATCTACTACTAGTCTCTCGCTCCTGGACAGTGTTCAAAAGAGTTACCAATCTGATAGGTCCTGAATTGTCATCTAAGCTTCAACTTCTGTCCCATCGATGAAAAGTTGCATCCCTCTGCCTGTTCTACAAGTATTTTAATGGTGAATGCTCTGATGAACTGCAAGCCCTTGTTCCTCAACGTAAATACCCCCGACAAACCTGACAAGCAGCAAAATCTCACCCCTACATAGTAGAGATTCCTAGATGTAAGAAAGTCTTCTACTCTAATAGCTTCTTCCCCAGACTGCTAGACTTTGGAATTCCCTTCCGGGTTCCTGATTTCCCAACTGTACAGACATGCAGAAGTTCAAATGTAATGTGAAAAGACATCTTGCTGCTCCTACATAGTATCTCTGCAACTTATGGCCCAGTGTCTTGTTTGGGGGTGAAAATGGAATTTAAAAAAAAAAAAAAAAAAAAAAAAAAACATGCCAAAAAAGGTTAAATTTGTGAAATTTGGCCGAAAAAAGTTGCTGCTTCCAAAATGGAGAACTGATTTACTAGAACGTGCTGTTAGAAATGGAGCATCCCTTAAAAATGTCAAATATTGAATTTTTGGAGATAATCTGGTAGATTAGTAATAATAATCTGCTGAAAAAAGATGAAAATAAAAAAAATTACAGAGGGGAAAGTACTGCTTCCATACGTGCATCCAACAAAAGATTCCTTTGTATTTCACGGTCCAATTAATTCAACTTTAATTTGAATAAAATATGCATCAAGTGCACTTGAAAGCCAAATCACAACGTAATGTTAAGGAAAATAAACAAATATTTTACTTGCTTGAAATTTATAACAAATATTTTGGATCTAAACTCCATCCTCAGTATATTGTTTTCTTTCTTTTTTTCTCTTCTTCTTTCTTGCCATGTTGTAAGGTTGGAGATTAGAATTAGATCAACATTTCTATAACAGAACTCACACCCCCAACTTTAAGTCTTTGGAATATTATTTATCAATTTTAATTGTTAACATTTACGATGCTTTATTTTCATAAAAAAGCAAAATTAAATCCATGCTTTTTTTTAGTACTTAAAACTATAAAAGTAAAAATAATGGGTTCATTATATTCTGTGATCGTTAATTAATATATACTGAATAATTCATTAAAATTGGTTAATTTCTTGAATTTTGGTGAATACTGAAGAGAAAGGTTAAATTTTTGGAATAGGCCATTGATTTTGCACGTACCTATGAGCTACTCAAGCAAAAAAAGAAAACAAGTTAATAAACGAACTAAGTGGAACAAATTTAATAAAATAATTAAACTTGTTAATTAATGTACACAAAACCAAAAGTAAATAAACTATAGCAATGAAACAATGTTAAAACTGCAAAAATTAAATGGACTTGTTAATTAATGAAGAAAAAAATCCTATCACATATTGATCCCTGATTGCAATAATTATGAGAGGAAAAACATCTCCCTTTTTTTGCCAAAGAAATTCCATGAGATGAAGGTGGAACATCTGCTTCCTAACAATTTTCGGAGGCCCTCTTGCAGTTTAGATAAACAAAAATATGAGGATATAATGAGACATATTTGGGGATACACCGTCTGTAAGAATGTAATTTGATTGGCTATTGAAATTGACAAACTTATTGTCAAAGAATTTTTTTTTAAATTAAATTATTCTAAAAGAATTTAATTATTGTTTAATTATGCAATTATTATTATAAAAATATAATTATTATAAAAGAATTTTTTAAAAGTTTAAAAAGTCATATTTAAGTAAAGCAATTTGATTGGCTATTGAAAGTTAAACATTTTACTTAATTTTAAAATAAGAAAAAATTTAGTAAATCTCATTAAATCATTAATAAGCAAAAAATTGAGACTGCAACGTGCACAAGGAGGCTTAGAACAAATTGTTGGCCATGTATTAACATTGCAAGAATTACATGATGTAAAATGGAATTTTTTTTAAAGTTATAGAAAGGTTGTTGAGAGATGAACTCCATATGGCTGCATCAATAGGGTTAATTCGTGACTCCAACAAGTGTAAAGCGCGCACAATACCCATGTATTCTTACAAAAATTTGTTTAGGATCTGAGAACAATACCATTTCTAATTATGTTTGTTTTTTCTGTATTTAATAAAAAATATTCTGTTTTTTAATATCATTTCAATCTAATTTTATTACGTCAATTTCAATATCATTTCATTTTAATTAAAAAAATTCTTTTATATTAATTACGTCGATTTCAAAAGCCAATCAAATTGCATTCTTACAGACGGTGGACCCCCAAATATATCCCAGTATTTTCCTCATATTTTTGTTTATCTAAACAGCAATAGGGCCCAATTGTTTGTGTGCGTACACTGTCATCAGTAGGATTGACAAAATTGTTCTCACGGATGACTAAGGCATGTTTGTATATGTCGTTCTCGTATTGGTCTAAGCCTTCATATGCAGCCCCAACCCTCAGAGATGATATGGGTTGCTGGAAGTATTCATGAGCAAATGATCAGGAACTGTTTCCCTATCTCTCTGTTCTACTGTAATGAAATTGTATTTATTAGTGTGCCTCTCTACTGCACTGAAGACCCAGATACCGTCTCTAAATCTACCACTGTTATGTTTTCTTTTAAAAAAACTATGATTCATCAATTTCTACTTCCTTGGGAGTATTTTCTAAATCTACAACACCAAGCAACATTAGCTTATTCAAAATCTTCTTCTCTAATAAATTGTTTCCAATCCACGACAGTGTGAGAATCAATGCCGACTTCATTCTCAATTTCCTGTTGATTCATCTCAAACCAAAAGCTATCAGAATATCTGTTTTATTTGCAGTTGGCTTTTTTCAAAAAAAGAACCTTTCCGACAGCTACTGCATAGCCATTGCCATCTGTCTATGACTTTACTTATTTTACTGAAAAGCTTAGAAATTTCACAAGTTGAATATTCAAATTCCCTATCAATCTCAGAGAAACTTCAAAGTATAACTCATCTTCAGTCAATTTGTGTATAATTGAACTAAGTGTCCAATTTAATGCTGTAATTTCTAGTAGAGTGAACACATTCTTTGCGAAAAAGAAGACATTCTAAATTTGCCATATTACATGGCAAATTTAGGATGTCCTCAGGATGTAAATTTAGGATGTAAATTTGTTACATGGTAAATTTGCTAAAATGAGGACATCCTAAATTTGTCATGTTACCTTAAGGATTCTAACAACTGATTAATTACGCAGACAACTGCGACGAAATACGAAATTCCAGTAGCCAATGAAAAAGTTGTGTATCTTTCGAATAACCAACAATAAAGTTGTTTTCAATGATAAATATTTACCTACTTAAAAAAAAAAAACTTTTTATGCTAGATACTCTTGTCTGCTTTCAATAAACACCTCATCAGTTGGGAGGTTACTAGCATCAGAATCATTGTCAAGCAGATCGGAATTCAGATAGATTAGCCAATCACTATTCTCAGAATCACTTTTGTCTCTTGATAAATGCATCCGTCTTACTGGTCGAAAATCTTTAACGTGCCAAAGCACCCCATCCACTTTTACAGACTGTGGGCTAATCACTTCAGTAATGCGACCTGTGTTATATTTTGTTGTGCGCCTGCCACGTGGATTTTTTAACTCAAACGACGTCTCTTCTTTCATACTTCCCTCTAGTCATTTCTGGTTTGAACAGTGGGTTAGCTTCAATACCTTTGATTCAAACATGATATTTATGTAGCATGGTGAAAGGTGAAATGTCATCCTTTGGAGTGATGTGCCAGTCGACTGTCTCCAATATTGAACAATTCTTTCTGGCTGTGATGGTTTTAACGGTCCTATGAGTTCATTCTACAATTCTGTTTTCATTCGGTGAGTAGGCACATCGTAACCGCAGATATATGTCCCAATTTAGTAGTGAAATATATGTCCCACTTTAGTAATGAAAGCAGTGGCATTGTTGATCAGTATTTCTATCGGCTGCCTCACTCAAGGAAAACATTCTCCACCTATTTATTGGATAACAATGGTTGCATCTGTTTGACGCAGTAGCTGCCATATTGCAAATCTAGATATCTCTATGATAGGTAGAAAATTCTCACCATTGTGATGGGTTATGTCCACTGTTAATCTTTTTCAGTTGTTTTTCACGCTGAGTTTTCCTTTTTTCTAGCAGACAAGTGTCAGATCTATTGATCGACAGTTTTTGCAGGCAAACAAATTTAGCAGTCTCTTTAGACACTTGCTGTCCTGGCAAAATATAAAGTTTGTTTCACATCTGGATGTCCACTATGATGATGGATGTCAGCCACCTGGTCCCCATCCAGTTGTCCTACTGCCTAGCAATTCCAGAGTACCGGCTCTCTTCCTTCCTTCAGTAGATCCATTTATCTGTGCAGTACTCTAGTGAGACTAACTGCGTCGTTCTGTTAGGATTTCACAAGTTTTAATTCGATGGTCAATGCATATTCTTTTGCCAGTGATTGCAGGGTTTCTTATCATCGCCTGATGAGCACCTCACCAGCTGCTCTTGTGTTCACATGTGCTTTTCCAGTTAAAGTGTCAGAAATTCACCGATGTACACATGCCGAATCAGTGACCAAGTGTAACACTGTTGCTTCCCACTGAAGGGCCAAATTGAAAGCTTTAAGTTTCGCTTCGAGTTCAGCTAGATTGATGTGCTGAGCATGGAAGTGGACTTCTTCGTTTCCATTGAATAGTGCCATCTTTTTCCCAGACATGCAAGCCAAAAACTCTGGCTCTGTTTCTCAATCATACCGGATCCTTGGAAACCAAACTATAGTCTAAAAAATGTTCTTGCATGCACACCACAGAAACTACACTTTCATTAATGAAAAAAGCATCAACATATGCTGATGTGGCACTTTTGATCGCATGGTCTTCAGATACCATAGCATTTATAACAGATTTCATAATAAGTGGCGCTACATTCAGCCCAAATCCCAACCGTGTAAGAAAGAAGCGCTGACCCCTGAAAATAACTGTCTGAAACAGCTATAGCGCCTTGTCAACATGGATTTCAAGATATGCATTTCACAGATCCATAAGCGACACATTGACTCCTTGTTGCGGCCACGGACTTAATTTCTGTGCGCACACTTTTGAATTGGCAGTGAAATCAGCAACAAACTCATTCAATTCCTGGTAGTCAAGCACCAGACGTACCTTTTGCTTCTGCTCCTGCACAGTCGCCATTAAGAGAATTACACTCTTGGGTGGGCCAAGTTCTTATGAATATTGCACCAGCCATCCATTCTACTGCCACTGTAGGATCTCATTCTCTTCGGCATCCCAGACATAACAAGGTACTGTGTATTCTTGCACACTGTTACTCAGTTCACTGGGAGACTGTTTGCGATTTCCACGATGCAGTCCATTCTTTGTTACTATGATCATACGTCACGCTAAAGTCTGGCTCGTCGATTGAGATAGCAGCACATCTGTTTAGACCTCTGAAACATGCTTCGCCAGATTTCGTGAAATAAACACTGAGTTTCTTGATTGCATCAGTTCCCAACACTGTTTATCCATGACAATGCCTCAATGTCGACAGATGGAATTTATTCCGTCATAGCCTCGGCAATTCAATGTTCTTCCGCCAACTGTTAGTACTTCTGTTACTTCCACTTCCAAAAGCGACACGGCTTTACTCACTAAAGTCTGCGATGGAGGGGAGCTTCTTAGTGTTCAGTTGGTCGGGGAGGCGACTAATGCTAATGCCTCCTCCACTTTAACGTTTCCCTGACGCTGCAATACTATATAGCCAATAGCCATTGCATCTGAAGCAACGTATCTCACAACGCTTTTACCGCAAAGCCCACACACAAGTTCCACATATTTTATTGATGATGGACATATCAGCTGACACACCACTAAACTCCGGAATCAACCAGACATCAAAAATCTCGCCCTCTATCGACGTAAGGTAATAAAAAGCCAAAATAGTTTCTAGTTTGAAACTGATTTCAGTGGAATTTTAAAGTTGTGTTCTGTCCCACCTAAAATCTTGAGTCAGCTTCAATAATCTTGATAATACACATGTACGTTTGCATAAGATGCCATCTTTCAACTCGCTAGTCGTTCCTTTTACTGCTTCTTTGATGCATCTTGCATAATCTAATTTGCTTAGAGTTTGGGTTACTCACACGTGATCGTCAAATATAAAAGTGACATCGCCATGTTAGCTTTCTTTCATTATTATTTCTATTATTTTTTCCTTAAGCGAATGAACATGACACATACACTAGTCAGGCAAGCTACGATCTTCCCTACATTATTACTAATTCAATTTTAGTTTTTAATTTGTTTCATTTTCGTAAAATGCTTCAGCAATAACAGTTCTTGTGGAGGTCATGGTTAAGGTATAGCATTCTTGTTTTTATTTTTGTTATTAAAAATAATCTTTTGGCAAACTTTCTCGGAAATTCCCAGGATTGTTGTAGATATGAAGTCATTTTTGCTTGAAATTGTTTCAATCGATTATTTTAGCATCCAAAATTATCTTGTGCAAAAAATACTTTTATTTTTTGTTTAGTGAATGAGAATAATACCCCTCACCTGCACCTATTGATCCGTGCTGAAACAATGTTATTTAGAAAGCCGTTCTTAACATGAGGAGGGGAGGGTGTTTTATATCTAATCTGTACTTTATCCTTACAATTAAAAAAGATATCGTAAAATTTAATAAAACTTGAAAATACTATATATAAAAAGAAAAATACCGCGGATCAATAAGTGCATTATTACTGCATTAGCACCATAATTAGTCTAAAATCCATTAACGCCGTGATCCTATTACGTACCTTAATATTGCTATGAGATGAAGTTAGCAATCGCGAAAACAAAAAAGTTTTCGAAGTCACCAACTCAACCAAACCAACTTCTACGAGCTGTACAGTTGGATGATGATGTTTCCGACTCAACAAACCATCATGAATTATACATGTTAATAATAATAAAAAGGCATATTTAAAAAAAAAAAAATTACCATTGTAAACAAACACGGATAATTTCGTATTCTTAAATAGGTACTAGTGCACTTATTGATCCGTGCTGAAATAACGTTATTATTTCAAAAGCCGTTCTTAACATGGGGAGGGAAGGGTGTTCTGTAACTATTCTATAACCTTACAATTGAATAATAAAAAAAAAAACATATCATAAAACTTGGTGCTAGTGCAGAGAGTGATCCGCGCTATTTTTTAAAAATGGTATTTCCAAGTTTAGTTAAAGTTTTAGAATATGTTTTTTTATTCAATTGTAAGGTTGAAGTATAGAATAGGTACAAAACACCCTCCCCTCCCATGTTAAGAACGGCTTTTTAAATAATAACGTTATTATTTACGTCCGGATCACTCTCTGCACTAGTACCTAAAACTTTAATTAAACGTGGAAATACGATTTCAAAAATAGCGCGGATCAGTAAGTGCACTGCACTACTAGTGCACTGCACTAGCACTCTTAAATAATTTAGGATGGCGAAAGTAGCATTATCACCTTTTCGCTACAAGTAAAACTTGATTGTATACAAAAGACCAATTAAAAAGTTTCTTTCAGTTTTGATGGCAAAAAATAATATATACCAGATATAAAATCGCTATATTAATACAAAATCCTTGGTTAACTGCATTTTGTTCTTTAAAAATACAAAAATAACCATATTAAAAAAATTTTTTCGTTACTTTATTTTAGTTGTAAATTTGGTAAAGATAACAATAACATATAATCAACTTACAAGTATAGATTATGTTAGAGTCTTATATGCATTCATTAATAATGAAAAAAATTGAATTCATTCAATCGTTAAGTAATCCAAAATGAAACCCACTTACCAATATGTATTTTTCTCTCAATAACACGTTTTTTCATACTAGATTATTTTCGGTTGTTAGTAAAACACCGCCACATGAGAGCTAAAACGTCTGAATTTGAAATTATCTCCCTTGGTTGTCAATTCAAAACAAAGGGAGATAATTATAAAGTTAAAACTACCTCGCTACAATTCGCTGGCATTTCACAAACAACCGAAAATAATTTCATTTATTTATTTGCTTTTCCAGTGCATTCACGGTCAGAAATCAATTTAACGTGTGTGTCGGTGAGGGGGCTTAGAGCCCGCCAAGGGGCATTTAAAACGTTATAACTGTGATCGGACCCGTTGACAATTCCAAGGTAGAGTAGCCTCATACGACCGGCAATTAGCCTAATCGTCTTCTTAGAAGGAGATAATGCTTGGAAAATATATCTCTTTGAATCGAGTTGAATCATACAGGATATCCCAGTCAAGCAGAAGGGTCATATCTAATTGTAAGAATGTACTAGATGATTATTATCATCATTATCAGATAAAGTTTGAAGTTTTTTATAATTTTTTTCCCAAAAAGCCCGCCAAATATACGTAACCGCCAAAATAATACGCCAAAATACGTAACCGTTCTTTCTTGATCACGAACGTCCAGCAAATATGGTCACATTTCGTTATTGTGATTTTTCCCATTTAAATAATGCATAAAAATCACAGAATTTTAAAATTTAAATAAATAATTTAAAAAATGTCCTGTTTGTTTAAAGTCACAATTCATATTTTTAAGTATGGTCACAATTCATATTTTCAAGTAAAATATAAATTAAAACGGTGATAACTTATAAGCTCCAAAAGTCACCACAGAATTACCCCCCCCATGTAAAACGATGTAACTGTATTATAAATTAATATTATCAATATAACTTTTGTACCATTTAAAGGAAGGGCAAAATAAATTAGTAATAATTAAAAAAAAATTTTTTTCATCGTACGAAAATAATGAAATTGCGAGACGAAAAGCGTGTTTACATAATTGGCGCTTAAAAATAACGTTCCCATGTAATAAGCATTTCGAACGTGAAAACAAACCCGTGTGTAATAAATCTAGCAAAAATCAACTAATGGTCAGATTTCCGTTAAATTTTCGATACGTATCCATTTTAGATTAAATTACATATAAAATGCAGTTTCCGTAAAATATACGAGGCGAAATATTTTTTTAGTACGTGTCTCCCCCCTATTTATTTTTTTGAAATTTGAATAAAATATATTTAAATCTATCGAAATTTCTATGTATGAAACATAAGCGTTCAAATAAGTAAAACATTTATTTTTTAAAAATTTAAATACACGTATTGAATAAAAATTTACCGTGAAGTTGCAATTAAAAAAATTAAATAAATTTAATATTATTATGTTTTGTTTTTTTTAAATAGCGTTTTTTCGAATTAATATATACTATAATCATTTGAATTACCAAGAAAAAGAAACTTTGTAAACATTAATTAATTTTAAAAGATTAAAACGATTAAAATTCCATTATTCCAAAATGTTCCGTTACAACATAGATTTTTAATTAATTGTGTTTAAATATTTTTTTAAACGTTAAATTTTTATATAAACATGGCTCTTGTCAGATTAAAACCGATTTGAAAATATTAGTGCACAAATATTAAGCATTTTGTAGCCCCCCCCCCTCATATTTTGTTTGTCTCTTTTTACCGGAACAAAAGTATGGAAGCTGAAATGAACATTCAGTAAAACCGTATTTCATATACAAATGTTTATGATATTATTAATCATTAAACTGTGTAAATCTTAAAACCTAACAAAATTATAACAAAGATTAATTATTAATTGCAGTTTGAAGAAAATAAACAAAGGTTTTAAAAAACCATTAAGTCACTTCTGCTTTTCCATAGCTTGTATAGGTAACAGAAGTCTGACGTCACGGAATCATGCTTTCTTTTTTCACATTGTTTTCGAGATTAAAATTTCGCCCCCCTCTAC
>NC_136488.1:23945615-24105615 GCF_053919585.1 Euprymna scolopes
TTCTAGTCTCGCACAAAAACACACATTCACATTTCAAGCTATGTCATATACATACGCGCACACAAACATATGCACCCACGTCAACACACGTACATATATTCACGTTCGCGTACATACACTCGCATTCACGTGTATATACACCCACACTAATACACACACATGTACTCACACACGCACACACGGACAATGTCACTTCCGCTTTCTAAGGAAATATACACATGCGCAAAAGACCACCGGAAACGAGTATAAAACAAAGAGACAAGCTGTTTCTAACCCTTTCCGGCCCAGCTTCCGGACCGCATGCGTCACGCCCACTTACTACTATGTATGGGGCACAAACTAACTGACCGTATGTACACATTCACACTCTTTCTCTCTCTATCTACTACTGGTTCCTGAGAACACCTTCGTGTAGCTGACTGCTAACATGGCGTACAGCTTAACCTCTATCCTCTTCTTTGTCTACACGCTGGACTATCATTTCAATTTCCACTACAACACTCACTTCAATTCTCACGCGCGAACAAACGATAGTGACCTGAACTTGAGAGGAACACACATTTCCTTTTCTTGCTACAACACCAGTCCTGCAACGAACATTGGTTACACACATGCGGACATGAACACATGTTATAACTAAAACGTTCATTCTTTCAACAGCAAATAAACAACGTTTATCTTATCCATCAATTGAGTCTTTGTTTCCTTCAATTCCATTCGTTTCATTATTTCCTTGTGGCGAGCTAGGGTATTATATCCTGGTCCGCAACATCGGTTTCTATCAAGCTCTCATCTGCACCATTCTATTCTACGGTTGTGAAACCTGGCTGATGAGAGCAAGCAACCTTTTCTTTTTTTTTTTACATGGGAGTCACCACTTATCAAGGCCCAGAAGCCACTCGGGGATAAGGGTTATTGTGTGTACAGTAGTCAATGGGACAATATCATAACCTATAAACACTTGAGGTATTCGACCACTATTGTTCACATCACATCCTTTGGGTTTGCTGGCAACAGTTCATCACAGATGCCGTTGTTTGTTCCCACTGCATCTTATTCTCTCTAGAACAAGTTTTCCTTTTAAGATGTCTTCACTAATTCGGTCATGCGTTTCATTGTTACTCAGATTATTTCATCTACAAAGCCATTGAATCATGGTTGGAAAAAACACGGAGGTCAGCTGAAAATCTGGCTCAAAACGGTGAAACAGGATACTGAGCTGATCCTAGGCCCTCGCCTCTATATAGTTCATTGCTGGAACTCGTATATGCTACTGAATACTCGTATATGCTACTGTGGTGGACCATCACACCTGGTCAACATTTGTTCAGGATGTTGTAAATTCTTTGGATGGAACCTAACCGCTCCAAGGTTAATGCTGAAATAAATGCATTACAAGAATTGTCAACAAACAAACAGACAGGTTAACAGATATCTCTCATGTTAGTATAGATATAGATTTGAATTTTAATTAATCAAATAAAACAATTTGTATACGTCAATGATTATTCCTACCAAATTTAACTAGGACTCGCGAACACATAGATTTTTGTTATCTTCTATAATATAAATCTCAAACGTCTGTTAGTATGTATATTTGTATGTCTCGCTAAAACTTTTAACACACACAACCAACACTGTCAAAATTGGTATCGTTTGAAGGCTCGGTCTCTCGGTCGACAAATTTAAAAATTAGTCCAAAGCATTAATTCTTTCACCATCAACTGAGCTGTTTTTTACAAGATGGGGTAACTTTTTTCGTCGACATTTCTGCAAAGTCATCATACGCCTTGCAATGACTAAGCTTAATTTGAACGGCGGCAACGTTGTATGTCACGGTGGGCGTGGTGACTAAACCATTCGCTTTTTTACACTTCTTTTTCTTCTTATCTTTACAGGTTTGAGCCTGCCTGCTTACTACATTTTTTTTTGCGCTCGCACGGATACTTGCTGCTATTTTCATTTTTTTAGGGGGTTGGTTATTTTCGTTTGTTTGCTTGTTTTATTGAAACATCTTTTTAGGGCTCCCGGCTCAATACCATAAAGTCTCTCCACACCTGGGTAACGCTGGGTACCCCCGCTAGTTGGTATAGATATTGATTTTTATTTTAATGAAATATCCTTGATACGAACATGAAAAGAGATTTGTTTGCATAATCTATTATATGATTAATTGTTAATGGATTTGAAGAATGATGAAAAAAGAGCAAAAAATTTGATGCATTAGAGAACATTTTGATGTTTGTTTACTTTTCATTCAGGATTTTATTGTATGATTTTTGCGAGACAAAACAATCTCTTGATTTCAATGAAATGCTGTGACCTTTGTTGCATATGATGCATTTGATGGCGACTATAATGGCGGGACATTTCACATGAAAAAGTTAAACAAAGGAAATGACATAGCTAAAATAATACAAAAAAAAAAAAAAAAGAAAGAAAACAAGTATATCTATTGAATATAAATATATATATATATATATATATATATATATATATATATTTATTTATTTATTTAATTAAAATAGAAATTATTAAATCTTTCTCTCTCTCTCTCCCATCTCTTCTCTTATATATATTCTCTATCTCTACTATTATATAAAAGTTACTTTGTGCGTGTGTATGAGTTCCTTCCTCATAGGTTCCGAAATGGCTGAGCCTGTCTTTTGCAAATCTCACACAAAAGTAATTTATATGTCTGGCAGTGTTCTTAGATATGTTTTATACAGAAATTCCTTTGATAAGTATCGAAAATCGAAAAAAAATTTTCTCTCTTATAGATAAAAAAGAATAATTTTTTATAGGGGAATGTTTTATGTTACACTGGCAAGGGAGATAATAAAATTTCAGCAAATCATTTCTATAAAAAAAAACAGATTTATTATAATCTGGAGATATAGTTTAGTGGTAGAGTATTCAACTACAGATCGAATGATCCCCTGTTCAAATCTGGGTGTACCTTACCATTTTATTAAATTTTTTTCTTATTAATGAGTTCAATTTACGATAAAGGAAGAGGTACGATTGAAAATTGCTGGAAATCATTTCTTTGTTTGCATATTTTAAAACTAAACATTAATCAGAAGTGACTTTTCCAGGGTATTCATTGTGAAGCCCAAATATCAGCTGAGGTGATATTGTAAACAAACACAAATGGAATTTGATGAACGACATTATCATTATTACTTATTTATTGATTTATTTATTTATTTCTTGCGAATTAGTCCACTGAGCAAATTATTCCTCGCAATATACAATAATCAATAAAGCATTGGTTCTATACATACGCAATCTGCATACATTAAAATATCATGTTTAAGCATATTGTATGACCGGGCAATGCTGAGGAGCCAGCTAGTATATATATATATATATATATATATATATATATATATATATATATATATATATATATATAAACAATTATTTTAATTACCTACAAACATGAGTGTTTCATATGTACACAATCATTAGTCTAGGAAGTGGTGATTCCTGCTGGTTGAGAGATTCAAACTCAGTCACAAAGTCACCCTTTACTTCATAGGCTAACATCTAATCTCTAGGCCATTGGCAATTAACACAAGAACTGAAGGAAATTAAGTGCCTATAAATACCAAATCGGTAGGCATACATAGTAAACAGTTATGAGTATTTGATCACCAGAAGTCAGAATGTTACGTTCGTGCTAAAGTTAAGATGCCTAAACTTTAATTTGTTATAGAGGCTTTATAACCATAATATTTCAGTAAATATTAATAATTATTTTAATACCTACAGGCACTAGGTTTTTATGCTAACGTAATCATGAGTTGATTTTTATGCAGACGACTGAAAGAAGTTTTTTTTTTTTTATTATTGTTGAGTTACAGAGAGAACACCTCATTCAGATGAATCATTGGGTGTTTTGTATTTTGGGGGCCGCACCTGGCTTGAAACCAATATTGATTGTACCAGATTATTTATAGTACCATTCATAATTGGGACTGATCTGTACATGCGAATAACAAATTTTACGTTTTTTTTTCATGGCATTTTCATTTCATGCACATGAAGTTGCTGTCAATTGGGAAGAGGACGAAATGAAAATTATGATGGCGATGGTGAGGGAGAAGAAATAAAATACTAATTGTTAAGAAAAATTCCGAATTCTCTTCTTTCACTGCTTTGAGAAAAAGCCAACGTTTCATCATGAAAGAACACAAACACAAGTTTGACATTATTTTCTCTCAACTCAAATGAATTTACATGATTAAAATAAGGATTAATTCCCGGAAAAAAACTATAGACAATCTTTCACTTGTGTGGAATTCAACTGATATAAATAAAAGGACGACTAGAAAGCAATGTTAATTTTAAGAGAGCAGAGAGAAAATAGTGGAGTTAGAAATTTGTTTGAAAGTTGGATTCTTTTTGTAACCGTTTTTTCTTACAGTTAGATTATGTCGAGATTTAAGATGGGAGACATTCGTTTGTTATGATGAAGTGAAAAGTATTGACTCTGAGCCATGCAACAGTTTTCCTATTAAATATGATTTTTTTTTTCTTTATCTTACTTTTTAGTTAATTGAGAAAGTACACACATTTAGTAAAATATATTTATACATGGTAAAATGCATGTTGGTCTAAATCTAAATTTGTTGAATTTTCATAAGCTTCCTCTATAATAAAAGACTATAAACTATCATTGCCAGATTCCAAAATTGTGTAAAACAACAGCTGCTGTATAAACTCCGCTTGAAAATTAATAGTTTATATTGGAAGTTATTTCTGACATTATAATATGTATAATTTTCCATTTTTGCTGATACTTGCATTTACATATGTAATACGATTCAAATAAATGATCAATTCCATTCATAATGATCAATCAATTAGTTTAGAAGTAAATCATATATATATATATATATATATATATATATATATATATTTATATATAATTTGAGGTTGCTAGTTTTCAAAAGTAGGGTAACCAGTAAAATATAATGAGGTTAATACGAGAGTGCTCAATACGGAAGTAGAGCAAGTTACATTTTCAATTTGTCTTTACATAAGCAGTAATTTGTTGCTACACAGTCATGGCATGTTTCGGTCATCTAGTATTTAGTAACTAGAGACCTCTTCAGGCAACAACACATTTTAGAAAGCGTTGTTGCCTGAAGAGGTCTCTAGTTACTAAATACTAGATGACCGAAACATGCCATGACTGTGTAGCAACAAATTACTGCTTATGTAAAGACAAATTTAATATATATATATATATATATATATATATATATATATATATATATATATAATTATTTCTATACCTACAGACATTAGAGTTTCATGCTTTTGTAATCATTAGTGCAGGAGATCGGTTGGGAAATTCAAACCCAACCATGAAGCCACCTCTGACCATTTGCTAAGCTTTTACCTCTGGGCCACCAAACAATTACCACAGGAATAAAGAGAATTAACAACTAATAAATGCCTAATTTGGACGTGAACAATAAGCAGTCTAGTGTTTGAACGCATGGAAGTTGTGAATGTTGTATCAACACTAGTTGACTGCCTTTTAGTTTTTATTTCCCAAACAGTGCCCATCCTTCAATAATTCTAAAGAGGCTTGATAAATATAAATAATAATTATTCTTTATATATATATGCATGTACATGCGTGTGTGTGTGTGTAAGTTGCATATTTTATCCATGCTTCAGGATGATGAAATTACAAATTCATAGCTTTCTTACGTTTACAGCATAATCACATTGACACACCGGTTCCAGCTAGATCACTGAAGTTAAGCAACGTTGAACCTAGTCAGTATTAAATGGGTGACCATTTAAGACTTCCAGGTGCTGTATGTGCTCTCCACTTATCTCGGCATTGTTTCCAGGAGTACTGGACTTCTCCTTGCCACTAGACTCAAATAGTGCTAATTCAGGAGAGGTGTGGCAAGGGATTGTGCAACTATTGCCTTACAATTACATGCACAGCTGCACCTATAGGGGGTATTCTTTGTCTTTCAAGACTGAACGGGGGCATCTAGCTTTCTTACATTATTAATAGACTAGCGGGGAGTACCCGGCGTTGCCCTGGTGTTTAGGGGTGTGCATGTTGGGTGGGTGGGGGGGAGGAATCAAAATAAAAAAATAAGCGAAGTAAGAACCCTATTTGAATATAAAAAAAACACAATGTTAAAACTTCTTCTAAAAAAATCGTTGCCCGGGTGTTTGCGTTGGCAGGGGGGGGGGCTTAAAAAAAAAAGTTTTGGTAAGTAGTTAGGATCGAACCCGAAGCCTTGAGGCAAAGGTGGAAAAGAAAGTGTGCAAAAAACCTAACACGTTACCCGCTTGGCCAACAAAGACCAACTGAAACACGTTTGAATTTATTTATTTAAGTATTAAAAACAGAATTGACACGTGTCCGCAATAAAAGTTAACTCTGCTACTTCTATTTGACCTCATTAATGAGGTCAAATAGAAGTAGCAGACTAAACTTTTGCTGCGGGGCAGCTTTTGGGTTTGTTTACCCAACTTTGGCTGGTTGTTTTCCCAAGATGTTGGGGAGGGGGAAACCAGCTCCCCATTGTACAGATTGAATAGCAATTGTCTGATATAAGGAGTTTGGCCCCACATTGATCAAAGCTGATTGCTTCTGGACATTCTCCGGTGCGATTGCCAGGAACAGGTCCTTAGCTTTGAATTAGTTTCGGTTTTATACAAAAAAGCTGAACGAACACAAGACGGGCTGAAATAGCAATAATTTTGTAAAAATCAACATAAATAAATCTAGACACAACGTGTGTTCGCAAATCATACATATTATTATCTAGGGGCTATATAAACAGTTCTAAGTGATAGTACCCCCCCCCGGACCATCGGCGAAAAAAGCCTTTTCGAGACATACAAAAAATGCACACGCCCATTTGCCTTTTATATATATAGATGAATGATCAAAATAGAACCTATGGTATTTAAACATGTTTTTTTTTTTTTTTTTTTACTTTTGTTCACTTCAAGCAAGTCATATTGCCACTTTGCCATAAGGGCTACTATTTGGGATCATGTTTCCAGGGTACTATGTGAAGAGATGAACGAGATATTTGTTTATGTTGCATTTAGACACATGCATGTTAATACAGTCAGGGAAACAGGAAGGAAATTCCAAAGTCTAGCAATCTGAGGGAAGAAACTATTAGAGTAGATGACATAGGGAATGCAACAGTGAAGAGGTGTGTATAATTATAAGAGTTATCTGTCTCTGACCATAGGAGGCAACCAGAGTAATCTTCCCTAGACAGGTAGACAATCAAAGTAACCTTTCCTGATTTCTATAAATACTGAACACACGGGTGCAGCCATTTGTCTTTTTGTATTGAGCTCACCATGAGCCAGAAGGATACAATATCCTTCTTGACTCAACACTTACATGGCGTTATGAACAGATTTCCACTGTAAAGCATGAGAACTTGTACAGCAGCATTAGACATTGGATATATTTACCGTCAAAATACCATGTAGAAAGAAAACGTGCTTTTATTAAAGCAACTCATCGAGTTGCAGAAAGAAAATATAGAACTGAGGAAAGAAATGCTTTGCGGTTGTCCAAACATATTGCGAACTAAAGAAATGGAACGACCCTTGATAGGACTGGATACAACTGATGGGAAATGAGGATTATTTTTGGAGAAGTGAGTGCAATGCAAAGAGGTATGCGGATTGGAAGATCCAGTTATAATCCAGAACAAACTACGGGAGACCTGTACACCAGAAACAAATAGTAATCTGTTTGAACCTGTAGGGCTGGAAAAGCTCAACCTTGCTTCGGAAGATTACCTTCTTCATCAGATATGACTGGTGGTCGTGCAAGAATTACACAAAGAAGTTCACCAACAGAAATTCCACTCCATGAAACCGGGCATTAAAGGATCTGGACCTATTGCTTTCCGATTTCCTGGCATTATTGTCACAGAACAGTTCTGCAAGCACAAAGAAAACAGCACCTTGCAGATGCCTATGCAGAACACTGGTTCCAAAGAAACCAGAGATGATCCCATTCAAACCAACAGAAACCAACAGACAAGAACACACCTCATTCTCATTCAATCAGGTCTTGGCAATACTAGTACACACTAGGAAAACAGTATTAGATGCGTGGAACAATTCATCTTGTGACCATGAGGAGGAGGGGCATGTATAGGTATAAGAGTTATCTGTCTCTGACAATAGGAGGCAATCAAAGTGATCTCCCCTCGACAGGAAGGCAATCAGAGTACCTCTCCTCCCCGATTTCTATATATACCGAACACATGGGCACAGCCATTTGTATTTTTGTATTGAGCTCATCACAAGCCGGAACGATACAATATCCAGCTTAACTCAATGCTTTCAGAGTGGTATTTTACTGTTTGTCAGGTTAGTCAGGAGTATGTATACCAAGAGGGACACAAGTACTACGAATATTCCATTCAAGTACTTGTGAAACAGCCAGAGATGCAACATTGAGGTGATGGGACATAGGCTGGAGCTTTGCCGATAGTGCAGGGCCTAATAAATTGAAGACTTTTTTGAACCCTGTCTACGAGGGAGAGACTAGTGGTAGATGCACCAGCCCAGATGTGGCAATAATATTCAATGCATCTGTGAAGATATCCATTAGGCCAAGTATGCCCACCTTTTCAGTTTCCTTGACATGAAACATCTTATCAAAAATGATACAACTTTTATTGTTTTATCATTTGCTATGTCACTATGTAATCTTAACTAATCTATAATTTAAATGGAAACTTTGACTTATTTTCCTTCTTAAATCTAAGTTCAGGCATTTGTCATTCATCTTAGATTAAAAGTGAAATGAAAAGAACAAAATTTTGTTTTATATGAATTATTTTAAATCAATATTTTATCATATGACCTAATAAAAATATAAAAATATTTTAAAAATTTGATTTGTAATTTTTTGATAATTTTGAAACTTTTAAAATCATTAAGTTTTAATTTGATTGCTATCAATTAAGTACTGTTGAATATGCCTCTCTAGGATACCGGAAGTAACACTTGGCTAAAGAATAACATCCGGTTGATTGATACAGACACGTTTATAAGGACACTGGCCTAAAATGCACTAATCATTGATGTTATTCTTTTTTTTCTTTTTCTTTACAAAACTCAATCATGTTTTCTTCTACTACAATTTTCCTGTACAAAACAATTAAACCAAACATCATTAATAAATATCTGAAGATATAAAGAACTTGAAGCATCAAATTTTTATCCAGATTACTGAATTTTATATTAAATAAATACCTCGAAAAGGGTTGATATGTGATAAAACAAAACAACCAAACCAAAGCAAATATCATTAATAAATATTTAAAGATATAAAAAAACTTGAAGCAAAAGATTTTTTACAAAATTACTGAATTAACTTCTTACTGTTTCCATTAATAGAACATGATTGCTTGTAGTAATTATCACTATATATATATATATATATATATATATATATATATATATATATATATATATATATATATACAGATAGATAGATAGATAGATAAAATAAAATAAAAAAATTTTTTATTAATATTATTGGAATTTTTCCCCTTTTCCCTTGTACATATTTGTGAATTATTCCATGGATTTTGGCCTTTGGATTATTTTGGACCATCTTTCAATTACGGGATTTTCTTGGATTTTACTTGTGCAAATGGAAATTCAATTAACTTTCTTGAAGTTATATTTTTGGATTTAACGTCATTGGATTATTTATCTTTCACCAGACTATCCATTCACGTGTAATCACCTTTTTCTTCACCATATTCCCTCTGCTTCACTTTTTTGTTATCAAGTAAGATCTTTGACTTACTTGTTGTTTCATCAAATACTTTTGTATGCAAAATCCGATCCCGCATTTTGCTAATTCCTACCCTCTGATGAGAAGGAAAGTATTTCTTCAAAACTCTGCGGATTAAGGACTATCCACTTATCAAGTGTTTCCTTTTCAGATTAAATATGTTTTTAACTCTTTTTCAAAGTGTTTTTAACATGTTTTATTAACTGTTTGCTCATATATATATATATATATATATATATATATATATATATATTGAGTAAGATGATTGATAATTTGTAATTAAAATTAAAAATTAAAAATCTGTTTCACAACGAAGAACAAACAAAATCAATAAATTGTACGATCGTTTCGGAAACAATGTTTTTATTGAGATAGACAATAAGTCTTGGACAATAATTTTATCATTTAGTTTTTTGAAGCAAAGTCTCCTCATCAGCAAAAATATTCGGTGTTTTTTTTTTAACTATACAAAACCTACATCAAAAAATAATTAGTTCTAACAATAAAAAAATTAGTAAGATACAAAATGCAAATATAGAAATTATAGCAGGCTGTAACTGTAGAAGAAAAAATAAATGTCCTCTACAAGGTATCTGCAAGATAAAAAATGTGATTTATAGCTGCACAGTGTCACAAACCCCAAATATAAATTATTTTAATAGCAACCATACAAATCCCTTCTCACATTCTAACTCTACCACACAGTTAATCAATAACAACACCCCCATTAACCGATCTACCAATCAAATACAACCAAACTTATTACATACCAATACCACTCCTAATCAAGCTGACAACAAATATATTAAATAAAATGTAATTTACTTCGGTTCCACATCTAGACTTATTAAACATAGGATTTCAACGCACTCCTTTAAAAATCCGTCTTTGAAAAATTAAACTTCTTTATCTAAACATATTTGTCTACTTAATGATAGAAATATCCCAGTCAATTCAAAATGGGAAATAATAGAATCTTATAAAGCATATATGCCGGGGGACAGATTCTGTGATTCTATGAAGCCCTTAAGATTTTAAAATATAATAAAAATAAAACCATTCTCTTAAACTTAAAAGACAAAATTTTTTCGGATGCATTCATAAACGTTGGTTTAGTTTCGACAAATTTAAATCACCATAAATCATAAAATTTTCTTATTGCTGACCTATCTTAAAAGTTATAATTTATGAATTAATAACTATTATTATTATAGTTTTATTACTATTATTTTTTTATTATCTTATCTGATATTTTAGAATTATTTTCTATTTTATTTTATTATCTATTTCACTTTGAATTTATGTTACTATTTTTATTAATATAATTTCTAGAAATATTATAATTACTATTGAAAATAATATTATTATTTAATTACTACCAATAAGATTCATTTGTTATTATTATTGATTTTATTAATATTAATATCTTTACACCATTATATAAAAATGAACTAATTAGTGGTTATCTCCCTTTGAATAATAAAATTCTTTATTTTTCTATTTGACTACAATTATCTCCCTTTGTAGTTGAAATACTTAAGTTGAATTCAAATACAGCGTTACTAACGTTTTTAAACTGGTAATATTATTCTATTGGCGTTTCCTTTCGAAGTTTGTGTATATCAACTTTTTCAAGCATTCATAAACTACTTTTAACATCCCAATGAATACACTGATGATGATACTTACGAGCTTTAAAAGGCAAACCATTAAAAGGTATATATATTTTCATTAGAAATATTTAAAATATCCCATCTGAACCTTACCTTTCAACCCGATTTTATTTTATTTTTATTTTTATATTATTTTCATTATATCTTACTTTGTTTATCAACATCAAAAAAGTAACTATTTTCCTTTATATTTTAAATATTTTCCAGATACATCTGTCTTACTTAAAAAAATTGCTAGTTTTATTTTTGGTGTATTTAAAAAAAAACCACACAATATTTTTGCTAATGAGGAGACTTTGTTTCAAAAAAGTAAATGATAAAATTATTGTCCAAGACTTATTGTCTATCTCAATAAAAACATTGTTTCTGAAACGATCGTACAATTGATTTTGTTTGTTCTTCCTTGTGAAATGGATTTTTAATTTTTAATTTTAATTACAAATTATCAATCATCTTACTCAATATTAAAATAGCTCTAGGATATGTATGCCTATCGAGCTTATTATATATCTACATTACAACGAGCATTGTTTTCTTTTATTTTATTTTAATGGTATTAATGAATTTACCAATACATTAAAATATACTCTGCTCTTTAGACTGTTGTTCTAATTCCCTTAAATTGATATATATATATAACACTGACCCTGGTATAAAAGTCAACAACACCATTTAACATCTTCTTTCTTCCCTTTTGCTTTGGTTCATCAACCAGACAAGTTCGCGTCCACAGCCTTTTCCACGTGAACGACTACTACCATGGACGCGCAGCTTTACTGAGGTCAACCCCTTCTCTTTTTCTTTTTCTACATGCTGGACTGCCATTTCTCGTTCCTCTACTTCATTCCTTTTTTTCAACGCGTGTAGTCGTCAACGACTGAATGAACACGTGTTCCACCTAAACCCTTTATTTTTGACAGAAAATAAACATGTTTATTTTATTCAGCAATTGAGTTTTGTTTCTTTCTTTCCATTCATTTCATTATTTTCTTTTATAGCGAGTTAGGATTAATATATCCTGGCCTGCAACATACTATCTTTTCTCCGTCTAAATAGGACGTTAAAACTGACTCTAAATAGGACGTTAAAACTGACTCTTTTAAGTTACTTGGCGAAGTTAAAATGTTGAAGTGATTGTGTCTAAGTTATCTAATGTATTCGTATCTCACAAAGAGAAATCTACTTCACAGGAAACCAAGAAAACTGTTGAGGACTTGCAGTTATATATATCGAAAAAATACCAGCTTGGAGGAGAGAACACACATGTGAGAAATATTCTAGGAAAGATTGAATTGAAAGTGTCTATCTTTAGATATTTTCTTCCTAAGGCTTGAAGAAAATGGATACGTCTCAAGCTGTAGTTTTACTAAGTCAAAAGAAAATATTTCTATTCAGTCTCATAATCTGAAGGTTGTGAGTTCGATCCTCACCTGAAGAATATTTTTATTCAGACTGGACTCAAAGAAGAAAATGAGGAAGCTTTTTTTATTCACCAAATTTCTTGCTTCTTCAGAGCATGTTAAAATACGAAGAACTGTTTTTTTTTTTTTACAGGTTATTCCTTCTGGTAAAATGAGGAAAAAAAATTCCTCATTAAAAGAACACTCTCGGAACATTATTTCAGATAATAAATTAACTTTGCAGATATTTCTACTAATCGAGTTGAGAGGACTTTTATTTAAAAGATGACATTACAACATATAAACTTAAACTGCAAACAAACGGAACTAACTCTTTTGTGCCATTACATGTGAATATATATACATATATATATATATATATATATATATATATATATATATATATATGCACATTTTTTTTTCTGATGCTCTCTCCCCTGTATAGCGACACTAAGTAGTAAAAAAAAAGCCTACCCAACCCGTCTTTCTTTCTATCTTTTTATCTTTTATACTTGTTACTCAGAAAGAACCTTTCTTTGTAGCTGAGAGCAAAATCTTACCAGCAGACAGTTCTGAACTTTTTTGGCTCTAAGTTTTCTTTTTTTCTTATTAATAAAACTGTTCATTTGTTTCTATCCACCAAGTCTTTTCTCTTCTCATTTTTGTTGTTGTTGCTTTTTTTCGTCTTTGTGTTGGTAACGTTTTTATATGTCAAAGTGACCTTCATTGGAAATGATAATTTCAACAATGATATATATATCTATATATATATATATATATATATATATATATATATATATATATATATATATATAGATAGATAGATATATGCAACGGTTTTTTTTTATAGAAATTGCTTTATGACAATGAAAGATATATATATATATATATATATATAAATAGATATATGCAATGTTTTTTTGTTTTTTTATAGAAATCGCTTTACACAAACTTGATATAGGAAGCTCAAAAATACTACTTAAAGGTAAAAAAACTAGTCAATAATAAATGTTAGTTGGATAGATTTCGACTCCAAAAAAAGTAATTCTCCCCTTGTTGTCAGAAACATCGTTCATGGAATATGAGGATTAAACAAAATAAGGGAAGTTACGAAACCCAAGGTCCACTTTCTACTCTCCTTGAATTATTATTAGATTAGAGGAAACATCTTTTAAAAAATGGCATTATTTATATCTGTTATCTCTTTACTAAATATAGTATTAATCTTTCCTTTATCCATAGCTAGAGTAATACTGAGACACCCTTGAACCTATTGCATAAGTACAAGGCGATTAGACCTAGAAATACTTAAAAGCAATAAAAAACAAATGGTGGAAATTATTTAAAAATAGAACTGATCAAAGTTGTGGCTCCAGAAAATATTTATTTATTCATTAAGCATATATGTTGAATTCCACTGCGTGGTCACATTTTGAATGAGTTTATGGTTTTTCCAAAATAAGCTGATCTTGTATGTCAGTTAATTTGCTAATGGAGAATGATTAAAGTGAGAAACTATATTTCTGTTAATTGTAATGATTGTCTTCACAGCCTGTTGGGAAAATAATGAGTCATTATTGTTGCAGTGTATGTATGTAGCATAATAGTTACTCTAAACCACATTCCCTGACACCAACAACCCTATTTGCTCTTTAATCTTGCAAGACTAAGAAAATTTTATTGGAGATTTTGTACTCATCCAGAACATTGTGCAGTTCTTAACTTATTAGTCTGCCAGGGTATGAAATAACTGTTCGAACTCAAAAAGGGAGCATTATTTGTAGTAGCTGTTCAAATGTCTATTGTTAAAGAAATGCTGCTAATTTCATCAAGAGACAATTGAATTTTTTTTTTACTTTTGTAAACATATTTGAAATTATTTTTTCAGTGAAACACGTTTTGGATGGAATTCTCTAATTTGGACAAAGTTTTGCCATAAACCTATTCAATCCAATGTCAGCTGTTACAGACTATGGTTGAATATCAACAGCAATCATTTCTCCTATCAGATAATGGATCTCTTGTAGGCCGTGGTCATTAATATCCCAAATTTTCTTCTTTACTAATATTGATTCTATAGTAGTTTGGTGTTTTACTGGAGGCTCCTAGTTGTTGCCACTTATTTCTGGAATGTCTATCCCTGAACATTCATTGTATCTCCTTTTTTTTTATCTGCAACTGTTGCTTCTTCTGGATGAATATTTCTAAGGTGGTTTAACATAACTTGCAGACATTTGTATTCTTATTCTTGGGATTGACATCAAAATACTTCCATCAGAAACTGGTTGCTATAATGGTTGATGGTTATTGCCAATATTTTATTAATCTTTTACATATTTAAATTACTTATGTCTGATATCTAATTAGTAATTTATCTCAATAAAATTTGCATTATCTAAGCCATAAAAATAAAAATATATATGCAATGGTAGCATGGGTCCAAAAATGAGGGCAAAGAATATGACTGATATGCTTTACTTTTGCACAAGCTTGCAATTTACCTTACAATTCTTCAACATGAAAGATGAATTAATAATTTTCTTTGACAAATGATTTAAAGTAAAAAAATAATTATGTTCATTCGATAGGAAGAGAAAGAAGAATTTTCCATATGCTTACATCTATTTATTGAAAATTCAACCCAGCCACAAAATTCTACATGTTAGCAGTGCGCCATGCCTATTAATTGAAAATATGGTGTAGACGATGCATTTCTTTTTTCACCTCAAGAAAAAAAGGAGTTAACTTGTGTTGGTTTACAATATAATTAAATTAATATTAGATTTGCTAATAAATCAGCATAAGAAAACATACCGAATAATCTATAATCAGCTGATTATCAAAGGCTGATTAATCGGTAATCAATAATTGAACAATTTGCTTATTCATGCATCCCTAGTTCGTACCATTCAGAATAGTTATTGACACTGCAGTATTCAAAGTCTAAATAGAATTCCAAATATCACGGGCAGAATTAATACAGTAAATGACAAGGCCCTTGAAGATTTGAATCCACTGGTTGCATAGCATAGGTGAAAACAAATCAGCTATTATTTTTGATGGTTACATTTTTTTTCTATTTGCATTTATTTATTTATTTATTTTTAAACCAAACAATGTGAAACTTTTCAGAGACTAATGTTGTCTTTCTTGTCACTCCGCCATAATGCAGAAACAACCGAAAAGATAAAGAGAGGATTAACATGTCTCAATAACAACTATTTTGTTGAATATAGAAAATTTAATTGACGCCAGTTAGTAGGTCAGTTCGGTAAGGAGTAAAAAGTTGTAAGCTATAGTTAAATCGTGATGCCCCTAACTCCACAAGAATTCTCAAATGCAGCAATAGAACCTTAACAAAATGTCGCAGTTTCCAGAATTTTCTTCCTACATATTTTATTCTTTTTATATTTAAATGCATTCTGTTATACTTTTATGAGGAAGGTTTTTAGTTCTGTTTGTTTATCTATTTGCTCTATAAGTAAAAACAATTAGGAATGTCCTGATATTTTGTTAGCACAAAATTTGCATAGTTTCCTTTATAAACTATTTTTTTGTGTTTGTGTTTTTAAAGTTTTCCAAAATATATTGGGGGGGGGACTGAACAATCGTATGTATAAAAATATCAATTACCACATTACATTCCATGAGTCACTTTACTTTTGAAATCAAAATCAGATAAGAGGATATTAATTCCATTCACTTCTGCTTAATTATTCTAATTTCCTTTTAGTAATTGCAACTATTATATTTTACTAATAACAAATTTCTAAATGTGCTGACCAGTTTTAGGTTGGTTATTGAATTTTAATACGTCAAAACTTTGTAAGATTATTTCATGCCAAAACTGCATGTACCCATTTACTTGCCTGTTTTCCTGATGAAGGCAAAGTTAGAAACAATGTGGGCTTTTAATCTGATGAAAACCAAGCTTCCGTAAAAGGGGCACTCTGGATTGGAATCATAGCCTCCATTCAGTTTTGAGAAAATGCATATCCCCTGCAAGAGTGGCTGCATGTGTAACTGTGAAGCAAGGGTTGCACAATCCCCAATGATGCTTCTCCTGATTCAGCACAGCCTAATTTCAGTGGTAAGAAGAAATCCAGGATGACAAAAAACAATGCAGATATAAGTGGAGAGGACATACAGCACTTGGTCACCCATTTAGTACTAACAAGACTTGACATTCTCATCTATTAAGCAGACTATTTATTTACAAAATATATGACTAGAAAACAAATTACTTTATAAATATCTAAAGATATTAATAAAGAACATGAAGTATAAAAGTTTTTTAAAAAATAATTGGATTTGTTATTAAATGATGCAAAAAAAAAAATAAATAAAAAATAGAAATACTGAAGAACAATAAAAGCGAAGTAACTGATTTGCCTTGCTTCCGGTAGCAAACACACCAGAAGTTTGAAAGTACATTAGCTGACTATTACTCTTTCTTGGGAAAGATATGAATTCTTATATATTCACTATGGGTTAAATGTAAATTAAAGCACTCAAGTGTTATTTGTTTATTGTTGGTTCTGCTGTCAGAAATTCAACACCAACATTCGACACTCTGCTGTCTAAACTTTCAACTTCAAAATGCGACTCACTGCTCACAAGACTTGCTTCTTCAACGTCCAAATCTAAACTGCATAGTCTCTTAAAACTAAGGCTTTTTTTAATTCCTAACCAGAACATCTCATTTGCATATCATGTGACAAACTCGTAGCCATATAAACAGAACAGTGGCCATTATTTTCCTTTCTTCTTCATTCTTTCCGGTTGCCTCAGAACAGGTTTGTGCTAATTTTTAACATTTCGTCCTTGTTAACATTTCAGACCACATACTCCAAGACCAAATAAGATCCTCTCAACATGGTCAACACACTGGCTCATATGATGAATGGTTCAACTATTCCAAACTAAATCATTTAATTACACGCCCCGCCCCTCTGATCCTTTGGATCACTCACTGTACGTAGTCATCCAACCATCTTGGTGGACTTTGCTCTCTTTAGAATCTTCACTGTGTTTCCCGGGTTTCGGCTATCTGTTGCTCATCATCTCTCTCATTCTCTGAATCTTCTCCAGTCAACCTAATGTCAAGAAAGTGTCTTGATACAACATCCACCTCGATATTGTTTTGGGACTGTGTACCACTAATCGTACCTTTTGTTCATTTTGTTGTGCACTGGGCTGCAGGTGGTTTAATCCACACCTCCTCTCCAATCCATATAGACTTTGGCTTGTCAAATTGTTCTGTAAATGCTTTAACTCTAGGGTGTCACCATTGGTACTTAAATATCACCCTATGCGGTACTGTTTCCTCAAGCTGCTCAGATTTAGGGGTCATGTTCAACCAAAACACTGCTTCTGCAGGTGATATTCCCCCTCTCTCAGCAATGGCTTTTATAGTTCTATGGTTTTGTTCTATGATACCATTTCCACTCAGCCGATAGGCTGCTCTATAATAGCGCCTGACATTCCATCTATCCAACATTTTCTGAAATGTCTCTGAATGGAATGTCACTCCATTGTCCATCAGCACCTTTTCGACTGGTCCATGCTCAAGAAAAATATTTTCCAATTCTCTTGTGATGACGTCTGCTGTTTCTGCTCGAATTTCTCTCCAAATGACAAATCTCCTTGGACCACAATCTACCATAGATAGGTATACTACTCCTTTATAGTGACTGACGTCAATAGACAACCGCCTCTGATTGGCAGACATTTGAACCTCTCCTGGTTCATGAATGGTTTGTGGTGGGTCAATCATCCAATATTGATCACAGTTTCTGACTACCTTTTCACATTATCTGTCGTCACCTCCGAGTAGACTTTCACACTAGATAAAACGTTTTTTTTTACTCCTACATGGTGTAGCTCATGCAATTCCTTCACTGTAGTTGCCTATTCTCGTTTAAACCAGCTTTTTTTCATCCTATTCAGTACGTCAACCTTATTGTTACTGGAGGGCACAAATGTTACACTTAACTTAAAGTTAAATTCATCAATCATTTCTCTTAGAATCCCTAAACGTTGTAATATAATTAATTCAAATCAACTGATTTTTCATTGTAACAGGTTGTTTTATATTTATGCCTTAGAGACAGCAGATGGCAAATATGGATTTGACCAGTAAAGAATAAAAACATTATTTTTAACTAAAAACTTATCAAAATTCTACAAGTTAAATTAATTTTATCTGGTAACAGTGTGAAGAGGCAAAGAAATAAGTGACCACGGTTAACATGTAAGGTAATGGTAGCACATGAACCTAGAACAATTTAAACATGAGCCAAGGATGATTATGCAAATTTAGGTACTGTTGGGAGTCTGAAATAACAGAATAACAGGAGACAGATATTTTGCTTGAGAGACTTCTCTTTTGGATGTCATGTTGTTCACATGTGTTTTGTCGTTTGAGAAAAAAAGAAGAAAGACTGCTGCTGCTTATGCAAAGAGTGGATGTCTTTATCGTTAGTGAAAAGAACAAAATAATCCAACTCGACATGTCTGAAATCGGAATCAACTACTTAAAGTTGACTAAACAAAATGACTATCTCCTATTTCAACACTATTAACAACAACATCTTTACTCCATATACCTCTTGTTATTTGGGTTTCAACAGAACTTTTTGTGAGGTATGTATGTACATGGGGGACTATAATAGCCAGACACTGGCGAGACACTGGGGGGGGACTTCTGGCTCGGGCTAAAACAGAATGTAAATGCTTACGGCAGAGTCTTGGTTGAATAAAATCTCAAACAAACCCAGCGTTTGCGTTCTCTGTGAGAAACACTACATGGCGACGAGGATGAGATCACTTCTCATATAGGGGAACATTATTTAAACTTTTTTCTCTGAAAATGTCGCATAATAAAAATTAAACTGCAACATTTTTACCTGCACACACGCATTCCGAAATATGACGTCTTACAGTAGGATCGAGGAATTCGTGTTGAGTGGAGGTGATTGGGACACATATTCAGAAAGATTGGCGTATTATTTCGAAGCGAACGGAATACAAGATCCAGAAAAGAAAAAGTCCGTCTTTCTGTTTGTGGGAAACATTTTTTCTGCTGAAAGATCTCGTCACACCACACAGCTTAAGAGACAAAAGCTACGAGGAACTCTCGCTCTCATTAAAAGAGCACTGCAACCCAGCGCCATCCGTAATTGTTGAGTGATTCAACTTTTACATGTGCCGCCAACAACCAGGTCAGCCCATTTTGGATTTGATTGCTCATTTTAAAAAAAATTACGAAGTTTTGTGAGTTTTGAAATACAATAGAAGATATGTTGAGAGATTTGCTTGTTGTTGGATTAGTGGATGACCAAATTCGTCGGCGACTGCTTTCCATGACGAAACTAACATTTCCTTATGCCTGACAGATTGCTCTTGCCATAGAAAGTGTAGACAGGAATGTTAGTGACATGGCAACCTGTTCCATGTCCAGTTTTACACCACAGACGAAAGTCAACCAGGTTGAACAGCCTACTCCACTATGGAGACAAAAACAAAGACCATGTTTCCGATGTAACAGAAAACATTACCCCGACTCCTGTCATTTCAAAGAGGCAACATGTAATTTTTGTCACAAAACCAGTCACATTTCGCCAGTCTGTTTGACCCGGAAGTACAATGACAGAGCTGGAAATCGGAGAACCCACAAGGTCACCAGTGAAGAACCAGTAGACTGTGCCTCGGCGCATGGGCTGTTTAACCTGGTAGCAAATAGCAAAACCGAACCTCTGATGGTGTTGGTGGGCATAGGTGGTCGCAATGTTGAGATAGAGATCGACACCGGAGCTGCTGTTTCACTGATCAGCTGCAACGCATTTGAAAACCTATATTGTGAACCTGATAAGCCCATACTTAAGCCTATGTCACAGAAACTAGCAACCTACACAGGAGAAAGTATCAAGAATATGTGTCAAGTGTCAGTAGACTATGATGGCCGACAATTTCATCTGCCATTAGTGATTGTTCCTGGTTCTGGCCCTGCACTTCTTGGTAGAAACTGGCTACAAGTAGTGCAACTCAGCTGGAAACGCATCCATCAGCTGAAAGCAGTAAACGCTACATCTGCAATTGAAGACATTATTGTAAAATACCCCAATGTTTTCAAGAATGAGTTGAGCACATTGAAGGGTTTCACGGCAAAACTGTTGACCCTAAAACAAAGCCCATATTCTGCAAAGCTTGACATGTGCCCTTTGCATTGCGTGAAAAGCTGGACAAGGAGCTGGATTGACTGGAGTCTCTGGGTATTATTGAACCAGTACAATACTCAGAATGGTCTGCTCCTATAGTAGCAGTTCTCAAAACTGACCAAAACTACAATAAACAAATGTTCAAATCTCGACCAATATCTCCAGGATTGATGATTTGTATGCAAAGTTAGCACAGGGAAAGAAATTCACCAAGCTTGACTTGAGATCAGCATTCCTGCAGGTTCCGTTAGAGGAAAACTCAAAGCAGTACCTTACAATCAGTACACCACAGGGTCTCTACAGGTTCAACCGCCTCAGTTTTGTAGTAAAGTCGGCTCCTGGTATCTATCAACGCTGTATGGACAATCTGTTGACAAATGAACATCAGGGGTCTCTGTTCGAACCTTCCAGAGGTTGAAACCCAATTACAGGAGATGAAACCAGACATATTCTTCCGAAGCGAAACTGGCATAGGGCTGACCACTTCCCTAGACAAGTTCATAATTAAAGGATACTCTAACTTAACATCTAAATCTGACCCCCAAGATCGCCATGAGCATGGAATATGTGCCCACATTAAAGATGGCTTTCCGTGTGGTAGTGATATCTCCAATGAAGACCCTAATTTACCTTATATGTGCTTCCAGGTCACACTTCCTTACACCACTGCATTTATATTTGCTCTCTATTGCTCCCACAACAGCGGAGTTACTATCTTTAAGAGCATATCTGAGAAAATTGTCCACATCCTTTGGCTAACATCCACATTTGTGGTGACTTCAATGTCCACAGTGTGGAATGGCTGACCAAGACAAATGATGAGTGGAGGTTCTGTCATGATTTCGCTATTGCCTATGACCTCATCCAAATTGTTCACGAACCTACCTGTGTTCTCGATACATCCAGTCAGACCTTTTTCTCACAACTTCCCCTGAGCTATGTTCATGTTCCATTCTGTCTCCTCTGAGATCTTCCGACCACTCCGTTGTATCAGTTAAGATAAAAATGAAATGTAATAAGTCTTCAGACGTACCTCTCCACTGTATTGTATATCAATACTCTATGGCTGACTGGTGGAAAGCTTTTCATTAGAAGTTTATATTATTTTTAGTGGGGCGAAGTGTTAGGGAGAGTAGGTAGTGGTAAGTGGTAGGAGGTGGGGTGAGACATATGTGCATATTCATCCGTACATTTATATCTGATCTACCCCTGCATTCCATGTTTAAAAAGGATGTGTCCTTCATAGTATCAGACCTGACCGAATGGTTAATTGTAGGCATAGATCGATTCATACCATCCAAAAAATTCCAACAAAAACCTAACAGCCAGCCATGGTTCTCCCCAGAATGTGCTACTACCATCATGCACAGAAATCACTTTTTCCATAGCTACCAACGTAATAGATGCACTGAGACTAAAGCTGCTCTCACGACTACTAGCAACCACTGTAAAAGAGTAATAAAAAATGCAAGAGAGCTATATGTTTAGTCCGTTAAATCCAAAGTAGCTGAGCAGTAGCTTGGTTCCCACCAGTTTTGGCAAATAGTAAACAGAATCCTGAACAGAAGCGTGCATTCTATTCCAACCAGCATCAGACAAGGCCAAACTATTTGCCTCCCCATATTTCCTCCTATAACAGACAACACGCTATGCAACATACAAATATCTGTGTGTGAGATCACCAAGCTAATCAAGAACCTTCATTCCAGTAAAGCAACTGGCCCTGACGACATTCCAATTATAGTGCTGTAAAAGCTTCAACCAGAACTTTCCCCCATACTTACAAAACTGTCTAAGCGTTGCCTTAAGAAGCGCTTTCCAACACCCTGGAAAACTTCATCAGTATGCCCTGTATTTAAGAATTCAGGTGATAAGTCATCTCCCTCTCAGTACAGATCAATAAGTCTCCTGTGTGTCATGAGTAAGTTACTGGAATCCATATTAAATAGAGAAGTAGTCAACCACCTCAGCAGAAATAACCTTTTTAGTGACATGCAATATGGTTTCCGTTCTGCCAGATCTACAGCAGATGTGCTAACGGTTATATCTCAAAGGATTTGTGAATCTCTTGACAAAGGCTTCCTTTCTAGGGCAATTATTCTTGACATATCAAAGGCCTTTGATAAGGTATGGCATAAGGGCCTACTTCACAAAATTTCCAGCTACGGTATAACTGGAAATGTTTTCTCAATCATTAAATCTTTTCTCTCTGATAGGCTCATAAGAGTAGTGGTTGATGGGCAGAAATCAGAGGCCCTCAGTATTAATGCTGGAGTCCCTCAGGGGTCCATACTGGGCCCAACTCTCTTTCTGATTTACATCAATGATCTCCTAAAACATACTAAAATCTTTCGTTGACATCTATGCTGATGACACGACTATCTATGGCTACACATCAAAGGCTGTAAATGATGATGTTCTCTCTGATTCTCTCTCCTCTGATCTTGAGCGTGTGGTACAGTGGGGGAAGAGGTGGTTAGTTACCTTTAATGCATCTAAGACCAAGCTCCTATCTCTACATCATAAACGCTCTGATCCCCATCTGGCATCAATTGAAATGGATGGCTCTCGTCTAGGGGAGGTCCCATGTTTTGATAAGCTTCTGGGTTTGACCTTTACTCCTGATCTGAAATGGAGCACATACATCAAGTCTGTGGCCAAGGATGCTGGGAAAATGGTGGGATCCTTCTACCGCTCCAGAAGATATCTCACTAATGATGCAATTCTCTATCTATATAAAAGCCAAGTACGTCCAAGGATGGAGTACTGCTGCCACATCTGGGCAGGAGCTGCTAAAAACAGCCTATCCTGCCTTGACAGAGTACAAAATAGACTTTGTGGCTTGGTGGGGGATGACATCTTCTCTTCCCTGCAACCTCTTTCCCACAGAAGAGACGTAACGAGCCTGTCTTTGTTCTATCGTTATTTCCCTGGCAAGTGCTCGTCTGAGCTCCATTCTCTGGTTCCCCCCCCTCGCCAATCTTTTTCAAAAAACACCCGACTAGCTGAAACCACCATCAATAATTTCCCCCCACTCCTTATCTGTGCCTAAATCAAAACGTTGATTCCATGAACAAAGCTTCTTTCTTAGAACTGCATGCCTGTGGAACTCTGTTCTGCTTGCCTATTTCCGTCCCGACTTCAACCTGGATGTCTTCAAGTCCAACAGAAACAAATTCCTGATGAACCGCCCCCTTAAGTAAGACACTTTATAAAATCTTCCGGGCCTTGATAAGTGGTGACTACCTTGTAAAAAAAAAAAAGAAAAAAAAAAAAAAAAAAAAAAGGAACCACATGTTGTTTGCTACCAAGATGACATACTAATTACAGAATCATCAGACACGGAACACTTGATCACCCTTGACCGAGTGTTAAGGAAACTCTCAGAATCTGGTCTCCGCATTTGTCTGGACAAGGTCAAGTTCATAGCATTGTCCATAACCTACTTAGATCATTGGATTGACTCGGAAGGTCTTCACCCTACAGCAGAAAAGATCTGTGCCATTGCAATGAGACCAAACTTAAGGCTTTCTTGGGCTTATTCCAATTCTATGTTAGATCCAATGTTGCAGATAAGTTGGGCACCCTCTATTATCTACTGAGGAAAGGTGTCTCTTGGACGTGGGGCACCACTCAATAAACAGTCTTTCAGCAAGCAAGATGCATTGCAAACCACAAATGTCCTGGTTCACTATGACCTGAAGAAGGAACTGGTACTGACCTGTGATGCCAGTTAATATGGTGTCAGGGCTGTTTTGTCGCAAGTCTTTGCTGATGGTTCAGAGAAACCTGTTGTTTTTGCTTCGAAAACAATGTCACTGGCTGAGAAAAATTATAGTCAGTTGGACAAAAAGGGACTGAGTATCATCTGTGGGGTTAAAAAGTTTCAATACTTATTTGGATGTGCATTCTGTATCATTACAGATCATAAGCCACTCATCAGCCTCTTTAGCCCAACAAAGCCAACACTGGACACCTTGCCACTAAGAATAATATATTGGTCACTATTGATGAGTGCTTACGACTACACGATAGAATATAGCCCTGGTTCACACATCGTAACTGCTGACGCAATGAGTTGTCTTCCCTTACAGGAAGCGTTAGATGTCCCAAAACCAGACTTTATTATACATCTCATAGATCACCTGGACAATTCCACTGTTGACTTGACTGACATTTGTGCTCATACACGCAAAGACCCCATCCTATCTAAGGTTGTTCAAGCCACACAACATGGAGGATGCAATCTCCCACATGATGTTCCGTACTTACCATTTCACGCTCGTAAAAATGAACTAAGTGTTGAAAGGGGGTGCCTGCTGTGGGGTTCACAAGTGGTAATTTCCCACCGTCTCAGGCAGAGAGTGTTGGACGAGCTTCACCAATGCTGCCCTGGCATAGTCAAGATGAAGACCCTCGCCCGGAGCTATGTATGGTGGCCTGGAAAGATGCCGACATCAAAGAAAAGGTGAACAACTATTACTCTTGTCAATGCTCCAGAGGTTTGCCTGCTAAGGCACCACTACACCCCTGGGAATGGCCAGCTGAACCTTGGCAATGGGTTCACGTTGATTATGCCGATTACAATGGCCAATACCTGCTTGTCATTACAGATGCACATTCAAAATGGGTCGATGTCTACACAACAAGTGCAGCTACTTCATCCACTACAATGGAAAGATTGAGGCGCTGTTTTGCTACTCATGCTCTCCTGGCATTATTGTCAGTGATAAAGGCCCATGCTTCACCAGTTCAGAATTCGCAGAGTTCATGAAACGGAATGGTATCAGACACAAATTTGTCAGTCCACATCATCAGGCATCAAATAGTCTAGCAGAACACTCAGTTGGGCTGGTTTAAAACGGTATACATTTACTCCAATAGTTTCTTCCCCAGAACCGCAAGACTCTGGAATTCCATTCCAGGTCCCTGCTTCCCCAACAGTACTGACGTGCAGAAGTTCAAGTGTAACGTGAACCGACACCTTGCTGCCCAAATCCCTACATAGTACCCCAGTAGTTGTTTCCCCTGATAGTAGCCCCCTACACCAAAGTGGCAATTTGCCTTGTTTGGGGTGAAAATGTAATAAAAAAAAAAAAATAAAATAAAAATATCGGGGGAACTCTGGAAACAAAAATATCCCGTTTTCTGCTGACATACCGGACAACACCTTACCCAACAATGGGATCTACCCTGGCAGAGTTGTTGATGAGGCAAAGATTGCACACCAGTCTGGATCGCATGAAGCTCGCTACCTCAAGTGTTGCATGTAACAACCAAGAAAGTCAAAAGTTCCACCATGACAAATCTGCCCAGATGCGTTCATTTGATGAAGACCAAGCAGTATTTGCACAGAACTTTGGTTCCGGACCCATGTGGTTGGCTGGTCACATTCTGGAAAGAGTATCTCCCTTATCCTTTCTAATCAAATTGCAGGATGGCCGGTTGGTTCGTTGTCACCAGGATCACATCAGGTCTCGTCGTTGCACCACCAAGCCAGCACCTCAATCCCCAATTGAAAACAATTCAGAATGCATTTTCATGGAACTAAACATGCCTCCAGATACAGCAACCGAAAATAACACACATCCACAGACTCCATTGACACATGGGAATTCGCCTGATTATGAGCAGCCAGATATAGAAGTGGGTGAACATACCCCACCAACCCAGCCACAATGATTGGGCCGTACAATAAGACTACCAAATCGTTTTAGTCCGAATTGACTAAAGATTGAACAATTACCTTTTACATATTTTTAATCTTCAAAACACAAAAAAAAGAGTATTTTAATGGTCACATACTGAGGCATAAAAGTGTCACAAGGGCAGTCTACCCTGACCTTTTTCCCATGATAAATGGACCTTTCTTTTTTTTTTGGGGGGGAGGGAGGTGTGATGTACATATGTACACAGGGGACTATAATAGCCAGACACTGGTGAGACACCGGGGGGGGGGGGGCTTCTAGCTCGGGCTAAAACAGAATGTAAATGCTTACGGTAGAATCTCGGCTGAATAAAATCCAGCATTTGCATTCTCTGTGAGAAACACCACATTTTTTTTGGGGGATATATATCGATTTAAAATGTTGTCATAGTATAATCTTGCTTAGAGGTCAAATAAAAAGTTGACCTTTAGATGTAACCTTTAATCATCTCAAAAAGTATTCTTCTTCACTTGAAAACAAAAATTAACACATTTCTTAGTAGTGTGGCATAATATGCTCAAAGATGGTTCAAATAAAACATATGTTGAAAAAGAAAAAGCATTTGAATTTCATTAATTTTACTGAATTCAGACAAATTCAAAATGTTAAATTTTAGCAGCTGCCACCTATTTTAATATTTTTGTGTTCCCCAATCTGGTCAGTTGTATATTTTCAGAAATCTCTTTTAATGCTGATTAATGGTCTAATTAGAACTAGTTGGAATTTGGCCCAATTCAATAAAATCAATAAATTTGGCCCAATTCAATAAAATCAATAAATTTGGCCCAATTCAATAAAATCAATGAAATTCAAATCAAATGATTTTTCATTGTAACAGGTTGTTTTCTATTTATGCCTTAGAGACATTTCTATAAAAATATTAATAGAATTAAGTAATTATTTGATTTGTGATATGATTTAAAACATTTGAACGATTTTACAATAAAATTACAGTATAGTTAACAGACAAGAAATCGACCCCCCCCTTCAAAAACCAAACAAAATATACAAGAAATAATGCATTAAAATTTAATTTTCGGTGCATCTACAAGTGAAATATGGCAGTAACATGAAAATTTTATGAAATACTTACATGCGATTGAAAAACATTAGCATACAACACAATGTACAAGAAATAATTCAGTAGATGTATAATACTTACATAAATTAAGTTCTTTAGAAAAAGTAGATCTGGCCTTTGGGCTTATCCTCATCTCACACCAAAAAAATTTTAATAAAAATGATTTATTTATGTTCATATTTATTTAATAATAATAATAATAATAATAATAATAATAATAAGAAGAAGAAGAAGAAGAAGAAGGACTGGAATGTTAGGGAGGCTTAGTGCCACTCAAATTCCAGTATAAACCAATGGCCACTGCCAGCGAGAAATCAATGGTAATTGGCTGTTGCGATGACGCAAATTTATTTGCAAATGCTATCGAAGGAGGTGGAGAGAGCTGGACGTATGGGGAGACTTGTTGTCACTCAGCTTCCAGAGAACACCACAGGTTTCCAATCAGATCGGTTGTTGACTTGTGTGAAAGCTCCATGTGAGCCAATAATAATAATAAAAACAGATTTGGAAATCTGGAGTGAATGTAGTATTATGGTGATTGAAGATTCTAGCTGGGAAAATGATTGACATATATAAAGTACAAAATTTTGGAATGGCCTAGTACCTAATTTATTTTTTTTATTTTACAGAAATGAATAGATTTTTCGCAGTGTAGTATCTGTTCAGATGATACACTTGTTAATCTGTTAATAGTCAATGTAGGCAACTTTTATTTTTGCCTACTACTGTTACATGAAAGGGCTGTCCCCTTCTCATGTAAGTAAGAAGGCAGACTAAATAAGTGAAAATGATATTAGGATAAGGCTAGAATCGAACCCTGTACCAAGTGTTAAATGTAATAGAAAATGGAATGTTAGAAATTAAATCCATAGTTAATTCTATTAGAAATAGTTAACTATTATTAATTCTATTAGAAATAGTTAAATATTGCTTATGTCGGAAAAAGAGTCGATTGTCCATTCTTTTAGAAATCTAGATATTAAATATGTCAGTTAAATGAATGCACAATGCAAGTTTAAATATATTGTTTAAAAATAGGTTAGAATTAGAATTGAGGATTCTTTTGTTTGCCAAAAGTGTGTTTGGACAAGCATTTGTGAATCCATGTGAAAGTAGTCACATTGGAAAACACACTTCTGACGTCATAAACAAAGGAGATTTCTCAATATAGGAATCAAGGGTTTGAAGTTAGAATAGAGTTGATGAGGATCAGATATTGAGAGCAGATCACACACGGTGATAGTTGGAGAGGAGAGCCCCTTAGAAGCGAAGGGAGGAAAATAGACCATGTAAATCAAAGTTTGAATTCCTGACATCACCGATCAGTCGATTGAAGAATAAAGAAACCAACTATGTTTGTAACTGTTGTCTCGTGTCGTCATTCCTTACGACAAAAAGGTAAATGTGTTTTTATTATCATCTTGTAACGAACTTTGTACAACCCTTACAAGTAATGTGTCCCCTCCTCTGTGTTAAAAACTTGCATCATATATCCCAGTCAGATATAAATGTCTCCCTCATCATCATCGTCATCTATTCTGAGTCCCCGTTATATATGCCCCCAATATGTACCCCTATGCAACACAATAAGCGTGCCCCTTTTTGGGGTAACTGGTTTTCCCCTTACATTAAAAACAACCTTGTCTCACATTTTGTTCTTATAAGAAAGCAAATAAATACCATTGTTCTTTTTAATACAAGTGATATTATGCTGAATTTACGCCATTAGTATTCTCCATTTTAGAAGAGTTATGTAAAATGGAGGAAATCAGTGATGTTTCATAAGATGATTCAAGGAATGTTTTTTGATATAACATACATTACATTAATGATTTCAAGTTAGAGGATAACTCTAAACTAACTCTAACCTTGAAACCTAACCGTTACTTTAATATTAAACTCCCCCTACTCAAAACCCAACCCTTACCAAACCCTAACTGTAACCCTAAAATCCAATCCCTCTACTAATCTTATTTGTAAAAAATATCAAAAAAACACTAAATTTCAAGAACCCTCCTGAGTATCTGCTTCCCTGACTGTAATAATCCGCAGAAGTTTAAATTTAATGCGAAGAGATATTTTGATGCACAACTCCTTACATAGTATCCCTGCAAATTTTTATTCCAAACAGTAGCCTTTTATGTCCAAGTGACACAGTGCCTTGTTTGGATTGAAGGCGTAAAAAAAGAAAGAAAAAAAAAAAAAGAACAGCGTAACCTAAACCCAAATTTTTTTTCTTGTTCCTTTAAATTTAATTTATTTAATGTTTAATTTACTTCAATAAATTCTTATTTTATCATTATTCTGTTATTGTATTTTGTTTATTGTTCCAAAAAACAGAAAGAAAAAGTTCGAATTATCTAAAAATTTTAATTATCTCCCTTGGAATTAATGTGAAAGGCTTAAAATGGCGATGATGGCTGTATACTAATAAAAGTTGAATTTGTTAAATATTTAAAAAAAAAATACTAGATTATTTTCTGTCAATTTTAATGTACTCTAATATTTTTCTATCACAACAAGTATTTCATAAACTCTTTCTATTGGGGTGTATATAATGGGAAAAAGACGAGAGTCATGTTGCATGAAAATCACCCCTGCTCAGGTGTATGCTATCATAAAAAACCTTGACACTTCAAAAGCATGTGGACCCGATCTCATCCCGGCTGTGCTATTAAAAAAGTGCTCAGCTGAAGTAGCTCCAGTTCTTTCCAAACTCTACAAATGCTTAATGAATCTTGTTTTCCTGACTGCTAGAAAACTGCTTCAGTGGTACCAGTTTTCAAGAATTCTGGCGAAAGAACTGACCCATTAAATTATCGCCCCATTAGCCCTCTCCCACGTTTTGCCTAAATATTTGAGTTCATAATTAACCAAGCTGTAGTCCATCACCTTACAGATGCTAAACTTCTGACTGCCCAACAATATGGATTTAGACAAGCCCGTTCCACAGTAGACATCCTCACTATAATCTCTGAACGTATATACCATTCACTGGACAAAGCAGGGGAGGGCAAAGCGGTAGCTCTAGATATATCTAAGGCTTTTGACAGGGTATGGTATGAGGGTCTCCTCATGAAAATTAGATCATACGGCATCACTGGAAGAATACTTAACATAATTAAATCCTTCTTAGACAAGAGAAAAATCCAGGTTGTCCTCGACGGTCGTACATCTAAACAATATGATATAAATGCGGGAATACCCCAAGGGTCTATCCTTGGACCTCTATTATTCCTAATATTCATAAATGACCTCCCCAACAAAATTGCCTCTGAGATCGGTATATATGCTGATGACACCACGCTCTATAACAGGCACGACAGGAAAACAAATGAACACATATCTAAAGAAATGGCAGAAACACTAGAGGATGACCTCCAATCAGTAGTGGAATGGGGTAAAATATGGATGGTCACATTGAATGCTGCCAAGACTAAACTTGTTTTCTTCAATAATTACAAGAAAACCCTCTCTACCACCAATAGCAATGCCCAATGACTCTTTATCTGAAATTACATCTTTCAAACTCCTTGGCCTAACAGTCGCAGGAAACATGAGTTGGAACAATTACACTGAAAGCATTGCCAGGACCGCTACGAAGAAGGTAAGCTCTCTCTACCGTGCTAGAAAACTACTAACACCCGAAAGTATTCTGTACCTCTATAAGGCCACCATTCGCCCATGTATGGAGTATTGTTGTCATATTTGGGCTGGTGCATCTGCTACTAGTCTCTCGCTCCTAGACAAGGTTCAAAAGAGAGTCGCCAATCTGATAGGTCCTGAACTGTCATCTAAGCTTCAGCCTCTGTCCCATCGACGAAATGTTGTATCCCTCTGCCTGTTCTACAAGTATTTTAATGGTGAATGCTCTGACGAACTGCAGGCACTTGTACCCCCCACGATGTAAACACCCTCGACAGACCCAACAGGCAGCTAAATTCCACCCCCATGCAGTAGAGATCCCTAGATGTAAAAGATCTTTCTATTCTAGTAGTTTCTTCCCCAGAACCGCTAGACTTTGGAATTCCCTTCTGGGTTCCTGCTTCCCCAACTGTACTGACATGCAGAAGTTCAAGTGTAATGTGAACCAACATCTTCCTGCCCAACTCCCTACATAGTACCCCAGTAGCTGTTGACCCTGATAGTAGACCCTACACCTAAGTGGCAATGTGCCTTGTTTGGGATGCAAATATAATAATAATAAAAAAAAAGAACAAAACAAAACAAGTTAAGAGGCATACATTCATATTTTATGTGTTTAGGAATGGAGGATTACAGCAATAGAATGTTCCTGAATACTAAGAGTTCTTGTAGAGCAGGGATTAGTCTTTAGTTGAGATAAAGAAGAGTTCTGATGTCGACAGTGTTGCATGAGTCTGAAATATTGTATGAAAACTTCTCTACTCAATCATATGCATTATATTTTCTGAATAAAAAGTTATTAGAGAATGTTCATTGCTTTTTATATTACTAGAAAGAAATCGAAAGAATGTTTAAATATTGTGTGTGTATGTGCGTGTGTTTATTGCGATGGATTTTAATCAACTTTTTAGTGCCAGCAGGCCCCCAATGAGATTGTTGTATGCATGCTGTCAGTTCTGGATTCAAGTATGGAAGAGAGGAAAAATAGAGAAAATATCTGAGTTGAACCTTTTCATTTACTTCATCACGTGCTCAACTCACCTGAGAAATGACGTATGATTGGACAAGCTGGGAGGTAAGCTGCTTGTCTGTGCTAATCAGTTTTGAGCTTCTAAATAGAAGATATTTAACTATTAAACCTGCAAAACATTCTCGCTAAAGTTGCACACAAGCTAACTTCCTATGACCTGTATACTTTTAAGGTATGTTAATATAATACCCGATTTATATGCCCTTGATATGAATCTCCCTACCTTTGCATGGGGGCAACTACTCCAGACTGAGCTTAACTGTCATGGCGATCAAAATAAAGACACTGACTCACATTGTAAGTTAATATCGAAATGTAGTGTCCTGTTGTCATTCCCACACATATAATATTTCATATTCTAATTATACACCAGTAGATTTTGTTTATTTTCTGATTTTTTGGGTGATTATCAAGGCTCCACGTGGCAGCCATTATTCTGTCGTTCTTACTTAATAAACTTGATTGTACTTTTGTATTGAACTAAAGTTGTTTAGTTTTCTCCCACAGCAAGAACTTAGGCACCAGGGTCGGAAAGTAGAATTGAGATGTCAGCACCCCTGAGGAGGAGCACTGACTTGCAAGAAGTGCAGGGGGGGGGGCAGCCCCATAGGCATTCCCCAGTAAGGGAGCCTCAGGCGATTAGCAATAAACTAACTCCTTATCAAAGAGATAAGGCAAGACCTGGAAGGGCGGACCTCTTAGAACTGCATAGACCTAAACTCACACTGCAAAATCAACAGGGACTAGGTCATTACAAGAATGGTCTAATCTCTGTTGATTTTTGGGGGCCAAAGATAAAAATCCCTAAAAACCTATCCCGGTAAGGATAAGAATAATTAATCTAGCCTTCAGTACATTTATTTGTTACTTATTTGTTGCTTTTTTTTCACCCCATTTTTGTTCTGTCGGATATTATAAAAGACAACATTTATTTTTTGAACTGATAAAACATAAAAAAATGCTTATGATTTGTTATCTCCAAATTTTTCTCCCTTAAAATGTTTGGTTATGTGCCCTTAAAACTAGTCCGAAAATTGGTGATCATTTTCTGTTAAATTTATATTTGAAAGTGATCCCTATTCAAAATAATAATAAAAATATTTAAAATTTTTTACTGTCAACCTTTTCCGGAATATATATATATATATATATATATATATATATATATATATATATATATATGAGCTCTATTATAAGCTCTATTTCCTATTTGGTTTTATCAAGCTTTTATATCTGGTTGAGATTACTTTATAAATATTAACTTTTCAATATTTATAATATACTTCAGTTTTGCCATCTTGGATTATTTTGGTAAACTTAACTGTAATACTTATTTCATTTTAAAATCCCCGAAACAGTGTTTCATGGTAAACAACTGATGATCCCTTGAAAAATAAAAAAATTGGTATTATAGTAAATTCGAGAGAGTTGATGCAGTGATTGCAGGTGATTAAATGACTTACTGACTTGATGGTTTTTTAACGAATGATAAAAAGTAATTTTTTGTATGGTTTAAAATGTTAAAAACTTCAAAGACTATATATATATATATATATATATATATATATATATATATATATATATATATATATAATGTTTATAGTAGCAGGCCGCCTGGCATTGCCCGGTCATAAATACGCTTAAATATGATATTTTGATAAATGCAGATTTCGTATTTATCATTATATTATATTGGACCCAATATATAGTAATGATTTAAAAAGAAAATGACTTGTATGCCACCACCGAGAATCGAAACCAAAATATTTAGCTTACGATTTACTTTTTCCTTTGACATTAATGCCTGAGCTGTGAACACATGTTTGCTGCAAGGTTAAAAAGTAAAACATTAACTAATAGCTATTACGTTACGCAGGCACATTCGTAATGCCATTGTTTAACCTTCACCTGGCAAATTCCATTTATTTTAATTTTCACACTTTGGCACCCATTTTCCCCAGCTAAAAGCCAAATATAAAGTTTCACATGGGTCTGAATACTGTATATATTAAGTTTTATGTCTGTAGACCAAAAACTGACAGAAGAGTTTGGTAGGAAAATTTTTTAAACAAATATATATACACATACATGCACATATATATATATATAGAAGAAAGTTTGTGTTTACTATAAACTTTTTACGCACATATTATGCAAGTATAAATCATGTAGAACTTCTGAATGAATTACACGTAATAGTTAACTAAAGATGATCATCCCATAAGAAAACTGAAAAAACTAATAGGGAATTAATTAAAATGAATGTTTAAAAGAATATGCAAATTAACTAGATCTTTTGCAGATGAATGCAATTCCACGACCCATACATAACAAAGCTGTATTTTTTTTTATAAATAAATAGAAAAAAATGGGGTTATAATATGAATATCAATACCCCCCTTCAACTGCGTGTATTTTTTTTTTATCCTTTAGAAGCGTTGACTGAAATTTGAAAAATAAAATGCGTATTGAATACGTTTGAAGCCAAATTGCAACGCGAAATTACTAAAATAAAATAAAATAAACACTTGTTTATTTTAGTAATTTTGCGTTGCAATTCGGCTTCAAACGTATTCAATACGCATTTTATTTTTCAAATTTCAGTCAACGCTTCTAAAGATAAAAAAAAAAACACTCAGATTATATATAGCAACCAGTGATTAAAGCATTTAGAGTTAGATTCTAAACATAAATTAGAACTTACTTTCCACTTTAACAATCACATATAAAATAACAACTTTTAAAGGTTTTAAGGTATTCTGAAAACGAATATCGCATTTAAATTAAAATTTAAATGCGATATTCGTATTCGTTTTCAGCATACTGAAAGCCTATGAAAGTCGTTATTTACAAGTAATTAGTAAGGTAGAAAGTAAGTAAAAATTTAGCGAATTTTATTTCTGGAAAAGAAATAAAATCTTAGAGCAATTTTGAAATAAGGTGAATAGGGTGAGATATTTTATTAGTCTCTATAATACAATTGAACCAAGTTAATTTATAAATTGTTTACTCATAGTCATGTGAATTTAAAAAGTTCCCAAGTCACGTGGAATTAATCAGACTAAGGGAGTCAAAGTCAACAAAAATGAAATAGCACATGAGAAAATATTTGAAATTAAAGAGTGGAGGACAAAGGTCAAGGAGAGAGAGAGAGAGAGAGAGAGAGAGAGAGAGAGAGAGAGAGAGAGAGAGAGATCACATGTTTTTTGTTTGTTTATTTATTTATTTATTTATTTATTTTCAAATCTGATTGTCGCCCCTTTCTATATAAAGAGCAGAACGCTAGATTCGTCTATGCACAATTAATTGTCGTTGCTTATTGTTGTGGACTGAATTAAGGTAAGTCGCCTCTTTATTCACTGAAATTACTTTTTTTTTTCTTTAATTAATTAACTTATAAACGTGATTTTTATTTCTAATGGCCTGTATTTACTGTCTTATTTACTACTGCTGTTAAGTGTTTCTATTTTCATTTAAATTACTTGAATGAAACCACGATAAAATCAATTCACAACACTAGTAAATTTTGGGTGCTTCTACATTATTGGGACTAGATTTTGTAGTCGATAGTTTTCCGATAACCCCCCCCCCCAAAAAAAAACAATGGTTTTAAATGATTTGGTCAATGTCAAGTTTCTTTCCAACTCCTCAAAAAACTTTAAAATGACGACTTTTATAGGTTTTCGGTGGTGCTGAAAACGACTATCACATTTAAATTTGGGGCAGATGAGTAGTTTTCATGATATGAAGAAATTACTTTTTCAAAAAGTGGGGGCTCACTTTCCTATATAAATTTAACGGAAAATGAGCACCCACTTTCTAACCACCTAGTAATTTATTTATTTATATAAAACAAATTTGACTGTGATATTCGTTTTCAGCACCCCTGAAAACCGGCGCTGTTGTTTTTTCGTTAATTTTTTTCATAATTTAGGACGTTAATTATGCTGTCAGAATTACTCTTTTCTCATAAAGGAGGTACTGCCTCGGAGAATGACCATCTGAGACCAACCAGAACAGATACTTTCAATTATTAATGTATATACAGAGAAATTGCTGTGTTATTCTTTTTTTTAATTATTCGCAAATAAGATTATCCGACTAGTGCAGTGCACTTATTGATCCGTGCTGAAATAATAACGTTAAAACATTCTTAACATGGAGAGGGTGTTTTGTACATACTTTAACAGGTAAAATCCATTGAAAGCGGTCGGTGGTTCTATGAGAAAATAAAGCTGTGTACGCATTATAAATGTTTCTTTTCTGTGTCTTATGTTATACATTAGTACATTAGGGGTCATTTCGAGTTAAAAGTTTATTTACTGCACTCATCTGGACTAAAGAAAATCATGATTTAAATGTGTATGTCTCGTCTAAATAACTAACGATGAATATCTAATATGGCCGACAAGATGGGTGATCAAAAAGTCAGATCGAGCGTCCGTACACCGCGTACCGAAAAACGAAATGAGACTAACGAAATAAGACCTCATTTGATCTCATTTCGTTTTCCGGTACGCTCGATCTGACTTTTTGATCACCCGTCTTGTCGGCCATATTAGATATTCATCGTTAGTTATTTAGACGAGACATACACATTTAAATCATGATTTTCTTTAGTCCAGATGAGTGCAGTAAATAAACTTTTAACTCGAAATGACTCCTAATGTACTAATGTATAACATAAGACACAGAAAAGAAACATTTATAATGCGTACACAGCTTTATTTTCTCATAGAACCACAGACCGCTTTCAATGGATTTTACCCTTTAACATTACACTTGAATAAAAAAAAAAAAACATTTTTTTTTTTTTTTTTTTTTTTTTTTAGATTAGGTCCACCTCCACAATTTTCTTTTAAATGACACCTTTTACAGGTTTTCGACTAGGCTGAATACGGAAATCGTATTGAAATTTTGCAGAAATAATTAGTTATGAGGCATAAAGTTGTATTATGCATTTTATTCTTCGGCGGCCTCTTTTTTACGCGCGTGCAGTGTCAGTCATAGATAAGTACGGCACGCGCACGCGCGTAACAAGATGGCCGCCAAAGAATACAATACATAATACAACTTTTATATCTCGATAACTACTTTTTTCTGCAAAATTTCAATGCGATTTTCGTATTCAGCATAGTCGAAAAACTCTTTACAGTCGTCATTTAAAAGAAAATTGTGGACGTGGACTTAATCTGAAAATTTACCAAAAAAACATAAAACTTTAAACTTGGAAATACAATTTAAAAAATAGCGCGGATCAGTAAGTGCACTTGCACTAGCACCGATTATCCTTTAAAATGGATTTAACTGCATTATTTATATACATAAAAAGTTCATTATTTACAAATTAGGCACAAGACCATAAAAAATGGATATTATTTTACTTCAGGCCCTTCTCACGTTCGTATAGAAATCTACCTCTTTAATGTCTTGATTAAACTGTACAAGTACCGAAATATATTTGTAGATTTCGGTGTTTTCAAAGAATATAACCGTTTCCGTCGCAAATTTACCGTTTGCATGGTGTTAACCTCTGAACCGTGGGACTATTTCCCACCATTTTACAGCCTTCGTTTACGCTACGCGCGAGCATACACGAAGACTGTTATTTGTGTACTCGCGTACCAAATTGTCTTCTCACATAGCGTAGTAATCTTTGGGGAACAATTTAAAATTAGATAAAACAAGTAGTTTGTCAATGTTCAACATTACGCCAACTGAAGACGCCTTAACATTTTCTTAAAAAATGACGACTCGATTGGTTTTCGGTTATGCTTGAAAACAAATATCGCAGGGAAAATTAGCGCAGAAAGAGTTTTCGAGATACTGTATTTTGTTACGTAATTTCTAGTAGTTTTATTTGGCCGCCATCTTTGTTTCAATGAAATAGTATATTGAGCATGCGCGCACACGTTGCCAGACGATCTGTGTACCTATTTACAATGCCTCCCCCACGGGAGAGTTAGACACCAGGGTCGTTTTTAACGTGAAGAAAAGGTACAAAAACAAAAATTGTCTCGATCGTGAAGGACTGTTCCTCCACTGAACGAGAAATGGAAGTGCAACATCTGAAGAACAAATACTACACTTTGATCTTGGCCAAGTGTAGCAACGCAATTCCGAAAGCCGTTCTTAACGTGGGGAGGTGGGGGTGTTTATTCCGAAAGAAATGACGGTGAATAAACGTTTGCATCTCGTAGACTTTACGCATGCTTACTATCCTATTTCACTGAAACAACAAAGATAGTGGCCAATTCAAACTACTAGAAATTACGATGCATAATAAGGTATCTCAAACTATTTGTCTGCGCTAATTTTTCCTGCTATAGCCGAAAACCTAGAAAAGTTTCCCATTTATCGAAAAATGTTGAGGCCTCTTCAGTTGGCGTAACTGAACTTTGACCGATCAACTCAAAATCTACTTGTTTATGGGTGTTTTCGGGTGTGCTGAAAACGAATATCGCATTTAAAATTGGTGCCGGCAACTAGTTTTCACGATACTGAAAAAATCCTTTCCTGCATGTTTCATGTAATAATGTAACACAGTGGCCATATTTATTTAGCATAAAATATCGCATTTAAATTTCCGCAAATAAGTAGTTTTCTGGATATCAAGTAATGTAATTCTCTAAGTTGTGGCCATTGTTGTACACGCGAGCATATTTTTGCCGCGCATTTATATCAAAGAATTACATTGCTTGATATTCAGAAAACTACTTATTTGCGGAAAATATAAATGCTATATTCGTTTTCAGCATACCTAAAAACCTTTAAAAGTCGTCATTTTAAAGGAAAATGTTAAGGTAGAAACAAAGTAAAATTTTACAAATATGGCTGCCGGCTGCCCTGTATATTACTGCATGAAACATGCAGAAAAGTATCTTTTCAATATCATGAAAATGTTTCAGTCATTTGTATTCCTAGTTTTGCATATGAATTACAAAATATCTGATATTTCCCCAAAACTTCTTGGCTTTGATGGAGGGGAGACTAAAACTTGCTGCTATTGTTTTAAATGATCTGAAATAACAGCATGGGGAGACTTGATTCCAAATGTTTCTTGTATGTTGTATCTTCCCTATTTGGTTTTCATCCATGAAGTAAATTTCAGTGTATAAAGATTGATACTGGAGATATTCATCATCATACTCTATTTCTGAAAGAGGAGAGATATAACATATGAGAAATATTTGGAATCGAGTCTCTCCTTGCTGTTATTTCACATCATTTGAAACGATAGCAACAAGTTTTAGTCTTTCCTCCAAGGTCAGAAGTTTTGGGGAAATATATATATATATATATATATATAATGAACAGCTCGAATACAAAGTGCAATAAATCCAATTTATTAAAAGTGAGAAATTAAACTATAAACAAACATAAAGACAAACATATCAAATCTAGACTTTGATTAGTATATATTTTTGTGGTTGATATGAAAAATTATTTCGGTATCAGATTTTATAAACAAATATAAGAGTCTGATAATGTTTTAATAAAACATGTTATATCTCGTGATAGATAAAATGTTTTGATATAGTTTTGCAGTATTCAATTAATACTTTCTTTCCCTGTGTATATTATCGACCCCCTTTGAATCAAATTGTTACTTGAACACCAAATTCTGATATTGTTTACATTAAAACATTATTTCACTTTTCTTTCCACTTTTTGCTTCCATTTTTTTTTTTTTTTTCTAAAGTTACAGTTTATTCGGCACTTCTGCACTATTGGGACGAGATTTTGTAGTTGATAAATGGAATTTTCAGATAAAAACAATGGTTTCAACTGATTTTTATTTTTTTTATTTTTGTCAATTCGAATAAGTTAATGGTAGCTTCCAAATTATGGAGTTAAAATTACCCGAATATTACTGAATTATTAAACAAAACAACTTTAATCGTGTTAGCAGGTGTGAGAAATTAATCTCACAAACTCCATACTCCCTGGCTGAGGCAAAAATAATTCCACAATTACAAAACCATATCTTTTTAAACTCAAATTTTATTCAGTTATAACATCAAAGAAAGGTTATTGGTCTGGGTACAATCTTTGCAAAACAGTGGGTCAGTTTTGCCTCTCAAATTGGGAGCCAGTAGTTATCTTTTGTTGGAATGGTAGCATGGTTTTCCTTCGAAAAGGTCCATGATAATTCATGGTGTTCTCGGCAAGAGTTCTGGTGCCTTTAATTAGGCATACATCGAGTCCCTTGAGACCCTAATTGAATTGAGAAAAGTTCAAACATTTAGGTGATATAAGCATGAAGAAATTGTTGCAACTCCATTCTTGATACGGCATTCTTCTTGGAGCCGACTTTTGGGGAGTCTCTCTTGCCGGGTGTTTTTTTTTCGTAGATTGAAAAACAAAATGGATGTTTACAAAAAGGCGCCAAGTAATTATCTTGGTCCATACAAATTGACCAATCATAGGCTGACTACAAGAAATGTGCGTAGGCGGTTTAAAACATGAAATGTCACTGTAACTGGAATTTCTCGCACAGGTGAAAATTGCCGCCATCTTGTTTGAATCAAAACGAAAAATTAACTCCCTTTTGAACTCTCCTGTGTCTTATGATTGTTTTCATCAAATTTTATTTTTATTTTTTAATTTTCTTTAATAGACAATTTTCTACCTTATCGATTTTCGTAATTTGTGGATATAATCCTCATAAAATATTTTAGAATACAGGGAATACGTAGATACCATTGTTTTCATGTGAAATTCAGTATTACGATTTCCGAAATCTTGTCCCAATAGTGTAGAAGCGCCATAAATTCATTGGGAGATTGTGATCTGTAGCCTGTCAAACAGTTTTTGCATGAGCTAGTTTTATTTTATTTTAAATAACTTTAATTCATCAGTTGGGCATTTATTACTATAGACAAGAAAACGAAAAAGTGGCCAAACAAATATATAACAAATAAACGTTATCAAAAGCAACGGAAGTTATTCTTCTACCTACCTGGATAAGTTTTATTTTTTTATTATTTTTTTATTATAAACTCTATCACTCCAGACAATCATGTTGTCACTTGAAATGTAATGGGCTACTATTTGAAATCATGTCTAAAAGGAGACTGTGGGGAGTTGAGCAGTGAGATGTCTGTTCACATTAGACTGTAGTTTAATAAAGTCGGAAGCAGGAAACAGAATTCCTAAAATCTAGCAGTCCAAGAGGAGAAATTTTAAAGCATAAGTTACTCTTCTACCTAACTGGATAAGTTTTTGGTGTTTTAACTTATTTAAAAAATTTATTCAGTTCAAAAAACGAGTATTGTTTAGTGTAAGAACAATAAAAAAAAAAAATGGTAGTAACCCACCCAATGTCACGGTAGGATTTATTGAAGATTTCTACTAGTATGTTTAATTTTCTATTTTTGAGCGAGTATCCCTCTCATGTCGATCATTTTTTTTTCTTGTCTTCTTCCAACACTCGATACTAGTTTTTTGAACGGAATAAACACTTTAAAATAAGTTAAAACACCAAAAACTTGCCTTTGATAACATTTGTTTATAATATACTTGTTTTTGACCACTTTTTGTTTTTGTTGTCTAGTAAAAAATGCCCCATTAGTTTAAAAGCCTCTTTCTAAGTGGTCTTTAAGTTACTATTAGTAGCAGTGTTTATATTTAGTTCTCTCCCACCGCATGACACCAGGGTTGGAAAGTGTGATTGAGAAATCAGCTCCCCAGAGGGCCACTCTGACCACCAAAAAGTGCCTGGGCAGCCCTGTCGGCATTCCCCATTGAGCATGCCTCAGGCGATTAGCAGTAAAATAACCCCTTTCTCAAGGAGAGAAGGTAAGACCTGGAAGCGTGGACCTAGAACTGCAGAGAACTTTACTCCTACTGCAAAATCAACAGGAATGGTCTAAGTGCTGTTGATTTTGGGGGCCTAAAGTGTTAAACTGTTACTCTTCACACACACATATATATATATATATCTGACATCAGAATTTGCAATTCTGTTCAATATATCATTTTTTATATTGACTTTTGTGCCACCCCTCATCCTTGTCGAGGTAGCTTCATTACAAATTTGGTGCGATTTTAGTCAGTGGTTTTGAAGCCAATGGTTTGGTCTGATTTTCCCGCAACTGATGGTCCAGCATCTCTTTTAATCCAGACATGATCATGAGAAAGAACTCTTCTAATTCTGTAATTCTCGCTAATTCTGCTGTCGAATAAAACCATGTTTCTGTCATCCCATCAAAACCCTTGTTGGCATGGCGATGACACAGACAAGCATCTGGGTTGATCAATTATTTGTATCATATCATCCTCTTATCCAACTGCTGCTGGTACATTTATCCCCCCCTCTTACCACTTCTCATTTCATTTGCCATTCTCCCCCACGTATATATTCAATATGCATGCTAGATTATCAGAATTTTAGTATTATGCAGATGTAACGTGCATTGCATAGTTTTCAGAGGAAGATGAAATTTGTACAGTAGAGAAATGTGTGCAGAATGGGATACTTTGATGGTAATGTCACGTTGAAAGAATACATGAATCCTTGAGTTAGTAGATGTAGAACAATTGAGGTAGTAGAGTTCATTCACTGGGTAAGGTCAAGGAAAACGTGGGAGGAAGTGAGAAGAATGGATTTGAGAGATGAAGTCCTGGCAAGAAATATGTTAGTTTGGAAATTAATTTCTAAAAGCCATCCAACACATGCCAGTATGTAAAAGGAAAATTCAACTAAATATGGTGAGTTGAACTTATTGTTGGTCTCCCAACAAAGGAGGGATTGGACCTAATAATTCACTATTGTTCGTTTGTTTGCACTTTTCTCAATAACCACGCCTTGGATTTTTAAAAAATTTTGCACAAATATTGGTCATGGTGAAAGTAAATTTTTGCCAGAATGGATTCTCTGGGATAACTCTGGTTGCCCTCCCCAGGGGGCATTATAGGAGTAAAATTGCCCCCCAAATCGTTCATTTGTTCGAACTTTTCCCAATAACCACACCTTGGATTCTTTAAAAATTTTGCACAAACATTAGTCATGGTGAAAGTAAATTTTTCACTCGTGGAGGGGGACCCCGCATGCTCGGCTTGTTCAAATAGAAAATTATTTTATCCTAAAAACAAGCTTCATTAATTAACACATTAGTGCTCATATTCTCTAATTATTACTAAAGAATCTTTTGTACATTTTTTTTACATGGAGTTCACCACTTATCAAGGCCCAAGGGCCACTTGGGGATAAGGGTTATTGTGTGTACAGTAATCAGTGTGATAGTGTAGTAATAGTATTGGAGAATTGATAGTGTCATTACTTAAGGGGGAGGTTCATCAGGAATTTGTTTGTGTTGAACTTGAAGACATCCAGGTTGAAGTCTGGAGGGGAAACAGGCAAGCAGAACAGTTCCACAGGCATGCAGTTCTAAGAAAGAAGCTTTGTTCATGAAATGTACGTTTTGATGTAGGCACAGATAAGGAGTGGGGGAAAATTATTGATGGTGGTTTCAGCTAGTCGGGTGTTTTTTGAAAAAGATTGGGGAGGGACCAGAGAATGGAGCTCAGACGAGCACCTGCCATTAAAATAACGATAGAACAAAGACAGGCTCGCTACGTCTCTTTTGTGGGAAAGAGGTTGCAGGGAAGATAAGAGGGCATCTCCCACCAAGCCACAAAGTCTATTTTGTACTGTCAAGGCAGGATAGGCTGTTTTTAGCACCTCCTGCCCAGATGTGGCAGCAGTACTCCATCCTTGGACGTACTTGGCTTTTATATAGAGAATTGCATCAGCAGTGAGATATCTTCTAGAGCGATAGAAGGATCCCACGATTTTCCCAGCATCCTTGGCAACAGATTTGATATGTGTTCCATTTAAGATCAGTAAAGGTCAAACCCAGAAGCTTATCAAAACATGGGACCTCCCCTAGACGAGAGCCATCCATTTCAATTGATGCCAGATGGGGATCAGAGCGTTTATGATGTAGAGATAGGAGCTTGGTCTTAGATGCATTAAAGGTAACTAGCCACCTCTTCCCCCACTGTACCACACGCTCAAGATCAGAGGAGAGAGAATCAGAACATCATTTATGGCCTTTGTTGATGTGTTGCCATAGATGGTCGTGTCATCAGCATACATGTCAACGAAAGATTTTAGTATATTTTGGGAAATCATTGATGTAGATCAGGAAGAGTTGGGCCCAGTATGGACCCCTGAGGGACTCCAGCATTAATACCGTGGGCCTCTGATTTCTGCCCATCAACCACTACTCTTATGAGCCTATCAGAGAGAAATGATTTAATGATCGAGAAAACATTTCCAGTTATACTGTAGCTGGAAATCTTGTGTAGTAGGCCTTTATGCCAAACCTTATCGAAGGCCTTGGATATGTCAAGAGAAATTGCCCTAGAAATGAAGCCTTTGTCGAGAGATTCGCTAATCCTATGAGATATAACCGTTAGCACATCTGCTGTAGATCTAGCAGAACGGAAACCATATTGCGTGTCGCTAAGGTTATTTCTGCTGAGGTGGTTGATTACTTCTCTATTTATTGTGGATTCCAGCAACTTACTCATGACACACAGGAGACTTATTGGTCTGTACTGAGATGGAGATGACTTATTACCTGAATTCTTAAATACAGGGCATACTGATGAGGTTTTCCAGGGTGTTGGGAAGCACTTCTCCTTAAGGCAATATTAATATTATCTGATACTAACATATTTTAATGAAGTTGTTTTTAATATATAATAATTTTCTATTTGAACAAAGAATTTGCTTTGGGTATCAAGCATTTATTTCATTATTACAATTTAGTAAATTGTTTTTAATCTTCTCTTGTTGAATAAGTAGGACTTTCTCACATGCGAGGCTTTTCTCTCTACAAATTTACTATCGGACCATGTATGAAGTACTGTTATCATATTTGCGCTGATGGTTCTTGATCGGGTACAGAAACCTATCTAATTTAATTGGCTCATCCTTTATTCCTCTCTGCAGCCTCTCTCTCACAGACATGATGTTGTTAGTCTGTCTATTTTTATAAATACTTATATATTTATGGCATGTGTTCTTAAAAATTGTCTGATCAGTTCTCTGCTTCCTTTGTTCCAGCTCGTTTGACCCGTTGGTTCAGTGGTCTCCATCAATTTGTTATTGTAATACAGTGTCCTATTCAAGTATTCCTATTTTAGCCACAAAAATATTAAGAGAATATTTTTTTAAACGAAAAATTCTTTTTTTGTTAGCAGTTATTATGATTTTACTCTTTTTTTACTTCAAGCAAGGCACATTACCAAGTGGACATAAGGGGGCTACTATTTGAGATTGTTTATAGGGGCTCTATGTAGGGAGGTGAGCAGTGAGATGCCTGTTCACGTTACATTCAAACTTCTGCAGGTTAGTACAGTTAGGGAAACCTGTAACACGAATGGAATTCCAAAGTCTAGCAGTTTGAGGAAAGGAACTATTAGAGTAGGTACCTTTCTGGCATCTAGGTATCACTACATTGAAGGGATGAGGTCCTGCTGCTTGTTGGGTTAGTTGGGATTATTTATGTCTGGGGGAGGGGTGTACAAGTGCTACGGATTTGTCGGAGCACATTCCATTAAAGTACTTCTACTTTTTTTTTTTTTCTGATAAAACCCATTTCGTTTATACATTTATTGAAGTGATCTGTACACCCGTCTATGAAATTTATATGAAATACTTAAAACCTATTTTCATTTTCAGATCAATCATGGAATCTACTTTATCTGTGCTACTTTTCGCCACCCTGTGTGCGACGTTAGTTTCCTGTGCTTCAGTTGTCCAGATGAATATGGAAACGCCTATGATGAGGATGGTCAATGAAATCAACAGCTTGCAAACCACTTGGAAGGTAAGCATCATGTTTGCAGTGACCTTACGTTCTTTGATACAGGGAAGAGAATTTTCATGACAAAATTAATGTTTTTCTCTGGTTAAGGAGCACAAATAAACTAGGATACTTAAATTTTGTCTTTTCAAACTTAAAAGAAATTACTTTGATTATGTTGACTCTTTGAAAGATTACAAACTTGACATATTCACTTTGTTCTTTACTGTTTTCTGTTCAAATCAAACACATCAAACATTTTTGACATGATTATCTCTTTCCATGAAACCAAAGATATTAATTATAAATCAAATTTAATGTATAGTGTTAAGTGAACTAAATAATATATGTATATTTTTTATTCAATTCAAATATATCTCTACTATTGCATAAAAGGAACTTTATGAGTTTGTTCCCTATGAACTGAAAAATGTGAGGCTTTTTATGAAATTTCACATGAAGGTACTTTATGCGCCTGGCAGTGTTCTTAGATAAGTTTGTATTAGAATGTCTTCAATAAGTATCGATAATCAAAATAATCCGCTAAAAGGAACAGGCGATTTTGATCAAAGTTAACACCTACATAGCATGACATCACAAGTACATTTGAGAAGGCTTGACATATAAAATTAACAGTAGGTTCTTTCATATGATAGGGGCACATATGAAATGAATGTTTCTGTTTAGAGCACAAGTGAACCATGATACTTGACTTTCGCATTTTAAACTTTAATTTAAGCTGTTATACATAAAATAATTTTATGAAATCAACAGATTCTCTACTGCAATGTAGACTACAATGTATTGTGGACTAAGTCACTGCGGAGAGGCATGTGAAGTTTCCTCACAGTGTAGTGCATTGCGATGGATCCCCAATTAGAGCAGCAATCAATTAAATTGATTGAAAATTGGGCAATTTCACTGATGTCAATGACAATAAAAATATGGGAGTGTGAAACGTTCGTTGAGCATAATTCAATCTCAGGCAATGGCAAGTCTCCCTTCCTCACCCCTCCCAACCCTCAACCAGTTGCTGTAATGACATGTTGTTGATGTTTTGTAAGCCCACAAATAGTTAAAATCAAACACATTATGGGCATTTTTCTTTTTATAAGGAAATAACTTAGACCAAATAGCATGTCAAGTGGACAATAAATACTTTTAATAAAAACAAAGCTGTTCAATTGCATCATCTCAGTTATTTATTTTAATGTGCTAACAAATAATTGCTAATCAAGGCCCAAAGGCCACCAGAAAATAAGGGATAATGAGCTTCTCTGGTGAGATAACACCATAAGGATTGATAATGATGGTTAAAACTTGCCAGAATTTGATTATTTAAGAGCATGGCTCAACAAGAATTTGACATTGGACTTGAAGATAACCATATTGTAGTTGGCACTACCATAAATTCTGATTTATTTGTTGGTGAAGCATATGATAGCAAAAATCTACAGAATATTTCTATTAATAGGAAGAGTATAACAAATAAATCAACCTATTCATGGGTGAATCATCTTCTGTCCACAGATGTAACAGGGTTTTACTATTCATACCTTTGCTTCACTATTCAAGCCATCTCTGAGTTTTATCAGCATTCATGCAATCTGAGCTAGTCAGCCTAAAGTATTTAAAATATTGCTTGCGGAATTCAATGTTATTTGAAATAAATTATAAAATTTAGTCAAAATTTTCAGTAAAGATTATATGAAATCCAAATATAGATCTAAAAGATATGCTAAAACAAATCCTCTTTTATATATACTGGCTCTTAAGTAAGCTTGAATAAAACAAACAAAAGAAAACATTTTGTTTATTTTACATAAAGGTGTTCAGACTAAATACTAAATAAAAAACGACTTATTACTCTAAAATTGTAAATATTTTTAACACTAGATGAAATTTGAATAACAAAATTAAAATTTTAATTAGAAAATCTTTGGAAAAAGTAAACAATATTTTTCTCAGACTTTTTTTTTCTAATATACCCTTTTATCAGTCAAATTTAAGAAAAGCAACTGTCCTCAAGTTTGAAGTGAAAGAAGTTTGTTTACTTTTTGTAGGAAAGAACAAAAATTAATCTGCTCAGTAACCTATTGAATTTTATGATGGTTACAAAACCAAACCCCATTTCCTTGTAAAATATGGCAACACAAATGTGTAATAATCCAGACTTAAAAAAAAAAAAAAAATGGTTTTTGAATTTCAATTATATTTTATTTTGGTGAATATTAATATATTTTTTTTTATTAAAGGGACTTATGTAGTTTGTGATCCATCATAGCTGCTTTGAGTATTTCTGAACTAAATAAAAACAACTTGGTTGAATTAGATTTGCATTCAGTATAGTATTACCTTCCCAGTTTTTTTTACTCAACATATGGGATTCCATAGTTTGATTTAGGTGAATGTTACAAGACACCAAATTTCAAAGATAAAAATATTTTTGGTTTGTTGACAGATCAGTGTTTGCCATAACCCCCCCTTTTTTTTAAGTACCCTTAACCTCTTTTTTTTTTTTTTTTTTTTTTTTTAGTATATATGCCAAGGGGGCACAAGTGCTACGAGTTCATCAAAGCATTTTCCATTAAAGTACTTGTAAAACTAACACAGGGATGCAACATTGTGACTATGGGACAGAAGTAGGTAGGAGCTTGGCCGATGGGATGAGATCTGTTAGATTTGTTTACTATATTGTGTCCTTTTGAAATTTTTTTATTTAAAAATATTTTTACTTAAATTTTTTAATGAAAATCTCTTTGGACAAGGCATGAAGCCACTTGATGTAAGGAGCTAAGAAAATGAAAACAAAAAAGCTTACTCTCTCAAGGTCAAAAACTAGCCGATAATACATGTTAGATGAATAGATTCGGGCCAGAAAACAGCAATTCTTCCCTTGTTATCAGAAACGTTAGTCATGGAATGTGAGGATTAAAGGACAAAATAAGGGAACTGAGACTCATGAAACTGAAAGTAAAGTGAAGGTTCAATTTCTACTTTGAAGTTATTTAAAAAAAAAAAAACACCGTTTGAAACCAATTAGGCAATTTTGATCAAAGTTAACATCTTACAGTCTTACATAACAAATACATTTGAGAAGTTTTATTACCACACAAACCCAAAAGCCTGATCTATAAAATCAACAATAGATTCTTGGATATTATAGGGGCATGTTCGAAATGAAGGTTTCTGTTTAGAGCACAATTGAACGACAATATTACTCTGTCAGTTTAAAACTGACAGAGTAATTTTGTTGAATTAAATGTTTAAGTCAAATATTTTGTAAAAAAAATCAATGGTTAGCTTTCATTTTCTTAAGCAAAAGAATCTAGCTAAAAGATATGATTGTCAAAAGCCATTAAACTTATCTCCTTGAACTTTTATAGATAAAGTAGGAAACAAATCTTGTCAATTGTTAAAAAATTAAAAACAATTGACTTTGATCTGTCAGATGACAAGCCACATTATATTTGTATATGAAAGTTTGATATAAATGACTTTGAACTCTTAACTGGGGCAACTTGTATAAATGAAATCGATGAAACTGCCTATTTTTCAATCAAATCGATTGATTGCCTGCTCTAGTTGGAGATCCATTGCGGTACACCAGGAGGAAGTTTTACATGCCTCCCTGCAATGACTTGGTCCACAAGACATTGTGGTCTACATTGCACTGTAGAGAACCTACTGTTGATTTTATAAAATTATTTTTTATATATAACTAGTGGGGGTACCCGGCGTTGCCCGGGTGTTTGGAGGTGTGTATATAGGAGAGGGTTACCCTGTTTTAATATTAGAAAAAAAAAAAAAAACACTGTTCAAAAAAAAAAAAAAATTGGAAAAAACAAAGCAAAACAGCGAACAAACGTAAAAAAAAGGTGTAAAAGAGGAAAAAAAGTTCAGGTAGGAAGATAGGCTCAAACCCGAAGCATCGCGGCTAAGGCGAAAAAAAAAAAAAAAAAAGCCTGACACGTTACCCCCTACGCCAAAGAGACATACAATTGAGAACGGATAAAATTAAACCTTTAAAAACACTTGCAGGTGGTTTAAACTAGGTCAAACATGACGTCATTGTCGTAATAGCAGGAGGAGAGAAAATGAAGGAACGATTTTTTTCGGCATCCCTTCTTGTAGAAAAGGGTCCAGTTTAGGGTGAAGTAATTAATGTTTTTGGCCAATTTTTCGATATTTGTCGTCCAAGATGTCGAGCTTCAAAATGATACCGAACTCATGAAAATCCATTGCCTCTGTTGAAAGTTTTGTCGAGACCTACAAACACACATTTTCACTTATTTATATATATAGCTTAATGCACATGCGGCGATAGAAAAATGTTGAATATTTATCTTTTCAAAGTCGAGCAAATTAAATAGACAGGCGACCCCCGTTGTTAACTTGTAGATATTATCATTTAGACGTGATATAAAAAGTTTTAAGGAATGAGCCGACTGAGAAGTCCAGCGAAAAAAAGCTTTTTACAGACATACACAAAGAGCGAACATACATACACACATTTTTGCTTATATATATATGGCTTGAATTAAAGCTTAAAATATAAAAATGAAGTATTGTCGTTCAATTGTGCTCTAAACAGAAACCTTCATTTCGAACATGCCCCTATAATATCCAAGAATCTATTGTTGATTTTATAGATCAGGCTTTTGGGTTTGTGTGGTAATAAAACTTCTCAAATGTATTTGTTATGTAAGACTGTAAGATGTTAACTTTGATCAAAATTGCCTATTCCTCTTTTCATTGGATTATTTTGATTATCAATACTTATATCAACATTTCGATACAAACCTACCTAAGAACACTGCCAGGCACATAAAGTACCTTTGGTTGAAATTTCATAAAAATCGGCCCAGCCATTTTCGAGTCCATAGGGAATGAGTACAGTTTCTTTTTATATAATAGAAAGTTTCATAAAATCAGCAGTAGATTATTACAGTGCAATTTACACAACATATTGTGAACATGAGCTTCTTCCCTGTACACAGTGGTGAGTTCTTGAATAGAGCAAACAATCGATTTGATTGCAAAAAAAAAAAAAAAAAATAATAAAAAAAAAAAAATAGGTGGTTTCATTAATTGTAAAAGTATAGGAAGTGTAGACAGATGCAATGAAGTTATCGAGAGAATGCATACCATAATAGTATTTGAAGAAAAAACCTATATTAGCAACGTTACATCTGTCAAAGAGTTTGCAAAGAAGATAGTGGGGACAATTAAACTGCAAATACATTTCTGCACCTTATCAAGAACTCTAAAATGGGTCAGAAATTAACTCAAATATGACAACAATGCTTCATACATGGTCTGATAATAGATTTGTAGAGATAGGGAATAACATTAGGTTTGAGGAAGTGTTTAGTGGTAGAGAGAACCTACTTTACGAGAATCGGAAAGAGCAATGGATCTATGTACTTCAAGAAAGATTTGATGAGAAAAGACTAAAAATTTTCAGAGTCAGTATTTTTTTCCCCCTCCATGAGAACGGAACCATCCATAAAAATCTTGTGTGGGGGGGGGGGGGCTCCTATTGAAAAATGCAAGCCGAGTCTTAACAGGATGAAATGAAAGAAGTCATTTCGTACTCCAATCTACAACTGTTTCTTATTTTGTGTGCAAAAATATGACTTTAATTTGTTTTTTATTTTACCAGGCTAAGGATAATTTTGGCTGGACTGACATGAAAATTATTCGCAGAATGTTGGGTGTCAAAGGTCCTTCCAAATCAAAGTTACCTTTACGACCTCCAGTTCTTAATATGGACATCAGCCCTCCTGATAACTTTGATGCCCGAGAAAATTGGCCACATTGTGAAACCATCAAGGAAGTCAGAGACCAGGGGAACTGTGGATCCTGCTGGGTAAGAACATTTTTTTTTTTTTTTTTTTTTTTTTTTTATCTTAGTCTATCAATTTGGCTTGGGTTATTCAATCCCAAACTACACAATACTGATATTAAGTACTTTCATTTATTTTTAAAGTATTAAAAAATATTTATGTGTTCTGGTGCTCAACCTTACAGATACTAATGAACTCTTCTACTCTCTATAAAAGACTAGAATGTGTTTATTAGCGGTTCTGCACAAGTCTTGCACTCATGCCAATCCGACTGATGTATACTCGCACTCTTCATTTGTTGTATTTGATTTTTGGTCAATATATTCTGTTTCCATTAATTACAGAACTTTATTTTATTTTTTATTAATGAATGTTGGAAATTCATTTTGAAGTAAATGACAAATAGCATAAAGAATTCATCTAATTAATACCCTACAAGGGAGATAACTTGTGAAATTATTTTTAGTGCTTGTGCAGATTGATCTTTTTAAATGAACACATTTCAGGTGAAAACATTATGTACTTATATTTTATGTTGAAATTAGTATAAATTCCAAAAATTCCCCCAAAAATGATCCAGTAGAAGATGTGGTAGATGTATTTTTAACAAAAAAAATCACCCACAATTACATTCTGTTTAAAAATGGCGGACCCTTAATTTAAGTCCAGAAAGATAAGTTAGTTTGTCATACTGAATTTGTCGCATAGCTTTTACATTAAAAAGTCCGATAAACCTCCATAATTCAATAAAACTTTCACTACAATAGTGACCCCCCCCTCCCACTTAGTTTTCCTGAATTTATTCACTAAGTATGATTTTTTTTTTATTTTTATTTTTGTAGGCAACAGCTGCTGTTGAAGCCATGTCCGATCGTATTTGCATTGCAAGTAAAGGAAAAGTAAAAGCTCACCTGTCTATTGAAGACTTATTAACCTGCTGTACTGAATGTGGTGAGGGGTAAGTTTCTATCATTTTTATTTCCAAGATTTTTACCCATATCCCAGCATTGCTCAGGTAAGGAGATTAATTCAAGAAATTCCATGGCCAATCTTGAATGATCGAGCACAAACATAAAGTTCACAATTTCAAAAGCAGATCCTCAGAATTTTCTTATATGTACAAAAAAAGAAAGCTATTCTTACCCATATAATTGTCTCCTAGTTTATTTTTTGTTGTGTTAGTGAAATGTTTGCACACAAACTCTTGTGTGTACTGATCTATGATAAGTTAGTGAGAGGGGAATCTATCGCCATACTTTCCCCTAAACAGGCCTATTGGACTTGTATTAGTAGAATACTTAATATTAGCATCAGTTTTTATTTATTTTTTTCTCTAATGGAGAGTAGATAATACATTATGAATATGTTGTTGGTCAGCAGCTCTCATAACTCTCGCTCCTTATTTGTCTCTCCGTTCTCATTTGGATCGATTGATTTTTTTGACAAAGGGAGGAAAAAAAAGCTGTACTCTAGGTTGGCAGAATTTTGTGTTAGCAGTAGCCTAATATGTCGGAAACTTTTCTATTTCTATCCTTGTAACCATGTCCCTAGTAAGGAGGTAAACGTTTTTCTGGGCTGACATTATTCGCCTGATAGTCAGGGACCCGAACCTTGGACTAACCACTAAGGAGGCCATCCTATCAGCAGGTGTAAAGTACTGGGACTGCTATATTGCCATTTGGTGAATGGATTTTGGACCATTCAGTAGGTTCTGGTTGGACTTTTTGATTCCATATTAGTGGGTAATTGTTACGGCTTTACCATCTCATGGTCTACAAACAAAAAATATTTCTTCGCTTCGTTTTCTTCCTTGGCTTCCCTCTCTAGGTTGCTCTAACCAAGTCTGTCTACCTATTCCACAAATCCTAAAACTCCATGAAAAGTCTCCAGAAAAAATACACGATTAAACCCTGAACTTCAACTTCCAACGTAGACCCCCACTGTCATGTCTCCTAACATCAAGGGTCTACATTCCAACTTTCCGGAGGTTGAAATCTAATTTTGGGAGATCAAACCTGACCTATTCTTCCTAACCGAAACTAGCATTGGACAGACTATTTCCTTGGATGAGTTTGTAATTAAAGCATATTCTAATTTAACATCCATCTCTGACTCCCTAGATAAACATGGGTATGAAATATGTGCCTACAATAGAGATGGCTTTCCATGTGGTATGTGACCCTTACGTCACCCGCGTGTCATCTAGTGGTGGAACGCTCCCCGATTGTTGGTCTCCGTGTCTCCTTGATGAGAATGTCAGCGATCGGTAACCTGAAAGAGACTCGTCGAGCGCTTCTGCAATCATGCAAAACAAATTAAAAAGACAAGTCGATATTTGTTTTTTTTTTTTTATGCAAAATTCCTTGTTATTCATAAAGGTTACAATCGTCGTTTCGTAATTCGCTATTAAGTTAGGGACTGGCCGTTTGTTAACTGCAAAGTTCTTTCTTTTTCAATAAAAACTAAATAACTATGTGACAGGGTCAACTGATGAGGCAGTCGGCTTTTTCGCTCGTTCGAGCCCAGGGGAGCAGATCTCTCTCTCTGTTCTTGCGCTCAAAACTCGCTGCTTATATTGTGGGAGCGGGAACTATGCCTTCTTCCTGATCGTCTTTTTTTTCCTCTCATTCGGCCCTTTAGCCAATTAGGATGCTGGAACCGCTGTCACTCAAATCTTCACCAGGTGGCCTATGCCCAAAAAAGGGGCTGTTTTTCTTCTGTTGGCAATCGAGTAGAATAGGCGGACCCCCAATCTCGGCCGGCGTGTGCCTAATGGAATTTGACGGGCCATTAAAACCATAATGGTCTCGTTCAATTAACTTTGAGGGATCATAAAAATGAACCAAATCCAATTCTACAAAGGCCACGTGTCTTTTCAATAGAGGCCACTTACCCACCAGGGAGCAGCCAACAATGGTCGCTTTGTAAATTGGAATTTCATTGGTACCCTTCCGCCACTCACGTCTTTGGAGATCGGCGCCGGGTTGTCATGGTCAATTAGCGCTTACCGCTCTCTTGACAAAAAGAAGTATCCTTTACAAATACCATTATGGCCCTATCTACCTTTTTTTTCCTTTTATTTTTTTTTTCGTTTACAACTGGGTTTTTTTTTCTACTTCTGTTGTCCACCCCACCGCCACCTCTTTTCTCGGTCGCATGTTACTTCTGTCAGTGTCTATTTTGTTGGGTGCATTTAGCTTGCAGTTTACTGCACCTTCGAGCCTGTCTCAGTAAGGACTTCTCCAGAGAAGGCCCTAAATTACTCTATATGTGCTTTCGGATTGCACTTACACCACTGCATTTATATTTGCCCTCTATCGCCCCATAACAGTGGAGTTACTATGTTTAAGAGCATATCTGAGAAAATTGACCACATCCTGTCTAACATTCACGTCTGTGGAGACTTCAATGTTCACAATGTGGAATGGTTAGCCTACTTAAACAAGACAGATAAGGGAAGGTTCTGTCACAATTTCTCCATTGCTTATGACTTAACTCGGATTGTTCACGAACCCACCTATGTGCCTGACACTAATAGTCAGTATGTAAGACTGATTCCATCCATAGCCTTTGAGCGCCTGGAGGGGCATAGGCCATCTACAACTTTCTTGTAGATGCTTTTGTAGCGAGGAATTCTTTCTACAGGGTGAGAGTGCTGGCCCCACGCCCAACCTTCCCAGAAGGCACATACAGCGCCTCGGTGATCTGGCGAGAACCGGTGTGTCAACGTGATTGTGCTGCCATTGCGTACAGAAATCACTTTTTCCATTACTTCCAACATAATAGATGTACTGAGACTAAAGCCGTTTTCAGGACTGCCAGTAACCACTGTAAAAGAGTAATAAAGAACGCAAGAGATTTGTATGCTCAGTTCGTCAAGTCCAAAATAGCTGAGCAGCGGCTTGGTTTCCACCAATTTTGGCAAATAACAAACCGTCCTGAATAAAAGTGCGTGCTCTATCCCAACCATCATCAATGGACCTGAAGTAACCTTGTCAGCATTGGACAAAGCCAAAGACTTATTCTGCCCCATTAACTTTGAACAAATTCTTGATGAGCCATCCCCTTAACTAATTTAATTTACCAAATTTCCACTACTAACGATGACTTCAATATTCCCATTGACCACTGTACACTCATTAACCCTTATCCTCGAGTAGCCTCCAGACCTTGATAAGTGGTGACTCCTTTGTAAAAATAAAAATAAAAAAAAACAGATTTTCTCTTGTTCAAGTTATAAAGTTTTGTGACCCGGTTTTACAAAGGTTTTGTTCGGAGATGTCATCTGCAAAATGTAACCAGTTTTTTTTTTTTTTTTTTTTTTTTTTAAATCCCTTGTAGGTCTTCTTTGCTTTGAAGTACTATAGACTTGGGGGGGGGGGTCTCTTCAATTTTTAGTGATTAGGAATCATCATGATTAAAAAAACTTTGATTTTCTTTACCTGTCATCTCATGTGGAGAGTTATCCTGCTGGACTGAGGACAAATATGTTGTTGCAATCAAAACCATCTTATACTTTATCAATTATCATTAATATGACAATGTTTATTTAATGAGCTTGAATTTGATCTAGCGCAGCAAACTTAATGGGGCAGAGTAAAAGAGATCAGAGAAAGAGTTTACCCATGAGATACTTATTTAAGTAAGCCCATGGCTTAGAGGTTGCGAAAAATGTTTTGCATGTTTTAACATCTGTTTTGTCGATCTAAAGCTTCCAGATTGCAATTCTCTTTTCAAACAATCATCTAACGTTATTTCTCCATAACTTATCCTTGTCATACAAAATTGATTTTTGAAAAATTCCCTTTGTGCTGACTTGCTCCTTGCCTACAATATATCCTGTTTATGTCTTACTTCTGCGCAATATATATTTAACAAATATACTATTAGCTGTTATATACACTAATATTTAGCGCACAGTGTTGGAGGGAAACTTTGTCCCTTGTTTATTTTAATGACTTTTTAAGGTATTCAGTATACAAATAGAAAAAAAATAACTAATGGAATGTTTGGTGGTTGTCTAAATTTGCCCCATATTAAAAAAAAAAAAAAAAAAAAATTGATGATGGAATAAAAATATCACATTCCAAAAATTGCATAAATGAATCATGTAGTTCTATTTTTATAAAGAAAATCATTTTTAAATGATTTAAAGTGCTTAATGAAAAATTGTAAACATTTCAACGAAAATTTTGCGAATTTGAATTGTGAAGTTATCTTCCTTTGTTTCTTCAAGTTAGTGATGCGAGACGCTCCCCTCTTTGTTTACTCATACAATTTGATTTTGTTAGTTAAAAATAAAACTACTTGATCAATTTGTGAGGTTTTCGGAATATGCCATTTACGTTCTATCAAATGTATGTGCATCATACAGACTTTTTTTAATTTCATTTTTGTTAATTGTGGGCAAGAACAGAATTTTTAAAAAGTTTCTTTTTTCCTTTAATTTATTAAAAAAAAAAAACACATAATAAAAGAATATTTTTACAAAAAATATTAGGTGGGTACAAAAGTTTTTGCCGAGCTAAAATTTACTCTTGAAAATAAAAAAAACTGTTTTTGAAAATTTTTATTCATAACAATAACAACCTTTTTGTTCTCTGTAACTTAATTCTATTTATTTATGTGCAACACTGTTATCTTTATCTTCATAGTTGTTTCACGTTTCGGCCAACTATTTCTCTGGCCTTCATCAGGTGGTTAACCGTGACTGGATAGAAATGCTGAGTCTCTTAACTGTATCCTCAATAATTACTGTCTTCCATAGTTGTCTTACCACATTTTGACCAACTAATCCTCTGGCTGGCTTTCAGTAGGATTGAAACCACTATCTTCAGACAATGCTTATCTGGAACTATAAAGATTCAATGCCTCTATCCACTGCGCTATGATCTTATAAATCCAAGTTTTTTGTTCCGATCTGGTCTTCCATCATCAAGTCTGTACCAAATGGTATATTTTATTATTGGAATCCTTTTGAAATGAGTAATTTGTATATTTTTATGTGTGGACTTTTATCCTCATCTTCATAAATTGATTCCATCTTTTTATACAAGATTCCATTTTTTTATTACAAGTTTATAAATGCCTTGCTTGTAAAATTCTTTAGGTTTTGATGTGAAATGTGAATGTTTAATCTTCTCTTAAGGCCATCTAAATGGTTTTGTAATCCTCAAAATAAGTGATAATCAAATAAAGCTAGGTCAGGAGAATATACAAGATGGGGCAACATTTCCTAGGAGCTCTTTAGTTAGTGTTGTGTGAAGATGACTCCCTTTCTGTTAACTAAAGGAAGTTGTTTTAGAGTCAACATGGGTGAGAACATCACAGAAAAATATGAACGATGCTTTAATAATCTAAAAGAAAATGTTATAAATTAATCATGGTGATATGTTTTAAATAACTATGTATAAAATAAATTACAATTGTTTGAAATGTCCTTTCTACAGATAGGCAAAAAGTTTTGCACGACCTGATATAAAATATCATTTATGATATTAAAAATGCTAACATATTTTTAGACTAACTTTTGATCATTTGTAAACTTTTTCTTTTTATTTTCAGATGTGATGGAGGATTTCCAGATGACGCATGGAAATATTTTAAAAATACTGGAATTGTAACTGGTGGGCCCTACCGTAGTCATCAGGTTAGTGGCAATTCTTTTAATTACAGAGTACCCCCTAAAAAATCCTGGCACCTATGGACTCCTTAATAAAATTCTTTCTGCAATCCAATTATGTTCAATTCAAATAAAATTTAATCTATATTATCTGACTTGACGTTTCTGAATTCTTTAGATGAGGATTATTTATATTATGCTACCCCTGTGAAGTCAATAAAGGGTTCCATTCGAAATTCCGTCCAAATTCCCAAGTTTGACAGAAACATTTTCGAATTAAAGTACACCTGAAGAAGGTCAGAAGTTACATTGACTGAAACATTGTGAAAATGACACTCAAGATGAGAACAGTAGTCTAAGGAATCCAAATAATACGGATAACGAATCCTCATCTCAAAAATTCAGAAATGTTTTTTTGTCACCATTTTATAAGCACATGATGCTATAAAAGTATCTGACCTTGGGCGAGAAAATATATTTCACATACCTGACGTGGTTTGGACCCTAATCCCCTTAAAAGTAGGCCCCTTACACACTTAGCCCACCGATTGTTCCACTCCAGGAAACACCTCTGGAAGTCTTCTTTTGGAATGGTGTTCATCTTTGCTGTCGCGTTATCTCTTATCTTATCTGTTCGCTACTCTCTAAACGGGATCCTTTCAGTGGCGTCTTCAATTTTGGAAACAACCAGAAGTAACAAGGAGCCATGTCTGGATAGTAGGGACGTTGGCGAATGACTGGAATTCCATGTTTGTCAAAGAAATGTTGGATCAAATGGAATGAATGTGCCGAAGGGGGGGGGTTGTCATCGTGCAGTTGCCAAATTTTTGTAGTTCACATGTCTGGTCTGTCAAAACTGTGTCACAGATGCCGGAGATCATTTTGATAGTACTCCTTTGTAACTGTTTATCCTTCCAATGCGTATTCATGATGCGCAATTCCATGCATATCAAAGACAGTCAGCATTACCTTGATTTTGCTTCGCTCCTGTCGCGTTTTTTCGGCCTTGAAGATTCGGGATACTTTCATTGCAACAACTGTCTTTTTGTTTCTCGGTCACACCCGTACTCTCATGACTCCTCCGCAGTTATGACTTCTGATTGTTTCCAAAATTGAAGATGCCACTGAAAGGATCCCGTTTTGAGAGTAGAGATAATGTGGAACGTGATGGAGATGAACACCATTCCAAAAGAAGACTTCCAGAGGTGTTTCCAGGAGTAGAACAATTGGTGGGCGTAGTGTGCAAGCACAAGGTGCCTACTTTGAGCAGGGATTAGAGTCCAAACCCCGTCAGGTATGTGAAATATTTTTTCTAGCCCAAGGTCTGATACTTTTTAGACAAGCCTCGTGTGTGTGTGTGTGTGTGTGTGTATATATATATATATATATATATATATATATCTATCTATCAATATCATATGCTACTGGTACCATATAACCCAGTATTACGTGCCTCCATGATCGGGTCACTGGCGACTAAACTGGTACCTCTACCAGACTTGTTTGGTGAGGAGGGTTGCTAGTCTCCCTGAAGGATTAAAAACAAGACCTTTCAAAGGGCAAATGAACCCTTTTTGGGGGTCAATGGCCAACTAGCACCGTATGTGTTTGTGTGTGCTGGGGTGGAGAGGGCTCCCATAAGCCGTGGTGAAGGCAACCTTTCTAGGAGAAGCAAATCTCTGATTTAAAAAAAAAAAAAACAAAGCGGGAGACCAGTACCCGCATTAAGCTGGTCTGCAGTTTAACTTGTTGCTGACTATCTTGCTCTTGCTTGTTGCTGGATCTCAACATTTTGAACCCAGAGAGAGACTTAGATGTCTTACAAAGCTAAGACTGTTACATCATCTGTGTATAGATACTCCCACAGGTATTTGTCTATAAAAACGGTCCTGTGGCAATGGAAGTCATTTTTGGGCTCATGGACTTTAAGTGTATGAGGGAGTGCCACTTGTCTGATAAGACGTTGCAATCATATATATATATATATATTAGTAAGTTATAAAATATATATGGCGATTAAGCTACGCAGAATATTCAGCGTAGCTTAATCGCCATATATATTTTATAACTTACTAATTAGCTCTACTTACGTATTGAGCACTTTTGAAGTAAATACTTAAAGTTTACGCATAAATTTATACTTTTTTATGTTAATTTTATGTGAGTAAATTAAGTGTGTGTGTGTGTGTGTATATATATATAATATATATATATATATATAAACAAAACACTGATACAGCTATCTTCAGTCAAATGCTTGGGGCTTGCTCTTTAAATATTTTTTTTCTTTTCTTTAGGGTTGTCAGCCTTATCTAATTCCAGCCTGTGATCACCATGTTGTTGGACCTTTGGGACCTTGTAAAGGAGATATTCCCACTCCAAAATGCAGTTCAAGATGTGCGGTCGGATACAACAACACATATTCAAAAGATAAACACTTTGGTAAGTTTGTTTGATAAACATCTTTCACATTGACACTATTCTTCTTGTCTATAAGTAATCTCATATTTTTTTTCCATTTGCCACTAGGATTTCAATAAGAAAATAATTCCTAAAATAACTCTTTCACACTTGCAACTTACAGCATTTCCAAACATGTTTCGTAAAAGTATGCATCTATTTAATTTCAAATATATATTCTTAAAAAGTACTTTACACAAAAATGGTAGCAGACACTTTCACTCTCTATCCATTAATCCCTACCATTCACCTCATGTCACCACCAGAAGATTATTAGTTTCAATATTTATATAGCACTGCTTCTCATATCTACAGATGTCAATATTTGTAAAACAACATAGGGACCATAACCTTCAGATTTCATCAAACTTTAAAAATTTGCAATACAAATTTTACATTATACAGTTTGTGATTACACTTAATCTTTTCTCTTATTAGAATCCTGTTTACTTTTATTTTTATTCTTTGTATTTGAAACTTTACAATACTGAATCAACGTTAAACGGTTTCATTGTTTACAGTATATTTTCAGGACAGACATTATACTTATTTTTTCTGTTTTCTTCATTCCCTTAGGAACAAATATTTTTAAACTAAGCAAATTTTAATTTTCTTTCATTCAAAAGACCACAGAGAGAATTAGGTGAAAGTGAAGGGGGATGTGGGAAAGGGGGGAAAGAGAGAAAGACTGAGAAAGGTAGATAGTTTTAAATAGAAAGCTGATATACACACTTTAACCTCTTATATTTTTTATGCCTCTGAACAATACCAGATAGCCCTGCTAGTGTAACACAGCAAGTTGTCTTGCTGGATTTTTTGAAGTCTGATACAAATAGCAATATGTCTGACATTAATATTTGATTCAAACTAGCTCATTTCTTTTTTTTTTTTCCATTCTACTATGTTTTATGTTAATTTCTTTTCTGAAAATACTTATTCCAGAAAACATTTTTAGAATGGAGACTTTTTCACTTATTTACTTAAAAAAAGTATATAAATACTAAAAGAAAGTAATCATGGCATGAATTATTTCCCTAGATTTCTACAAAAATAAGTATCTAAAAATGTGATATATTTTTAAACATGTTTTTTTTCCTATACTCCCCAACTATTCTTATTAATGAAAATGAATCCATCGGGTTATTTCTGCAAACAATAAATATCTAAAATACCAGAAGAGATGCTGTTGATGATTTTGATCTTGCCTATGAAACAATAGAAAATCTACTTAAGTTAATGACTTGGAAGAGTGAATGTTCTTATTTACTTGCCTCCCCATGAGAGCATAGCTACTGACAAGGTTGGTTTTTAATGTGGAGAAATTCTAGCTCCCAAGAAAGAGGCACTTTGGATAGGAACAAAAATAAAAATGATCTCTGTAAGGAAGGATTTCTTCTCCACTGACTGAGGACAGTAAAGGTGAAGTGTAGTATCAGAACGTATACTATACATTGTTCCTAGCCAAAAAATCTCATTGGTTGTCACGTTGGAAAGCTCACAGAAATAATCTTCCTGTTCCATTTATGGAAATGGTTTTTTGTGCTACTTATAAGCATTGTATAGACAAGAAGTGTAGTGGAATTATTTATAGGTTGAGATAAGTTTATGTGCAGGAAGTATGAAACCATTAAGATGGATGAGAATGGTGATGGAGTTATTGAGCTTATTTAATTAAAAAAAGATATTTATTACATTTTCACCTCAAGCAAGGGAGTTCCAAAGTCTTGGGGATCTCTGTAAGGGTGGGATTTTTCTGCTTGTCGGGGGTATTTATATTGAGGGGGTAAAAGGTCTTGTAGTTCATCGGAGCATCCACCATTAAAATACTTGTAAAACAGGCAGATGGATGCAACATTTCATCAGTGGGACAGAGCCTGAAGCTTAGATGACAGTTCATTCAGGACCTATCAGATTGGGGACTTTTTTTTTTTTTTTTTCTATAACTCTGTCCAGGAGTGAGACTAGTAGCAGATGCACCAGCCCAAATATGACAACAATATTCCATGCATGGGTAATTGGTAGCCTTGTAGAGGATATTTTCAGGCATAAGTAACTTTCTAGTACGGTAGAGAGAGCCCACCTTCCTCACAGCAGCTTTGGCAATGCACTCAATGTATCTGTTCATGTTTTCTGTGAATGTTAAGCTGAAGAGTTTGAACGAAGTACTTTCAGGCAATGTAGCCATAGCTATTGGTAGTTAAGATTTCTTGTAATTATTAAAGGAAACAAGCTTAGTCTTAGCAGCATTGAATGTGACCATCCATTTTTGTCCCAATTCTACTACAGACTGGAGGTCTTCCTGTAGTGTTTCTGCCATTGCCTTGGATATGTGTTCGTTTGTTTTTCCCCTCATGCTGGTTATAGAGCGTGGTGTTGTCAGCAAATATACTCCTCTGAGACAATTTTCTCATGGAGGTCATTTATGAATATCAGGAATAATAAAGGTTCAAGGAAGTATGAGATGAGAATATTAAATTTATTAGGTGATCGTACAGAATAGTTACAAAACGCCCTGCCCTCATGTTAAGAATGGCTTTCTAAATAATGCTATTTCAGTGCATGAGTCAAATAGTGCATAAGTACTCAAAATCACATAAATTTATCCAGTATTATTTTTAGCAAAGAAAATTTAATTTTATGAGTAAACCAGAAGGGACTGTTTCTCCTATTGCCATTTTGAAAAAAAAAATAAAAAATAAACAAGGATGGATAAGTTTACAATAATTTAAACTTGCAAGATCAGCATTGTAATGTTATTTAACATTAATTGCTTTGAATCATTTTCGTTTGCTTATTTATGTATTTTTTTTCTGCAGGTAAATCAGCCTACTCAGTCCAAAGTGATGAATTGCATATGCGTATTGAAATCATGACTAATGGTCCAATTGAAGCAGCATTTACGGTCTACTCGGATTTCCTCACTTACAAATCAGGTAAGACATTAAGCAACAAACTTTATTTTCATCTATTACTAATGGAGAATTGGTATCTCTTTGAATTCGAACTTAGATGGATCAGTTAGGTTTCGAGAACCCTAAAAATAGGGATGCCCTTTGGTTCAACATCGGGTGACTTTCAATGGATATGGCATCTGGAAACACAAAAGAAAAGTTGTTTATTTTTTATTTTTTGTCACATGATTGATTTTTTTTTTTTTTTTTTTTTTTTTTTTTTTTTTTTTTTTTTTACACTATGGGGAAAAATTTATTTTAAGGTGTGTGTGTGGGGGGGGGGGTCATAAAAAATCGATGCAAAAAGTATATAAATATTTATCTTTTCTGTATTTATTTCCTATATCTTGACGTGTAGGAATACAAAGTCTTTTGAAAAAAAACGTTTCCCTCAAAAGCACATAATTTTCAACCGATCCTTCAATCTTCCTCAGTGTGAATATATATATATATATATATATATATATATTATACTGCGCCAATTGCTTTATTGCAGATTAGTAAAATATTAATATTTCACTAAATATATGTCACAACAAAATGACTGCTTTAAGGTTAGTTATTTCCCAAAATTTATTACTTATATGGATCAGTTAGGTTTCAAGGATCCCATAAATAACCAAAACAAAAGGGATGCCTTTGGTTCAACACCAGATGACTTTCAGTTGCACATGGCATTTGGAAACAAAAAAAAAAAAGTTATGTTTTCTTTTTTCGTCACATGGTTGATTTTTTTTTTTTTTTTTTTTTTTTTTTTTACTATGGGAAAAATTTATTTTAAGGTGGGGGAGGGTTTAGATATATTCAATTTTTTTTTTTTTTTTTTTTTTTTTTTTTTAATGTAGGGTGCAAGATTTTGTTTTTACTTTACAAAACTTTAATAAACAAACACAAATCATCTCTATGGTTCTAAATTCTCGTTTTTTAAGTTCATTCTTTAGAATTATTCAATTTATATTCAAATTTTTATGATGTTCATATATTTTTGAGATGAGGCTTCATAATTATTTTTGTATTTGGATTGTTTGAACTATTGTTCTCATCTTGGTTGTTTTTTTTTGTTTTTCCCCCGACAACTTTTCAGTTGATGTAACCTCCGACCTTCAGGTGCATTCACACTGGATGTTATTGGTGAATGGTTAAAAATAGCGTCAAGTTTATTTATTTTAATAAATCCGAGTCCATTCTGTTTATTTTTTTATATGATGTTTGAAGACGGTCAGAGGTTACATCGACTGAAAAGTTGTGGACAAAAAAAACAAAAACAAAATGAGAACAATAGTCCAAATAATACAAGAAATAATTATCAACCCTCATCTCAAAAATATACAAATCATTTTTCTTTTAAAGAGGAGTAATTATTTCACATCTGATTTTATTTTTTGGTAGGCATTTTGTTATTTAATTTGATCATGTGACAGGTAACACAAGATGAAATTAAAATTTAATATTTAATAGTTACTAGCAGGGAGATCCGATGTTGCCTGAGATTGAAGATCAACGGATGTTTCACACTTCCAATACTTTTAACAAAATCGACAAAATCACCCAGTTTTCAATTAAATCGATTGCATGCTCTAGTTGAGGACACACCATAGTGCACTGGGAGGAAGTGGCACATGTTTCCTTGCAGTAACAGTCCATAATACATTGTAGTCTACGTTGCACTGAAGGGAACCTATGGTTGATTTTATAATGGCTGGAATTGGTTTAAAATTCAAGAGTCAGGTATCATGGTTCCATTGTGCTCTGAGTAGAAATATTTATTTCGAACGTGCTGTCTTATCAATTTGATTTATTGATTTTTATACAACAGGCCTTTCTGCTTGTGGAGTGATAAAGTGCCTCAAATGCACTTTTGATGTTAGGCTGTATAAAGGTGTTAATTTTGATCAAAATTGGACAGTTCCTTCCTTAATCAGATATTTTTTCTCTAACTCTAATTGAAGCCATTATATAAAAACAATTTTATAAAATCCACAGTATGTTCTCTGCAGTGCAATGTAGACTACGATATATTGCGAACTAGGTTACTCCGAGGAGGCATGCAAAGTTTCCTGCTAGTGCACAGTGGGGGGGTGGTGCTTGACTAGAGCAAGCAATCAATTGATTTGATTGAAAAATAATCGTCTTCACTGATTTTGATGACAATAAGAGTATTGGAAGTGTGGAATTTTCGTTGATCCTTATTCAATCCCAGGCAATGCTGGATCTCCAAGACAACAAAAATCAGATTGATTACAACAAATGGTGTATTTCCATTGTTCATTACAATCATTTTGCAACTATTCAGACAATTTCAAACCTTATATCATTTGAAAATATTCACAAGAACGGCCTCTCTTCAGACGTGGAGAAAAACACTTTTTAATGAACAATATGGAATCCATTTTCTTAAGGAAAACCATGTGATATATATATATATATATATATATATATATATATATGTGTGTGTCCTGTATGGATGGTTCATTCAAATATGTGTAAAATCTTATGTTTTTTGAGATTAGGATTGATAATTTGGATTATTCGAACCATTCGCAAAGACCTGTGGCCTAATGGATAAAGTATTAGATAAAACTCAGTTGTAATTAGCGCTCTTCTGGAGATAGAAGATTGAATTCTCACTGCAGGTAATACTTAGAATACAATTACTAAGGACTACTACCAGATCGTGGCTGACAAAATAAGGGTATGCTTCCCCTGTGGATTAAAGGGTTCTGTTTGAAATTCCATACAAATTCTCAAGTTTAACAGAAAGATTTCAGAGTTTGGAGGTTACATTGACCGAAACTTTGTGTGAATAACTCTAAATGAGAACAGTAGTCTAAATAATAAATCCACTCATTTATAATTCTATAAAAGCTCTACCTTATTTAACTGATAAGCTATTGAGTGAACAATTATTGGCAGAGTTCATGTAGAGAACTGTAAAGTGAGTTTCTTTCCTCTGATCCAGAATTAATTTGTCCAGTAGCTTTCTAACTTGTTCAAAACATTTTTACTTGAGATTTGTAAATGCTTTTATTTTATAGGTGTCTACCAACACCAGAGAGGCGAAATGTTGGGTGGCCATGCTATTAGGATTTTAGGTTGGGGTGTAGAAAATGGAACCCCTTACTGGCTCGTTGCTAATTCTTGGAATGCTGATTGGGGAGACAAAGGTAAGTAAATAGCTGATATGATGTCTAACTTTTGTATTGTTTACAATGCATTCTAAGTTACACTCGTTGTCAGGTAAAGTGGGAGTATAGTTAACAATAGAAAAATAAAATAAAACAAACAAAATATGCAACAAATAAATTTTACCAAACACATTAAAATGTGTGGTGCTTATTCAGAATAATAAAAAAAAAAACCCCGAAAAATTAAATTTCAACTAAAAACAACGTAATTTACTGTCGTGTAGAACTGGTAACATTAAATTATTATATAAAACAGTGCTTGTGTAGATTAGTGATCGTTAAACCAACACATTTCAGGTGAAAACATTATTACGTACTTATGTGCCATGTCGAAATCAGTATAAATTCCAAAAATTGTGAATGACCTAATACATGTGTTAGATGTATTTTTAGCAAAAAATCATCCACAATTGTTCCGACATTTTTGTGTTTAAAAATTACTAACCCTTAATTTAAGTAAAGGGAGATAAGTCAGTTGAGCATACTGAATTGATCACATAACTCTTCCACATTAAAGCATACAATAAAACTCAAATTCTATTTTTACTTGTAATTATTTTTTTACTGGATCAGTTTTTGGTAATTTTTTGTAATTTTTTAAATTAATACTAATTTCTACATGACACGTAAGTATGCGATGTTTTCACCTGCGAACAGAAATCTTGCTGCACAACTCCCTTTAGTCCCCTGCTAAACACTATTCCAAATAATATCCCCTTACGTTCAAGTGACAATATGCCTTGTTTAAGGTTAAGATTTAAAAAAAAAAATGCTTTAGTTTAAAAGCTCTACAATTAATGTAGCAAAATATTAATTTTTTTATTTTTTTAAAAAATTTTTTAACTCCTTTTCCTGGCTGTAACATTTTTGTCCATTATTCTTTTTCAGGATACTTTAAGATCTTGCGAGGATCCAATGAATGTGGAATTGAAGACAGTCCTGTAGGCGGTATACCCAACGTATAAAATAAATTTTCCTCTTCACAAATACATTCCTTTCTTCGCAAATGGTTTTGCAAAATGCGAGAAGGTTTCAATTATTTTACATTCTTTTAAAACAAAAAAAAAATGGAAGGAAAACAGACAAAAAGGAAAAACACAGCTGACACAACAGAAACATTTGGATGCTGTAACTTATCAAAGTTGATACAGACAAGTCAGCAGTGTTGATGACTACAACATCCCATTTTCTTGATACCTTTTCTCTTTTTAAAAAAATCTTTTACAAATTGTTGAACTTTCAAATGGATGAGATAATTTATATTTTTTTATATATACATCGATATTTACAGAATACCTTTCAATTTAATAAAGTTTTTAAAAAATCTTTTTGTTTTTATTATATTTCTTCCCCAATATCTTAGAGTTCAAAAAAACTATGTACCACTACTGTCACTACAAAAGATGTATTATGGTATCCGTTCACTTCCAGTTAGAGATTAATAGGGATTAATATTTAAAAAAAAAAAAAAAAAAAAAAGTATAAGTTTAATTATATTCAACTGTCAATTTGGCATAAAAGCACTAATTCTAAGTCGATGAGCTATAACTTTTACCGTTTTTTAACGAGTTAAAAAGTCTAGTAATTTTATAATTCTAACTTATTTGCTGACAACCAAGCCATTCTGGTTAAAATTAAGGATTTGTAAAAATTGCTAGTTTCGAAACACCAGAATAAAGTAATAAATTCTAAAATTCAATCTTCAGTGTTCTAAAATTGGTATGTTTTTTTTTTTCAGAAAAACATACACAAATCCATAATTCATCAGTGAAAAAACTACAATAAATGTTCTTGAATATGTCTCCTATTATTAGAGAAACGGCGATTGTATTTTTCAAAAAAATTTTTTTGTTTTTAACAAATTATATTCGACTTTTATTTTCAATTAATTTTGGTTATTGTCCAGTATTCCTCTTATATTAAAAAGAATAAAGAAAAAATCTGATGTACATATTCATGACAAAACCAAAATACCATGTTCCAAAAATCATGTAAATTGATCAAGTACTTTTATTTTTTAAAAAGGAAAATAAAATTTTAGGAGTAGCCTAAAAACAGCTGTCTTGTTTGCCATTTTGAAAACAATCTAGAAAGAGCAATAACTCACTAATTCAAACTTGAGATTTATCTTGTGATGTCTACGAATTCCCATTATTAATCGCTTAAAATGATTATGAAAATAATATTTGATCAATTTACATGAGTTTTGGAATATATTTTCGTTTTGGCATCATACAGATTTTTCCTTTTGTTTTTAATATTGACAAGGACCTTTTTTAACCATTAAATGTAATGAAATAAATCATTTTTAACACCTGATTAAATGTAACAAATTTGTTATTATAAAATGTTTTCAATTTTACGGTGCTTTTTCAATGTAGAAATATTAGATCTGTTACCCTTACACAAGTGCCAATGTGATTTCTACAGACAAAATAAAATCTAGATAGCAGTTTTCATTCAACAGGAAGTGGGGGTTTGCTTGACAATGAGTAAAAAAAAAAAAAGTCTTCAATTTACTGAAGATGGTCAGTCGACCAAAATATTTAATTTATATTGTTGTTGAAAAAAATTTTTTAGCATCAAATGTGTTTTCAATTCTATGGTGCTTTTCAATACAAAAAGATTAAATTTATTTTCTGAAATTGGCTTTTTGGAATTATAGTTGAACAAGATTTTTTTTGGTGTGGGTGTGAATAACCTAGCACAGAGAGCCCACCTTCTTTGCAACAGCCTTAGCAATGTCTTCAATGTATTTGTTCCAATTCATGTTCTCTGTGAATGTTTGAACAAAGTTTTATATCTATAATATAATAGACATTTAAGCTTGTTGCTGACTATTAAAAAAAAAAAAAAAAAAGAAAAAAGGAAAAGATTGAATAAGTTAAACCGCATGTCAGAATCGTCTGTTGTTGAATTAACTGTTAAAAATCATTCCATGTAGTACGAGAAATACAGGGATGACATTTTTAGCAGAATTGAATCTTCAAATTCAGAAAATGTGGATTGCCGTTCTTAAATTTGCATTTTTTTTTTTCTTGTAAATAAGAAGCCTTATTTGCCAAATCGCTGAAGCTTATGTGACTTATTTCTCTCTCTCTCTCTTACTTTTCCTGTTTTTTATTTCTTTCTCTCTGTCTTCTCTTCTCTTGGTTGGTCTCATGCCATACTTCAAACGATTCACCATATATGGTTAGAGGAAGGTAAGACTTTTGTATCATCCAAACATTACCCCCTGTCCTTGTCCCCCACATATGCACTTGAGATATTTCTAGCAAGACCCCAAGTGAATATATGGAGGTGGGGTGGGGAAATACGACCAGGTTTGTTTTTCTTGTTTATTTATTTTTTTTTATTTTTAATGTTTTAAACTTTTTTTTTTACAAGCACAATTTTTAACACCACAAAATAAACTTTGAACATTCTTTTTACATATACTTTTATTATGAAAAAAAAAAAGAAGCAAAATTAGTATTGTAGATTAACACCATTAGTTTCTGCTTTTTTTTTTTTTTTTTTTTTTTTTTTTTTTTTTTTTTTTTTTTTTTTTTTTTTTTTAATATAGGAACACCCTAAAGAACTTGACAGAAAGAAGTAATAAAAACAATTGTAGTTAAAAATAGGAATGACTTTTGCATATAGATTTAACATAAAATTGTTTTAGAACAGTTAACTATTTAAAAATTTTTTTTAATTACATTTTCACCCCAACCAAGGCACATTGCCACTTTGTTGTAGGGGGCTACTATCGGGGACATAAGCATCAGGGGTACTGTGTAGGAAGTTGGGCAGCAAGATGTCGGTTCACGTTGCACTTGAACTTCTGCATGTCAGTGCAGTCGGAAGCAGGGACCCAGAAGGGAATTCCAAAGTCTTGCTGTTCTGGGGAAGAAACTACTGGAGTAGAAGGCTCTCTTGCATCTAGGGATCTCTACTCTGAAGGGGTGGGATTTAGCTGTTTGTCGGGTATTTACGTCGTGGGGGCACAAGTGTTTGCAGTTCGTCAGAGCATTCACCATTGAAGTACTTGTAGAACAGGCAGAGGGATGCAACATTTCATCGATGGGACAGAGGCTGAAGTTTAGCTGACAGTTCAGGACCTATCAGATTGGCGACTCTCTTTTGAACCTTGTCTAGGAGCGAGAGACTAGTGGCAGATGCACCAGCCCAAATGACAACAATACTCCATACATGGGCGAATGGTGGCCTTATAGAGGTATAGGATACTTTCAGGCGTTAGTAGCTTTCTAGCACGGTAGAGAGAACCCAATTTCTTCGTAGCGGCCCTGGCAATGTTCTTAATGTTAATTGTTCCAACTCCTGTTTCCTGTGAACATTAGGCCAACGAGTTTAAAAGATGTACTTTCAGATAGTCATTGGCCATTGCTATTGGCGGTAGGGAAGGGTTCTTGTAATTATTGAAGGAAACAAGTTTAGTCTTGGCAGCATTGAACGTGACCATTCATTTTTATCCCCATTCCACTATGGATCGGAGGTCATCCTCTAGTGTTTCTGCCATTTCTTTAGATATGTGTTCATTTGTTTTCGTTTTGTATCTGTTATAGAGCGTGGTGTTGTCAGCATACATACCCATCTCACAGACAATTTTGTCAGGGAGGTCATTTATGAATATTAAGAATAGCAGAGGTCCAAGGATAGAACCCTGAGGCACTCCCGCATTTATATCATTGTTTAGATGTATGACCGTCAAGGACAACCTGGATTTTTCTCTTATCCAAAAAGAATCTAATTATAAGTTTTAGGTGATTACATGAGTTTTGTTTAGGGGGAGAGGCGTTGCTACTCAGTGTTAGTTGTAGATTTAAGTAAGTTTATTTTTTGTCTTTTAGACTTGGGTTAGTAGTAGGCTTAAGGAATAATTTGGTTTTAAAGGGCTTGCCATTCGAACCTAGTGTTACATGGAAAAGGGTTGTCCACTTTCCATGTAAATAAGAATATTAGATAAGTGAAAATGAGATTAAGATAAACCTAGAACCGAACCCTGTAGGGAAAGTTAAGAAATGGAATGTTAGAAATTTAGTCTATTGTTAAATTCTATTAGAATAGTTAAATATTGTTTATATCGGAAAAAGAGTTGATTGTCCATTCAATTGGAATATTAGATATGTCAGCTAAAAGAATGAACAATGCAAATTTAATTATATTGTTTAAAAATAGGTTAGATTAGAATTGAGGATTCTTTTGTTTGTCAGGAGTGTGTTGGACAAACATACGAAAAGCCATGTGAAATTAGTCATGTTTGAAAACACTTCTGACATCATAGACAAAGGAAGATTCTCAATATAGGATCTAAGTTAGTTAGGCAAAGTTGAGCAGTCAGTTGATGAGTTCGAGGGGAGAGGAGTAAACCAATGTAGCCGTACCAGTTGAATTCCTGACGTCATCGACCGGCCGATCAGATGAATAAAGAAGTCATCATTATGTTGTAACTGTTGTCTTGTGTCACATCCTTCATCACGGACGAAAGGTAATTGTGTTTATCATCAATTATAAGGAACATTGTAAACCCTTCCAAGTTATGTGACCCATCTCCTCCATCACAAGTAATGTCTATAAATGCCTCCCCTCCTCTGTGTTAAGAACTGTGCATCATATCACCCTCTCCTCAGTCTATGTTAAGAAGAACAATTCCTGCCTGATATATAAATGTCTTCCCCTCAGCAATTGTCAGTCGTCATCATGATGCAAAATATATATAAACGTCATTATCATTCTAATATCTGTTATAAGAACGGTTATATATGAACAACCCAAGAAGTATATAAGAACTGGTATAAATGTCTTCCCAATCATCGCTATCGTTATGTCTGTATTACATGTACCCATTATAAGTTCCCAATATGAACCTGTCATCTCTTTAAATATATACCCCTGCTATTCAACACTAGGGTTAGTGGTAGGATAAGTAATTTTTTTTTTTTTTTTTTAACTTTTCAGCATGCTTCCCCTTCTCAATAAAATGCACAGAATTTATTTCTGATAGAAATGTTTTTTTTAATTAATTTATTTATTTTTTTGTTGTTTATTTATTTTGATAGCTGCGTTAAAAATCTAGAATAACTCGGAAATGGGGATCACTTTAAGTTAAATTTCATACTGCAGAAGTGGGGAAGGCATGTTAGAAAATATGAGAATGGGTGAGCGATTAAAACAAATTTTTTTGTCACTAACCACTCACATCCCATACAATAATATACAACTATATAAGTAATAGATAACCCACATTCATGGAGATAACTATTTTTAGTTTTCATATTTTTGCTTTATTTCCAGCCCCGTGGATTAAATTAGCACATGCAGACAGTATGTTTATAACTCCCAATGATCATTTTGAAAGTTTCAATTAAATTTTGAATCAAGCTCAAAACAGCATTAATGTAGAAAATGTTAAATAAAATGGTTAAATTTAGGAACAACGGTAAAAGATTAATGTTCAATTCAGTTTTTATTTTTTATTTTTTATTTTTTCATTACTTGGGAAGTTACCACTTATCAAAACCCAGAGGCCACTCTTGGATGAGGGTCAAGTGTTAGGTAGATGTTGAAACAATTCATGGAACTTTGGTAGGGCTAGATGATCTAAGAAGACAGCTGAATAGGAATTTATTCGCATGAGATTTGAAAATAACCATGTTATAGTTAGCCAGAAAGCAGACACATGGTATTATGTTCCACAGAAGTATAGTTCTAGGAAAGAAACCCTGCTCATGGAATTTTAGTTTAGTTTTAGATGCAGATACAAAATGAAGTTGTTGTAGCTAGGCAAGTATTTGTTGCTAACGTCTTACAGAGAGGAATTATAGACAGGTGCTCGACTGAGCTCCAATCATAAAGATAGAGAAAAGGCAGACTTGCAGCGTCTCTTCTGTGAGAAAAAGGCAACATTTGAACAGCTTTTCTAGTACAAGAGCTAGTTCCGGTTGCAGCTTTGTGAACACAATGATTGGAATATTGTCAGGGCCAGTTGCTTTGCTAGAATCAAAACCTCAAAAATAACTTGAGAACAACATAGTCTGAAAGAAACAATCATTAAATCAATTGTTTTTATTTTTTTTACATTCACCCTCTATCGCCACTTGGATGTAAGGGGATACTATTTGGGACAATACTAGGAAAGATGGACAAGACGTTGGTTTACATTACATTTAACTTATGCATATTAGTACAGTCAGGGAAGCAGGAAGGGAATTCTAAAGTCTACCTGTTTGAGGGAAGAAACTATTAGAGGAGAACGCTTTTGGGCGTTTTCGTACCTCAACAATGAAGGGGTGTGATTTTGTTGCTAAGCAGGTTTTTCAGGGATATGTATGTTGAGGGGGCACAAGTGCAACAAGTTCATCAAAGCACATTCCATTATAATACTTGTAAAACAAGCACAGAGATGCAACATTGTGGCGATAGGACAGGGGTTGGAGCTTAGTTGACAAAGTAGGATCTATTAGATTGAAAACTCTTTTTGACCCTATCCAAGAGGGAGAGACTAGTGGTAGATGTACCAGCCCAGATATGGCAATAATACTAGGAATATCTAGTTTAAGCAAACAATCTTAGCAATAACTACCACAATCTCTGGAAGACCAAGCAGCTCTAAGAGAGAATACAATCCTTAAAGTTAAATATAACTTATAAAGAAATTGACTGGTAGTTTTAAGAGGTGGTCTCTTGATCTGAGAAATAACTAAATGGGGGGGGGGGGGATGCGGTTTGGAAATCCTACAAGATATAATCCTTGAATGTTTTTAGTTTCATTACACAGGGCTTTGTCAAAATACCTTGGTTTGAGGATAATTCCCCTAGGAAATAAATCCTTATTTTGTTCTTTAGTCGTCACATTCAATGAGTGATATTTCTGACAAAGGGTGAAGAATTGTTTCTTTCTGGTTTGGAACCTATCAATATAATATTTATCACTGACTAGTTTTTGATTTTGAAATGGTATTTTTTAGCCTCTTACATGGAGTGACTTGATGCCTTGTCTGGAGCGATTTCCATTAAAAAATCCTAAAAACAAAAAACCACAATCTGGCAGAACTTTGGCCCAAATAAAGCAGTCCCTTCAGCATATCTACACACTTGGTTATAAGAAAAAAGTAATGGTGTACCTTCTTCTAGTGATGCTAACGTTAGTAAAAACACTAAACTTGATTAGTGTTGGCATGATTAATTTAGAATCGAAAAAAAATTGATGTATTGGAATCAAAACTTTTAGCCTACATTCTGATTCCAAAAACGATTCTTTTAATTCTTTTTTGTTTTTTAAATTTTATTTTGTTTAAAACTTAATTTTCTATTGCGAGTACCAATGATAAATATTTGTTTCTGATCAGTTAATAAACGAAAAATCTATATATATCATGACAACTTTAGGTAAAAATTGAACTATATGAAATGACACGGTAAAAATGTATGAGTTGATAGGTAGGAAAAATGGCACAAGTAAACAAATATAGATGAAAATCTCACAAGATTGAACCACTATTTTCAATCAATTACCCAATAAAGTTTAGAGAGAAAAAAAAAAAGGTAAGATCCATTCGTCTAATGTATGCCTCCCATCCTTTCGTTCGGTATACTTTTACTTTTGTAAATATATATGCCCAATTGAACGTTTTTTCTTTTTATGATAATCCAAAAATTAAAAAAAGCAAAAAAAAAAACAAAACAAAAAAACACAACCTAAACTATTTCAAGAACTAAATATTTAGAAATTTAAAAAGAATCAGAATTAGTAATTGTATCAGATTCAAGAACTTAGAACAGAATCAATTTGAATCGGGGGAGGGGGGCGGTATTAGAATCGTCGGTATTCCGGCATAAAGCTCGAGACAATAGTCTCTAACCCCCTTTCACAACAAAAGGAACTAATTTCCCTATACACCGCTTTTGGTTACTATGGGAACAGCTAATTTTTGTGATGATTCGATTTTTAATAATAAACACATTTTATTTTATTTTAAATATTAATATTTATTTTTAATAATAAACTACACTGATTAATATCCCAAAAACTACTTTTTTGTGACAAATTTAAATGCGCTTGCTTGCATGTATAGAAATGGCCACCACCGATAACAAAGAATTACATTGCTTAATATGAATACTGAGAATACTCCAAAAAACACAGGTCAGCTGCTGCAGGTATAACATCATCAACAATTTTCTCCATAAGTGCAGCAGAACGCGTACGATTTTTCGATTAATTAGCGGCAAGGATACTAATAATTTGTGCGGGTTTTCAGATCGAATAATAATTAAAAAAAAAAAAAAAAAATCAACAATAATAATAAAAAAAAATCAACAATAATAAAAAAAATCAACAATAATAAAAAACAAAATAGATTTTATTGGTTTATTCCTCGAATCACAAAAATTAATAAATAAAAAATCCTGTATATTGTAGGCTACAATAAATGTTTGAAGCCAAATCTTTCAGCAAAAAAGGCCAAATTCAAAGACAAAACCACATTTTTTAGATAAAAAAGGCCAAAAAAGTCAAATTTTAACTTTTTCTTTAATAATTACTATTAAACAATTATTGTTTTACTTTTAAAATGTCCTGTATATTGTTTATTATTAAAAATCGAATCATCACAAAAATTAGCTGTTCCCATAGTAACCAAAAGCGGTGTATAGGGAAATTAGTTCCTTTTGTTGTGAAAGGGGGTTAGAGACTATTGTCTCGAGCTTTATGCCGGAATACCGAATCGTCTGATCACTAAACTGGAGACTTCATCAAATCAGCCTAATTCTGGTTGTGGAATCCAGTAAAAACAAGCAAAAAAAATTAAATTAAAAAAAAACCCAAAAAACATACACGCAAGAAATAGAAACTATTACATGGTCATTGAGGAGATGAAAACTAATCGCTGTTTTTTTTTTTTTATGTAGCCTTTGAGATGAGACTTCATAATTTGTGCATTCATTTTTAAAAAAATTTTTATGGGGCCTTTGGTGTAGTGGATAGAGGCGTTGAGTCTCTACGGTTCAAGGTGAGCTTTATCTGAAGATAGTGGTTTCAATCCTACCCAAAGCAGGTCAGAGGATTAGATGGGTGAAAACCTGTTGAGACAACAATTATGGAAGGCAGTAATTATTGGCAATAAGTTACAAGACTCAGAATTCTTATCCCATTGCAATTAACCATCTGAAGGAGGCCAGAAATGATTTGGCTAAAACGTAGTGAAACACAACTATGAAGATAAGGATAACAGTCTGCAAAAAACTGAATATACTCACTGGTGCTTTGTTTACTCAATGTTTGAGAAGAAAACAATATTTGAGACCAAAACAAGACCATTGTGGCGGCAAACTTTACCCTTTGGTAACTCAAACAAAAATGCTTAAACTCGTTTCTGCGCAACCAAATTCATGCATGCATCCATTGGAACTAAGAAAAAACAAATATTTTGGACTAATCAAAGGATTTTCTGAATTTATTCAAAATAACCCTTTCAAAGCCACTTTGACCAGAATTTTTTTTCAATAAACAGTTAAGCTGAAATTTATGACAGATCTATGTCTCGCCTCAGCCCAATCCCTCTGTTGGGCCTTGGGGTTGTTGTTATCTTAACTCATGTTTACACAGTCATAAGTATACACATGCAGACATTAACAAACACAGACCCACAGCTCATTAATTCTTTCACATTATTGTATGCTCATCAAAGACCAATGTATAAACTTATTCATTGAGATATTCCTAAATTTTCTCACTACGTTTTTTTTCTACTATAAAAAAAATGAACATTGACTCTTATTAATAACTTTTAATGAAATATAATTTGTATAATTGAGTGGGAAATTTTGGATTACGATTTTCAGAACTGTGGATAATTCACAAGCTTAAAATTATTGACTTTGACTTTTTTGATATCTCAGTAAAAGAATAATTCTTGTTTTGCAAGGACTTTAAAAATATTAACAAACATTCTGTTTTCCTATTGTTGTAAACTTCCATTTAAAAAATATATAAAACAAATTTCTTTTGTGAATTTATGCTTTTGAATTCATTATTTTACTTGTGTTTATCATATAACACTTCTCTTACTCTTTCTCAGATTTAAGTACAAACCTAAAAACAGTTTTCACTAAAAATGTTTCTCTGAAACTGGCTCCCCTCCAAAATCTTCTGTCCAAATTGGAACCTTGAAAAAGGGACTTCCAAACCTTTCACGGGAAAGGTTCTTTTTTTTATTTTTATTTTTTTTTTAATTACATTTTCACCCCAAGCAAGGCACATTGCACCCTGTGGTGTAGGGGGCTACTATCAGGGGAAGCAACTACTGGGACACTATGTTGGGATTTGGGCAGCAAGTTACACTTGAACTTCTGAATGTCAGTACAGTTGGGGAAGCAGGGACCTGGAATGGAATTCCAGAGTCAAGCGGTTCTGGGGAAGAAACTACTGAAGTAGAAAGATCTTCTACATCTAGGGATCTCTACTGTGTGGCGGTGAGATTTAGCTGCCTGTCGGGTTTGTCGAGGGTGTCTACGTCGTGGGGGCACAAATGTCTGCAGTTCGTCAGAGCATTCACCATTAAAATACTTGAAGAACAGGCAGAGGGATGCAACGTTTCGTCGATGGGACAGAGGCTGAAGTTTAGATGCCAGTTCAGGGCCTATCAGATTGGCGACTCTCTTTTGAATCTTGTCTAGGAGCGAGAGACAAGTAGCAGACGAACCAGCCCAAATATGACAGCAATACTCCATACATGGGCGAATGGTGGCCTTATAGAGGTACAGGATACTTTCAGGTGTCAGTAGTTTTCTAGCACGGTAGAGAGAGCCATCCTTCTTCGCAGCGGCCCTGGCAATGTTTTCAATATAATTGTTCCAGCTCATGTTTCCTGTGAACGTTAGGCCAAGCAGTTTGAAAGATGTACTCTCAGACAGGGAGTCACTGGCCATTGCTATTGGTGGCAGAGAAGGTTTCTTATAATTATTGAAGGAAACCAGGTTAGTCTTGGCAGCATTGAATGTGACCATCCATTTTTGTCCCCATTCCACTACAGATTGGAGGTCATCCTCTAGTGTTTTTGCCATTTCTTTAGATATGTGTTCATTTGTTTTCTTGTCATGCCTTTCTAGAGTGTGTTGTCATCAGCATATATACCCATCTCAGAGGCAGTTTTATCAGGGAGGTCATTAATAAATATTAGGAACAACAGAGGTCCAAGGATAGACCCCTGAGGCACTCCTGCATTTATATCACACTGTTTAAATGTACGACCGTCGAGGACAACCTGGATTTTTCTCTTATCTAAGAAGGATTTAATTATGTTAAGTATTCTACCAGTGATACCGTATGATTTAATTTTCCTGAGGAGACCCTCATGCCATACCCTGTCAAAACCCTTAGATATATCTAGAGCTACCGCTCTGCCCTTCCCCGCTTTGTCCAGTGAATGGTATATACGTTCAGAGATTACAGTGAGGATGTCTGCTGTGGAACGGGCTTGTCTAAATCCATATTGTTTGTCAGTTAGAAGTTTAGCATCTGTAAGGTGACGGACTAGACCATGGTTAATTATGGTCTCAAATATTTTGGCGAAAAATGGGAGGAGGCTAATGGGGCGATAATTTGGTGGGTCAGTTCTTTCGCCAGAATTCTTGAATACTGGTACCACAGAAGCAGTTTTCCAACAGCCCAGAAAGCATGATTTATTAAGGCATTTATTGTAGAGTTTGGAGAGAATTGGAGCTACTTCGGCTGAGCACTTTTTTAATAGCACAGCTGGGATGAGATCAGGTCCACATGCTTTTGAAGTGTCAAGATTTTTTATGATAGCATGTACCTAAGCAGGGGTGATTTTTAGATCGTCTAGCGTGGCGTCTGTCCGCAAAGGAAAGTCAGGCAGGGGGTGGCTGGAAGGGTTCAGTGTGGAGTTTGAGGCAAACCAACTGGCAAGCATATTAGCCTTGTCGGTTGCTGAGCAAAGAACCTCGTGATTGTTGGTAAGTGGAGGAATTGTTGATTGCCCATTATTTACTACACTGTTGTAGATTTTCCAGAAGTCACGAGATCCTAATTTTTGTGCTTCGATGCATTTTTTAGTGGTTTCCATTAATTTTCTCTTAGCTGTCGCTATTTCTTTCTTAACGTTACTTCTAGCTTCTATATACTTATGTTTGTTTGAACTGGACTTATGTCGGTTAAATCTGCAGTATGTATGCTGCCTTTGAGCAATGTCAGTTGCGCAAGTAGAAGTAAACCATTGGGGAGAGTGGGGCTTGCTATAAAATTTCCGCATGGGAACATGTGTTTCAATTGCTGTTTTGAACCATTCAGTGGTCTCATTTGTGCACTGTTCAGCAAGAAGAGAAAAAATATTTCCCCATGGGGCATCTCTGATAAGATCTCTGATGGCTTCCCAGTCAGACTTTTTATAATATCTCGTTGTTTTGAGCACTGGCTCTTCAGTTTTGGGTATAGAGTTTAGGGCGATTTCAACGATTATCACTGCATGATCAGCGTTCCCGAGTGGGCTGTCGGCATTCGTTATACAATCATCAGGAACTGTGGTCAGAAACAGATCTAGAAGTGATGCGTGTTGTTCTTGCTGGTCAGGGAAACGGGTGCGAAATGTAACCATTTGTGATAGAGAGTGAGATATAGCGAAGCTATGTGTTGTGCTGCCCGCTGCATCTGTGTGAGTAGAGAATCCAAGCCAGTTTTTGTAGTGAACATTAAAGTCACCAAATACATGTACTTGTGCGCTAGTGTCGAGGGAGAGTGTTGTGTCTATGCTGTCAGAGACTTTGTTTATTATGGTGTACTCCTGAGTCGAGGGAGAGCGGAAGAGAAAATAAAAGTAGGTAATGTTATGTTGTATGTTTAGTCTAAAGCACATAAAGGCTTGATCATCCGTTGCTAGGTTTGTTTCTCTAGTCAGAGGGAGGGTGTTACGAATGTAGACTCCAAGTCTGTGCATATGTCTGTCAGAGTCCTTACGGCAGAGTGGGAGATAGCTAGGCATGTTAAAGTAGTTAGAGGGGATTGAGGAGTATAGGTTAGTCTCACTTAGTGCTAAGATATCCGGGGTGTTTGTTAGGAGAAATGCTTCAACATCATCTAAATTAGTTCTAAGCCCACAGATGTTAGTGAATGCAAGCCTCAAGGGAGGAGGCAAGTTGGATTTGTTTGTCCCTAGGCCTGGTTTAAGCTTATTTTTTGATTATACTGTCATGTTTTTAAAGAGTTTCAGTTAGGTAAGAGGGAGCTGAACAAGAGGTTATGCAGGGTATCAGACATGCAACACAAGTAGACCATTAGCTGACCTTTCTTCAACTAGGACTGTGGCCTTAGGAAAGCCTATTGGGGATGAGTGCAGGGTTCCTTTCCATGCGCGACATGGCACTACAAACATCCCGATATTATACAACTGTTGATGGTACTTTAAGTGCTACCAAAGAGTTAGGGCCCCTGTACTACCAGTCGGAAACAGCAGCCAGGAACTGTCGATCCGGTACCCTCAATCCATCAGAAGAAGGTCACCCCAATCTAATTGCATAGGCATGTGTGGTACTCAAGCACTCCCAAGTGCCCAGTTTTGAGGGGGGGGATGTGTCGGGAGTGGGAGAACGGCATTCAATGCCCTAGACAAGAAACAAGATCTACCACTAAGTGTTTTGTCGATTCACTCGTGATAGTGTCTCTGCGCCTGACTAATAAGCAAAGAAGGAGTATGGAAGCCGGCGATAGACAGAGCCTATCTACTCCTTAAGCAATTTAGGTTTGCAGACCAGTGTATTTGTTTGAGTCACCAGCTCTAGGAAGGTTGCCGTCCAAGACTGGAGAGGCCTCCCTCCCCTTTGGTTTAGTTTCAGAGTTTTCCTCCTCCTAGACGGGTGATCTGGGAAGATCTACTGGGTCCATCAGCCCTGAGAAGGTTTTCTCCATGCCTGGGTCCTAATCCAGATATTTCTGCGACCCCGCATGGTTAGTTAATGTTACAGGGTTAGTTTGTAGAGGTTATATATCTAATGAATAGTTACACTCCTCAAAGTGATTTAGGGACATGCAGTGGAAGCAGTTATATAAGCAGGCTTGTTAGAAAGGCGTTAGTGCGGATTAAGACTTTTACCTTTAGGTTTTTCCACTTTTTTAGCTTTATGTTAGTTTAGATACAGAATAACGTTATAGTGTGAGTAGGTATTAGGAATTGAGCTAAGAATTTTACCCAGTCACTGTATATTTAGATTTACGAAGGTTAAGATATAGGTGCAGTACAGTAAGGGTATAACTGGAGGTACATTTTAAGTCATGGCGTATTCCGTATGTATAATTAAGTAAATAGATATTAGGGCAAGTTTTCAGTAGATGCAGATAGATAGAAGTTGTGTTAGTGTTTCTACTATTGAAGGGAGATAATTTCAGTTTTCATTTAAGAGTCATCGAGCATTTTGCTTAACAGGGAGTATCAGATTTGGTTTAGTATTGTTCGTTGCAAAACCATCTAGGAAGAGGCAATTGTTATGTAATGAAGATCGCTTTGCATCCGAATGCATACTTTGGCTGGAAAGTACCAAACTGGATAGGAATGAACTCTAATGCATGTCAGAGGTAGAAATTTATAGATGTTTAGTGATGACTGTTAGGCGGTTAGCATGTGAAAGTTAGGAGCTTGAGGCTAAAATGTACGTATAATGTAGGGTTTTAGTGGCAGCTAGAGGTGGGGAGCAGATTGTTAGCTTTCAAGGGTCGGGGTTATTAACTTACAGAATACAGTAAAGTTTCATTAGGATTTAGAGTTTCAAGTATTGTTTTAGCTTGGGAGAAAGGAATAAAATTTTTCCCTTCTTTTCTCCTATTTTGCATGCAGGTTAGACATAGGCAGTCATCTTGGAGGTAAAGAGAAACAATTATTTCGTCATGATTCAGAATTCATATTTATAGGCAGTCGTTAAGGTTGGGGACAAAACAATTGTATCTATTCAGAAAAAATCAACCTGGTAAACCAAGCAGTAATTAAATCTCAATAGCAGTACTGAAAGTGAAGCAACATCAGTCCTAAAAAGGACCCCTAGATGTAGCTTGCAAAAAAAAAAAAAGAAAAAGAAAAAGTGTTAACACAAAAAGAAGGAGTTCCTTAATCTTTAAAAAACAAAGTACAATATAAAAAAAACATGAGAATGATTTGTTTAGATATCACAGATTGTTGGAAATTAATTATTACACTGCATGTAATAATTTTAAAATAATCTTCTATGCAAAGAAGATCGGGTGGAGTTCACTGCTTTGGATTTTGAAACCTCGTCCTTCTGGAAGATGTGTTTAGTTCTGTGAAAAAGCAGGTGAATATGGCACCTACAAAAAGAAAGAAAATAAAAATTCTTAATTTTAATTCGAAAATTAAAAAAAAAACAAATAATCATATACTTTTTTATTACAAGGTGTGTTCCAAAAACAATGCCTCCTATTTTTTTATTCCGCTCAAATGGATCAGAGGGGATCGTAAATTGCATTGCTATGATGACTGAACTTATGCATTCATGATCTGAACGTTTCATTTCGCTGTTGCAGATATTGACGATGTGAAACTCTAAGAAAGCAACCCCTGTCTTGGAAATGCGTCAGAAGCAGGGATGCATCCTTGAATTCTTGACAAAAGTGGATTGAAAATGGTGGTGCCTATGTAGAAAAATAAATTCTGGAACACAAAAGGCCGTTTTTTTGTGTGTGTGTTTTTTAATGGTACCAGTCTCGTCTCCATATCTCTTCAACTTTTGGAGTTAAAAAAAATAGGAGGTTTTACTTTTGAAACGACTCTTGTAAATGATTAAAGTAATTTTTTTCATTTTTTTTCTGAGAGTTTCGTTGTTAAAACAACTTATTTATAGAAAAATACTTAGTGTTTTATTTACTTATCGCCTCCAAAGAAGACAACAATGTGGCCCTCTGCTGGCAAGGTCATGCTCACAGTCTTCTGGGACCAGGACGAAGCAGTGATGACAAATTTCCTAGCAATGTGTACCACAATTACAAGGACTTATTATGCTTCATTTTAAAGAAATTAAGAGAAGCTATCAAAATCAAAAGGCAGAGCAAGATCAGCAAAAGCATCTTTCTCCTGCAAAACAATGTTCTGATCCGCAACATCCATGTTTGGCATGTATAGGCATGTGGCTATGAGATCCTCCCCAATCCTTCCTACTCTTCTGGTCTTGTGCCCTCTGACTTTCACCCCTTCCCACCCATGAAGTTGTTTTTAAAAGGAAAGTGTTTTCCAGGTGATGCAGTTCTAATGTCACATCGTGGTTGGAAGATCAACGAGGTGTTCTACAAAAACGGTTTCCAGAGCTGCATTAAATAATGGAAGAAATGAATTGTTCCTGTTTAGAGAAAGACTAATAACTGTGCCATGAGAAGTGTGTCAGGAACATTACTTATTGAACGCCCCACATAAGTTAATCAAAACACCCGGGTGTTTGTGTCGGGGGGGGGGTAAAATAAAAAAAAATTTTGGTAGGTAAGTATGAGGATCGAACCCGAATCCTTGAGGCAAAGTTGGAAATTAAAGTGTGAAAAAAAAAACGTGCAACGTTAACAATTGGGTCAACTCAAAATAATAACAGAAACACGTTTGAATTTATTTAACTACTTAGAATTGGCAGGTGCACGTTTTAATGACTTAATGAGGTCAACTTTGACTGCGGGACAGTATTTTATTTACTGCGGAAACACTTTTTTATTTTTATTTTCCAAGATATTGGGGGGGGGGGGAACCAGCTCCCCATAACAAGGGGATTGTCCAAATTGAATAGCAACTGTCTGATATAAGGAAAATTTCCACATTGATCAAAGCTGATTGCTTTCAGACATTTCCGGCGATCGCGACCGGATAAAAATGCCGCCAAAATTAGTGTCACTTTTATTATACGAAAAAGCCTAATCCACATGCGGCGAGCGAAAAATGTTGAATATTTATCTTTTCAAAGTCGAACAAATTGAATAGACAGGCGACCTCCATTGTTAACTCGTAGATATTATGATTTATATGTGATATAAAAGTTTTAAGAAGTTGTGAGCCGACCGACCGCTTCTTGGACATACACAAAAAGCGAACATACATACATACATACATTTTCGCTTTTATATTTATAGATTAGCTGGACGCCTGGCATTGACCGGCTGTAAAATATGCTTATACAGATTGTGCATGTATTATTATAGAATCAATCTTCTATTGAATATTATATATTACAAGGAATAATTTACTCAGTGGACTAATTCGCCAAAAAAAAAAAATAAAATAAGAAAAAATAATAATGATAATGTCGTTCACCAAATTTTGTTTGCGTTTGTTTACAATATCATGTCACCTGATATTTGGCTTGCCAATCTTAAGAATAGTCTTTCTCCTATAGATAAAATAATCCGATGTAAAAATTCTTTTTTATGTTACACCGGCCAAGTGTAGTGTAAAATATTCTTATATAAAAATTCCTTTTTATCTATAAAAGAATATTTTTAAGATCAGATTTTTTCGATTGTTTATACTTATCAGATGAATTTCTGTACAAAACAGATCTAAGAACACTGCAAGATATATAAATTAGCTTTGTGTAAAATTTACAAAAAGATAAGTTCAGCAGTTTCGGAACCTGTGAGGAACTCACACACACACACACACACACACACACACACACACACACACACACACACACACACAAAGTGACTTTTATATAACAGTAAATAGATATTCACAAAAACAACTGAGACGTGTAATGTTATTATGTAGGTGAAAAAAGCTCAACTGTTTGAGGACAGGAATGGGGCAATCAAAAGTTGCTATGACCAGGCAGGACTACAATATTAATTCAACCATCTGCAAATGTGGAGGGAATAGCATTAAATATCTTGAAATATCTTCCAAAATACAACACTAATGGAAAGGACTGCATAAAAAAGTGGGAAACTGTTGTATGACCCCATGATTCAAAGAGACACAAAGAAGAAGTACAATTTTTTGGAGTCTTTGATAAGACTCAACCAAGAATTGAACTCCAGGCTTCCAGCTCATTAGCAAACATTCTGACTATTATGCTAAATGACTAGTATAGCACAAGGCTATTCAACATTGGATTCAGCAGCAAATAACAAGAAAATAAAACTGCTGCATAGAAATGAAAAGGGATACAATCATGGACAGCTTTCTGCTTCTCGGATTATTTCAAGAGATTTCTTTGCTAAGACAGTTCACTTGTTAAAAGCCAGAAAGTAATGAATCTCATATTTTGGTTGATTTGTTTGGTTTCTATGTTTTACGACATTAACATAACTTTCTATTTTACCCATAGCAGGAGAGGGAAGTATAAATTGTGAGTTCACACCTTTCTCAATATTACTTGCGTGTAATTAACCAGAATAGATCTGCTAGGATTTGAACTCATCATAGTTTTATTCGATAGTTTGCAATGGTATTAAATATAATATTTTGTTATTTTTGTGTAAGTTGTCGAGCCAATGTCAAAATGTAGCTGATGAAAAGTTAAATGGAATAATAAAAAAACTAATTTGTTAGTGAAATGGGTCAAAATTCTAAGACGTTATGGGAATTAGAATACCCAAGTCCAAAAGGCATTTATGATATAGATATTTCAATTGTTATAAATCTAGGTCGCAAATTGGACCATTTATAATTAAAGCATTTATGAAATAGATTTATAACTATCAGAGTATTCAAATTCAAAATTGGACCAAAATTGAAAAGTAAGACATTTATAGTTTATGGTAACTAAACAGGATTTGGCCTCATCCTTCTCAAGAGAGCTGCATAAGAATAAAAACAAACTGAAGTTGTGGAGAAATCTACTGAAGGAGTTGAAGTTGTTAAATACTCACAAATAGATGATATTCCAGCTGAAAGGAAGAACATTCCATTCCATCCAAGAATTTCCTTCAGCTCAATTGTCATATATGATCCCAAGGATCCATTGAGGATCTAGGTGAGAAAATAAAACCATGATGAAGACTCATGAATCACCAAAATTAGAAGCTCATGATATCTAGAAAATTTATAACAGTATAGTAAATAATGGGCAATCAACAATTCCCCCACTATCCAACAACCTTTAAGTTATTTGAACGGCAACCGAAAAGGCAAACCTGCTTGTCTGACGGTTTTCTCCAATTCCACTTTGGACCCAGCAAACCAATCTCTCCCAGATTTTCCTAAAACAATGAAGACTCTTGTTCAGCATCCCTAACCCTTTCTTCAACTCAATCATATTTGGTATGAATAAACTTCAGCCTGTTAATGACTTGTCCACCAAGTTTCAGCTGTGAATGCTCAACAACCTTTGTTTTATCACTGTTCAATAAGTTCTAGATATGAAAATGTGAATATAACGTACAAAATTGTCAATAACTCTGATACTCTCCTCACTTGGCACCATCCTGCTTTTGACTGTGATGACGCTCGTCAGTTCAAGAATAATCTCGAGATTTCTTGATACACATCTTTGAGATAATCCCACTGATAAAAATTTGTGAAGTTATGATCTGAATATTATATAAGGCGTGTTTTCAAACGTCGGTAAGTATGTATGGGTTTGTGTGTGTATACATAACTATGTATATTTGTATATTGATCATCTAGTGGTTATGTCAATGAGTATATAACATTAAAAGGACTGTTTACAAGACATATACAGATTGAAAGATATTGAAAGGGACAATACCTTCTCGTCAGAACAGACTTCTTTTTTTTTTTTTTTTTTATTACATTTTCACCCCAAACAAGGCACATTGCCACTTTGGTGTAGGGGCTACAATCAGGGGCAACAGCTACTGAGGTACTATGTAGGGATTTTGGCAGCAAGATGTCAGTTCACATTTCACTTGAACTTCTGCACGTCAGTACAGTTGGGGAAGAAGGGACCTGGAATGGAATTCCAAAGTCTAGCGGTTCTGGGGAAGAAACTACTGTAGTAGAAAGATCTTTTACATCTAGGGATCTCTATAGTGTGGGGGTGTGATTTAGCAGCCTGTCGAGTTTGTCAAGGGTGTTCACGTCGTGGGGGCACAAGTGCTTGCAGTTCGTCTGAGCATTCACCATTAAAATACTTGTAGAACAGGCAGAGGGATGCAACGCTTCGTCATTGGGACAGAGGCTGAAGCTTAGATGCCTATCAGATTTGCGACTCTCTTTTGAACCTTGTCTAGGAGTGAGAGACTAGTAGCAGATGCACCAGCCCAAATATGACAGCAATACTCCATACATGGGCGAATGGTGGCCTTATAAAGGTACAGGATACTTTCGGGTGTTAGTAGCTTTCTAGCACGGTAGAGAGAGCCATCCTTCTTTGCAGCGGCCCTGGCAATGCCTTCAATGTAATTGTTCCAACTCATGTTTCCTGTGAACGTTAGGCCAAGGAGTTTGAAAGATGTACTCTCAGATAAAGAGTCGTTGGCCATTGCTATAGGTGGCAGAGAAGGTTTCTTGTAATTATTGAATGAAACTAGTTTAGTCTTGGCGACATTGAACGTGACCATCCATTTTTGTCCCCTCTCGTCGGATAGGTTCCATCTTAACGAAACGATGCTTATCAACGTATAGGATGAACCTGTTTTTTAATCATCTAATTGCTAATCCATAACAAAATACCCCCCCCCCCAAAAAAAAAAAAAACAAGAAATCAATCCGCCACCACAAAACAAATAAAATAAACACCAGCACATGGACTCTCTAACTTTTTATCCTCGTTCATATTCATGGATATATTCTTTTACTAAGACCATTCTCTTTTATTTCCCTTTTTCATTTACATGTTAACGAAGACAACTTAATAAAATTGTTTTAATTTAAAAGTCGACTTTATCTCCATTTTATACAAACGTCTTTTCTGGTTCGATTTTTTTACAAAATAAAATCTAAAAAAAAAAAAAAAAAAAAAAAAAAAACCCGAAAAAGTCAACTCGTCACCACAAAACAAAGAAAACATTTTATGTTTTTACTTACATGTGATGTGAACAGCAGACCATAGTTTGTTAAGTAGTGCTTAGCACCGAATGTCTTCTGTGTAATTGCAGGCAAAAGAACAAACGTTCCAGAAAATGTCAAGAAAATCATGAAGATCCATATACCATACATGTACTTTCCTCCTTTTTCACTCAAACATATTGTGCTTAGGAGAAGCGTTAAGATTATCAACAGACTGAGCATGACTCTCTGCAAGTAAAAAAACAAAAATACGTTTCTGAATTTTTGAGATAAGTATCAATAATTAGATTAATAATTTTGATGATTCAGACCAATATTCTCACAACACTCTCGCATCATAAATGAAGTGCTAAGTAAAATTCAGTTCTAAGTGATACTTCTGGATGTTGAAGGTTCAATCTTTATTGCAGGCAATACTAACAATACAATTGTGAATTACTTATGACTTCTACCAGCTCATGGCTGACAGAACAAAAGCATACAAAACCTTATGCAGTAAATAAAATGTTCTGTGCAGAATTCTGTACAGATTTCTGAGTTTGACAAAAAAAGTTTTGAGTTCGACAAGATACACATGAAGAAGGTCAGAAGTTACATCAATTGAAATGTAAGAATAACATTCAAAATAAGAACTGTAGTCTGAATAATCCAAAAAATACAAATAAAAATTTGAAAATACAATGCAGGCACATTGCTCATACATAGGAAGGTGACTCAAAATATTTACATACTAAACAATTCAAATCGTGCAAAATACTAAACAATTCAAATCGTGCAAAATACCCACCGTTTTTGATATGGGAGTGTGTGTGCTGACAAATTGTTAATTGCTTTGTATGATTTGAATATACAACATAGTCTAATTAGGAAGCTTATTCTATTTATCTCTCTGTGTTAAGAAACAAGGTCAGGTTTTTAAGTAGAAAAGCCAATGCACTAGCATTAGGGCACTCTGGCTTACAAAAAAAAAAAAAATAAATAAATGCAGTGGTATTGTACTGGTAAGCTTTTTCTATACTTTTCATCAATCTCCTGATCACAGATATGATAATTCTTAACAAGTCTATTCTGCCAGGTGCTTCTATAAAGGAAGGCTAGAATTCTCTGGTAAGGGCACTTTAGGCGTTTAGCGGTAAAATCAAAGAAAAAGTAAAGCTTAGGAAGGTAGATCTCCTGATACTGAACATACGTATATCAGCTCAACAACAACAAAATCACTATCGGACGTATCACAGGCAATTAATCAACCTACAGTAATCATGTTGTTGAAGACATTTTGCTTGGTTAGAAGAGCTTTTACAATCACACAATGTTAGGTAGATCTAAAACTTGGGATTATGTTGCATTCCGGAGAGTATTAGTTGTTGAGTTCAGAATCTTACAGTCGAGTGTGGTTCGTCAATTTTATAAACTCAACAAAAGCAAACCATTTTTTTTTAGTTTTATAGAAATCACTCCAGACAAGGCATAAAGCCACTTTATGTAAGAAGCTAAAAAAATACTACTTTAAGGTTAAAAACTTGCCAATGATAAATGTTAAAGGGATAGCTTCCAACCCAGAAAAAGAAATTCTTTTCTTTTTGTCAGAAACATCGAAAACATCGCTCTAAAGGACAAAATAAGAAGAGTTATAAGGCTGTTAGAAGCCAACCCAACATCTATATCTATATCTATATATATATATATCTATCTATATATATATATATATCTATATATATATCTATATATATATATATATCTATATATATATATATATATATATATATATCTATATATATATATATATATCTATATATATATATATATATATATATATATCAATCATAATTTAGGTATTTAAACTTTATGATTTGAAAAAGTTAATTTTCAAATATAGAAGTTTTATTGTTTGCAAACAAAGAATACGGTTTAATAAATCTATTTCCTTAACCCATGAGTTTTTGATGCTTATTCATCTCCTCAGAGGAAAAATACTAGCAAATGTTATTATTGGTTTGCACTTTATTTGCTAAAAAGTTTTTACATATAAAATAAAAAAAATTAGATATTGAGGCAGAAAAAAGGATATTGAACTTACAATTCCAAAACCAATTATATATATATATATATATATATATATATATATATATATATATATATATATATATATATATATATATATATATATATAAGCAGACTCCTTCAGTCTTGGACAGACTATGGATACTCATGAAGGGTTGCTTGCACATTAAATTTTTATGGTAGGAGGTGCGCAATCTCCAACCACACCTCTCCTGAATCCACATTGTTAAATACCAGTGGCAAGTGAAATGTATGTACAAGACGACTGGAAACAAATGCCGAGATAAGCGGAGAGTACATACAGCACCTAGAATTCCCAAATGGTCACCCATCTGGTACTAACCAGGCTCAACATTGCTTAACTTCGGTGATCGGACAAGAACCGGTGTGTCAACACGATTATTCCACACACACATATATATATATATATATATATATATATATATATATAATTATTTTTTTTACTATAATAATTAAATACCTACAGACACTAGTGTTTCATCCTTTCGGGATTCTTCAGTGCAGGGTGTCACGATTAACACCAGCCGAACGATTCGAACCCGCGACACAAGACATCTCTGGCTCGATTAGCAGAAACCGTATCCATTCGGCTATATATATATATATATATATATATATATATATATATATATATATATATATATATATATATAGCTTAGTGCGTTAGAGGAAAAGAGTGAGCTCAATTCTATAAGAGGAGACTTATCTGGACAATATAAAGCTCAACAAGTATCCTTGGAGCTTCTTTAGGAGAACAAATAGGAAAAGGAAATGAAGTCACAAAAACTATATATTGGTAAATATAGATTGGTTCATTTATTCAATAAGGGAATACAAACGATTAGTTGGGGGATAGAAGGGACTCTTTATGCCAAGGCATTTCGAAGTCTAATGCTTCTCATCAGAAGAGTAGAGAAAATGCTAAGTAACATAGATGTGGATGATTGATGCGGTGGAGTAATAGGGGGAAATGAACTATTAACAGTAATAATATTAATAATAACAATAATAATAATGACGATGATAATGACAATAATAATGATGATGATAGTAACGATAATAATAGCAATGACGATAATAATTATAATAATAATAATAATAATAATAATAATAATAATTATAATAATAATAATAATATTAACAATAATTATAATAATAATCATAATCATAATAATAATAATAACTAAAACGTGAATAAAATTAAGGGGTACAGATAAAGGCAAGGTTCAAAAATCTACTTTGTCCTGTTAGACACCTCCAAAGAATTAGCTACTCTATCTCTCTACCTTTGCCTTATAAAAAAGAAAACAGAAATATTGCCACATATTACCTAGTATATATTATACTCTTAAATCCAGAATTATAGCCTTAAAACTACCCACCAGACCCACCCCTTTCGCCTTAAATCATCACCATAATATCCCTCCCAAAATTATACACTAATTCATAGTGCTGTTGTCATCTCGGTTGTATCTATAAAAGAATGTTTCTGCATAAATAACAGACACCTTACACGCCATTAAAATAGAATCACCACCCATCAACGCTATACCCCAACTTTAACCCTAAAACATATACTACATACATTTAAGACTATGATAAAGACCCTATACACCTTTCTGCATTACACTATATATAATACGCTCCTCCTTTATTTAGAATTCGAACTCCCCCCAACATCAGTTATGATTTTATTTGATCTATTTTGTTCCTAACGAATCCAATGCTAGACGCCGCATCCCCACTATGTAACCTAGCATCTTCTCTACTCTTCTGATGAGAAGCATTAGGCTTCAAAATTGTTTTGATATATATATATATATATATAAATAGTATTTATTGCTAAAATTTAAACTTACTCTAGTTTTTAATAGCTGAAATACCTGGCCCAAGATGGGCTCATTATAATAAAACATTCTTGAAATCCTGATCAAAATATCTGAAAGATAGTTCAATCCGAGTCTTTAGTAAAATGCCGGTTTTATATTAGTTTTAGGTTTTTAATATGGAGCCAGCTTGACTAGTAACCCAACCGTTTCTTGGATCGGAAGCAAAACCCAAACATCTAAAGTTCTCAATTTGAGGACTCACTGTTTTAATTATGAACCAGGATTATGACCTACCTTAAAATGATATCTGTCACCAATGAGACCCCAGAGCAATCGTCCACTGGCATTTGCTATACTTGAAAATGCTCCTGTCATTGATAAGAAATGGTCATTCTTTATAAAAGTTTGACCATAAGCCTAAGAAAAAAAGTTACAAAACAGTTAATCTTTTAATGAAGGAAAGCATAGGATGGTTAAGGTAAGTAATAAATGTGATATATCCTTTTGTATTTGGATTTATCATGGCTCAAACTAACAAGGAACACAACATATATCTCTTCTATTATATAAAAGTCACTTGTGTGTGTGTGTTCATTCCCTATGGACTCCGAAACGATTTCTTTTAAATTTCACACAAATATACTTGATGTATCTGGGAGTGTTCTTATGTAAATTGTTTTGCGTCTGAATGCCTCCGATAAGTATTGGAAATTGATAATCAAAACACACCCGATTAAAGAAAGAAAGTCTGATTTTCACCCAAATAAACCCTCTTATACAACTTAACATCACAAGTGCATTTTAGAAGTTCTATTACCAAACAAGCAGGTGGGCCCAGTGAATAAAGCAACAGTAGGTTCTTTAATAAGACAAGGGTACGTATGAAATGAATGTTATGAGTATAACTAAACCATCATATCTGACTTTTGTATTTTAAACTTTAATTCAAGCCATTATGTTAGTTGGTTTGATTGTTTTTTTTTTGTTTTTTTATGGCATATCAACCCTTTTCGGATTATTTAATGCCGACTCCAGTGATTTTGAAGAAAATTATTTTAATAGAATATTTTTTCAAGTCGGTTTTATTTAACCCCTAGTTGGGACCCTAACAGATACTACCACTCCGGATCAGAATGAACCTAGGAGCAATGACAATTAAGGAATGGCTCCACATTCCCCAAAGCCCACGAGCTGGGGTCTCACCATCGGATATAGTTTAAGATTAAATAATTTTATGAAATCAAGATTGATTCTTTGATAAAACAGGGACGTGTTCAAAATAAATGTTTTTGCTTAAAGTACAATTAAAACATGATACTTGATTTTAGCCTTTTAAACTTTAATTCAAGCCATTATATAAAAATAATTTCATAAAATCAACAGTGGGTTCTCTACTGTGCAATCTAGATTACAATCTATTGTGGACTAAGTCACTGCGGGAGACATGTGAAGCTTCCTGCAGTGGGTTCCTCAAAAAGAGAAGGCAATTAATCGATTTGATTGAAAAAAAAAAATGGGCCTTTCAACCGATTTCAATGACAATAAAAATATGTTAGCATGGAACATTTGTTGAGCCTTATTCAATCCCGGGCAACGTCGGACTTCCTTGCTTGTATATATATTATTGAATAATATAAATGTAAATATTTTATATTAAATCATATCTTGATAAATTGATGATCGATATTATAGATAGAACATTAATAAAAGACATTGAAATGATGAAAAATAAAATTTAGAATCCAGAAGTTCATAGAAAGATTTCTGGATTCAGATATTAATGGAATTATTCACGTCATTATTTACGAATTTCTGATTTGCAATTTATTTAATCAACTAAATTCATTGCCATGGAATATTTGTTGATCCTTATTCTTCTTCTTCTTATTATTTGGATTCATGTAGTTCATTGTTCAACTTTCTCTCCACTATGGTCCTAGATATGACCTTAAACTATATCCGATGGTGAGGCCCTAGCTTGCAGGCTTTGAGGATTGCGGAGCCACCATTTAATTGCCATTGCTCCCAGGTCCACTCTGACCCCGGAGTGGTAGTACCTGTTAGGGTCCCAACTATGAGTTAAATAGAAACCGAGTTGAAAACAACAAATATATTCTATTAAAAAAATTTTCTTAAAAACTTTTGGATTCGGCATTAAATAACCTGAAAAGGGTTGATATGCCGTAAAACAAAAACAACCAAACCAAACCTCTGTACTATTTTAAAATTATTTCTTCAAACATTGTATTTCTAACAAATTTAAAAACTTTTGAAACTTTCCTGATAAAAACTTTTTTCCTGTTGGAAATTCTCTTATTTACAATTCTGATGCACAAATCACGCATAGTTGGCAGTCAGTCTAATGTATACGCACTATTTCAATTTGTTGTATTTGTTTTTCTTTTTAATATATTTCGTTTCAACTTAATATCAAGTTGCATCTTTCTTCCGGACCCTTCCAGGTTCAAAACAGATTTTGACCTTAGTTTTATTTGCCCCTTTTTCCTTTTTTTCTCCTATATTTTCATATTCTTTGCTTTTTTTATTTTATCTCCTATACTTGTTCATAATTATTTTTATTCATTTTTAAATCAACATAACTGAATTATCTACATTTGATTTTTCTTGCCAAGGAAGTTCTATTTGTGGCAATATTTTTCTCTTTATAACTTGAATTTCTACAGACTTCTCATTTTGGATTTTATTTGAATTATTCACGAATTTCTGACTTGTGATTTAGTTACTCTTGCATAACTTGACCCAGATTCTCGGGAATTCCCATCAAACATGGGTCGGGCGAGACTGGCAATCATCGGTTCCAGCCGAGCGTTGTTCAAATGTTGAAATGTTAAATCGACTTTTTATTTTTTATTTACATCACCGACAAGGAGAGTTTTTTGGTGACCGTACCAAATCGCAACGCCAAAACCCTCCTTTCAATAATAAACAAATATATTCTGCCGGGGACGACAGCCACATATTCAACTGTTGGGTGGGCCTATAACAAAGTAGGAGGAGAAGGATTCCACTAACCACCTGATAGTAAATCATAAGTATGCATTTTGTAAACCCCATGACGAAACCAACAACGAACCACGTCAAAAGGATGTGGGAAGCAAGCAAAACAAGCAAGAATGCGGGACCAACCGGGGGCTTCTGGGTAAATATTTACTTGGATTTATGTGGAGACAAAAAATTCAGCATCCGTGAATGTTTATGCAAACAGTAACCCCCCCCAAAAAAAAACGAATGAAAAGTCAGTTTTGTCTGGTCTAAAAGTTGTATCAGTAGCCAGATTTTTAATTTAAACACTGATTCTCCAGAAATACACAAAATCTAATTTATCTAAACTTTTCTAATTTTAATTTATCTAAACTAAAACTTTTGGAAAAGAGATTGAGTATCTCTTTCTCTGCTATATGGTTTTGTTGTGTCTGCATGAATAAGATCTGTTGAACATTCTATTACTTAAGTGCCTTCTCACATAGCTAAACAAAAATAAATGAAAAAATAAAAATGTACGAATAACTTAAAATTGCATTTTACCTTATAAAGTGTGCAGATAAATTCGATGCTTTGGTCAAGGAAGAAAAGAATGAACCAAAGTATATAGAACTGTCGAGTTTTTAACACTTCACGTGGAGTCAGGTAGAATTCATATTCTTCTAAACTTCTGGAAAAAAAAGAAGATATTTACTGAAAAAAAAGTCTGAAAATATGCAAGAACAAGAAACAAAAATTCATTCTCAATACCAAAAATTCCAGAATTCAAAAATATTCCAGAATTTTCCCTCAAAATTCCTGAATCAAAATAAAAAAAAAAAAAAATTGAGAATTCCAAATCGCTTTAAGATTAACGAATGTTTCTGTAGTCATCATAAATAAAGATTAATTTTCTCTCTTGGAGAAATGTTTCTACTAGGCAATTTGGTTAGACACTAAGCAATTAACTTGCAGAGCGCATTGCTTTCATCTGTCACCTGAAGAACTACTTTAACCCTTTTAGACAATCACGGCCGGTCAGTAAAGAGAACCCTGAAAATCTGGACGCTCAAATATTGGCTATCTTCGACTGAAGATAACTGCTTACAGACCTTCGACAGCCCAAAGAGCTTTGCATGTTTTTTTTTCTTCAGTTGGACACTGTCCAGATATCTTCGAATTACACTAAACGGTATAGGAAATTGAATAAATCCTTTTACTTTTCTTATAAAAAAGGTTCTGTTTTTTCTTTTATGAGAGAGTTTTCATTACATACTGAAGCAATGAATATGAATACGGGTTCTTTCATACAAGAATATGGTTGGCTGTTGTAAATAAATATGGACAGGTATAGAAGCCTGGAAGAGACATCAAAAGATATGCCGCAAGTATTAGCATATTATCAATTACAACTATATAAACAACCGTTTATTAAGGCGACTTACTAGATAGTTTTACTCGATTACTGTAACCAAGACCACTCATTTACTTCAAACGAATATATACTTTTCACGTGGCATATTACATACTAATAAAATATAGACATGCATTTTATTTCTATATTTCTAGGTCTGGTTATTATTGAATAAAAAAAAAAATACAAATCATTGTTTGAGCAGACATTTTCTCATGCGATGTAGATTAAAATATGTTGCTACATTGGAATCTGAAAAAGTGAATAGTTCGCCATTTTCCTTTGTCATCCAGTGTACTTGTGAAGTAAAAGCCCATTTATATGCAAATTAAAATATTTACTTGTTGAGATCATTCAAGTAAACATTCTTTATAGAAACCGACAACTCATGTCCATTGCATTCTTTTATTAACTATTTTACTCAATTCTTAAGATAAATGACGCAGGAAACATTCAAAATTAATAATTGTGTTGATTTATTTTTATTTGAGCTTTCGACTTACATTGGTAGATTCGCATAATTTGAAATCTGAAATAATTTTACTTTTTTTCAACTTATTTTTTCTTTGTAATAACGACATTTATTTCCTCATTGATACGGCCGTGACATCACCCATGCGATCCCGAACATTCTCTATACCTCTCACGTGATCTTGAACGTTCTTTCGTTCCGTGCTCCACGTCTCTGACGTAATCTCGAACATGATCTCATCTCTAACATGATCGTCCTTTTTAAAGTCTTTCTGTTTCCCTACCGGCGACGTCATTTTGCATGCATTTACACATGCCCGTCTGCGCTATGTTACACATGTTTTATAAATTTAAAGAAATTTATATAACATAAAAACATAAAAAAACATTACATGAATATTTTTCAAAACTATGTGACCATTTTTTGGAGTAATGTGGAAAAAAGTAAACATAAAGATTATTTGGCATAAATTCAAAACAAACAATTTTCACATCTTTGCCAATAAAAATAAAAAAATACATTAATCATAGTATTTGCATGACAAAATTATATAACCAAGAAATGTCACAAACATTTTTTTTTGTATTAGCTATAAAGTGACAGAAGATAAAGATGGAAATTGGCATCAACAGGTACTGTACGAACATCAATCAAGGAGCGGGTATAAACTAGTTCTTATTTATTTATATTTATTTTAACTTGTATTGATCTTTTTATTTTTATTTATTTATTTTTTTTTACTCACGTTCACCCCCTAACAAGGCATATCGCCACTTGGACATAAGGGGATTCTATTTGAGACCAAACCTAGGAAAGATTAACAAGATGTTGCTTTACGTTACATTTTAAACTTCTGAATATCAGTACAGTCAGGGATGCAGGTAGAAGGAAGGGAATTCCAAAGTCAAGGTTCGAGGGAAGAAACTATTGGAGTAAAAAGCTTTCTGGCATCTAGGGACCTCAACAGTGATTTTGTTGCTAAGCAGGTTTGTCGCAGGATATGTACGTCAAGGGAGCACAAGTACAACGAATTCATCAGAGCACATTTCATTAAAATATATGTAAAACAGACACAGAGATGCAACATTGTGGTGATGGGACAGGGGTTAGAGCTTAGTCGACAAAGTGGGACTTATTAAATTGAAGACTCTTTTTTGGACTCTCATTGGTATTTATTTATATTGTAATATATTGAATGACAGATATGTTCATTATTTTTGAATGATGGTTGAACTTTTAAGCATTCAAGGATACACTGAGTGGCAAGATAAGATATCAAACCTCCCGTCAGTACACACCATACTGCAACAGTGTCGGGTTTATATGTGCCCAATTCCAGATTCAAGACTCCCAAAACGGCTCTTTTATGGGTCAGCTGCCCAAAGGAAAACAAACTATAGAACAACGAAAACGATTCAAGGACAGCTTGAAAGTCATCCTCAAACAGTTCGGTTTGTATTCCAACTAGCTCAAAAAGATGTTCCTATCGTATCTTAAGCCACAAAGGGTGACGATTTCAGAATCTGCATGTGTTGAAAAACACGAGAGGAAATGCATTCATAGAAAATACAGATCAGTCAGCACTTCTACTACAGAATTAAACTTTTTTCCTTATTAATCCTTAATTACGCATCAAATTAATACTATAATACTTAGTTCGCTGCATCTTATTATAACAAAAGTCCATACAAAATTTCAGTCAGATCGGTCCTGTCGTTTTTGAGAAAAAGTAAGAGTAAATGTGGTATAGTGGTGACTAACCCCTATTAATAAAAAAAAAACTAAGCATAGAACAGATGCCATGACACTAGGTTCGTTGCAACTTATCATAACAAAAAGCCATACAAAATTTCAGTCAGATCGGCTCTGTAGTTTTGGAGAAAAAGTGGAATGGACAGACTAACAGCCAAAGAGAAATATAACATATTGTACGATTTTCAAAATATTTACCCATTTTTATCGCTGCCATTTTCCAAGTTAACATTTCCTTTATTTTTCTGTTGAAATCTGAAAGAAAAATATTTGTTAAATAACAATAAAATTAAGATAAAGTTAATAAAAGTTAATATAATTAAAAAAAAATAATTAAATAATTAATTTAATCAATTAATTTAGATGAAGGATGGAATTCTGATTATGCATAAAAAATGCAAATAAACAGAAAAAAAACATAAAAAAATAATATTATACAAAACAATGCAAAATTAGCATGTATCCAGTTTACGACCTAATCTCCAGCAAGTTTGCGTCAGCAGTTTCCGGCAGGTTACATAAGCAGTCAAAAGATGCCAAAACGATTAGCCAATTAGCTGTCAAAAGATGAAGTTTATTCAGCCAGATAAAACTTTCTTCTGATGAATATGATTTCAGCTTGTACAGCAGTAAAATCACACCTAACCAAAACCTGATAATCAAAATGATGGCCACCATTAACAAGACAAAAAGATAAGTTGAAAAGTTTCAATGAAAACATGCAATTCATTGAATCAAGAAAAATTTTTTTTTACTGAAAATTAATTTTAACACGCTCTGTCAATGTGAAATTCCCTCTTTCCCCATGCTTAGAATGGCTTTCTAAATAGAAAACCATTCTTAACTTGAGGTAAAAGGAAAAGAATGCTGCGTTTTAAATTAATCATTTGCCAATCTTTGCTTTAGCATTTTCGTTTTTTTTTTTTTTTTTTTTTTTTTTTTACATAGGAATCACCACTTATCAAGGCCTGGAGGCCACTTGAGGATAAGGGTTAATGGGTATACATTAGTCAATGTGATTATAACATAATAAACATAAGTAGTGGGAATTTTGTAAATTGGATTACTTAGGGGGACGGTTCATCAAGAACTTGTTTTTGTTGGACTTGAAGATTGTAGTCAGCTGGAAAGCAGGCAAACAGAAGAGAGTTCCACAGGTGTGCAATTCTAAGAAAGAAGCTTTGTTAATGGAATCTGCATTTAGGTTTCGGCATAGATAAAGTATGGGGAAATTATTGATAGTGGTTTTGGCTAGATGAGTGTTTTTCATGAAAGTTTGGCGAAGGGGGACCATAGATTGAAGCTCAGCTGAGCACTTGCCATGAAAATAACGATAAAGCAAAGACAGGCTTGCAACGTCTCTTCTGTGGGAAAGAGGTTGCAGGGAAGAGAAAAGGGCATCCCTCACTAAGTTACGAAGTCTATTTTGAACTCTGTCAAGGCAGGATGAGCTGCTTCTAGCAGCTCCTGCCCAGATGTGGCAACAGTATTCGATCGTTGGCGATACCTGGCTTTTATATAGGTAGATAATTGCATCAAGAGTGAGCTGCAGGAAGATGCTGACGTAAAGTTGCTGGAGATTGGGTCATAAACTGAGTATTAAAAAAATATTGTTGAGGTTGTTTTTTTCTTAATAAGTGTCTTAACTAAACTCATTTGTCATTAAGTTCACAAATGTTTTGAAATGATGGTAATGTGAAGAGCACGGTGAGAGTCACTAAAAACAAAGCTGGAAGATTTTTACAAGAACTTTTTTTCATAGAAAATATTTAAAAAGTGGAAATTATATTGAAAAATAAAACAAACTTATTTTACCTAGGTGAAATATGAATCCCCAGTTACTTTCTTCCCCACGAGGACAAAATTAAACACAAGGTCGGTTTTTAAATGTGGATAAAATTCAGTTCTCTCATTAGGGCATTAGATTAGGACAAAAACAAAAATTACTACAATCTAAAAGAATTTCTTTTCCACTGACTGAGAACAGATGGAAAAAAAATGAAGAGTAGTATCAGAACAGATACTACATTTTGTTTTTTACTAAAAAAAAAAGAAGCGAATAAATGTGTGTCCCTATTTATTTGCCTCCCAACGAGAGAAGAGTTAGACACAAGATCGGTTTTTAGTGTGAGAAAAATCCAATTCCCCTAAAAGGATAACTCTAAATTGGGACAAAAAAGAAAATTGCCTTTGTCTATAAGGATTTCTCTTTCACTAACGGAATACAATTAGAAAATACTACACTTTTTTTCCTAACCAAAAAGCCATTTTGAAATCTGGGTGATTTCATTGCAAAATACAACTTATTTATTGAATTTCAGAGAAGTTCAACATTTTTTAGGTTATTTGAGTCTTGAAATAATTTTGTTACCATGGTGATGCTATTGGAGGTGTTGATGCTATATTCATTTTAATGTAATGTAGCTTATAGAAATTGACTTCTAAACTAACTTCTTGCAAGGTCTTTATTTATCCCTCTTTCTCTCAATCAATCCTTATCACTTACTCCTATGTTTTTCCTTTGCTTTCCTCTGTCAATTAACCCTGCTTCCTTAACTGTTGTGTTTATGATCAAATTCTTGCAAATATGATAAAATATGTTGATCAAAATAAAATAACCAAATACTTTGACTTTATTCTTTTTCTGTTTATTTTCATCAATTTCATTTCGTCGTCGTTTTCCATTTGTTCTAAATCACTTTCAGAGTTTGAATCAGAATCACTCTGATTTGTATAAACATTTTTCACAGGAATCTTTGCAGTTGGAGTCTGAAATCGGAAATAAGGAAATATCTGTCATAAATAACAAACAATATAGTTGCCAAAGTTGACTGAACAGTTTTAAATATCTTTTGTTAACAAGTCAAATAAATATATATTCCCCTCTCTCACACATCAAATATCTTTGCTTGAAATTAAAAAAAAAACAGCCTAGTTATTTCTGAGTCCATAGGGAACGACTCCCGCTCACACTACCCCCACTCGAATATTGATTAAATTCTTTCTGCTTTTCTTCCTATCTTTTCTTCATTTCTCTTTGCCAGCTACACTTAATGAAGGAAATATGATCTGTATCTGATGTCACCTGTCAAACATAAACCAAACAAAACATATATTTTCAAATTCATTTGCCTTCAAAATTACACGTTTCCAAGCAAAAAAATCCAAAACCATTTACATTCTTTTTTATTATAAATATTTTTTTACTTTTCTTCAAAGAAATCGCTATTTTACAAGTAACTATTTTCACAATAATCTGTTAAAAAGAAAAATGAAGAGAAATGTCTCTAAATAATTAATAATTATTTTCAAATAAACTTGATTAATACTATTAGTATAATACTGTAAAACTGTATTAGGTTTGAGTGACATCATATATGGTGTCATGTTAAGTCCATTCATTTCAGCTGCTAACATAACTAAGGTGCTGAAATTAATTGATTTGCAGGTAGTGAGCCAAACTATATCTGTATCTCTGTGAATTTTAAACACCTGATCTCCCCCCTCCCGAAAAATAAATAAAAATAAATAAATAAAAAATGCATGACCGATGTTGTGAGACTCTATTTGGATCTTAATTCTAAGATTTTAATCCATAAAGCATGATGTTATATTTAAGACTGTTTTATCAAAAATCTTTTTAATCCAATGATTTTAGAAGTTTATGCAAATATCCTTAACTTTCTCTCTGATTCTTGAACCTTTATTAATTTTAACATTCTAGAGTTCCTCCCGCTTGCCAAAAAAAAAAAAAAAAAAAAAAATGCCTCCCACAGAATCGTTAATAAAATTGATAAACCTTCCTATAATCCAACCATGTTTAAACAAAAAAACTTCAGTCGATGTCTGACTTGTCTATCAAGTTTCAATCATAAATGTTCAACAGTTTTTGTTTCCTTATCATTCAATCATAAGCACTCCTGGATATGTCATGCAAAATTGTCAACAATTCTAATACACTCCTCATTTGAGAATGCCCTGATTTTGATTAAATTCAGGAATAATCTGGGGATTGTTTTGATAGACAATATCTTTGAGATAGCCACACAGATAAAAATATGGAAGATTTAAAGTTCAGTGAGTGTTAAGTCCATTCAGAATCCATGGCAGAAAGTGGGTTCCCTCTGTTGAGCTGGAGGACTACTCACACCTGAGAGTATCCTGTATCTCTACAAAGCCACCATTCGCCCATGCATGGAGTATTGTTGCCACATCTAGCCTCTTCCTCTTGGATAGGGTCCAAAAAAGAATTTTCCATCTAATAGGTCCCACTTGGTCAACTAAACTCCAGCCCCTGTCTCATCGCCACTGTATTGTATCTCTGTGCTTGTTTTACAGATATTCTAGTGGAATGTGCTCTGATGAACTTGTTGAATTTGTGTCCCACCCCCACCGATGTACATATCCTCGAGAAACCTGCTAAGTAACAAAATTTCACCCCTTCACTGTTGAGGTCCCTAGATGCCAGAAAGCTTTTTACTCTAATAGTTTCTTCCCTCGACTTGGGAATTCCCTTCCTGCTACTTACTTCCTTGACTGTACTGATATACAGAAGTAAACCAACATCTTGCTAATCTTTTTTAGGCATGGTTCCAAATCGTAGTGTTATAAAAAGGGACAGACCCCAGTAAGTAAAAGAGTAAACTAGATAAGTTGAAAATGATATCAGGAAAAGGTTAGAATCGAATCCAGTAAGAAAAGTTAAAAAAGAATACATATTGAAATCCTAGGAATGCAGAACGATGGTTGTTCTTGCAAATAACTAAATATTATTTATGTCAGAGATAGATATTTTATTTAGGAATGCATTCGATTGTTCATTCTTTTAGAAATAACTGAATATTAAAATGGCAGTTAAAAGAATGGAAAATACGAGTTTAGAAATAATGATTAACAAACTAGGTTAGATATTGAACAATTCAAATTGGAAATTCTTTGTTTGCCAAAAGTGTGTTTGGACATACATAGGTGAAATCCACGTGAATAAATTTCACGTGGTGAAGCATGCTTTGACGTCATAAAGAAAGGAGATTCCCAATATATTGAGACAGGGTCAAAGTTAGAGAGTCACAGTCAGAGACAGAGCCAGAAAAAGTTGAGTCGGCCACATTGGGAGCTGATGGCCTCTTGGAGGTGAGAGTGGGGAGAAGAGGAGACCATGCAATCGTAAAAGCTTGAATCCCTGACCATCATCAATCAATCAGCTGGTATGAATAAAAAATCATCTATATTTGTAAACTGTTGTCTCCGTTTGTCGTCATTCCACCAAACGAAAAGGTAAATCTGTTTTGTCTATCATCTTGTAAACGAACTTTGTATAACCACCTTTCAAGTAATGTGTCTCCTCCGCCACCATAAATAATGTATCTCCCTCTATATGTGTTAACAGGAACCGTTGCATAAACGTCTCAGCTCCGTAAAAATAATATGAAGTCTTCAAGAATCGTCACAGTCGTGGTGGTGGTGGTGGTGGTGGTGATGCAAACAGTGTATAAATATCATTATCATGCTTCGTTCTGAGTCCCCGTTATATCTGTGTCTCCGATATGAACCCCCGACTACACAACAGTAGCTCCTTACATCCAAGTTGTGATATCCCTTGTTAGGGATGAATATGAGTTAAAAAAAAAAAAGAATCATATCTCCTCACTAATTACTTTCTTAGTATCGTCTGTACCGAGGATTGAACCTTCAACCTCTAGAAGACTGTCACTTAGAACTAATTATCAATTAGCACTGTTAAACATGCACCAATCATTGCTTAATTATAAACACATCTGGATACAACTGTACTAAATTGTCAATAATTCTGATACACTCCTCCCTCGGCATTACCCTAATTTGGGATGTGATGGCCCGCTTTCAGATGAGAAATAATCTAGGGTTATTTTAATAGACATTATCTTTGAGAAAGCCAGGTGATGAACATGTATTAGTCAGGCCTACCTACGACAAAAATAAATTTGTCCACCGGCTATAAAAAGCCAATGGCAGAATCGTGCAGCGAGTAACTGCCGAGGTTGCTCTGGTACCGTGTTTTGACTGAGTTGTTTGAAATCATGTCGGGTTATTTTGATGAAGTTGTTTGGGATTGTGTCAGGTTATTTTGAAAAAGTTGTTTGAGATCGTATCAGGTCGTTTTGACAAAGTTGTTTGGGATCGTGTCAGGTCGTTTTGACAAAGTTGTTTGGGATTGTGTTAGGTCGTTTTGAAAAAGTTGTTTGAGATTGTGTCAGGTCGTTTTGACAAAGTTGTTTGGGATCGTGTCAGGTCGTTTTGATAAAGTTGTTTGGGATTGTGTCAGGTCATTTTGACAAAGTTGTTTGGGATTGTGTCAGGTCGTTTTGACGGAGGTGTTCGGAATCATGTCAGGTCATTTCAATGGCGGTGTTCGAGATTGTATTGACTGAGGTGTTCAGGATCATGTCAGGTCATGTCACTGAAATTGTTTGAGACTGTGCCAGGTTGTGCTAACGAAAGTGCTTGATACTGTGTCGGGTTGTATTGATGGTATTTTCTGTGTTGAGTCGTGTAAACGGATGTGTTCAGTTATGTTTATTGTCCAGTTGACTTGACAGTTGATGCAGTCATACTGCTGCATGTGATAATTTTTTTTTCACCATCTCTCTTTCCTTGTAAAGTCACAAGCCACACAGATAAAAATCTGATGAGACGATCACCACAGTGTCCTCACATATAATTTAATAGCAATGAAACAAAAAGCATTTAAGATTGAAACTTGATAGACAAATCATGCATAGATCGGTGTTTATTTGTATCAAAGTTGGTTGAATTGCAAAAAAGATTGTGAATCTTATTAACATTTTCAAGGGTGGCATTGTGTATATCTCTCTCTTCTCCTGTCCTCTTCCTCCATATTGAAAACCTACTGACCCTGAAACCATTCTAGCGTTTTCCTACAGATCTACTTTTTTTCTTGGAATTTTAATGGCATGTTTAATTTGCTGAGATAATTATGTTGCTGATGACATAGCGCTCTATTATAGTCCTGAAGGAAAAACGAATGCACACATATCTAAAGCGATGGCAGAACCGTAGAAAACGACCTCCAGTCTGTAGTGGAATGGGGCTGTAAATAAATGGTAACATTTAATGCTACTAAGACTAAGCTTCTTTCCTTTAACAACTATAAAGAAAACTTCTCAACCACCTATAGCCATGACTTATAAAATTTTACTTGAGAGCTTATCGTCCAAAATTTGGCTTAACATTCACAGACAACATGAATTGGAACAAATACACTGAAGACATTGCCAATGCTGCATAAAAAGGTGGGTTCCTTTTACAGTGCTACAAAATTACTTACACTGAGATCATCATAATAGGCCACAATATCATTTACATGATTTGGACTACTGTTCTCATCTTGATTGTTATTCTCACGACGTTTTGGCCGATGTAACCCCCAACCTTCTTCAGATGTATCTTGTTGAACTCGGGAATCTTTCTACTGGAATCAGGAATTATTCTGCCAAATCTCTACAAAGCCACCATTTTCTCAGGCATGGAGTATTGTTGTCACATCACTAGTCTATCCTTCATAGACAAAGTCAATAAAAGGGTTTCCAATCTAATAGGTCCTGCATTATCAATCAAGTTCCGACCCATGTCCAAACGCCGCAATGTTGCACTCCTGTGTCTGTTTTACAAGTACTTTAATGAAATATACACTGATGAACTCATTTCACTTATACCCCCCTCAACATACATACATTTCTTTACATTGGACTTGAAAACAACCATGTTGTAGTAAACTGGAAAGTAGCCCCGCAATATAAAAGTCCATAGGTGGGCAGTTCTAGGAAAGAAACTTTGATTATATTTAAAAAGGAAGAGAAACTCATAAGTGTTTACCAAAGAAGAAAAAGAAGAAGAGGAAGAAAAGGAAGAAGAAGAGAAAGAAGAGGAAGAAGAAGAGAAAGAAGAGGAAGAGAAAGAAGAGGACGAAAAAGAGGAGGAAGAAGAACTGCGTAACTATATTTCATGTTGAGATTGTTGACCTATTTTTTATTTCTTTCTGCAAGACACCATAAATCACTCACATAGCAAAAGGTTAATCCACAGCTGCTTTATAAAGCTCTCCAACATTTTGTTTGTCATTTTAAAGTGAGAAAGTTAATAAAAAGGTAATAAAAAGTTAATAAAAAATACTTACCGATTTTGGATTAAAAGTCATTAATGATCCAATGGAGGTAAGCAACATAAAAGAACTGCCCAAAAGTAAAAAGCAATATGGTACATTGTCAAGCACCTCAGGTTGGGAAAAGTACCTACAAAAAAAAAGAAAAAAAAAAAAAATTTTCTGCAATTCTTAATTTTTGATTAATTATTTAGTGTAAAAATAGATTAAGAATTGTTTCTTTTCTTTTTCTTTACTTTTATTCACCAGAACAAGATATGTTACCACTGAGACAAGGGGCTACTGTGATTAGGGGCCAGATTTAAAGGAGACATCCTAAATGAGGAGTTGGACAGCAAGATGTTTGTTAATATAGATTTAAACTACTGAATTTTAGTACAGTTGATGAAACAAGGAGCAGAGAGGGAATTCCAAATGTTGTATTGTCGGTTTATATAACTGTATCTATGTATGTCTAATATATATGTAATCGATGCTTATGTACCGTTTAGTGGTTAGAATTATAAAGACAGTTATGTTTTTGTGTATATAGGGTGTCTGTACATGTCGATCTGTTACAATAGTCTTTCTATGTGTCTGTGGGTGTTTTCACATATTCACGACAATAACAAACGGGACAATAACGGACAGTCTTTAACAATAACAAACAACACTCTTGTCTGCTTGACATGCGACAGATCACATACCTTATGCATTGTCTCCCTCTCCTCTGACGGCAGGCACCTGAAATGACGGCATCTTCTTCCAAGTGAAACACCCAAAACGCCGAGTTATCATTTCCAGATTTTTATTCCCAAATGTTTCACGTCTTGCAGTTTGCAGCTCTTAATCTTCTCCCTTAAATTTTCCTTAGTTGATCTGTAGATGCCTCCATTGGACCACAAAGACAACTCCTGTCCGCTAACGAACCCAGTGGCTGGCTAACTATCAACTCGTCTCTTCGATTTCCTGTTACAGATTATCTCCTAATTCTGATTTCTCCTGGCTTACGTGTCTCTTATGTCAGCCATTATAACATTATGGCAGCCAGAGTGGACAGTCTTATTTGTCACATCGTTGTTTACTAAACCAAACTCCAAACTAGCTTTGCTTATGCTTTTCATTCAGAACATTTTTCCTTGAGCCAAAATTCCCCGGTTAAATATTTAACATAAATATTTTAAGTAACATGCTTTTCTTTTAAAGCATTTTTCTGAATATCTGAATATCAGAGGAATTCTCAATGAATCCATTCATTCATTGAGAATTCCGCTTTCGTAAATAAGCATTGTTGCCTGAATAGGTCTCTAGTTGCTAAACACTAGAAGACCGAAACATGCTTATGACTGTGTAGCAACAAATTACTGCTTATGTAAAGACAAATTGAATATATATATATATATATATATATATATATATATATATATATATATATATATATATATATATATACTTACATTTCATTTCCAATTTTACGATCAGGGCTAAAATTTTGTGGATTGATGTAAAACGTTATGATAGGGTTCCAAGCAAACGCAGCCACGCCATATCCTGTCAAAACAACTCCTACAGCTGTTGCTTTCTTATTGGGAAACCACTGAAATAATTAAAAAATATAAATAAAATAAGATTTTATTTTTTTCTTTGGTTACACTGCAAATAAAACAGTACATTAATAATATAAAAATTACAATTTTGTAGTCAATTAATGTAAAGTATCAATAAGCATCCATTATGACGAATGTTGTAAATGGTCCATTATTTGACAGCGATTATATTTTGTTGTGAGATAAAAAGAAATTTGCTTATTTCTTGAATTTTCGATTGGCTTCTTCTGAACATTTAATATTTCCTATCATTATTTTTGTCATAGGATAAGCTGATCTACTCGTTTCCGGAATAACGGACTCTGCTAATACAGGAATCAACAACTGACTACAGCATGATCATGTTCAAATCTAATGTAAATAAGTTCTTGTTGCACCATCCGCTAAAATAATAAAACCCTACCAAGTTCCACGATCACTGATAATGTTCTTACCATCTTTCTACCGCTTAACTCTTATCCTAGTGTGCCTCCCACATCATCAAAGTGAAAAAAATTCCACATATTATGTTTGATTCTCCCCCATGGAATCATACAGACGTCTCCAACTGGCCGACTTACCCCAAACACATATGCCGTGATTTTTCTTCTTCAAATACTTATTCTGCGTTGATTCCTGTATTAGCTGAGTGCAAAACAAAAGTCACAATTTGCATACAAAGGCAGATAGAGATATATACATTGTACACAAGCCTTGTTAAACATCGTTGTGTGTGGGTGTGAGTGTATGTGTGTGTGTGTGAGTTAAAGAGTGAGTGTGTGTGTGAGTAAGTGAATGAGTGTGTGTGTATGAGTAAGTGTGTGAGATAGTGAATGAGTGAGTGTGTGTGTAAGTGTGTGTGTGCGTGTGTGTGAGTGAATGAGTGAGTGTGTGTGAGTGAGTGTTTGTGTGAGTAAGTGTGTGTATGTGTGAGTGAATGAGTAAGTATGTGTGAGTGTGTGAGTGAGTGTTTGTGTGAGTAAGTGTTTGTATGTGTGAGTGAATGAGTGAGTGTGTGTGAGTGAATGAGTGAGTGTGTGTGTCAGTGAGTGTTTGTGTGAGTAAGTGTGTATATGAGGGAGTGAATGAGTGAGTGTGTGTGTGCGAGTACGTGTGTGTGTCAGTGAATGAGTAAGAGAGTGTTATTGTATATGTAACATTGCATATGTTTACACACGTAACATGTAGGCATTTCAGGACCCAACACGTTGTATGCAGTCTATGTTGCAAGAAACAGAAGACAAGTAATAATGTAAGTCCTTTTTTTGTAACAATGACATTTATTTCCTCATTCTCTTGCCACACGTGACTTCTTGTTATGTCTGTCACGTCACTCACACTCTAACATCATCATCTCCTCGAACATGCTCTCTCTGCTTTTTATAGCCTTTCTTTTTCCTTACCGTGACGACATTTCTCACACGGCTTTATATTTGCATATGCACGTCCGTACTCTGTTACATTTCTGTGTGTGAGTGTGTGTCATTTAACGCCCAGGCACTCCTATCTTCTCTTGAATCAGCAGCAAACTGTATAGAGCTTCACCTGAATGCTATCAAGACTGAGTGTATGCCAGTGAACATTTGCAACAACCACGAAATTAAAACCCTCATATATAACATCCTCAAATGTGTTGAAGACTACAAGTATCTAGGATCACACATCAGGAACTCTGAGAAAGACTTTAACATTAGAAAGGGAACGGCATGGACTGCTTGTAACAAAATAGAGAAGATCTTGAAATCCAATCTTGCTCGTAAATTCAAAATCCAAGTTTTCCACGTACTTATTGAGCCAATCTTACTCTATGGATCTGAAACTTTGATTCTTTCAGCAAAACAAGCGCGTCGTTTGGATGGATGTTACACGTCTTTTGAGAAGAGTACTCAATCTCCCCAACTCTAGAAATAGTATATGGAGACTTATCGAGAGTATCAACCTCAGTTTTCAAGAGATGTGTTCATGTGTGCATTGTACTCGTGCCACAAATGAACTTGTATTGTGGAGGCACCCATCATCTCTCCATCGATCATGTAAGTTAACTTTTCCAGATAGGATACAACGAGATACATTCATCGCTAAGGAAGATCTTTTCAGTGCTACGACAGATAGGGAATACTGGAAGGGTGTAATGAGTTCTATCTCGGTTGAGGCAGCAGGATGATGATGATGATGACGATGATGATGATGATGTTTAGATCCCATTGTTAATGTATCTACTTTTGAGCTAAGCCTACTATCCCAAGTTAAAAATATCAGCTTAACTATTACTCTGGAGTAGTCTGACGATAACACGGTTCCTAATCTGGATAAGTACTGAAAAACTATGCAGTGCTGCTATACTCAAAATGGTCGAGTCATAAAGGAAATAATTTAGAAACACTTGTAGATCTAGAACATCACGCCTTCATAAAGCCTTAATAATCATTGTTTCCAGGTCCCCTCTGACTCGTAGTTGTAGTACTTATTTGGTCATTTACATATCATGAATGATCAGTTAAAGCAAAAGCCATAAATTTGAAGATATGAATAAATTGAAGTAAAAAAATTCAATCTAAGCCTTTTAAGTTATAGTAATTTAAATTTTATGACGTGAAATGGTTAAGTTTCAAATTTAGAATTTTTATTATATGCAAGACAAAGAATACAATTCAAAAAGTATATCTCCTAAACCTATAGGTTTTCAATGTCTACCCATCCCCTCAGAGGAGAAAACCTTAGGAAATATATAAAATATTACAGCTAACAGTATTTTGTAAGACCAATAATCACTAGATTTCCATACCAGTAGATCTATTGCATTACACTATTCTGACGTGTACACACACACACACACACACACACACACACACACACACACACACACACACACACACACACACACACACACACACACATATATATATATTACACACACACACATATACATACATGCATACATATATATGTATATATGTTTTTCTATATATAGTCATCCACATAGAGTACTGTTTCGTTGTTTCACAGCTCATCAGTGTGGCTCTATTTATTATTATTTATTTCCGACTTATTTGTTTAGAATCATTTTAAAAATTTTCTCTTCTAATTTTTATTTAGTTAGATTTAAATGTTTTTTTTATTTTTTGTTGTATTTATTTTTTTATCTACAAAGGTTGACATGCCATAAAATTAAACAACAACAACAAAAAATATTTGGTAAATATTTACCCTCATAGCACAATTTAATCCGATGGGATATACAAGGGATCCACCAATCCCAATCAGGAATCCGTATGTGAATACGAAACAAATGAATGAATACTGTATGCTGAAATAAGTCAAAGCCGTGGAGCCACTATAAAAAGAAATAAAGATGAAACAATAACTAAAATGGATAACAAAAAAATTTATTCCTAACAAATGTAAAATGAAGGGGGGGGGGCTGTAAAATAGTAAAGAGGTTCTGAGAAATAATAAAGGCTCTATTTGGTCAAAAAAACATAACATGCCCATATAGTATCCTAAGGGTTGGCTATATAACGAAATAGTAATTAAAAAATCAGAATTTATGCTGCAACCAACCGTGATAATAATTTGCAGAGTTGAATTGAAAATTTTGTCTGTTTTATTAGGCATATTTGATGATGTTCATATTCTAGTCAGCTTTCAATTATGGAAAGGTAAAATCAAAATGGTGGCGCTATCATCATGTGGAGAGTTCAGATGAAATTATGTAGAATTTATTTAAAACTATTGCCGCCTAGGGGAGTAGCAAGTAATTTTTATGAATAACAACTGATTACCTACTGCTGTCACACAGAAGGTAAATCTTGCTGAAAAAAACTGAAACAACTAATCGAAGCATGATTTACCAAAACAAACAAAAACTAAAAAAATAAAAAGTAAATGAATATCTGAGATAAATTTTACTTAAAAAAATAAACTAATTCACTCTCTCTTTTCTAAAGCGGCAAATAAACCATCCGTGTAATCGATAGATCAATTCATATTTTAGTCATAAAATATTAAGAATCTATTTAGGATGAAAGAAATTCTTTCCTCTGAGGGTGGCTAAGTGGTTAACAATTTGAGTATGCCAAATTCGAATCCAGTTCATTCAACAGAAACACTTTCCACTTAGGATATTAGCAACACGTGGTCTTTCGCATAAATACTCAATGCCTCTCTAAAAAGAATTTTAACTAGAAAAATATCAGGGTAACCAATGGCAACAAAAGAATCATCTGATTAAAAAATAATGAATGAATGAAACCAATTCTTTGTTCATAAATTAAATTTACATACATAGTTATAACTTCTTTTTATCATCAGTTATTATTAAGATTAAACCCTCTTGCTGATAAAAATAAAATTTTATACATGGTTATTGAAGTGTTCTGGACACATTTACGTTCGCATTTATTAAATCGATATGTATAGGGCTCCTACAGTCTTAGATAGACTATGGATAATCATGAAGGGGTGCATGCGCACAAAATTTTTGTGGCAGGGGGTGCGCAATCTCCAACCACACCTCTCCTGAGTCGACATTGTTAAATACCAGTGGCAAGTGAAGTGTATGTTCAGGACGACTGAAAACAAATGCCGAGATAAGTGGAGAGCACATACAGTGCCTAGAATTCTCAAATGGTCACCCATCTGGTACTAACCAGGCTCAACGTTGCTTAACTTCGGTGATCTGGTGAGAACCGGTGTGTCAACACGATTATGCGGTATATAATGCCGTATATAAATCGATATGTAGCTTATCTATATTAGAGTTCTCTTAGTCTGTCTGTCTGTTCTACTTTTTCTCAGAAACTACTAGGTTGATCTAATTAAAATTTTGTATGAAACTTTCTTATGATAAGGTGTAGAGAACTAATATATTATGGTATTCGTTTGGTGCAGAGTTGAGGATTAATAGGAATTAATAGGGATTAGTCACCATAATACCACATTTACTACTAGAGGTTTGGCATAAAGCACTCATTCTAAGTGAACAAACTATAACTTTTGCCCATTTTTTAATGGGCTAAAACGCCTGATAGATTCATATTCAACTATCGGGGCCAATGGAAATTCTACAGTATCATCTTTCATATGTAATATATTGTTGCTAGGCATTATATGAACATTTAACGTGAATTGAAACCCCACAATATTATTGTACCTATTTACTATGCCTCCCCACGGGACAGAGTTAGACACCAGGGTCGTTTTTTAACGTGGAGAAAAGGTACAAAAATAAAAATTGTCTCAGTCGTGAAAGATTTCTCCTCCACTGAAAGAGAACAAGAAATAGAAGTGCAGCATCTGAAGAACAGAAAACTATAAAAGTATATTTATCTAAGTAATCTGGTTAATGTAGTGTCAGAATATATCTGGTTATTACGGTTTATCTCCAATATCCTTATAGGAGTCTGTGACATATTTCCATTGTATGGACGCCCGGTGCGTACGGAAACCCTACAATATCATTATACCATATTTAAATAGAACAGACACTACCTTTGGATCCTAGCTATAAGACCAAGAAGGTATATTTTAGTTTCATGTACGGCCCAAAGTGACTTCATTTTTTTTTTTATTTAATTTCTTTTTTACATTGCGCCTTCGATGACCGAGAGATTCTATTTATTAAAAAGGAAGATAGAAGGTGATCACATACTACGAACATTAAATTAACGTATTTATATACTAATTTAATGTTTGTAGTATGCTATCACCTTATATCCTCCTTTTAAATAAATAGGATCTCCCGATCAAATAATTTATAATCTGCAAAGTGTGACATACATACTTATGTTCGTTAAAAGGTACTGCGTTGTTAATATATATATTAAATCATTAGAATATTTTCCAAAGTTAGTTGCAAGAACTTGTTTTCTCTGCTAGCTGCTTATTTACCTGAAAAGTAAAGTGCCAATGAGCGTAGCAATTCGTGGTCCAAACCATCTTTCAAGATATCCGGATACAAACATGAAGAATCCCACAGCAACAGTATGTGAAGCAGATATCCAAATACTGCTGGTATATCGAATATCAGGTGATATTCCCTGGACTTGCATGTACGATATGATATAGGTTGCAAAATTACCTACAATGGAAAAAAAAAGGAAAATCTTTTTAGGCGGATTAGATTAATTAACAATGTTGGGTCATAAAAATTAATGACATTTATGTTGTGTTAACATATGCAAGTCAAGTGAGAGCATAATAAAGTTAATCGCCTTGTGCCAGACTTAGGATGATTGAATATCAGATCTCTCAGAGAAAATATTATTGTGTTACATATCTTTACTGTTATATAAAAGGAACTTTGTGTGCATGTGTGTATGTGTGTGTGTGTGTGTGTGTGTGTGTGTGTGTGAGAGAGTGCGTTCCCTATGGACTTCTAAACGGCTGAGCCTATTTTTTTTTTTTTAATAATATTACACAAAGGCACTTAATGTTCCTGGTAATCATCTTGGGTCATGTATCGGAATGTCTTCACTAAATACCGAAAATTGATAATTGAAAAAAATCTGATGAAAGAAAGAACAGGCGATTTTGACTAAAGTCAAGGTCTTATACAGCCTAACATCACAAGTGCAGTTGAGAAGTTTTATTACTGCAAAAGCAGAAAAGCCTAGCCTGTAAAATTAATAGTAGGTCCTTTGATATGACAGGGGCGCGTTCGAAATGAATGTTTCTGTTTAGAACACGATTGAACCATGATATCTGACTTTTGCATTTGAGACGGCAATTCAAGCCATTATATATAAAACTAATTTTATAAAATCAACAGTAGGTTCTCTACAGTGCAATGTAAACTACAATGCATTGTGAATTAAGTCACCGTGGCGAGGCATGTGAAGCTTTCTCCAGATGCACTGCGATGAATCCCTAACTAAAGCAGGCACGAATTGATTGAAAAATAGTCGATTTCACCGATTTTGATGACACTAAAATATGGGAGGGTGAAGCATTCGTTGATCATTATTCAATCTCGGGTAACATCGGGTCTCCCTGCTAGTTCATCTATATAACAAAAATGAACTTGCATATATAATGTGTGTTGTATGAAATAGAAGAAGGAGGAATAGGTGAAAAGAACAAAGAGTAAAATAGAAGGGTGCATGCAGAGGAGTGGGGAAGAAATGCTGTAAAACATGAGTTCAATTGTCAATAAACAACAAAAATTTTTTTTTCATTGAAAGTTAGGAAAAATGAAATGTTATTTCAACTGGGATCCTGACAATGATAACGAGTGTAGAACGATCACACACAACGGACAACCAAAACTAGTACACTCTTATTACTCTTGAGATATTATAGTTTCATTAGCTGACGTATTAAAATCAATAAACAATGGCGTGTAAAAAAAAATATATCAAAATGAATTTCATTTTAAAAATACAATTTGTTGTTTTTATTGTTCAGGGACAGAAGTCGTTGTAAAAAGAAAAGAATCGTTCAAATAAAACCAGATAACAGTGTTAAACAGCTGCAGTTTTTAGAGGATTTACAAAATCTATAAATACTAGCACAGATGAACGATCTTATCTCAGTTTTGGTAGAAATGTATTCAACTTTAAGAAGGTGTTGCGTTAATGTACTGAAATGGTTAGCAGCTGTCAGCAAAGAAAAAAAAAAATGCTAATTTCAATCTGTTCTGTTCCCACACTGTGCCATATTTTTATATCTTTTTAATCATACTATATTTTCTCTGTTCACTTTTCAGAGCTATCTTATCTGTCATCTTTCTTTACTCTGAACTCTATAATCCCCCCCCCCCATACACCTTCTTTTTATACTTCACCTTATAATTCGTATTGTAATGAGTGCGCAAATTACTTGCCTAAAAAAATAACGGGTGTGTATGAATTTTCAACTGCTGAATAATAGAAAAAAACAAAATGGCGATACCTAGTTAATTTTACCTTCAATGGTCGCGTGAACTAATATGAATTCTTGCCGACTGTATGCAAATTAGACGATCTTGGGCTGCAAATAAACAAGCCATTTGAAGAACGAGACAGTTCGTTTTTTGAGGTAGGCGAACTGTGCACACGTTGAAGCGTGGAGTATTATCGGAAACTGATAGAACTCAGTGAAGTTAAGAGGTGGTATGAATTACAGCGTTAGTGAAAAGGAGTGCTGCCAATTTCTATTATTTTTCATCCACTTAGCAGATATTATCTCTTATCGTATTATTGTTATGGTGTTAAATGGTAATAAAAACGAAAGGAACACAGGCCTCTTAGAAACAAACATGTATTCACCTATATTACAGGCAAGGCGGGTTGAGCAATACCATTCCTCAATTGTTGGGCGTTTGCACACGACCTGCTTAGACGCGTACCACCGTTACTCGTTACCATTAATCCCATGGAGGGGCGTCTCCAACAATTATGTACTCTCTTCCTTCCTCAATACTCTATCCCTTGATCTGTTTTCTTCATATATCATTGGGGAATCTTACACCACTCTCTTTCCCATTATAAAGAAGGGGGACACAGTTTGGATGAAGAATCCACAAGGATGTTGCAAGTCACACCAGGTCGTATCACTAAATATACTCGGTGCGTGGGAGATGTGCGCTCACGTCCCAGTTCAGCACCAATAGCACGCATCAGTGATGACACATCATCCGAAAGTGCTGAATGAAGAGAACCATATTTTGCTGCAAGTAGGAGCAATTCCACATCTGAGTGTGAGGGAGAGGTTGACCCTACTTCGGTTGAGTTGCCTTATTTCACTACCAATTCTGATACTTTATTAAAAAAAGGAAGAAATAACTTTCTCATTACAGAGGGGTACTAGGGTACAACAACCAGCCACCCACTGTGACTTGTGTGATCATACGATCATTGGGGGAGGGTGACAATAAAACGGAACACCTAATAGCTTAATATAATCCTTCACATATCATGATTATCTATCTGCCAGAATGGGGAATGACTTTTCTCTACAGATGTAGACTTTTGTGGTTGCAACTAATTAGCATGTATGGGGATCAGCTGAGGTAAAAAGAAGGACTCAAATGGAAGGCGGTAGTTTAATTGTGGATATCTGGGAGAGAAAATTGGAATTGTGATTTGTCTGTGCTCGTTGTGCTGTTGTTGAAAAGGGGTTCCTAGAATTTCATTATAAGATTAGAATAAAATGATATTTTACTGCTGAGACAAAATGATATTTTACTGCTGAGACAAAATGATATTTTACTGCTGAGACAAAATGATATTTTACTGCTGAGACAGCAACGAATCAAGTTCTGTATAAAGAAAAAAAAAATGAAAATTGACAGATTTTTTCAAGTTTTGTCAGCAGGATGTTTTTGCTACTGCTATATCAGCAGATACCTTCCTGTAATCATAAATGCTCGAATAGATGTAAAATAGGTCTAGATGTCGAAGGTTATTCTGCGACTAAGTTTGAGATAACAATTGGAAAGGTATATACTGTACACGCTAACCAAAATGAATGTTTTTCTTAGAATTATTCTTAAGAGAAATAGACTAACCTCATTTCAAAATTTGAAAGAAGTTGATGGCGAAGTTTCTAGTACATCTAGAGAAGATTGTAATGAGTGCAAAAATTACTTGCTCCAAAAACGTCCACATTTTGTAGGTAACATTAATCAAAGCTTTAATCTCTGGCAATATCAAAGAGTTTAAGAAGAATTTTTCTATTATCTTCAAAATTTATGAAGTAATCCATTCTGTTGAAATATGAAATACATTTAGAGATAATCCTTCTAAGGATTTTAAACTCAGTTAAGAAATCCTGAACAAAAATAAGTTTCACCAACGCCATATACATTTCAGATTTGATTGAAACAAAATAAGAAACAACTGTGAATAAACTAATAAAACTGTTTTTAGAACACATAAGATGCAAAAGTTTTACTCAAAGAAGGAAAAAAAAAACACGATCCAATTTCTTTCTTTTTTTCTATTAAGTTGAAACATTTCTTATTAATTTCGGACCATATCAGGTCCATCTTCACTCTGAAGAATTAAAGCTATAATATAAAAAATGTTATAATAGAATAAATAAATAAAATAATATTAACGGTAACTATGTTCTTCTGATTTTTTTTTCATGAAAAAGGAGCTAAAAAGAAGTTATTTGTTTTTACTGTCTTCGTTTCTGCGATACCTTGTATAAAAATCCTATGCTAATGTTAATATTGAACTATGAGATTGTAATATACTTCTTATTCATGAGAGAGAGAGAGAGAGAGAGAGAGAGAGAGAGAGAGAGAGAGAGAGAGAGAGAGATGCTACCAGATCAGGCTGTCTGAAGATATCGGCTTCCTGACCTAAAATGCACCAAACGTTGATATTGTTTTTTTCCCTTTCCCTTTGAAAAATCCAAAAACAAAATCAACAAATTTTCTCCATAAAACAGCCAAACTAAGCATTATGAATAAATATTTGAAGATTAGCAGGGAAACCCGACGTTGCCCGCGATTCAATAAGGATCAACGAATGTATCACATTTCCAATACTTTCGTTGTATTCACAATCAGTAAAATCGCCCATTTTTCAATCAAATCGATTGATTGCATGCTCTAGTCGAGGACTCACTACAGTGCACCAGGAAGAAAACTTCATATGCCTTCCCATAGTGACTTAGTCCACAATACATTGTAGTCTATATTGCACGGTAGTGAACCTATTGTTGATTTTATAAAATTATTTTTATATATAACGGCTTGAATTAAAGTTTAAAATGCAAAAATCAAGTATCATGATTCAATTGTACTCTAAATAGAAACATTCATTTTGAATGTGCTCATGTCATATGCATATGTTGATTTTATAAGCTGGGGCTTTCTACTTGTGCGGTGATAAAACTTCTCAACTGCACTTGTGATGTTAGGCTGTATAAAAGTGTGAACATTGCTCAAAATCGGACTTCCTTCTTTAATCAGATTTTTTTCGATTATTGATTTGTGATACCTATTGGCGGCATTCTGATATAATACCTATGTAAGAACACTCCCAGACACCAAGTACATTTGTGTGAAATTAAAAAAAAAGGGGCCTAGCCGTTTTGGAGTCCATAGAGAGTGAATTCACACACACGCACGCGTGCGCTCGCGCACACACACACACACACACACACACACACACACACGAAGTGACATTTATATAATAGTACCTATTTATAATGCCTCCACCAGCATCGTTTTTTAACGTGGAGAAAAGGAACAAAAATAAAAATTGTCTTGGTCGTGAAGGATTTCTCCTCCACTAAGAAAGAACAAAAAATTGAAGTGCAGCATCTAAAGAACAGATACTACACATCTTGACCCGAAGGACTTTTATATAATTGTAGAGATAAAAGTATAAAGAGCGTAAAGCATAAGAACTTTTTTTGCACAAATTATTGAATTCAACATTAAAATAACCCGAAATGGGTTGATATGCTGTTAAACAAAACAACGAAATCTTCTTCATAGGTACACTTTTTTTTTTTTTTTACATGGAGGTCACCACTTATCAAGGCCCGGAAGCCACCCGGGGATAAGGGTTATTGCGTGTACAGTAATCAATGGGATAGTATAGTAGTAATCATTAGTATTGGAGATTTGATAGAGTGTCTTACTTAAGGGGGCGGTTTGTCAGGAATTTGTTTATATTGGATTTGAAGACATCCAAGTTGTAGTCAGGTGGGAAACAGGCAAACGGAAGAGAGTTCCACAGTCGTGCACTTCTAAGAAAGGAGCTCTGCTCATGGAATCTACGTTTGGATTTAGGCAGAGATAAAGAGTGGGAAAAAGTAATGACAGTAGTTTCAGCTAAACGGGTATTTTTAGTGAAAGATTGGCGAGGGGGAACGAGAGATTGGAGCTCAGACGAGCACTTGCCATGGAAATAACGATAAAACAAAGACAGGCTCACAACGTCTCTTCTGTGGGAGAGAGGCTGCAGGGAAGAGAAAAGGGCATCCCCCACTAAGCCACGAAGTCTATTTTGTACTCTGTTAAGACAGGATAGGCTGCTTTTAGCAGCTCCTGCCCAGATGTGGCAGCAGTATTCCATCCTTGGACGTACTTGGCTTTTATACAGATAGAGAATTGCATCAGTAGTGAGATACCTTCTGGAGTGGTAAAAGGATCCGATCATTTTCCCAGCATCCTTAGCAACAGACCTGATGTATGTGTTCTATTTCAGATCAGGAGTAAATGTCAAACCTAGAAGCTTGTCAAAACATGGAGCCTCCCCAAGACGAGAGCCATCCATTTCAATTGATGTCAGATGGGGATCAGAGCGTTGATGATGTAAAGATAGAAGCTTGGTTTTGGATGCATTAAAAGTAACCAGCCATCTATTCCTCCACTGTACCATGCGCTCAAGATCAGAAGAGAGAGAATCAGAAAGAACTTTGTCATTTACGGTGTTTGATGTGTTGCCACAGATGGTCGTGTCATCAGCATAGATGTCAACAAATTATTTAAGTATGTGTTTTGGGAAATCATTGATGTAAATCAGGAAGAGAGTTGGGCCCAGGATGGACCCCTGAGGGACTCCAGCATTAATACTGTGGACCTCTGATTTTTGCCCATCAACCACTACTCTTTTGAACCTAGCGGAGAGAAATGATTTAATAATTGAGAAAACATTTCCAGTGATACCGTAGCTAGAAATCTTGTGAAGTATACCATACCTTATCGAAGGTCTTCAATATGTCCAGAGCAATTGCCCTGGAAAGGAAGCCTTTATCAAGAGATTCATTAATCCTATTAGCACATCTGCTGTAGATATTTCGGAGTGGAAACTATATTGCATGTCACTAAGAAGGTTGTTTCTGCTGAGGTGGTTGACTACTTCTTTATTTAATATGAATTCCAACAACTTACTCATGACACACAGGAGACTTATTGGTCTGTACTGAGAGGGAGATGATTTTTCGCCTGAATTCTTAAATACAGGACATACCGATGAGGTTTTCCAAGGTGTTGGAAAGCACTTCTTCTTAAGGCAACGCTTAAACAGTTTTGTAAGTATGGGGGCAAGTTCTGGTTGGAGCTTTTTCAGCACTATAACTGGAATGCCGTCAGGGCCAGTTGCTTTACTGGAATCAAGATTCTTGATTAGCTTGGCGACATTATGCACAGATATTTGTATGTTGCATAGTGTGTTGTCTGTTATAGGAGAAAATACTCGGAGTTGATGGCCTTCGTCACATAGGGTAGAATTAGCTGCAAAGTTCTTTGCAAATAGTTTGGCCTTGTCTGATGCTGACGAGATGACCTAAGATCCATTGATGATGGTTGGGATAGAACGCACGCTTCTGTTCAGGATCCTGTTTGCTATTTGCCAGAACTGGTGGGAACCAAGCCACTGCTCAGCTACTTTGGATTTAATGGACTGAGCATATAGCTCTCTTGTATTTTTTTTATTACTCTTTTACAGTAGTTGCTGGCAGTCCTGAAAGCAGTTTTAGTCTCAGTACATCTATTACGTTGGTAGCTATGGAAAAAGTGATTTCTGTCTGCGATGGCAGCAGCCCATTCTGGGGAGAACCATGGCTGGCTGTTAGGTTTTTGTTGGAATTTTTTGGATGGTATGAATTGGTCTATGCCTACAATTAACCATTCGGTCAGGTCTGATACCATAGAGGACACATTTTTTTAAACATGGAATGCAGAGGTAGATATCCTCGTCAGCCATAGAGTATCGATATACAGTACGGTGGAGGGGTACGTCTGAGGACTTATTATATTTCCTTTTCATCCTAACTGATACAACCGAGTGGTCGGAAGGTCCCAGAGGAGATAGAACAGAACATGAACATAGCTCAGGGGAAGTTGTGAGAAAAAGGTTTAGAAGACTTGCATACTGATCGGTAGTATCAGACACACTGGTGGGTTCGTGAACAATCTGAGTGAGGTCATAGGAAATGGCAAAATCATGATAGAACCTCCCCTTGTCATCAGTCTTATTTGAGTGGGTCAGCCATTTCACATAATGGACATTGAAGTTACCGCAAATGTGAATGTTAGCCGAAGGATGAACAGGCAGGATGTGGTCAATTTTCTCAGATATACTCTTAAAGGTATTAACCCCACTGTTGTGCGGGCGATTCTTTCATTAATGTAAATATTGTGTGATAAGAATTTCTGAAATGACGTGAGAATGTTGATAAAAAGGATAACCTCATCTGACAACGGTCTTTGACCTAACACAATGTTGAGTATCTCTACTAGTATAATTTATAAATCTATGAACAGTCCACAAATACACTTTATTCAATAAACATTTACGCTATGAGTCAATCAGTGCTTACCGAAAGTGTAGACAGATCCCAGAGTAAATTCGACAATAATGCTGCCAATAACTACTATGATTCCCTTCCAAGTGGTATTCTCTGGGTTTATGTATTCCTTCCTGTTAGTATTTCTCAGCTTCACTGCCATAATTAAAGTTGAATCGCTTAGAACTATCAGGTCTATCTGGAAAACAAAACAAAACAAAACAAAAAAATATGAATGTGAGGAATTAAGAGGAAATAAATAAGTGACCTGCCTTTTTCTTTTTTTTTTTTTTTTAATTTTCTATAACGTGATTAGCTCGCATGCAAAATGGACCCTAATAGGGAAAGTTAGAAAGAAAGTTAAATGCTTGCACTAATTATTAATTAGATATTAAACACAGATTAAAAATCATAAACTCTCGCTGTTGTGGTCGTTTTTAACCACTGTTGCTACTATAAATTTAACTTTATACAATAGACACACCAGGTTTTGTGATGGGACGATTACAATATTTTTCCCGATTTTGAGACAATATCGATTCAGTGCTAAATTTCCAATTTTGTACTAAATTCTTGATTCTAATACAATTATCTATTCCAATTGTTAATAAATATCTAAATACTTAACTGTAGAGTCGTTATTTATTCCCGATCATTGTAAAAAAAAAAAAACACGTTAAATGTGCAGATATTTTCTCAAACGTAAAAATACACTTGTATGGAATGATTTTAGTTTTACTGGTAGTTTAAAATAAATAAATATTTATTATTATTATCATTAGTACCAACAGTGGAAGATTTTATTTTAAACAAAATCAAATAGAAAAGACAATAAAAAGAATCATTTTTGGCATCGAAAAAAATGGGCATAAATATTTACGATTCTAATACCAATTCTGATATCCTCCAAAAGTTCTGATTTTTTTTTATTCCTGATTCTGATTCCAATTAGCCGTCCTAACACTAGTTATATATATATATATATATATATATATATATATATATATATATATATATATATATATATATATATATATATATTCTTTTATTCATTTTAGGTAAACAAAATTACCATAAGTCGCTACAATAAATTTACTATTTCAGTCTTAAAAGACATCATCAGGCGACAATAAACTTCTGGTCTTACTCGAGGCCAGTCATTTAATGAAAATGAAAACTGAATAGAAAAAAGTAGAAAAACTAAAACCCCTTAACTTTGCAATTTCGCATAAACATACGCTATATATATATATATATATATATATATATATATATATATATATATATATATATATATATATATATATATACAGGGTGGGCCAAAATAAGGGTCCTATCTTTGAATTTGAATAACTTCCACAAAATAAAAGTTAAACTCACCAAACTTTATGTGTGTGTAGACTGACCCTTCCGAGATTTTTTTGAAATAAACAAAACAAATTTTGGCCGAAAAACACTTCTTAAAACTTACATGAATTTATGAATTTTAAAAAATAGGACCCTTATTTTGGCCCACCCTGTATATATATATATATATATATATATATATATATATATATATATATATATATATATATATCTGACGAGATGACCTCTGGTCCATTGATAATGGTTGGGATAGAACGCACACTTCTGTTCAGGATCCTATTTGTTATTTGCCAAAACTGGTGGGATCCAAGCCGCTGATCAGCTACTTTGGAAATATTGAGCTTTTTATTTGATCGAGATTACTATATAAATATTAATATTTATGTTTACTTTAAGTTTACAGAAGCTTTTGGCTTATAAACTTAATATTTACTGATTGTTTATATATACACTGTTTATGTATATCCGCGACTAGTTGCAAGGTTATGCACTACTTGTTGCAAGATTGATTAATGTTTTATTTTTTGGAAATCGCTCCAGACAACGCATGACGCTACTTGATGTAAGGAGCTAAAATAAGGTAAAAACTAACCAACTATAAGTATTAGATGGAATTCTGATTGATTTTGAAGAAGGACATTTTATTAATTAACTATTATTTGTTATTTTTTTTCATGCAATAGTTGTTTTAATAAATACTTTTCCAATATCGTTATATTTCATAGACAAGTATTAACAAACGTCCTTTCTTTAGTTTTTTTACCAAATTATTTTTAATTTTAAGTGAAAAGGCAAATTGCATTCTTCTTTGTTTTCCTTTCTTTACAGCCACATTTAAAACTTTACAACCTGAATTATGATGTAGATGATTAAAAAATATATTTATTGTTAATTTTAGTTAGTTTAAAGGGTAATGATACTACGATTGTTTCCAAACTGAAAAAATTATAAAGTTCAATAGTTAAATTACCACTGAGAATTTTTGTATTTTAATTTTATAAACTTACCTTGATTATTATCCATAGTGCTTGAAAAAAGTATGTTTTTGACAACAAACGAAATCGTCCACTTTCTGAGACAGACGGTGGCATACTGAATGTAAACAATGGACAGTTGCAATCTGGAGGTATCTGGCATTTTTTGCACTAATACGTACAAGGCGTGTTTGAATCATTTCTTTGACTTTGATTTTGACATATAGATGTTTGAGGTCCAGGTTTTGGACCTGTTCATCGTTCCAAGGGAAAAATTTCCTAGACAACCCTTTGGCATGCATGGCACAGAAACCCAGGAATTTGCACTTCCATTTAGGAGGATGGACAATATAAACTCGGCAGTAATCTCCAATGGGCGTCAAATCTGCTTTTGAATACGTTTACCGTTTGTGCTTATACAACTGCATCTGGGAGATCATTCCATGTGTTGACAACCCTCTGTGAGAAGATCCCTTTGTGGACATCTAGCCTACAGTGTTTTTTTACGATTTTGAGGCTGTTCCCCCTGGTTGCGCTGTTTTTGGCGATCTGAAAAGACGGCTTTTTTGTATCATAGATCCCATAGATGTAGAGATCGATCATGTCACCACAATTTCTCCGATGCTCAAGAGTTGGCAGTCTCAGGGTTCTCAATCTTTCAGAATATGGCTTGTTCTTCAGTGGTGTCCTTCCACTATATTTATGCCGTTATATTCATTTTTTTTTTTTTTTTTTTTTTACAGTGATCACCACTTATCAAGGCCCGGAAGCCACTCAGGGATAAGGGTTATTGCAAGTACATTATGTTAGTGTGGAGATTTGATGAAGTGTTTACTTAAGGGGGCGGTTCATTAGGAATTTGTTAAAACTGGACTTGAAGACATCCAAGTTGTAGTCCAGAGAAAAGCAGGCAGACGGAACAGAGTTCCACAGGCGTGCAGTTCTAAGAAAGAAGCTTTGTTCATGGAATCCGCGTTTTGATTTAGGCACAGATATAGAGTGGGGGAAATTTTCACAGTGGATTCAGCTAGACGGGTGTTTTTCGTGAAAGATTGGCGAGGGGGGACCAGGGATTGGAGTTCAGACGAGCACCTGCCATGAAAATAACAATAAAACAAGGATAGGCTCGCAACGTCTCTTCTGTGGGAGAGGAGTTGCAGAATAGAGAAAAGGGCATCCCCAACTAAACCACGAAGTCTATTTTGTACTCTGTCAAGGCATGATAGGCTGTTTTTAGCAGCTCCTGCCCAGATATGGCAACAGTATTCCATCCTTGGACGTACTTGGCTTTTATATAGATAGAGAATTGCATCAGTAGTGAGATATCTTCTGAAGCGGTAGAAGGATCCCACCATCTTTCCAACGACCTTGGCAACAGACTTGATGTACGTGTTCCATTTCAGATCAGGAGTAAAGGCCAAACCCAGAAGCTTGTCAAAACACGGGGCCACACCCAGACGAGAGCCATCAATCATAATTGATGCCAGCTGGGGATCAGAGCATTGATGATGTAAGGATAGGAGTTTGGTTTTGGATGCATTAAAAGTAACCAGCCACATCTTCCCCCACTGAACCATGCGCTCGAGATCAGAGGAGAGAGAATCAGAGAGAACTTTGTCATTTACAGCCTTTGATGTGTTGCCGTAGATGGTCGTGTCATCAGCATAGATGTCAACGAATGATTTAAGTATGTGTTTAGGGAGGTCATTGATGTAGATCAGGAAGAGAGTTGGGCCCAGGATTGACCCCTGAGGGACTCCAGCATTTATATTGCAGGCCTCCGATTTTTGTCCATCTACCACTACTCTTATGAGCCTATCGGAGAGAAATGATTTAATGATTGAGAAAACATTTCCAGTTATACTGTAGCTGGAAATCTTGTGAAGTAGACCCTTATGCCATACCTTGTCGAAGGCCTTTGATATGTCAAGAGCAATTGCCCTAGAAAGGAAGCCTTTGTCAAGAGATTCATTAATCCTGTGGCAGAAGAGATTCACTAAACCGTCAGCACATCTGCGGTAGATCTTGCAGAGCGGAAACCATATTGTGTGTCACTAAGAAGGTTATTCCTGCTGAGGTGGTTGACTATTTCTCTATTTAATATGGATTCCAGCAACTTACTCATAACACACAGGAGACTTATTGGTCTGTACTGAGAAGGAGAAGACTTATCACCTGAATTCTTAAATACAGGGCAAACTGATGAGGTCTTCCAGGGGGTCGGAAAGCACTTCTCCTTAAGGCAGCGCTTAAATAGTTTCGTAAGTATGGGAGCAAGTTCTGGTTGAAGCTTTTTTAACACTATAATTGGGATGCCATCAGGGCCAGTTGCTTTACTGGAATCTAGGTTTTTTATTAGCTTGGCGACCTCATGCACGGATATTTGTATGTTACCTAGCTTGTTCTGTGTTATAGGAGGAAATATGGGGAGTTGATGGCCTGCGTCGCATAGGGTAGAATTAGCTGCAAAGTTCTTTGGAAATAGTTTGGCCTTGTCTAATGCTGACGAGATGACCTCTGGTCCATTGATAATGGTTGGGATAGAACGCACACTTCTGTTCAGGATCCTATTTGTTATTTGCCAAAACTGGTGGGATCCAAGCCGCTGATCAGCTACTTTGGATTTAACAGACTGGGCATATAGCTCTCTTGTATTTTTAATTACTCTTTTTTTATGACTGAATGTCATTTTTTATTACTCATTTATTTATGACTGAATGTCATAAATGGTTAAAAGATAAATTTTTTTCGAAATAACTTTTATATGAATAAGTGAGAAAAAAATTTGTTTTGTATTTACAGCAATGATATGAATAAAATGTTTATTATTTTAAATGAATCTTTTTAGTATTTCAGGTAGAAAACTTTGTTATGTGATAGGGAGCTGGCAAAATCAGCTAGTTTAATACTAAAACTGATAATCTTGCTTGCTTGTTTGCATATTGAATGTTTTAGATGATAGGAGGAATGGAAGTACTTGGACGGTTTTACTATTTATCTACAACAGATTAAGGCACGACTACTGGCTGCTACTGATTCCCTATTCAGGTAATTTTAGCATGTCATTTGAATAACCTGATTACCATCGTTTTATTAAAATAATTTGGGCATGCCAGCCCAAAGTATCTGAAATATTTCTTGCAGTATTATCTATAATATAAATCTCAAACCTCTGTTAGTGTGTCTCGCTAAAACTTTTGACACACATAACAAAGACTGACAAAATTGGTATCGTTATAAAGGTCAGTCTCTCAGATGACAAATATCGAAAAATTGGCCAAAAAGTTTACTTCTTTTGACTGTCAACTGGGCCGTTTTTCACAAGGAGGGGGTCACTTTTTTCGTCGACATTTTCGCAAAATGATCATACGCCTCGCAATGACTAACCTTATTTCCAACAGTGGTGATGTCGTTTGCCACGGTGGGCATGGCGACTAAACCATTTGTTTTTTTTTCACTTCCTTTTCCTCTTAGCGTTACAGGTTAGAGCCTGCCTACTCTTTTTTTTTGTGCTCGCATGGTTACTTGCTGCTATTTTCATTTTTTTTAGGGGGTTGGTTAATTTTTATTTTGTTTCATTTTTTTGGCTCAATACTCTTACCATAAAACCCCTCCACACCTGGGTAACGCCGGGTACTCCTGCTAGTTTCAAATAAAAAATAAAATGGATTTAGTTACAACTTTCAGTCAAGAGTTTATTTTGCAAATATCTTTTTAGGTCCATATTTAATAGTTGGAAGAATGGGAATAGAGTGTAGTAGTACTAGTAGTAGTAGTAGTAGTAGTAGTAGTAGTAGGAGGAGGAGGAGGAGGAGGAGGAGCAGCATAAAATAATAAGAGGACAGCAATAAATAAATAAGTACAAAATAAAAGGAAAAGAATAAATTAGTATTCCTAGCAATAACAGCATAAAAGAAAGAGAGCAAAAGAGGATTGTGTGAACATTTAAATGACGTAACTTGAAAATTACAGAAGATAAAAATAGAGGGTCTAGAGCTGGAAGCAGAAGTACACAGGTGGCCTCGCTAATTACTGAACAATGGCAGATAACCCTTCTAGTTTGCATTTAAACTATTAGAAATATCCTGAAATTTTCATATCATTAAACTGTAGGAGTACTCAGAAATATTTATACCATTAAATTAAAGAAATACTTTGAAATCTTTATACCATTAAACTTTAGAAACTACCCTGAAATCGTTACGATGTTAGATTGTAAAAGTACTCTGCAATTTTTTAAAAGCCTCTTTGAATTGCGAAATCCCAAGTCGTAACGTGTTTAGTTTAGCTTGTGAAGGATGTGGGTCAGACGGTCACCACTTGTAATCAGGATTTATCAATTTATAGGACCAAGGTTGCATGTGCCGCAACTTTATTGAAGTAGGAGTGTATCTGTGGAACCATTAAAGGTAAATTTAACAGGATCGCCGATTAATAGAAAGTTTTCACCAATCCACATCCTTACATAAAAAATAAAAACGAAATCCGGGAAATAACGACACTCAACAAAGAATACGAAATCACAGTATTAGTATGAAATAAACAACATTTATTTACGTGTTAAGAATATTAGTTTAAATTGTTCTAACATAAGTGTTTTCTTGTGCGGAATGTTCATAATGAAAGATTAATGAAGTAAGGATTTTGTGAGAATAGTATGAGGTTTGAAATTATTGATTTTTTGATGATCAGAGTACCACACGTGGGCTTAAAGTCTAAAAATCATATAAGAGAATACATGTGTGTGTGTGTGTGTGTGTGTGTGTGTGTGTGTGTGTGCGTGCGTGTGTTCATATCATAAGAATAGTAGTTTGAAATAAAATTATTTAAAGGAAAATTAAAATTCTTGTTCGATGTGGTAACTTTCCATGATGGGAATTAAAGTTCATGCGCATTGCGCGTGATATCAGGATGGGGGTTTTATCGTTTCCCACAGATGGAGTTATCTTGAACGTGTGCTGCTCTTTAGAAACTGAAGAGGAAATTATTATATTTATATGCAGGCCTTCTCGAACGTTCCAGTCTGTCCACTGTATTTCTATGTGAGGGAGCAAACATATGTATGCGTGTGGTCGCATCACAACCTATGAATTCTTCATACACGTGTGTGCTGTAGCAGTGATCACTTTGAAATGTTCCTTCTGGGAATTTATTTAGGCTGAGCATGACGGTTGCTATAAGACTCCCCTCCTAGATAAGAAGTCGATCTAAGGAGAAAGAATACAAATACTGCAAGTGTTTCACTGAGTGTAGATCACAAATCAGAGTGGGTGCTTTATGCAGCACTAGGTAGCACAGATACCGTGCTACCTACATAACTTCCACCAAATCCGGCAGACACATAAAGCACCCACTCCGATGATTCTATTTGAAGTGTATATTTTGGTTGATGGCAGTCCAAAAGAAAAGTGATGTCACCAACTCTTGTGTTGTGTGGTTGCTTGGTGAGATAAATTGTGCAATTTCGAAGGAAATGAGTTGCCTATGCTTAATAGGTACACTATGGATGTTCGTGCCCATTTTGTATATACTAAGGAGTTAAGCGGTAACTAAGCAGAATGTTATAAGTTATATAATTCCTCGTCATTCCTCTGGTTTAAGTGCAAGTGGATTTGCACAATTGTTTGTGTCTTAGACTGCAAGTATCTGCGGAGACCAAGAATTATGTGCAAGTGAGTCTTCATGGTTAAAAGTAATGGTGCAAGTGAATCTGCACTGCCAAATACAAGTGGGTCTGTACTGGTGTTATTGATGGCTTGAATGGCATCAATATGCATGCATGAAAATGTCCCAGGATTGCTTAAGAATCTGATGTGCTTGTAATGAGCTCGTTCTGAAGGTGTCAAGCGTGGTTGGCCCAGTGGCGGGGGGGGGGCATTATTAAATTCTGCACATGCAGAAAATGGTGGTATCTCCAATATGGTTGATGTTAGAACATATTTCTCCATTGTATCGTGAGTTTCATGGGAGATTTGGCGTTAAATAGATGTTGATAAGCACCACTGGCAATGATGTAGGTAAAATCCTGTTGGTGGGTAAATTGTCCAACATGTTGGCTACTGGAGCGCTAATCCGTAGGAGGACCATGTGTGTTTGCCGTCAATTCACTGTAGTCAGAGTCCGATTACATAGGGAAGCCGTGTTTTGTTTCATTTTCGATTTTTGAGCGATTATTGGCATTAATCGCTACTTTATTGAGAACATTGTTGCTAGTTTGTAAGGAGGTCCGTGTTTGCGTGTCATTGATTTACTGACGTCATATTAAATGACTTGCAAAGAAAGATTAGTTTTGTTTGATTTTCTTTTCTTCCCTTCAGAATCTGTTCGCTTCTTTTTTTGTAACATGCGCTGATTTTTTAAATGAAGTGATCCACGTTTTTTTTTTTTTTTTTAATTTTTTTTACAAAGCTCATAATGTGAAATTTTATAAGAACTTCAAATAGGTTGTGAGGAGCGCCGACGTTGCATGATTAAAATAAGGCTTTTGCTAGTGGGAAGATTCAATAATGAAAGGTTTGAGGAGTGAAGATTTTTGTGATGTAGCACGAGGTTTGAAATTACCGATTTTTTTATGATCAGAATGCCGCACATGGGCTTAAAAGTTCATGCGGCTATTTTTGAGAATTAAAGTTCATGTGCATGGGGTTTTTAACGTTTCCCACAGATGGAGTTATCCTGAACGTGTGTTGCTCTTGAGAACTTGAAGAGGAAACTGATTTGATATTTTTTTATATGGGCCTTCTCGAACATTCCAGCCTGTTCACTGTATTTCTTTGTGAGCTAGCATAATACAGTTCCTTTTATTTTATATGTGCGATGGTCACATGTACCTATGCGTTCTTCATATGCGTGGGCGTTGAAGCGGTGATCGTTATTAAATGTTCCTGCTAAGGATTTGCTCTGGCCTGGCATAGCGGTTGCTACACTTGTTATTGATAAATGTAGTGTAAGAAATTCTCTTACTCGTTTTTGCCTTTGACAGAATGAAAGAGACACAGAAAAGCAACAAAGGCTCACCTTAAATCCAAGAATAATTTTATTTACAAAAGGGTAAAAAAGGAGTTCATATTGCAAAAGAGTGCCCTCTTCAGCTTCTGCCAAATGGCGGATAGTTCTTGCCTTGAAAGGCGAAGGTAGTTTTCTTCTTGTTGAAGATGCTGGTAGAATCGGCCGCTCGTAGAATTGGTTGAGGGTTCTCGAAATCCTTCCAGACTGTCGATACGAACAACGCACTTTGCGATCGATGTTCATAAAATAATATGCCCCTTTGCGGGCAATGATAATGAAGTAATTATTCCATAGAACATTTTAGCCTCTGGCTAGTATCCGCATTTAAATGAGCAGAGAAATAAATGGGGTAGAACCCTGCCTTAGTTCATTAGGCACGGAGCAAGATTACGCGCGTCGGCTTTCTCCGACGTCAAGTTGAAATCTGTTTTTTGAAACACAAAATTCCCGCCACTTCTGAATCCTCCGCAGCAACTGAACAACGCAATACCATTGGTCGAAATAATCGCGTGATTGTAAATCATGCGGTTATCGCCCTTGCATTCTGAAATTTCTTACACACTGCCAAAGGAAGGAAGAGAAAGAAATGGATACTCATTTCTTTCTTTTTTATCGGGAAATTAAGGATTGTCGCCTATTTGGACAAGTTATTACAATGAAATTCTGTCCCAAAGGACTTAATATTAACACAATAATAGCAATTAAATTCAATGTGTGTCTGTTGTCAATCTGAACTTATAATGATCTCTCTATGGCAAACAGAGAATTTATTAGTAATAAAGGTATGACTCTACTAATGAGTCTATAAAAGGAATATACAATTATTAACTTGGTGTTTGGTCCGCACAATCCGGACACACCCAATCTTCAACGGTAACTTGTTGGTCGACCTCGACACAACTAAAATGGTACCACTTCCAAGTGTATGGCACGTAACCTCATGCAAGTAAACAGTAGGATGTACATTTGACATCATTATTGTTTTTTGACAAAAAAATGTCCAGTAAAATCCACCCCTACACATTTTAAAGGCCGGACAAAATTTACTCTATCAGAAGGCAGTTGAGACCCAGAGGGTGCTTTGTACGGTAGAGAATTAATTCTCTTACATATAACACAGTCACGGAGAACCGACTTCACTGCCTGTCTCCCTTGGGGGATCCAAAAACCCGATAGCCTCACCTTGCTAAGGGTTGAATTTGCTCCCATATGACAACAATTCTGGTGAGCTTCAATAATGACCAATTTGGTCAGGTGGGTATTTTTTCCTAATAATATAGGAAATTTCACTTATGGAAAAACCTCGGAGTTCTGAATACGTCCTTGAGTCCGTATCAGTCCCTCCCTATCTAGGAATAACCCAAGGGCCGTAACTTTTGGTGGAGCAGCCCTATTAGAGGGTTGTTGCAAATAAGCAAGTTCTGTGGGAAACGCTTCCCTTTGTAAATGAGAGAAGAGCAACAATTTAGCTCTTTTGACGGTGTCAGTCTTTCGGTGACGTAATTTATCACCGAATCTCACAACTTTTTCTAAGACATTAATAGCCTAAGTTAATGAGGAAAAATCAGATATTTTAATTGGCAAGTGATTCTCGTTAGAAGCAGTTTCATCCGAGAACATACATGTTACCATCTTCCTGTTAACATTGTTAAGACAAGGCAAGGGGGACGTGGGCCAGCTGATTTCAACTTGATTAAGCCAGTCTGGTCCGCAGGTCCAAAATTTGAAAAATTGTTTGAACTTAGAGGCAGTAATACCTCTGGTTAAAAGATCAGCTGGATTATCCAACGAAGGAACATATCTAAATTTAGGCTTTATCCAATATTTAAGTTTAATGTTTTCAATGAACTTATTAATGTCTGACACACGATTTTCAATTAATATATTTTTTTTCGCAGCCTTCCCATTCAAAATCCATGACAGGGCTACTTGTGCGTCAGACACGACAAAAAAGGATTTGATATTGATAGGCGCTAGAGCTCCCAAAACTTGTGGAATGACTTTAAACGCTAGAAATATAGCTAATAATTCCAAAACAGGTAGTGATTTTCCCTTGATGGGTGCCACTTTTGCCTTGGCGAATATCAAGGAACACTGAGCACCTTGTTTCGCATACACGGAAAACCCATAAACATGCTTAGAAGCATTGCTAAAGCAAATAATTTCAACAGGGGATTCCGCTAGGAGAGTACATCTAGGAAATTCAAAGTTCCCTATACAATTCAGCTCGTTGGCATGTGCTTGCCACGTGGCCTTAACTTCTTCAGGGATTTGTTGATCCCAAGACAACTCCTTTTTCTACAGTTGACTAATAATGATCTTCCCCTGCATGGTGACAGGAAGAAGTAAAGATAATGGATCATATAGACTTGAGACTTGAGATAATATCTTGCGTTTGGTATTGGCATTGCCATCTATTACAGATGGAGCGAGTTTAAGGGTATCCCTTTCAACAGAATATTGATACCCCAGCACCTTTTCAAAGTTGGGGGAAGAAGACGAGATAGTACCGTCTTCCATCATTTTATTTTGTATGCTCGCGCAATTAGAGTTGCAGGATTGGAGTTCAAACCCCGCTTCTCCGAGTCTGTCGTGGACTTTATTATACACATGGGTTAGAGTATCTCGGTCACTATTAGTAGTAACTAAGTTGTCAACATAGATTTTATTGGAAATCGAATGTGAAGCCAAATCGGCTTCATATTTTTTGGCATGATGCTTAAGTATAAAGCTTAACATAAAAGGGCTGGCATTGAACCCAAATATAATAGTATTAAAACGGTAGGCGCACAATTTGCCATCTACCTTGAGGAAAAAACAAAATCTATTTTTATCTTCAATAGATTTTAACCTGATCTGTAAAAAAGCTTTGCGCAAATCGCCCAAAAGCACATATTTTTCTTTTCGGAAAGCTAGTAGAATATCTAGCAACAATGCAGTCATGTTAACACCCGAATAAGCAGCGTCGTTAATCGAAATGCTACCTTTACGTTTCAACGAACAATTGAAAACAGGGCGGATTTTTGTAGTTATTCCCAGACCTTCTTTAATTACTGGCCGATGGGGAATCCATTTATAATTCTCATAAGTTCCATGGGGAACGGAGAAAGGTTCGATAATTCCGCAGTCTTCGTATTCTTTGAAGACCTGTATATAATCGTTATACAATCTCTTTCCTTCCAAGGACTGGGCCACCCTATGCATTATTCGCAGTGAAGGCACATAATTGGACTCCACCTTGAGAAGCTTGTCATGCTCCCAAGGCAGCTCGACGTAATATTTTCCTTCCTTGAGAACTATAGCCTCTTCAAAGGCATTTATTTTTTCTTTATCAATTGAAGACAACTGGTTGGCATCCTCGATACCAATGGAGTCCAGAGAAAAAAACTTTTCTACTCCACGTTCAACAGCAGGACCGTCAAAAAAAGGTTGCAGCACATCCTCGTAAGATGCTACTGGCTTTAATACACTATCAATTAAATATGACTGACACATAGGGAGTGTTTTAATAACTTGATCGAAGGCTGGCAATTTTTCCACAGCCTTATCATTTTTGTTTAAAAAATTTGACCCCTCACCGAAGGGAATGATATAATTGGGGAGTTTCCAAGCGGAACCTCCCAAGCACTTAATTAAACTGAGATTATTGATTCTAGGAATAAGATCCAGGCCAATGATACCGAGAATGTTAGAACCGTTTAGTTCAGAATAACCAGGGCAAAACTTATACCCTTTTTCAGTTAAATTCGACGTAATCTCATCGAACCTGTTTACGTTAAATTTCAATTTCAAATTTTCAGCAAACAATGCAGAATGATAAAAAGAATGCTGATGTCCCAATTTAATAGACACTTCCAGCTCTGAAAGACGTAAGGACTTATTCCCCACGAGGGTATTGACGGACATTTGTACCGTCTCAGGATTTAGATTACAGTTGTGAATCAACCGGTCCAGAATTGTTTTAGAGAAAAAGGATTTTTGGCTACCCGTATCTATCAGACAGAAAAAATAAACCGGGTGCCCTTTAACCTTCATAGATATCTTGAGTACAGGATTAATACTCTTGTCCTGATCCGCCACGAAAGTACGTCCCACAAAGGACTTAGATTCTTTTGGATACATTAAGGAATAATGGTTTTTTAGACCACAATTACTGCAAGGGAAGGGGAACCCCTTAACCCCCCTGCAACTGGACTCTGAGTGCTAACCGAGGCACCGGAGACATAATCTTAATTCTTTCGCTCGAATAATTTTAGATTCCGAATTTGGAAATTTAGAACAAACTTTTGTCAGGTGACCATCAACCTGACACAATTTACAAAATTTATTTTCGCCATTTTTGACGAAAGACTTAGAGTTATTATTACTCTGAAAGGACTTGATTTGTTTTGGCTCCAAATTCTTCGCCACGAGGGTTCCAGCATTCAACGAACCCGACATGTTTGGCGGGAATTTTTCCCACCTTGATGCATTCAAAGGCGACGCCATTATTATGTCTATAACGCCAAACGTATACGTTAAAATAGACTTTAAGGAAAGAAACCGTTCACAGGATTTATTCATTATTTCTCTGCGAACACTGTTCGGAAATTTAGCGAACAGAATATGAGCTATTAATCTTCCTGAGGTGGATTTATCTGTAAGAAAATCCGTGCCAAAGGAATTATCCATTTCCGTCAGTTTAAGTTTGACTCGCTGGATGAGGATTCTGATATCCCTCAAAGACGCAAAATGGTCCGGTTGTGGAATAATGTCATCGAATATTTTGTTCATAATTGCTGAAGGATTTAAATATTTTTCCTTTAGACACTCCAAAGCTGCTTTGTAATTCTCGGGAATCACTTCAAACCTAGAAATAATATTAAACGCCTCTCCTGATAATTTGGATTTTAGCAATAATAATTTATCTGAACTTTTCATGTTCGCAGTACAGAATTCAAATTTCCTTAGGAACCCACGGCATTCAAACTTATTGGGAGTTGGATCCCCACTAAAGGGGGGGGGCACTCCAACTCCATTTTCATGGTAACAATGTCCCTTGATTTCTCAATCTCCGGCTGGAGCTCAGCTAGCCTGTCGTGGACTCCCGCTTTAAACATTTCGAAATCACGACATATACTTAGTCTTTCCTCATCCGGGGACTTGAAAATTAACTGATCCAATAAATCGTCTACTTCAGACAATCGTTTCTCGATGTCGGAAGAAAAATTATTTATACAACGCCCACCTACTCTCTCCTTCATCCAATCCAAAGAAGCCGTTATACGAAACTTTTTAGCTTCAATTCGACCAACAAGATTTGAATTCGCCATGTTCGAAGGACACAACACGAGAAAAAAAATGGCCAGTCCCACATGGGGAAATAAAATCAAAGGGCGCGAAAAGGATTCTCCGACGAGAAGCACTACTATCTGAAGGGGGTTACGTCAACAAAATTCGAAACTCTCAATGAACAAGGAATTTAAACCCATAAGAACAGTTCAGACTGACATTCGACAACACATTTCAACAATGAATCAATTATAAATTCAAGAGTCAATATATAATTTTTTTTTTACATTATTTAAATGATTACAATTATCGTAAAATATTTGAAGGGTATATTTTTTTTTACGAATTAAAACTTCAGTTTACAATTTACATGAAATAATATTTATTTTCAATGAATAAGTTCCTTTATGGACCATTACAATTTAATATAAAAATGAATATTCAATATATTATTTTTTTCGTTAAAGCACATGGTCTTTTAAGGACCATTACAAATTAATATAAAAATGAATATTAAATATATTATTTTTTTTAAAAGCGACACAATGAAAGGAAAAAATCCAAAATAATGTGGGGGGGGGGGAATCGAAATCTTATGCAATAAAACGTTATTACTCATAAGAAAAAAAAAAAAAATTGGAGGGGGGGGGAAGGAATATCTTTTGCAATAAAAACGGTGTAAGAAATTCTCTTACTCGTTTTTGCCTTTGACAGAATGAAAGAGACACAGAAAAGCAACAAAGGCTCACCTTAAATCCAAGAATAATTTTATTTACAAAAGGGTAAAAAAGGAGTCCATATTGCAAAAGAGTGCCCTCTTCAGCTTCTGCCAAATGGCGGATAGTTCTTGCCTTGAAAGGCGAAGGTAGTTTTCTTCTTGTTGAAGATGCTGGTAGAATCGGCCGCTCGTAGAATTGGTTGAGGGTTCTCGAAATCCTTCCAGACTGTCGATACGAACAACGCACTTTGCGATCGATGTTCATAAAATAATATGCCCCTTTGCGGGCAATGATAATGAAGTAATTATTCCATAGAACATTTTAGCCTCTGGCTAGTATCCGCATTTAAATGAGCGGAGAAATAAATGGGGTAGAACCCTGCCTTAGTTCATTAGGCACGGAGCAAGATTACGCGCGTCGGCTTTCTCCGACGTCAAGTTGAAATCTGTTTTTTGAAACACAAAATTCCCGCCACTTCTGAATCCTCCGCAGCAACTGGACAACGCAATACCATTGGTCGAAATAATCGCGTGATTGTAAATCACGCGGTTATCGCCCTTGCATTCTGAAATTTCTAACAGTAGCACTGCTTCTCATTATAATGATAAACAAAACAAAGCAAAAAAACAAAAAAAAACAAAAATAAACTATAACCAACAAACTAATTGAAATACAAATAAATTATTGTAAATCTAAAAAATGTGCAGAACGATGTATTTAAATAAAATTTAATTAGAGTGAGAGGGGAAAGTGACAGCTGTTGCTGATTGCTTGAGAAGACAAAGAAACAAGAAAACTGCTCTTGGAATAGTTTTAGATAAGAGGTAAACAAGAGTTATCGACCCCTGCATGACTTACAGTTGGCACACTGTGAATGAATAAATAAGATTTGTGAAACAGTGCATCGTTGTCGTTTTAGGATGAGCAACAACTGAACTTGCAATGCGTTTTAATGCTATTCATGCAAAAAGGACAAAAACAAAACAAAACAAAAACACACAAAAAAACAATACAATTTTTTTTTCTCATCCACATCTGCATGCTGGCCATTGATAAATTTGTTTTTACATTCTAAACTGACAATATTTTCATTCTCAAAAAGATTTCAATTTTATCTTAACAGACAAATAACAAGAATGGCAACCATTAATCAAGTCTGATAATAAATTGGTAAAAGTTTATCCATCTGATGACGCATCTTCTAAAAACTATAATGCCATTCATGGAATCGTTAAGAAGATTCACAATCCTTTCTGCAATCCAACCATATTTTGGGCAGACAAACTCCAGTCTATGCTTGACTTGTCCATCAAGGTTCAATCATTAACGCCCAACAGTTTTTGTTTTATCATCATTCAATGATTTGGTAATCGTCACATTGAGACGTCATATGAATAGCGGTGTGATCCTGAATGGTTTTCACATACACACCAAACCTTAAACCCTATCCCTTTTCTGAGGTTATCACAAAAACTGATCTCTATCAAATCAATCCTCAGACTATTCCTGAACTGAAGAGGTCATCACAAACCAAATCAGTCGTATCTTATTGTGCTTACAATGCAAAGGTGCACAATTAGAAAAATATTATTAAATGGCAATAACACAAAGACTGGTGAACATGCATCGTTGAAAATCGATGGACGAGTCAGACATAAAGTTAATGCTTTCTCTGATTGGAAAAACGATTGAAGAATAAATCAGTGTTTTATGATGTCTAAAAACGACTCATAACTGCTGTGCACGAAGCGATACAACAGTTGACCTGAAGAACCTATTTAGTAGGTCAATCCGAGTAAGATTTTTAGATTTTTGAAGAAAACAAAATTGTACAAAAATATAAGTTATGTCTGAGGTGTGTATAATGAATTCTACATACCATTGCTGGTACGGCGTATTTTATCATCTTTATTAATTCACAAGGACACATAAGACTTCTTTTAAATGGAGGATTTATTAACATAAGGACAGAGCAACAATATAATTACAGAGAGAAAGAGGGAGAGAGAGGGAGGAGAGAGATTGCTTTTTACAACATATTCATCTACAAAGACTGCTAGAAAAATGAGATCTTTCGAACAAACTGAATGATTAGAAATAATTTTTTTACAAGTGAATCACCACTAATCGAGGCCAAAAGTCACTCGAGGCTAAAGGTAAATGTGTATTTTCAGTTGAATGATGAAGAATATTATGATAGGATTAAAAATGATGAATGGAATGAACAAAATTTAATTACTTATGAGGACCGTTTATGGCAAATACTTATTGACATTGATTTGAAAGCGACTATGTTGTAGCCTGCAGGAAAGGATAAATGGGAAATTAAAATCTATTCATGGAAATTACATTTTATGTTAAGCACATAAAGGAAGAAGGAAAGTTCTTTTCATTTGTGGTAGAAAAATATGTTCTTGCAGGGAGAAATCAGAGATTGAAGCTGAGATTAGCAACTTTCCTAGAAGTAATGATACAGTAACGAAAGAATGGCAACGTCGCTTCAATCTTTACTTTGTCTGGAAGTTGCATATAAATATGAATATTTTTTATGCAATGAAAACAGACTATTGAATACCAAAACAGATAAGACAAAAGCTCTATAATCTAGACTCTGTTCCATCTTCAAGTACTATTCAACATTCGAGTCAAGTACAAGCCAGGAAAAGCAATCTCAGTTGTAGATGTTATATAATGAGGGCCCTCATTCGAACAGTAGAAATACGTGAGAAATGAAGTTGTTGGAATAATTAACACATCCGAGGTAAAAAAAAAATGACCATAGCAGGTAAGCAGAAGTTAAGAATTTGACTGAATTTCTGAAAAAGTGACTTCTGACTTTATTTCTGTCAAACCCTTGAATGAATGGTATGAAAAACTGACTCATTCTAAAACTCCAATTTCAGTTGGCTGGACAAACAATGTTAGCTCAACATAAATGGAAGCCGAAGCAGCCTCTGTATCTCTCTCTCTCTCTATATATATATATATCTTAACACAGCAAGTCATCTTTTAATCTCTCTTGCTCTTTTGAATCCCCGTAATTGTATTATTATTCTGTCACCAACTTAATAAATCCTCCATTTAAGAGAAGCCTTATGTGTTTATGTGAATTAATGAAGATAATGAGATGCAGGGTACCTACAACGGTGTGTATAATGAATTATACATGCCTCGGGTGACACAAGTATCCAACACAGATGTCCTATCAAGGATTTGCCTAAACAACTATTGTGACATGGTTTATGTATATTTAAGAAAAGTAAAATTGGTAGTAATGAGTTGAAGCTGCGAGTTCGAAATATGAACTCATAGCAAACTCCTAATGGTTTATTTGCCAACTAAGTTACTAGTCATTGCAGCCCAACACGAAGGTTTATTATTGTACTAGTGGAAATAAATCTATTCTTTTATTATATCTGTGCATTGATTTTCCACCTGACAACATACAACAACAACAACAAAAGAAGTGAAACACAACAACACAATAACAACATCATAATAACACAAAACTCATATACAATGAATGGATAAAGAGATTCAAACAGAACTGAACAAACGATGAATCAATTGAAAGGCATACCTCAACCAGGACCTAAATGAATACTCATTTACTTATATAAGAGGCAAATACATCTTAATATGGAGTACTGCTGCCACATCTGGGGAGTCGTTACCGAGAGCACCTATTGCTGTCTAGAAAGAATACAAAATCAACTTCAAAATCTAGTGGGGATGATCTCTTATGCTTTTACAAGCCCTTTCTTATGTTGTTAGTCTCTATCTGCTCTATCGTTAGTTTCATGAAAGGTGTTCAACTGAGCTCCCATCTTTGGTTCTTTCTTGCAAAACATTCCAAACAGAAGTTCGCTTGGTACCACAACTAAAGATAATTTCCCTCCCTTTTTCTATCTGCTTAGTGTGAGGCAAAATTTCTGCAAGCAGAGCCTCTTTCACAAGGGCTTTTTGTCTGTGGAACATATTGCTGTCGGACTGCTTTCCTACAGACTACAATATAGTCGTCTTCACATCCAGTGTGAACAGATTTCTGTCACATGTAATCAAACAGTCCATTTCATTACTCATCCTCATTCAACTGATGAGATTCTTCATTTTTCAACTAGCAATGCTTCATTTCATTTAATCTTATCCTTGAGTAGCCTTCGGTCTTGATAGAGGGGTAATTTTTTAGTAAAAAAAGCCGAACCAATTCGTTTATTTAGTCCATAAAGGAAAATTGTTTTCATTAATCAATACTATTATCCATTGCACCATGACGTTGTGAAAAAATTACAATCAAGATGAGAATAGTTATCCCAATAATCTGAATTATCAATCTTTTATTGAAAAAAATTCCCAACATAGAATGCGTTTTTTTCTACCTTTGTTCATCCCAAATAAGACATATTGTCAATGAGACATAAGAGGGATACTCTGATTAGGACCAGATTTTTAAGTTGTACAGCAAGATATTTGTTCACATCACATATAAAGAAACTTAGTATACAATGTGGAACATACTAGGTTAGAGACGTTTTTGTGCACTCTGTCCAAGAGGGTATGTGGCAAGAATACTCTATGTATAAACAAATGACAGGATACTAGTAGGTGTGAGAATTTTTTTATAACTGGATAGAAGGAGTCTATCTTCTTTGCAGTAGACTTGGCAGTATCTTCTTTATAATTATTCAAATTCAGGAGGTAGTCAATGTTCTGGCTAGAGATAAGTAAGAGCATTATGGGCATGAATACTATTTAGCAATACAAATACACAATAAGGATGCACATCATCATCATCATCATCATCATCATATGGTATGAATCCAAAGATTGTTGGCATTGGTTTCCTCAATATTTTTATTGTCAGAATTCTTTCAGAATTCATTGATTATAACACAACTTATACTTACATCCTTAGTGAAAGTGATTTTTGTGGTATGAACTGGATTCGAACTTGGAACACTAGGATCGTCAGCCCGTGCCGTTAACCACATGACCACCGTCACCTTCTATACTAGAGATGATAACTGGTGTAGTAATACATTTTGTAAATAGTCGATTAGTTTCAAACGTGCAACACGTATTTCATGTTCGAAACATACTGATATCTACCACAGGCTTCTGTATATCATTGCATAATGAGAGCACAGATAAAACGATGCAAATTAAAACAAACAAACAAACAAACAAACAAACAAACAAGAACAAACAAACATATGCGAACATTAAAAAAAAATCCGAAACGGAAAATTTGACAAAATGCAAGTGTGACATCCAGCAAAATCTAAGTGTACAACTATTTGTTACAATGCGTATACATTCAAGTTCATATAACTATTACAAGATACACATTCACAAACAATAAGTTGCTCTCATGTTGATAAATGGACAATAACCAGCAGAAAAAAGCAGAAAGTTGGGGTGAAGGTGGCTAAGTGGTAAACTACACAGATTGAAACCCCGAGTGTGCCAAGTTCGATTCCAATTTGTTCTGCAAAAATGCTGTCAGCAAACCAACATTTGATCTTGTGTCTAACGGTCTAACTTCCTGAAGAGGAAGTAAATAAAATAACTTAAAGAAAACAAAAAGCAAAACTTACTTCTATCAATTACATACAATTAAAAGATTGTTTGATTATAATGGACTGAAATGCTTTCTTTTTCTACATTATCATTCAGTTTTTTTATTTACAATGATGCAAGTATCCCGATCTAAAAAAGAAAAAAGAATGGAATGGGAAACGGCGCTAACCCTATGTGGGTTTAACTGGCTTCCTCCAAAGCAGGAAGTTCCATGGGAGTATGAAATTCACAAGCACTCCCTAGTCGCATGTATATTCCCGTTAGTAGGGGAGATGATGATGTTAGGTTTTCGCAACTCTTGCAGGGAGCTGTCAACGTCCTCCTACATACAGCGCCTGGAATTCCCAAATTGGTCACCCATTTAGTAATGACTAGATTCATTGTTTATTTTGCTGAGAATAAAGCTTAAACTAAACAACTTTATTATTTTTGTGTTAACTTTTGTGACTCTAATTGTTTTTTGTTTTATAAGGTCGATATCCATATCGATCCTGCAACAAGCTGTTTCTTCATCAATATTCACTATAACAGATGACATCCTGGAGTAACTTGATTCTTTTATTTTATCAATGCAAAATATCTTTCAGTTTATATACAGAAGATTTTGTTTTTTTTTACTTAAATGCATCCCTACCAAGGCATATAACCACTTGGACGTAAGGGGCTACTATTTGGGACCATGCATAGGAAAGATTAACAAGATGCTGGTTTATGTTACATTTAAACTTCTGCATATCAGTACAGTCAGGGAAGCTGGTAGCAGGAAGGGAATTCAAAAGTCTACTTGTTTGAGGAAAGAAACTATTAGAGTAGAAAGCTTTCTGACATTTAGGGACCTCAACAGTTAAGAGGTGTGACTTTGTTGCTAAGCAGGTTTGTTGGGAATATGTACGTTGAGGGAGCACAAGTGCAACTAGTTCATCAGAGCACATTCCACTAAAATATCTATAAAACAAGCACAGAGATGCAACATTGCAATGATGGGACAGGAGTTGGAGCTTAATTGACAAAGTGGGACATATTAGATTGAAGACATTTTTGGATCCTATCCAAGAGGGAGAGACTAGTAGTAGATGCACCAACAATACTCCATGCATTGGCAAATGGTGGTCTTATAGAGGTACAAAAACCTAAATTTCTGAGATGGTCTTATAGAGGTACAAAAACCTAACAGCCAGTCATGGTTCTCCCCAGAATGTGCTGCTGCTATCGCGCACAGAAATCACTTTTTCCATAGCTACCAACGTAATAGATGCACTGAGACTAAAGCTGCTTTCAGGTCTGCCAACAACCACTGTAAAAGAGTAATAAAAAATGCAAGAGAGCTATATGCCCAGTCTGTTAAATCCAAGGTAGCTGATCAGCGGCTTGGATCCCACCAGTTTTGGCAAATAAAAAATAGGATCCTGAACAGAAGTGTGCGTTCTATCCCAACCATTATCAATGGACCAGAGGTCATCTCGTCAGCGTCAGACAAGGCCAAACTATTTCCAAAGAACTTTGCAGCTAATTCTACCCTATGCGACAAAGGTCATCAACTCCCCATATTTCCTCCTATAACACAGAACAAGCTAGGTAACATACAAATATCTGTGCATGAGGTCGCCAAGCTAATAAAGAATCTAGATTCCAGTAAAGCAACTAGCCCTGATGGCATCCCAATTATAGTGTTAAAAAAGCTTCAACCAGAACTTGCTCCCATACTTACGAAACTATTTAAGCGCTGCCTTAAGGAGAAGTGCTTTCCGACTCCCTGGAAGACCTCATCAGTTTGCCCTGTATTTAAGAATTCAGGTGATAAGTCATCTCCCTCTCAGTACAGACCTATAAGTCTCCTGTGTGTTATGGGCAAGTTGCTGGAATCCATATTAAATAGAGAAATAGTCAACCACCTCAGCAGGAATAACCTTCTTAGTGACACACAATATGGTTTCCGCTCTGCAAGATCTACCGCAGATGTGCTGCTGGTTATATCCCACAGGATTAATGAATCTCTTGACAAAGGCTTCCTCTCTAGGGCGATTGCTCTTGACATATCAAAGGCCTTCGACAAGGTATGGCATAAGGGTCTACTTCACAAGATTTTCAGCTACGGTATAACTGGAAATGTTTTCTCAATCATTAAATCATTTCTCTCCGATAGGCTCATAAGAGTAGTGGTAGATGGACAAAAATCGGAGGCCTGCAATATAAATGCTGGAGTCCCTCAGGGGTCAATCCTAGGCCCAACTCTCTTCCTGATCTACATCAATGACCTCCCTAAACACATACTTAAATCATTCGTTGACATCTATGCTGATGACACGACCATCTATGGCAGCACATCAAAGGCTGTAAATGACAAAGTTCTCTCTGATTCTCTCTCCTCTGATCTCGAGCGCGTGGTTCAGTGGCTGGTTACTTTTAATGCATCCAAAACCAAACTCCTATCCTTACATCATCAACGCTCTGATCCCCATATGACATCAATTGTGATGGATGGCTCTCGTCTGGGTGAGGCCCAGTGTTTTGACAAGCTTCTGGGTTTGACCTTTACTCCTGATCTGAAATGGAACACGTACATCGTCTGTTGCCAAGGTTGCTGGAAAGATGGTGGGATTCTTCTACCGCTCCAGAAGATATCTCACTACTGATGCAATTCTTTATCTATATAAAAGCCAAGTACGTCCAAGGATGGAATACTGTTTCCATATCTGGGCAGGAGCTGCTAAAAACAGCCTATCCTGCCTTGACAGAGTACAAAATAGACTTTGTGGCTTAGTGGGGGATGCCCTTTTCTCTACCCTGCAACCTCTCTCCCACAGAAGAGACGTTGCGAGTCTATCCTTGTTTTATCGTTATTTCCATGTCAGGTGCTCGTCTGAACTCCAATCTCTGGTCCCCCCCCTCGCCAATCTTTCACGAAAAACACCTATCTAGCTGAATCCACTGTGAAAAATTTGCCCCACTCTATATCTGTGCTTAAATCAAAACGCGGATTCCATGAACAAAGCTTCTTTCTTAGAACTGCACGACTGTGGAACTCTGTTCCGTCTGCCTGCTTCCCACCTGACTACAACTTGGATGTCTTCAAGTCCAATGTTAACAAATTCCTAATGAACCGCCCCCTTAATTAAATACTTCATCAAATCTCCATACTAACGCAATGTACTTGCAATAACCCTTATCCCTGAGTGGCTTCCGGGCCTTGATAAATGGTGATCACTGAGTAAAAAAAAAAGGCGATATTAAGAATATAGTTGTGAATTACTTTGATTTTTTCATGTGTATCTTTCTGTCAAACTCGGGAATCTGTATAGAATTTCGAATGGAACACTTTATTTAATGCATAAGAGTAGCATGCTCATGTTCTGTCAGCCATGACTGAATAGAAGTTTTAAATAGTTCACAATTATATTCTTAGTATTGCCTGCACCGAAGATTGAACCTTCAACCTTCAAAAAAGTGTCAGTTAAACCGAATTTTACTTTATTGATTTATCTGTTATGCCATTAGTCCTTGTGGAATATGATGAGAACAGCAATCCGAATGATGCAAATTATTAATTCTCATTTAAAAAATTCAGAAACATAATATTAAATTGGTACAGACCTGAAATAATACACACATGAAAACGACTTAAAAAACTCCATAAAAAACAGAAAGATTTCTGGTCTAAAATAGGTCAGAGGCTACATCAGCCGAAATGTTGTGAAAATGACACTCATTACATTATAAAGATTGAAACAGGAAATCGTTTGGTCTCATATGAAAATCAGCACATAATGATTGAAAATTTGTTATGGGATAAGTTGATATACCTATTTCAAGAATAACGCACATACCCGAATACCATAAAAATAGTTAAATCTAACACCAAATCAGATGAATTCTAGTCCTAGAATCCAGCAAAATCAAAGACCACAATAAAAATAAACAATAAAAAAGTTAATTAGTTAATTGGAGAGAAGGAGAAAATTATTATTCTTCACTACTTTATTTACTCAAAGTTTCAGAAGTAGAGAAAAACCTGAAATAAACACGCAGCTATTTAGTTATTCCATAAAGAAATCAAATGTGGGATTTAGAAAGAGGTCTTTTGACATCTTTCTAAATCCCAAGACAATGAAGACGTCTTAAGAATTGTTTATAAATACCTGTTTGCTGTATATATATATTATTCCTTAATTGGAATTTTTTTTATTTTTTTTATTTTGAGATGAGCATTTTATGTTAATTTTATTTTTATTTCGGACTATTAGTCTCATCAAAAAAAAAAAAAAAAAAATTCCAATTAAGGAATAATATATATATATACCAATCGGTACGGACCCGACTATGGAAGATCAGATAATAAATAAATGTGGATTTATAAGATCAAAGAATCCAACCTTGATCGCCCTTCGGGGCCCGTGGCGCAGTTGATAGAGACGTTGAATCTCTACGGTTCCAGATGAACATTGTCTGAAGGTAGCGGTTTCAATCCCACCCAAAGCGTGCCAGAGGTAATTGGTCAAAAATGTGGTGAGACGACAACAACTACGGATGGCAGTGATGGCTGAGAATGCAGTTAGGAGATTCGAAGTTCCTATCCGTCGCGGTTACCACCTGACGAAGGCCAGAGGAAGCTGGCCGAAACGTTGTGAACCAATAAATAAAAAAAAAACAAAAAAAAAACAAACAACAACTAATAAAGATGAGACTAATAGTCCGAAATAAAAATAAAATTAACACCTGTTTGCTGAATCAAAGAATGGAATAGGAACATTTTATTCATCACTACCAGGTTGGAAGGAACGTTGTGGTGGTCAACTCAAAACCTGGCTCAGGACATCGAAGCTGAACTGATTATGAGATCTCACCTTCGCGATGGGGGTGGGGGTCCATCGTTGGAATCATGAATGGCTTGCACTCAAAGCAGAAGCATAATATTCAAAGCATAAATAAGATCCCGTCGGCATGACTACACACTGTCACATACAAGGAATGGTGCACCTCTTCCAATGATGCTATCTCAAGTAATAACCCAAAGGTAGTGAATTCTTGTCTTAGAATCTAGTGAAGCCGTGAATAGACTGTAATAAAGTTAAACTATGACATATTTAAATGGTTCGTTGGGAAACGAAGAAAATTCTTTTTCTTCACTGCTTCACCTACGTAGAGAAAATCCTTAAACACTTTGATGTATATCTCATAATGAAATCAAGTGTTAGCCTTAAAAATGAATCTTTAATCTATGAGAACTTATCAATGCAAAATGAAAAAAATAAAACAGTTTATTTTTGATATAATGATTAACAAAAATTGGACGGTTCTACTTATAGACACTGGCGATAGAAACTGACCAATCAAATGGAGCCACGTTCTGCTAGCAATCAATCAGAAACCGGAATTGCTTCATAAAAATATTGTATCTTTTAGAATTTCTGCACATAATTTTTTGTGTCAACATGAGAAAGACCTTTGCTCTTTTCTTGCAGAACTTTTTTTTTTATGTCCAAGACTTATACAGATTAGCTATCCATCGGAAACTGTTCTCAAATTAAACATGGCTTTCAATAAGAAAAACAATAACAAAAAAAGCTAAGAAGTATTTAATAATTATTGTAATTTCTCAGTTGAATTGTTTCAAATTCTCCCAAAAGATTATATATCAAAAGATGGTGTGATAGCAAGAGATAGAAATAAATAGAATAAGTTTAACAGAATATCTATCATTATTAACCAGCAGAGCGTTAAAACTATCGACCAAAATAAGAGTCTATCAGGAATGTGTGTGCAATGTATTGATTTATAGAAATGAAAACCTGTCTGGTGTATTTCACGAAGAATGATACAATCAATGTGTAATGTAAGTCTTAAAGGCAGGCTTAAATCTGATGCATCAAAAGAAGATTAAAACTGGACAGTTTAGGGAGATGTATGCAGAACAGGAGATTTCGTTGATTTGGTCACATTGAAAAAATGGATGAGAGTGCTTGAGTCAATAGATGTAGAACACTTGAAATAGTAGGGTTGTTTGGTAGGGGAAGGCCAATTAAGACATAGAAGGAAGCGAGAAAAAAGATTTGAGAGAAATAAGGATAATAAAGACTTGGGTAGAGATGCGTTAGTTTAGTAGTGAATTTTTAAAAGACGTTAAATCGAATATGATGATGATGATAATAATAATGATGATTGTGATAAAATGCCTTGTCACCATTCATAGCAACTAATAAGACTGTGGAAAAGACTTACCTCAAATTTCTGAATGAGTTACAGACAAAAAAAAAAAAAACTGAAATCCAAGCAAAATAGCGTCAGTACCTGATTATATGCTGGCAGTTCTCACAAAGTAATGTGAAATCTCGTTGCTCATATGCAAATAAGATGGTTCCAGCTTGGATACAAAAAACTCTGTTTACAGAAGGAGGGCGATTTTCAGTGTTAGTACCGTAGTAGGTCTATGCACAATACTGAGGCACAAAGATTCTAACCACAAAAAACAAAACCATGATGATGATGATGATGATTAAGCATGAAGTATAATGCTTCAAATTCAGCAAATCCTCATAATCGATTATGTAATCGATATATGATTTGCATTTAAATGAATAAAAGGCAAAAAATAAAAATCTATATATTCAATGGGAATCATGACTCATGCAGAGAATATGAAATTAAATAATTTCATATTCATGGATCAAAATGTTATTAACAATATTTTGTTTAAAAAACGATTAAAAAAACTAACAAATAAATCATTTCATTCATAATGTGAAAGTAAAGTTACTATAAAATACATATATTATCGGTTATTTGGAGATGAATAACATCACATGCAACAGTAGAGTAACGATTAACAATAACTTTTATATTTACTATGTTGTAGATTTGTGGCACTATATATTAGTGCCTTGGTTGTGGTGGTTGTTAACACCCTCCCCTTGCATAGCCAGGAAGTGATTTGGCCGTAGGCGGAGGGATACATAAGCAACTAGAATACAATCCCACAATTCCCTTTTCTTTTCTTGATCTCTTTTTTGTCCGGATAGCATGGATTAAGACGTCTCTCCGTAAATAAGAGGAGCAGGGGAGCACCCCCTCTCTCAGCTCTAGTTAAGGTTAGTTAGTTTTAATTGTGAAAGTTAATTATCACTAGTAAAATTGTTTTTGTAAAAATATTGTAATTTTTTCTTGTAGAAAATAGTCAATTATATTTCTCATATATTGCCATTGTGTCGTGCATTGGTTTTTGTGCCATCCAACATCTCAGGTATGCTTTTCCTCTTGATAGTCAGACCCTATCGACTGTCCCATCGTCACATCATCATGGGACCGTTTCTCAGACATTTAATGTAACACGGGAGTCGGTCACACACAAATGACCGGCCCATAGGTGTACAGATTTTCTAAAAATATATCTAGTATTTTTGGAATCCATGGTTACATCTATCCAATAAATATATTGTTGTTGGCAGAACTCGGAGAGGAGTATACATTTTGCTCATTAGGATTAAGCCAGCCCCAGCTACAAAGTGCTTTAAATGATCCACGAGGCACAACATTGTGTCACACTTGCTTCAGATATCACCATTTCCTGCGGCATGCATATGTTTGACATGCAGGTTCAGGAAAGCCTCTTGCAGTAGGTTGCTGGTACCCCATTGTGTCTACCCGCCAGGCGAGTTTAAGAATAAATATATCATAAAAAATAAATCTCTCCCTAACAGACGTTATGTTGATATTTCAGTCTTTTCTATAAATTATATTATGGCATGCATTTTTCAGAATTGTCTGATCTATTCCTTGCTTCCTTTGTTTCAGCTTCTTTGCAAACATAGATTTTGTTGGAAGTGTCGCTTCCACTTTTGCCTTCTGTCTCGGTTTTGTTATCATGTATCAGACTTTTTGACCGGCTCTCTGTTAGGATCAGTGTTCTGATAGTGCAGTGTATAATTTAATCCGTTGTTGGGGATCAAGACAATAAAAGTATTGCGAGGCATTACTCTTGGATCTACATATGCAGTTGGATCAGCAATAGGAAAGTCCTCACGTGTGTAGTCATTTCAATCAGTGAACCTGATTTTACCGCTACCTTCGATGATCAAAAGCAGGCATGAATCGCAGCCTGGAAATGAGCAGATGATCGTGCATCTCAAAGACTGCACAATGGAGTGTAGAAACATTGGGTGACTGATATGATCAAGAGCTCTGGGCATTGATAGATAATGGTTGGCTCATGCCCTACCTGGAAGAAAGACTCGGGCCTGCCAAGGTCTCTGCTGAACCTCAGAAAAGAGTAGCTCCAAGTATGAGTTCATAACATGTTATGGCCATAGCAGATTGTGGAGATCGATGGAAAGAGGTACTGTCAAACACGTCTGGAGTTTAGATTGAGTGCCGCTTCCGTTATCATGAAAGCCATCATCAGCACGAAGTCATGGGCTATGCAACATCAGCTTATAGTGATAATATCTTTGTCAACGAAGATGTCAAACCTCCCTCTCAAGTTAGCAAACATTTGGCTCAGTTTAGACTGAAATGTAAGGACCCAGACGGCTGAGGGATTGTGCTAAGAGTGATAATCTTCCAATGGTGTCCTGCATTGGAAGAGAAGAAATGCAGTCCAAGAAGTCCCAATATCGTCACAGGACGAACCGTATTTTCCATGTGTTTGTTTCATCTGGCTTATTGGGCACTTCCCTGTGGATGTGTGACTTTATGCTGCATGGAGAGCAATCAAATGGAGAGCTAGTTCAATCACGAAGGGAAAACACCAGACATAATTACACAGATTGGGGTGCGTAGCAGTCTCGCAAATAATGTGTGAATAAATTGTAAACTGAAAATCATTTTGGGTTTCTCAAACGGTAAATAAACAATAGTCTGATTTGATAATTCAACGGCCTATGTCATGTTATGGATGGAATCGAGGATAAATTGTTTAAGTGTAGAGAAGGTATTGTATAACCTATTTTTGTATTGTATAGCCTATTTTTGTATTGTATGACCTATTTTTGTATTGCTAATTATATTTATTACTGAATTGATATCGTCATTGTTATTTTTTAAAGTTCTTTTTATAATGTAGATATTTCTTTGAATAATGCTAATAAATAGTTTAGTTTGAACTTGTTTAAATCCTATTCTTTGGAAAATATTCATAGATCTAGATTTAGGCCAGTTGTTGCTGTCAGCTATTAGGAAAATATAGTTGTTTTTTATAATATTCAAATTTCCACTCAACTTTGAAATGCATGTTCATTTAAATATGTTGCTGTTAAAAGCAATTTTTAAAGTTCAAATTTTCCTCTACCTTACTCTGTTGTTAGTTGCTATTGTGTTGGATTATCTATGTCTTATATTTTTTTCACACTTTGAGTAGTCAGAGTTTCATACATAAAGATGTTAAGACGATTATGTTCCTGTCCTGCCTCAGAGCTCAAACCTGGCAAGTTGTTACAAGTAACTCATCCTACTAACTCAGCATGTTTTTGTATTTTTATCTTCTTTTAAATCCCTACAAATTATAAAATATAAAATTGATTTGAATTATAATTGATAAATTTGTTCTTAGAAGCAAACTGATGGCAACCCAATTTTTATTCATACTAAACTAAGGCTACAAGATGGATATCTACTCAACAACTATTTTTGCTCCAGTTAATTCTCATGCCTTTTCTACATTCTCCTATCCTTCTTCCTTCCATTTTTGTGTTCTTCTGGGGGAGGGGGGGATAAGATCTACTTCCCTCAAGTCAACCTTTTCTTTGTATATCTTTTCCAGATATTTATTTTAAGGTTATTTCATTTTAAAGTTCTTAACCTGACTAGATTACGAAAAAATCTTAAATCTCCTACAGTAAGTTTTTGGAAATAATAAATTTAGAAAAAAGAAAGTTTGAGACTGCACCCCACCCCAACTGAAATAATATAAAAGCTACACTTATAAAAAGCTGGTTGTTCCTATCTTGCATTGCCCAGACAAAAGTTTAGTAAAAGAGAGGTCACTCGATGAGGTCATTGTAAAATATGGCCAAGTAGAATAATTAAAACAGGAGTTTCTTTAAACATAACTCAATCCTCAAACTGAGAAATATTTTAGCATGGAATTTATGCAGTTAAAATATATATGAATAAAACCTTAGAGAAAATAACATTGATTAACTAAGCTTTAGTACAATACATGTATGTATGTGTGTATATGATGAGACGTGTGGAAGGAATAAGGAAGTCAGTACACCAGAGTTGATTGGTCAAATAAAGAATTTCATGGATAAGGACCGTCGTGTTTCTATAGAGACAATAAGTGCACAGTTTGATGTCAATATGGGAAGTGTAAACAATTATTAGCAAGGAACTGAAGATGCAGAAGATTTGCATGAAGTTTGTCCCAAGGATGCTCAGAGATCAGAAAGAAAGACGTCATGACAGCAGGGAAATGGTTGAGCTGATCAATTCAAATCCCCCAGTTCTTGGTGCTCTGCTGACCTGTGATGAAAGCTGAATCTACTGCTATGACCCAGAGACCAAGAGACAAAGTTCCCAGTGGAAGCATGCTGTCTCTTCCAGACCCAGGAAGGCAAGACAGAGCAAATCCACCCAGAAACTTATGATGATCCTGTTTTTTGATAGCACGGGCATGATCTACATACACTGGATTCCCACTAGACAGGCAGTTAACAAGGAATATTATGTTGATATTTTAAGGGAGTTTAGGAAGAGATTGTGTTGGAAGAGGCCAACACTCTTCAAATTGGGTCAGTGACATTTTCACCAGGACAATGCACCACAACTCCATCCTTGTCACAGACTATTTGACCAAGATGGGCATCAAGACAGTTCTTCACCCTCCCTATAGTCCAGCTCTTGCTACCTATGACTTTTGGTTATTCCTTAAGGAAAATTTTAGAGGCTGTCGTTATGAGACAATTGAGGAGATGAAAGAGGCTGTAACGAAGGTCATTGACATGATCACACAATTTAAGAAGTTAATGTAGTTTGCTTACAGCATTATTTAGTGTGTATATAAAGGAAATGTAAATTATTTAAAAGCAAACTGCAAAATGCAAACATGTAACAGATAGAATCAAACTGAAGCAAATTAATATATAATGGTTAAATAAGCTATGTACATTCACCTTTATTAATACAACATATATATATATATATATATATATATATATATATATATATATATATATATAGATAGATAGATAGATAGATAGATAGATAGACATTTGAGGAAATGAAAGATGCTGGAACAATGGTAAGAGGACTTCCATGGGGCCTTCCAGAAGTTTTGGGAACGGCACAACAATACATTGCAGCCGGATGAGATTACTTCAAAAGGGACTAAAGTTTCATGTGTGTACTATCAATAAAAGCGTCTATATGAAAAGTCTGGAAACTTATTGAAGGCACTTCATAAAAAAAATAAAAAATAAAAATAAAAACAACTTTTCACTTCAGATTTGGATCAGATTCAATGGCGTTTTCACTAATTAATTATCTCCATTAAAAGTGTCAGTTTCGAAGAACCTAAAATAGGCCTTGTTCTTAAATTCTCTTCTTTCTACTAATTGTATCCGTGTAAATTACATGGTATTATTGGCTCCCTTTTATTTGTCTTTCAGTTGTTCTTTTTAATATGTGGACATTTGTAGGATGCGCGTGCAGTGAGAGAGAAAATGTTAGATGGAAAATACACAGATATGAGAGTTAAGCAAAGCATATGTTTGCAAAACGTCTTTTAAATATTAATAAAGACAAGTGGCTTACAAAAGTTGAAAACTAAAGAGTGCTTTAATTTATAGATAATTAACAGTTCATAGGCCCCAAAACGTATTCTATGAGCAATGAGTACTGTACTCTGTACTCACTGGAGCAGAGGGTTACAAGGCAACCTCAACTTTCCTTTAATATCATATAACATACCATGTGACCTTTTCTTCATACTAGCTCCATAGAGAGGATTTTACGTGGCTGGTTACCTTTAATGCATCTAAAACCAAACTCCTATCTTTACATCATCAACGTTCTGATCCCCATCTGGCATCAATTGAAATGGATGGCTCTCGTCTAGGAGAAGCCGCGTGTTTTGACAAGCTTCTGGGTTTGTCCTTTACTCCTGATCTTAAATGGAACACGTACATCAAGTCTGTTGCCAGGGTCACTGGAAAGATAGTGGGTTCCTTCTACTGCTCCAGAAGATATCTCACTACTGATGCAATTCTCTATCTATATAAAAGCCAAGTACGTCCAAGGATGGAATACTGCAGCCTATCCTGCCTTGACAGAGTACAAAATAGACTTCGTGGCTTAGTGGGGGATGCCCTTTTCTCTACCCTGCAACCTCTCTCCCACAGAAGAGACGTTGCGAGCCTGTCATTGTTTTATCGCTATTTCCATGGCAGGTGCTCGTCTGAACTCCAATCTCTGGTTCCCCCTCGCCAATCTTTCACGAAAAACACAGCTGCATCCACTGTCGAAAATTTTCCCCACTCTTTATCTGTGCCTAAATCAAAACGTAGATTTCATGAACAAAGCTTCTTTCTTAGAACTGCACGCCTGTGGAACTCTGTTCCGTCTGCCTGCTTCCCACCTGACTACAACCTGGATGTCTTCAAGTCCAACATAAACAAATTCCTGATGAACCGCTCCCTTAAGTAAACACTTCATTAAATCTCCACACTAACGTACTGTACTTGCAATAACCCTTATCCCTGAGTGGCTTCCGGGCTTTGATAAGTGGTGACCACCGTGTAAAAAAAAAAGAGACATTTCTATGAAATCTTTGGAAAGATTCTATTTTTGGTTTGGATCATTTCTTGGCTGTGGAACAAGCTGCCAGAAGCTGTGATCAGCATGCAAACGGCCAAACAGTATGATTTGGTGTTGGATGCATCTGGGCCATTTATCTTTGGATAAGTCCCTCTTTACATAGCTCTCTCACTCCTCTGGCTCTATGCTTATCTTTTAACAATTGAATTGAAATTCAATCATGAAAGAGTTTTCGCTCGTGTTTTCCAACATGCTGCTTAGATGATTGATTCATATCTGTATCCATTTGCACAACTCATGCTGCTCCAATTTCGGCCCTGATTTGTTCCCTGCTACTGCCAGCTGTTCACCTAATCAAACTGAAAAGTCACACTGACCACAAGTTTGAGTGCACTTGTAACAAAAGAAATAGTTTTATCTCTACTGTGTTTGCACATAATCGCATAAAAATCAAATAAAATCTTAATTATGCGGTGGTTAAGGGTTAAATTTTATCTTTGTATTTTCAAAAAAAAAAAAAAAAAGAAATTTTATCAAGGACTATAACGATATCACTGTTTGGGAGTCATGGTCATATAGTGTCACGCCATAACAAATTTCACTTTTATTTTAGTGGCTAAAAGCGGAATTAACTGAACATGTCGCGGAGAAATTAGTTACTTTGTTAATATTATATCCCCAGTGTAAAATTGGACACTTTATAGCCGGTGTAACTGTAATCATTTCCGTTGCTGTTTATGTAGAAATTAAGTATTTTAGTTACACCACACCGCCGACACCGGCTATAAAGTAACTTTTCTATGAAGATATGATAATAATAATAAGGCGAATGTGTAGTTTAGTAAATTATTTGACAGACAAAAAAACAATTATAAAAACTATTTGTTTTTATATAAAACACAAAATCTTTGACTGTCAAATAATTTACGTCGCTAAAGTACACATTTGCCAATAATAATAATAATAATAATAATAATAATAATAATAATAATAATAATAATAATAATAAAGTGAATCACCGTTGTTGCATGAAAAAGATTTCTGAAAAACAAAAACAAAATAAAACAAACAAATAACAAAAACAAAACAAAAACAAAACAAAAAAACAATGCTGTTTTTATTTCGAAGTTCCGTGTCTTTTTTTTTTTTTTTTTCCAAACTAGGAACATGAAAAACAAACAAACAAATATACAGGTCCTCGGATTTATATCAACGTGGAGTTTGTTTTTGTTCGATTCCAGGAGGCCACTTTCCAGGCATTAACTCCTCCTTTGGGAGGAAATATTGGTTTAGGCTTATTATTGCCAGGCACCCGCAACGTGGCTGATCGTGACAAATTTTGCAGCCATCGAAAATCCCCCTTTTGGGGAAGAATTTATTTGTTGTTTTAAGCCATTGTATTCCCTCTTTGTATAAATGAAAAGTACCAAACTATTTACCCGACGTTAACCCAGATGATGACATATTGTCGGGCGGAGAGTTTAGAGAAAAGCATACTTCAAAATGTAGTAATGCTTGCTATTTTTTTTTCTTGAAAATTGATTAAGAATGCCCCCCACTTTTTTTTTTTTGATTTCAACCAATATTATATTAATATTAATTCTTAGTCAGCATTTTCATACAAACCGGGGGATACATTCTTTACGACAAACTAGGAACTGACACTGACTTGAAGTGAATAATCGATGTATTTTTTTCTTCATCGGGATGTAGTATAGTTCAACTCGGTCCTAGGCAGTGCACCTCCCCAAGCATTATACCCTGTTTAGAGAGTAGTGGTGGTTTATTACCGATTGAGAGGTAAGTCAGCGCTACCGGGAAATACCAACGAAATCATTTCCCGGCTATTTTCTATAGGCCAGAGTGCATCCCCACCTCTTAAGTAATGTACTTTTCTCCCCTTCCGACTTTGTGCTACAATGGCAGGCAAATAAATATTCGATTAATAGTAAAATAAAATAAAAAATAATAAAAAAAATCAAAGTATATATATTAAAGTTACGTATAGATGAAATACTCAAAAACATAAGGGGATATTGCTTGATACAGCGATTAAACATTTATTTATAATTATTTTTAATCGGGTGTCGAACAGCTATTGTTTTTATGTGTTTAAAGTGTTCTGATTTGAAACGGTATTTAGAAAATTGTAAACACTGACCTTACCTGATATTTGGTTAAAATTTCAAACTGTTGCTTGAGACATCGACTCCGTTGCGCACCTGTAAATAAGTACAACTTGCCAGCAATTCGCAGTAATAAAACTCTCACGTCTCTTCCTCTCTCTCCTTGTTGCTTAGATATAGAAACATACTGTGACTTTCACAACATGTTATGCTGGTTAGTTCCTATTTATGCCAACTACATTATTTAGAGTGAAAAAACAGGATTTCAAAATTAC